>NC_067142.1:87418219-88092967 GCF_903995435.1 Acomys russatus
GTAGATAAGGCTGGCCTGAAACTTAGAGATCTGCCTGCATCTGCTTCCTGAGTGCTGGGATTAATGGTGTACACCACCACTGCCTTTCTATGTACCTTTATTCTTAAATTACACTTTTTAAAATTATATGTTCTGTGCAGTGTGTGTGCACTGTGATGGTAATTGTGGTGGTGGTGAGGTCAGAGGACAACTTGGGTGCTGGGTCTCTTCTTGGGTCATGTGAGCTCCAGGGATCAGGCTTGGCAGCAGGGACCTTTACCTGCTCAGGCAGGGTGTTGGTCCAGGTAATGGTAAATCAGTGCTTGTGTTGTAGAAGAACACATGTTTAGAAGTTGGTAAGAAGGGCAGGGAAACTTGACAATCTGGAAGAGAAAAGTAACAAATGCCAGTAAAAGACAAGGGGCATGTGATGGTGGTCCTCTCAGTGACGAAACAGGTGCCAGGATGCACCACATAGGGCTGACAACAGCAAGCATGGTAACTGGAAAAGGCTAGCACAGCTGACAGAATTAGGGGCTGGCGAAGGGCATGCTCTGGATGGCTTTTGAAAACTTGATACAAGCTAGAGTGATTTGGTAAGGAACCTCAATTGAGAAAACACCCTCACCAAGCAAACAGCTTGCCTGTGGGCAAGCCTGCGGTGCATCTTCACTATGGGAAGTGCTACCCCTGGGCTGGTAGTCCCTGGTGCTATAAGAAAACAAGCAGAGCAAGCCAGTGAGCAATGTTCCTTCATGCCTCTGGGTTGGTTCCTGCCCCAAGTTCCTTTAGTGATGGACTGTGATGTGGACATGTAAGCTGAAGTGAAACTTTTCCTCCCCAAGTTGCTTTGGTCATGGCGTTCTATGTCAACTACGGAAGCCTTAACTAATACAGGCTCATCAGTATAAAAGTGAGGCTGGAAAAACTGGCCTTACGCAGAACAGAAGACTAAGCTTCAGATGCCACACATAGAAGAAGAAATGAAGAGTGCAACAATTGATGTCAGTGAAGCTGAAAATAGATCAAACAGAAAATACCCTAAATGAGTTATCAAATCTAAACCAAGCGTTGAAGCTGACTAGTCCTATAGCAGTGACGATATTGAATATGTACTAAATTTTCCTCATAAAATGAGTTTTATTTTTCTTTGAAGGAGAATGTAACAAAATCCAGCCACTATACATTAAAAAAAAATAATTCCCAGTTGCAATCAGTGGTCAATAGACATGTTCATAAATATGGAATATAAGATACATTGTATACATGTAGGGGTAGTTGGAGAGTAAAAGATAAATAACAAAAGCATAGAAGAATGTGAACTGAAAACAGGAGTTGGATTATTTACCTCCCAACGCCAAGATGGTGCTGATGCTGCAAATAGGAGTCAGGATTTTACAGAAGCTTATAATCATGTCCAAGTACTAAGGGGATGATTCATTCTAATGAACAAATGGGAAGATAGAGACATTAAACCTATGGAAAATGAGCAAAATGGCAAGTCTAGAGCCAAACAGTAGTGTAAGTAAATGAAAAACACACTGGTTTAACGGCATAATGGATATGGCAGAAGAGTTACTCAACTCAAATATAGGTAGAAATTGCAGGCCTCCAAGAAGTAAGAGAAAAGTATTGAATACAGAGCAAAAAAGTCTATCATTGACCTGTGCAGATATATTAAGCAATCTGATACATGTGTAAGTTGAGTCCCGGAACCAGAGATGGAGAATGGTGTGGAAAGACATGTTGAAGATATGACATGGATGACACATTGGATGAAAAGACCCAGCTTGAACAGATAATTAAAAATACCAGTGTGCTCATCTGTGGTGGTTTGGTTTGGAGTTGAACTGCTCCCCTAGGCTCTGTGTTTGCAGATGGTGCTGTATGGGGAGGCTGTGGAACCTTCAGGAGGGGCCCAGCTGGAGGAGATTGGCTGCTGGAGCCTTAGGTGGTGTGTCCCAGCCTAGTTATGGTAATTATTATGTTTCATGACCAACTGCCTCTTACTGTCACTGCCACAGCTGCAGGTGACTCCTGATCACTATGCCTTCCCTACCACTATGGGCAGTATATACTCAGACTGTGAGCTAGAATACATAATTTCTTCCTTAAGCTCTTTCTTTCGGGTATCCTGTCATAGCAACAAGTTAAGAAACTAATACACACGGAATTAAAAAAAATATTGATTTCTTAGAAATTGAGAGTAGACAGAGGTCAGGGAGAGGAAAGGAAGAAGGGATGATGTAATCAGCTGAATTTTATCAATGACCATTACAGTTCAGTGAAGAAACAGTCTTTTAGACTATTCCCCTAGGACAAATAGGTATCTTTGTGGGGGAAACAGAATCAAAACGGGTACCCTACCTTAGAAAACAATACACATACTCTAAAACAAAGTGACAAAACCATAAAACTCTTAGAAAATAAGTGAGAAGGAATCTTTGTTATCTGAAGTAAAAAAAAATTTCTTAGAGACTGAAAACAGCACTTGTAAAATAACTAACAAATCAGTTATCAAAAATCAGACACATTTACTCATTAAAACATCCTGTTGTATAAGTTAAATATGCAAAGCACAGTAACTAGACAAACCATCTAGTGAAATCAGACTAACCTTATGCTATTGCAGCTTCCAGACTGAAACAGAAAGACAGTTAAAGACAGAAACTGTGTCAAGATATTTGTAACAATTTTCAAGTCATTAATACCTAGCATTCAAAAATGTATCTTAAGAATAATGCAATTGTCTGCAAGAGTTAATAGCCCATAAGAAGAAAAAGTAATCCATCAGTGAAGTAGTTCTTCAAGTTAGAGGGGGGAGGGGAAAGACTGGACTCCCTTAGTGGGAAATGCCAACCAAAAATCTCACCTTTATCAATGAGCAAACCCATAAACAGACCAAGTTTAGCAAGGAAGTGAACCAACCAGAGCTGTTAGGAACTGAAAAGCATTAGGGCAGGAGCGGGGAGTTAGTGGTAAGGACATTTGTTACTCATCCAGAGGACCTGTGTTCGATCCACACGGATGCTCACAACCATCTCTAACTCTTCCAGTCCTAGGCGATCCAACGCGCTCTTCTGGCCTCTGCAGGTGCTGGACACAAGTGGTGCACAGCCATTTATGCACGGAAAACACTCGTACACATAAAATCTAAATAAACAAATCTTGAAAAGTAAAAGTTACTCTTGATGATACTTAAAAAAAAAAAACCCTCAAACTTTCCTATTTTAACTAGAAATATTTAGAGCCTTTGGCCCAGGGGCCTCTCCTTCTTGGTTGGAACCTGGAGAATCTGTGGAGAAACAGACCTGCCCGAGAGTCTGAGTACGCTCCAGCTGGCACTTTTGGTGACAAATGGCTGGAACCTTAGTGGGGACAGCTCTAAGGTTCACCAACAGTAAAAGGAATAAGTAGGTTTTTGAATAAGTGGAGTACTATATTGCCAGGGAAGCAAAATTAGCCACTGCAGTGCAACCAACATAGATGCATCTCAGGACTATGAAACAAAAAAGTAAGATGGAAATGCAATGCAACTGTAGTGTGTCATAAAATGATGAAGAGCTTGGTAAAATGCAGAGAAGTGGTGTCTAAGAAAACAAGGAGACGATAAGGATGGAGATGCCCATGGAGGGGCATTCATGGGCATTAGGGAATCCAAGCTCTTCAGCAGGGCCATGAGCAGGATGGCCATGGAGGGGCATTCATGGGCATTAGGGAATCCGAGCTCTTCAGTGGGGCCATGAGCAGGACAGCCATGCATGCATTTCTCTGGCTTGGTGACGTCTGCTGACCTTGTGTGGTTTATCACCATTCTTTAAGAGGAAAACGGCATGTCAGCTTGAGCTTGGGGAACGGTTAGACAGAGGCACACATACCGTGCCCTTGTCCCTGCTGACCCTAGTCCTGTCTCTCTCCTACCCTTAACCTCTGTGCTCCATTTCTTAACCCTGTGACAAGGGACACGTGAGAGAGGGGCTCAGATCATCTCACCCCTCTCTCCCTGCAACTGCTCTTTCCAGGCCTCTCCCCAGTGCAGACACTGGCTCTTCTGAGGAGCCGGCCAGTTAGAATGGCAGAACTCACCCTGGAATTGAGTCTTTCCCAAGGGTCCCCATCAGCATTATCAACAGCTTCCTTAGTGTGCAGACTGCCTCAGAAGAGAAGATGTCCAGGGCAGATAGGGAGTGTGTGCAAAGCAAGTTGTGCTAGTAGACATATTTAAGGTGAAAGTGTGAAGGTCACCACTGCATGTTTTTAGTTCATGGGTGAGGAAACACAGGGTCTCAGGATGCGAATGTAATATCCAGGGTAACAGTGAGAAGTCAGTGCTGCCAAGCGCAGCTGATTCTTCACCTTAAAGAGGGTTGCAGCTTGACAAGTTGGTGTCTTCATATTTCTCATTCTCACCTTTCTCTTTCTTCTGCCTTTGTTTCTCTTACATTGGCTCTCTCCCTCTTTCTTGCTCTCTGTACCTTCCCGCTCTCTTGTGCGCTGATGATAATACTGTTCAGATTCTGGGGCAAAGATTAGAAACTGGAAAGAAAGAAGGGAGGACTCTTTGACCCGAGACTCCATTCGATGTCTATGAATAGGCATGTGATCCTCAAACAGAAAGATCTAGGACATAGAAAAGGAAGAATTAAATCCCAGGAAAGGGATGGGGCATATCAGAAAAAAAAAAAAAAAAATCCTTGATGCCTGAAAGATCAAGGTTCAATAAGCGCAGGAGATTGAAGGGACTCCTGCTGATGTGTACGGTGCTTTTCCAGGTCTGGGACCAAAGCCTCCTCACGCTCGGGGAAGCAGGAGGACTGTGTGTGCTGCGGAAACAGTGAAGTTGAATGTGAGCTGCTGGCAAGCTGAATATCAGTCAGGCAAATAACAGACCCGGGTGACCGCTGTGGGCCGGTGCTGCACTGGCAGACGCGGGCGCCCAGACAAAGGAAGATTAGTTTATTTCTGGCATTTTAAGGAAGCACTGATAAGCCTGAGTGTACTCAGAGAAGATTAAATAGATGGTTGGAACGCTGGGGACAATGGCACAAGATGAATAGCTGCCATCTGCAATCGTGGAAAAGACGGGCCAAGTCTCAAGGAAGGGAGGGAGGGCCCCGTAGCGGCTTCCAGCATTTCAAGGACTGTACAGCTCAGACGCGCCAAGACCTCTTCTGTACAGCTTTAGAGGGCACGGGCGAGAACAAGGTCGAAAAGTTACAAGGAGGCAAATTTCATTCAGTGTAAGAACTCAACCGTGGCCGAGATTTACACGGTGAGTCACACTTGCTCTCAGGTGCGTCATCCGACTTCAGGAAGAAAGAGCTCATGATAATCGATGGTGCGGTGAGCTGCCAGGCACGCTAAGTGGAGACTGGTGGATCGCTTTGGACTAGATGAGGCTGAAGACCTTTCCCAGCTGAGGCTCTTCCAAGCCAGCTCCTCAGCAGAGAGGGGAGACAGGAAATCAGAGGCATATCACCCCGATCAGTCCCAGCCTGATTGTCAAGGAGAAAAGCATATATATATATATCGCAAAGACTGTTTACCACATACAGACCTGCTTGCTGAGTCAGGCATCCGGGCTTCTGAGGTTGCCAAGGAGGCACTGGTAGCCTCTCTGGAGAGTTCTGCACTGCCCCAGTGGCCTGGAAGACTTTCCACATAGTGCCCTGGGAAAGCTGCATCCATGCTTCGCTCCATCACTTTCTAAGTTGATGATGAAGATTTTGATTTCTGCTCTGCAGTTGTTGTTTCTGTATCTAAGATGATTGGACTCTGTGGTCTTTAAGATTTTTAAAGAACTCCTGTTTTACACTGATCAGGTTTTATGAAGGCCTGGTGGAAGCTTGATTTTTGCACATGTAGGTGCACTTAGGATGTGGCTCAGTGGTAGAGTGCTTGCTTAGCATTCACAAGGCCCTGGGTTCAATCCCCAGCACTGCCACAATTTCAAAAAGATGAAAGATAATTGGGGATGAATTCTGGTCCTGGTTAGGTCATATAATAATGACAGAAAATACTATGTATTATGCACATAAGTTTCTAGAAGCAACTAATCTAAACCTTGGAGAGGTGGTAGGGGGCCAAACCTTGCACAGCAAAGGCAGGGATGCAGGATATATGCACTGTGTGTGTTCACAGACTTAACAGTTACAAATGTGGACACATTTTTAAGTCATGAGTCTGGCATCTTGTGTGTTTTATAATATCAGATATTTTACATGGCTGAACAAAAAATAATTTCAACACTATGACAGGATGAGGAAAACAAGTTAATAGAGGTAAATGGTTTTTATTCAGCTATAAAAATTCTGTTTTGGTGAAGTAATATCAAAATACACATTGTTATATAAAATACACTTAAGAAAATAGTTAAGATTAAGTAGGGCCTAGTGGTGCATGTCTGCCACTCCTAGGTACTCAGGCTGAGTCAGGAGCATGGTAAGTTCAAGGCTTACCTGTGCTGCAGAGTAAGTTCAAGGGCGGGCTGGGCAGCTTAGTGAGACTCTGACTGAAAGAAGTGCTAAAAAGCCTGGACACACGGTCAGTGACAGAGCTGTGGCCTCCCATGATCAGGTCCTGCTGGGGGACAGAAAAGAAAGATAAAGGCCAAGAATGGAAACAGCCCCAGTGACACACTTCCTCTAGCAAGGTGCCACCTCCTACAGGCTCCACAACCTCCCCAGACAATGCCACCAGCTGGGGACCAAGTGTTCAGGTGTGTGGTCCTGGATGGTCCTTCACATTCAGCCACAGCACACGATAGCTGTCTGTGCAGAGGGTGTGGCCAGTAACCCATCTGATCACACCTCTTTCAAGATAGGGGGTTGAAAATATCAAGTGTATTAGCAGAGCTAAAAGCTCAATAAGGTGGTTCTGTGGCTCCATGCTGAACTCTGAACTTGAGTAATAGTGTATTTTCTCTTCAAGTGCATTTGGGTCAGTCTCAGATTTGGGCCATGGTTTAAAATACAAAAAGTCAGATGTAGAAACTTTACAAAATAGAAGCAATGGAGCACACTCTTATAATAATAATAAATTATTTTTGTAGAATAATATTTTATATAAACAACAAGAAATAATGATGATGATGCAATTATCTACATTGCCAGCATGATAAAAGCCTTTCCTCAGTTCTCTTCAAGGGAAAACACAAAAGCCAACTGTGGGGCTTACAGAATTGTGTCTGTCTGAAGCTAGTATGTATTTGGAAAACACAACCTAGTGGGGAAGAGTGCTGAGCAATGACTGTATAAACAGGTCAGCAGCCCCCAGAATTAACTGAAAGAAACGGATCATCTTTCTAAACACGAGTGAAAGGTCTTGCTTTTGCTTTGTCTTAGAGACAGGCTCTCAGCACACAAACCAGGCAAGCTTCAGGTTCCCTGTCTGCCTGCGTTTGCCTGTGAGGTTCTGGGACCACAGGTATGTGGCCATGTGCCTACCTAGCAGAGGAGAGGAATCTATTTACAACACCAACAAAAATATCTAGTGCTAAACTTAAAAGGTGCAGAGCATATCCAGAAAGCTACAAGATAGATAAATATAAGTAGCTATTCTCTCAGAAATAGTAAGAAACCAGGTGGCTGTCTTCAGTGTTCAAGTCCTTGGGATTGTAGAACACAGGTGATGTGTGCACAATTATTGAGTTCTTGTATGTTGGAAAATTTTATAATAAACTGATCTAAAATGGTTAATCCTTGTATTAAAAATAAAGGTGTTCAAGGTCTAGCTCTATGATATTAAAGCCTATCTAGATCATTACATGAGTTAATTAAAATGATTTGATTAAAAACTTCAACCAGACTTAGTTAAGGTAAATCTCTTTGAAATCTCTACTTATTAGAAAATTAATTCCACACGAATATCTCAGGCCCTTAGAAGAGACAGCTGTTTTCTCCATCCTTCTGAGGCTGGGACAGCAGAGGAGGGCTCCCATCCCCTCTCAACTTCTGGGAACCAAGCAGAGGAAGCTCAGAGGGTAGGAAAGGGCTGTGTGGTGCTGGAGCCACTGACACGGGTCTTTGGGTTCCTGGGCCAGTGGTCAGTTCAAACTGTGTTATCCTAGGGACCCATGCCCTCAGGCTTCTGCCTGTTTCTTAGGCTCTACAGGGGAGTGGAGGGAGGTAAACATGCTGACATAATCTTCAAAGATTAATTCAGAGCTCACTCCAGGCCTGACTTGCTGAAAATCCCAGACAATTGACTCTTCCTTGGAGCTAATGCATTTGGTATAGGCCGAGGGTGTTATCTCCTTCAATACAAAGCTTGCCTCTCCCACAGCCTCCCGGTGAGGCTTCTCACCCTCTGGAGTGGCTCCAGCACTCCTTTCACGTTGAGCTACCCAACTGTGTTAGTTACTTTTCTCTTGTTGTGAGGGAAGAGCTAACAAGCAACTTAAAACACATTATTTGGCTCACATTGGAGTGCAGTCTGTATTGGTGGAGAAGGAATGATGCTGGGAGCAACTGGTGACTGCAGCACAGGCTCTAGACTTTTGGTCCAGGTCATGACCCTTAAGGCCAGCCCCACAGTGATCCACTTCCTCCAGAGAAGCCCCACCTTCTTATTTTTCATGTAATTTAATTATTTTTAATTAACTAACTTTACATCCGGGCCTTAGTTTCCCGTCCCCCTTCTCCTCCCAATCCTCACCCTTCCCTCCACCCACACCCACTCCTCCCTTTCTCCTCAGAAGAGGGCAGCCTCCCATGGCGGCTTTCAGCCAGCCTTAGGATATCAAGCTGTAGTTAGACTAGTGTATCATCTTCTGTTGAGCCGAGCTGAGACATCCCAGTTAGGGGACAGGGTCCCAAAGGCGGGCAACAGAGGCAGAGAGCCCCTGCTCCTGCTGTTAGGAGTCCCACATGAAGACAAAGATGCACAACTGTTGCATATGTGCACAGGGCCTAGGTCAGTTCCATGCTCTCTGCTTGGCAGCTCAGTCTCTGTGGACGCCTCCGGGCCCAGGTTTGTTGATTGTGTAGTTTGTCTTGTGGTGTCCGTGACCCCTCTGGCTCCTACAACCTTCTCTGTCTTCCTCAGGATTCCCCAGGCCCTGCCTAATGTTAGGCTGTGGGTCTCTGCGTCTGTTTCCTTCAGTTGCTGGGTGAAGCCTCTGACAGCGCTTACACTAGGCTCCTGTCTGTAAGTATGGCAGAGTATCGTTAATAGTGCAGGGTGGGCTCCCACTCACGGCATGGGTCTCAAGCTGGGCCAGTCATTGGTTGGCCATTCCCTCAATTTCTGCTCCAACTTTACCCCTGTACATCGTGTAGGCAGGACAAGGCTGAAGCCCCACCTTTTAAAGTATCCACAGCCTCCCAAAACAGCCAGGGACTGGAAACTATCTCGACAGATCACATTCAAACCACAACAGCATCAAAGCTCTGCTGATTATATATAGTTCAAAGAAGAAAAATAAATTACAAATCCCATTCATTCCTTAATATTGCTTAGTTTACAGTTTAAAATTTTCAGCATATTCCTTATTTAACCCCAAGAAAAAGCCATAGAATCCACTACCTTTTGCCTTTATTATTTTATTTATTTGTTTTTGTTGTGTGTGCATGTTCAAATGAGTACAGGCCTATGTGTGTGTGCCCAGGCAGAGACCACCATCTGGTGTCATTCCTCAAGAACCATTCACCTTTCTTCTTGTCCTCTCTCTGGCCTGGGGCTCCCCGTTGGACCAACTCACTATTGTGCCTCAGTCCTCTTGCCTCCGTCTTCCTAGCATTGGGATGAGAACCATATGCCACCATGCTTAGCTTTTCACATGGCTTTGGGGGACAGAACCCAGGTCAGCCGTGCTTATATGGAAAACACTTTTACATCCTGAGTCATCTCCACAGCCCCATCTTTACTGTTTTAAATGGGAAAAGTCATGTTGGGGCATGAGTTTTGATTTTGACTTGTGTGCTCATCCTGTGGACTGAGGATGTCCCCAGCAGGGTTTGTTGTTCCGCACCTGGACCTCTTGATTGGCTATGAGAATTGTGTCTTCAGGAAACACCCTTTTCCTTTCCACACAAGACCCCCCCAGTGCTGTCCATCCTTTAATTGATGAGCTCTATTTCTTCTTGACTCCTGAGGTTCTGTGCCTTGCTTTTCCCCACAGAACCAGGCGCGCATGTGCGTGCGTGCGTGCGTGTGTGTGTGTGTGTGTGTGTGTGTGTGTGTGTGTGTGCGCGTGCTGCCTTTAGTAGGCTCGTCTTACTGTCAGAACTCACATGCTGCTCCCTTCTGTCTCTTCCTTATAGCATACAGTAGGCATACGTGACAGAGTTTGGGGAAGTACATGAGATTTCACTTAATACAGTTTAAACACATGCCCTCCCCCGAACATGTTACTTTAACTAGGAATCCTACGGTAAGTAGAAGCAATTCTTGTATTAAGTGGACAGGTTCATATAGAGATAAAATAATAGTGTTAATGATAATAAGCAGTGATATAATAATCATGGTGACCTGATAACCTTGAGCTATGAGGTTCTTCCCATTCAGATTATAATGATTCGGATCCGTCTCATTTATTTTCCCAACATGCCCACAAGCCAACCGGTGTAATGCTCAGAATGAAAGCTTACGAAGGGAACTTTGAACTTGAGGTTGTGTTTGAGTGCCAGCTCCAGCACTTGTTTGAGCAAACTGCTTACGCTCTCGGTGCTCCGTTACCTCTCTGCTCTTTATAAAATGGAAGTGATGATGTGACCAAGAGTGCAAATCCATCAGGAAGAAAATGAAGTGGCGAGTTCTCAGCACAGGGGCTGGTGTGCAGCGCGTGCTTGTTATATTATATAGGCAGCACTGGCTTAATAGACGGGAAAACAACATCAGACACAAGATGATTAGGTTATTTGCTTAAGATGATGTAGTGAAAGCTAGGACTGGAGATGTTTGCTTCCTGTATGACCCCATTGTCCCCAGTATGCTATTCCCTGCTCCCTAGTTAGACTACATACCGTAGACCCCAGAAATAAGGACATCTCAGCTTCGTCCCCAGTTCCTGGGAGGTCATCTTTAAACCTGAAATGTCCCAGAGAAGTAGGGCTGTCTTTGCTACTCATCGTGCTCCTAGAAGGTTCTTTTAGGAGGTGACTTGTGATGTGGCCCAAGTAGTTTACGCCGAGGGTTGGCCCAGGAATAAGGCAGGCCATGCAAGAGAGCGGAGGGCTGGACCTGAAATCAGTAGGAGACTGACCTCTGGGAAAGGCTGGCATCAACTGGCCAGTGGTCCCTTCAGTCACAACCAGTGTAATGAAGCCCTAGCAAGCCTCCAGGACACTGACGCTCAGCTGACAGTGTGGTGGTAGCAGTTTGCACACCATCCTTACTGGATCACACCCAGTGCACAAACTCCCTGGGGATAGGACAGAAGAAGCTCTGCACTGGAGACTGCTCTCATTATGGCTGTGCATATCTCTCCCTTGGGCTATTTCTGGTGGTTCATGTCCTTTGGTTTGATACAACTGTGATGATAAATAGTGAACTTTTCTGAGTTCTGCTATCTCTTGCAAATTATGGAACCCTGGAAATTATAGTCCTGTTCTGAAGTGAGGAAGGTTGGGGGACTCCAGAACCTCCAGTGGCCGAAAGTGTTTTCCATGTAGTCTGTGAAATGTGGTCTACCTCTGGCATGTGGTGGCAGAATCCACTGCAGTCCTGGACCACAGACCCTCACCAACGACAGCCAATTCACCCTCAGAGTCACAGTCAGGGTTTATGAATGTGACATTTGCTGGCTGTTTTGGAAGTAGGTATGTGAAGGTCTCATGGTGACCTCATGGTCCTTTAGATAGCAATCCCGCCGACTTTACAAACACTAAGGGGTCATTAAGACCTGGAGTATGCAGCTCTTTCTTCACAAAATCCTCTCCAATCTCCAGACAAATTAATTTATCACCCAGTCTGAGGAGGAAACCAGGCAGGGTCTGTAGCTAGTTGGGTAGAGTGGGGTGAGGTGTAAGGGGATGCCCTGAGGACAGCTGCATGGGTAAATAGTGGGACTCTCAGTGCCCTGCTGTGTGCATGAATGGCTCTCTTGCTAGAGATATGGAAATCCTAAGTAGCACCTTGCAGTGACATAGGGCTTCAGACCCACCCAGGTCTATTCACACTGCTTCACAACTTTCTGAGAACAGCACTTCTCCATTTCATCTGCTGTCTGCTCTGCTGGTCCTAATGTATTTAGATAGATTCGTCTTCCATGAGGCAGAGCCCAAGTTCATTAGAATCATGTGTTCTGCTTCAGAACCTCCCTTAATCTCCCCAGGTGCACCCTGGGCTTTTCCAGTTGTGCTCAGTAACCTTGGACGTGGGTATTAGGAACAATGCTAATGATCTTAAATTGCTTTGTAGTCTCTTGTCCTGGATTATACTGGTAGCAAAAGAAAAAAAGTACCAATTAAGCCCGAAGAGCCATTTTGGAAATGCTCTTTCCCTTAAAGTGACCCCAAATGGAAAAGGTGCAGAGAGAGCTGCGGTGTGTCTTGCATGTTGACTCCTTCCTTGAAAAGGAGATAATCTTCTGGCGTAGGCCCTGGGCAATGCCTTGAATGCTGTATTAAGGCCACAAAAAGGCACTTCATGCATTTTGGATAATAGCATGCTGGTGTTTTGCGAATGCTCATCGTAAAGGCGCAGTTGTTATTCATTACATATAGGGCTTTGGAGAGCTGAGCTTTTCCTTAGCCCCTCTCAGAGCAGACAGCAAACTGCTCCAAATCTTTCTGTTTCAAGTGCCAGACTCAGCCTGGGTCACCATGCGTGGACACAGGGAAGTCCTGGGGTGCTGCAGGAGAGCAGTGGCACTAATGGAAATAGGCTCCAAGAATCCAAGAGAGGAGTCAACATGGCACGAAGACAAGGGCAAAAGCCAAATGTTCATTAACCTCACAAGTCAAGATGGGTAAAGAGACAGAATCAAAGAGGAGAAGAGAATCCAGGGAAAGCGTGTGGTCATTTCTGCAAAGATTTCCATGGTTACTAGTCTTCCTCTTACACCACCCAGTCATCCAGCTCCAAGTGTCTACCTGAGACTCAGCTACCTGTTTTCTACCATGGCAACACTCATAAGAGCATTAATCACAACAGCCCAGACTAGGAGCAAGTCAAGTGTTGTCACCAGCTGAGTGGGAACTAGCCTATGGTTACAATAGAGTACTGCACAGCTTTTGAAGGCAAGGGACTTTTGACATACGCGACCATGTGCATATTAAGTGAAGGAAGCCATGCACAGTACAGTATTGCGGACAGGTTCTTAGATACAGAAACTGACAGTGGTTGCTATGAGAGGGAGGTGGAGGAGGATGAGGAATTAAGTGTTTTTCAGGTGTGTAGTACAGATGGGGGTGATGGCCACAGAACAGTATCTTCTTAGTGACACAGAACCGTTGCATTCAGAATGGCTGGAGTGATACACTTTATATTTATCACTATTAGAAGCAGCATAGGTATGAAACACTTGAGGCTCTTCTCTTTGTGCCAGGCAGCCCCTATAATCTGTCTCTCTTATCTTTTGGGGGGCCCCAGCACCTCATACCAAGAAGTGATAAGTGTATCAACTCAGGGTAGAGCTGGTGTGCTCCATGGGCAGTGTGCCTAAGAGCACTTCCATGAGGAACTCATCTACATTCAGCTCAGCCCTGATACTGACTGCCCAGAGTAACCATCAGAGAGAACCAGTGAGGGGTAAGACCCCAGCAGAATGCCCCTGCGTCACCTGCTGGCTCACATGGAGCTACCCACCTTCCTGCATGATTGACTATGACCCAAGGATTCCACCAGTTGTCAGAATGACACAGAGCTTAGAGAACTCTCTTCATGATTGTCACGTTGCCAATGATAGACCTGCAGGCCAGATGAAGGGACGTGTGGAGCAAGCCATAGGAGGTTTCAAGGCGTCACCTTCTGCCTTTTGGTCTCACCGAGCAGCTTACATTACAAGATACCCTTCTCTCTCGCTGGCATGGAGAACGGGCTCATTAAGTTCCAAGTCAAATTAATGTTCTCAGTAGCTCTGGAGTAATGACTCCAGACTTTTGACATCTCAGTATATTGCCATCTACAGTGTTCATGCTCAAGGACCAAGTGATCAGGTTACAAAAACAATTGCAAACACTATTTCAAAATGTTCCCACTACCTGTACAGCTGAGGTCCTAGGATCCTGACTAGAGGCAACAAAGGAAGGAAGAAAGAACAGGTACCGTGCACAGAAAAGCTGAGGTCAAGCGGGCTGTGGGCACTCTCATGGCGTGGCACCAACTTTCAAAGGAACCCTGAGCCTCAGTCCCAGCAGTGCTTATGCAAACCACACAAGAGTCAGTTAGGAGCTGTCTGTAGGCTGTAAACACCTAGAAGGAGAAAGCTGCAGGGGCTAGATTTTGCACAAACGGGGCGATCATTTTTAAACACTCACACTTGCACACATTATCAACATTTGCGCTCAGACCCCAGAATGGCTCTTTAGCCTCAGGGGGAGGGCTTTGCAGATATCCTCAAGGAGGACTGAGGTATTTATTGGTCCATGGCGTCGCCGTACCTGTGTCAAGAGCACACATTCACTCAAGGCTTGTTCTGGGTTGAGTTCATTGCTATCTTGGGGTGCATGTTGCCTGTCCCTAGCCCCTCCCTTGAGGCTAAGTGCTTATCGTGGCCCATCATGGGACATCTTGTTGACATAAACTCAGGTGTGGCTCAAAGAAGCTTCTTGTGCCACTCAGGGAATTTCATGTGTTTTTATTTTATTTTGAGCTCTGTGCTTAACTAGGGAAAACAGGAGCACATATGCCTTGTTACCTCACAGGAGGTGTTGGAACTATCTTCTTTCCCCCCCCCACCCCCACCCCATATGCTGATCATATGGTTGGCTATAGTCTACTAATGATAACTATCTGTTTCCCCCACCCCTACCCCTGTATGCTGGTCATATGGTTGGCTATAGTCTATCAATGATAGCTATATGTTCCCCCCACCCCCACTCACATTTGCTGGTCATGTGGTTGGCTATAGTCTACTAATGATAGCTATCTGTTCCCCCCACCCCCACCCCCATATGCTGGTCATATGGTTGGCTTTAGTCTACTAATGATAGCTATCTGTTCCCCCCACCCCTACCCCCATATACTGGTAATATGGTTGGCTATAGTCTACTAATGATGGCTATTCAATTTCCTCTGCGGTGAGAAAAAAAGATGGAGAGCAGCCCTGGCAGAGCTTTCCAGTGCTCTTTTATTCAGATCTTGGCTTAAAGTTCTGTGACTGCCTGAGGACTGATGGGTAGTCCCTCAGTGCAGCCTTGTGAGCCTGTGCTCCTGTTGGTGGGCTGGGGGAATCTCATGCCCTCTGATTCCTCTCTGAGCGTAAAGGAGCTGTTTCATGCAGTGTGCTCACTGCTCTTTTTCCCTGTTTTTCATGGTCAGTGGATTAGCCAAGACTGATTTTTCTGCATGGCTAGGAAAGGCCTTAGGTTAAAAGATAAAAAGGTAAATCTCTTTTAAATGTAATTTAGATTTTTCCTGCTGGCATTAGTTCCGACATCAACTGCAGAATCTCTTTGCTGTTGCAGAAACACCTGTGCTCCGACCAAAGCTTCAACAACTGGCAAACTTGGCTTGTAGCACAGCATTACAGGGTGGTCCAGGAGGATCTGCCATGGGGGCTCTGTTGCTCTCCTTTTCTCTTCCTCTTCCTTTTCTGTCTCTCATTTGCTTTCTTTCCCAGCTCTTCGTGAGACTGATGATACAGCACACACTGTTTATTCTGATCTGTTGTTCTTTCAGGTCAGTGTACATTTATCTTCTGCAAAGTAAAGAGCTCAAGGGAGAACTGCCCGTGAGTTAGCAGATGGCAAGGAGAGCCAATCGCTTGAGCCAGGAACATGTCAGATCAGCACTGGCTAGAGAGGTACTGTTGACCAAGCCGGCACTTAGCGGACTCAGCCTCCTCCAGGCCAGCATCTTTGAGGCAGCACATAGATCTGGCAGGCGGGATTGGTATGCTGATGTGATGACTGGCCCCACCCGGCCCTGGGTGGCTCTCTTCACTGTCCCACACTGTGGCACACTAGCAATCCAGTCTATGCTGTATATTGGCTGGTGGCTTTATAAATTGCACCTTGGCAGTGCTGGGCTCTCTCTGTAGCTTGAAGCAGACTAGAAAGGACAACAGTAGGAAGCAGGAGACAAGGTGCAGGCACAACCCAGCCGTGGTGGTGCATGCCTGTAATTCCAGCTCTTGGGAAGGCAGAGGCAGGTGGATCTCAGTGAGTTTGAGACCAGCCTGATATACAAAGCAAGTCCAAGACCGCCAAGACTACACAGAGAAACCTTGTCTTGAAAAACAAAAACAACAAAACAAAACAAAACAAAACAAAAAAAAAAAAAAGAAAGAAAGAAAGAAAGCACAATTAGAGAAGTGGGAAGAGGTAAGTGTTACTACCTTAAAGCCCACAATGTCAGCCCAGGCTCCCAGGCTGTGTCTGAACATCTGGTCCCCAGCTGGCGATGTGGTGATCCTGTGTTGGGATGTTGTGGAACCTTTGGAAAGTGAGTCTTTGAAGGTCACAGCCTGGCGTCTTCTCACCCCACTCTCCATTCCTACTTCCACGGGGGCACACACACATCTCATGCTCCTGACAGGGCACACTGAAGTGTCACCACACCTCCCTATCATGGTGGATTGGAGTCCTGAACTTGTGAACCAAAGTAACTCCTCCTTCTGTAACTCACTGCAGTCAGTCGTTTTGTCCCAGCAGCAAGGATGTGACAACCAGGGGGAGCATTCCTGGGGGAGTAAGGAGCACCACAAGGGAGCTTAGGCCAGATTCCTTCACTGCGCTCAGCATACCCGCTTAAAAACTCACAAGCATTTGTGGCCCTGATCTTGTGTTTGCGAGGGATGTGGACTCCTGTCCTCTCCTTCCTCCCCCTTTCCTTCATTTTCTTCCTTTCTTCATTTAGTCACTGATGAGATTTAGTGGACATCTAGTGGTTTTTGCATGTGTTTCAGCCATTCTCAGAGGTGAATCGAGAGATGAGCAAGGCGGCAGTGAGAGAGAATGCAGGTCCTTCCCCCATTCTTTACCTCATGAGCTCAGCATGTGACAGAGGGGAGCAGTTCAGCCAGCTTGCCAAACTACAGTGAGGAAACAAAACAGAAATCAACCTGCTGTAGAGGAATCAGGAGACAGTCAGGCTAAGCAAATGCAAACACAGGGACTGGAGTGGCACTAAGCGGAGAGGCCGTGACATAGCCAGAACTGCCCAGGTTGCACATAGTACAAAACTATTTGACTAAGTGCAAGTGGAACATATAGTCTCATACCATGCCAGCACAATGTGTGCTTCCTGTCACTGTCACAAAATACTGAGGCCAAACAACTTGAAAGAAAACAAGTTTATTTGGCTTACACTTTCAGGCTCTGGTGCGTGCTGGCAGTGAAGGTGTGTGGGAGTGAGCAGCTCACATTGTTAGTGCACACACCATCTTTCTGGTTGCTGTCCTTGGAGGTAAAGTGACCAGAGAGGGCAGGGGATTAAAACAGAGTTTAATGGGGTAAGGAGAAGATGGAGAAGAGGGAGGAGCTGACAGACTTCAGGTTGGACACAGCAGGCTGTGGAGGTTTATTTCTGTGCAGTCTTCATACATGTGGGAGTGAGCCAGAGCTGGGAGTGAGAGATCTTCAGGTTTGGAGCATGCTATGTGTGCATATCCTAGCTTTGAGGGATGGGACTGGCAGCAAATCCTAGTGGCTGCTGGATTTCATCCACTGGCCTCCTATTCTGCTTAAGTCCCCAGTTTACAGTAAGGACGGGTCCCTGATGCCATTGACAAGATTCCTGAGAGGACAGTGGCAAACACATACTTTATGAACAAGAAACACTTAAAAGTTTACAGACTGTGGCATCCTTAACAGCCTTACTTTCTTATTTACTTTAATTTTGGTGACACTGAGGTAGAGGCAGCCCTGTTGGTGCATGTGGACTTGAGACAGGTAGGATTGTGAAGGAGAGATGTAGGAGATCTCTGCCTTTCCCTTTTCCCTTCAGCCTCTGGGATGCTGCCAGCCATGCACAGGGTGGGTTTCCCCCTCTTAGTCCCTCCTATCAGAAGGACCCTCCCAGATGCAGTGAGATGTGCTTTACTAACTCCTTAGGTACCCCCAGTCCATCACAATTTTATTCCTTGCCAACTGAGCCCAAACACATTGCTTTAAACCATGCCACTCCCCACCAGCACCCGAAGTTTCTGTTCATCTCAGGACAATGAACTCACTCCATCTCAAGGATCCTAAAACATCAAATGTTATTCAACTGTTCATGTCCAACGTCTCCTCTGAGACTTAAGATAATGTCTTAACTGTGAGAAAGGAGTTCTCTGTAAAAGGAGAATACATTAGTTTAGAGTAAACCTTCCTATTCTAAAGGGGGAGTGGGACAGAAAAATAGCAAGTCCGGGAGACCAAACAGGACTCAAACCCAACAGAACGGCAGAAAATCCTTCAGTTCCATGTCATGCGTCTGGGGCCCTGGGTGTCATCATATGGGCTCCACTGGGGCCGGACAGCCCTACGCCCACAGGGCCTCCATCTGTCCTTTCAGCCAGCTCTGCGGAGTGCCTGCAGCATTCCTTGGCAGACGTTCCAGATCCTGACTTAGTTTCTGCAGTCACTGTTACAGCTCCAGTGTCTCTGCTATACTTCATGCACTGCTGTCCTGGGGGCTGCCTGTGGGGTCTTGACCCTGCCTGTCATTGCCTGGCCTCCAAAGCTTTTTGTGACCAGGACCTAGTGACTCACTCATTCTGCATGGCTGCAAAACATGGACTTCCTGGATGGTGTTATGATCTGTTTCCAGATTCAACAGAAGCCAGAGTGCTCCAGAGGTAGCCAGAGCTCTCTTTTAAAAGTAAAGCCGTTGCACCCTGAGGCTATCTCTGGGTAACTCCTGAGATGGCCTCAAGGTCTCCTTCCTGAGCTATGAGCACTTTGAATATCCCTAATATCTCTCTTAGCTGTAATTTCCTTGGGCTTAACTTAATTTTTTTTTCTTCTGGACAGGTTACAAGTTGTTCAAACCCCTCTGCTCTGTTCTTGTTCCCAACCTCACTAAACAGAGCTAGCTACAGCCATGCTGCAGTCTGAAGGATGAGCGCCCTCGGGCCAATCATCTTACTGACTTTAAACTCCACCTCTGACAGATTCTCAGGACAGAGGCAAATATAAACACATATATGTGAATGCTGCCAGGCCGAGTTCTCATGGTGTTCTCTTTTCCACCTGATGGGAGTATTTGCATCCCCATCATATTCTGATCTGAACTCCCACTAGGCCATGGATCTGGCTACAGCCTTGGAGGACTTGTCCAGCACACATCTCCAGACTTTTCTAAACTCCTCTCACAAGCCAATTCCAAAGACACCTAGACCGCATCATCAGGGACAGTGACAGGAGTGACTCAGTTTCTCAGTGACAACTCGCGCCAAGCAGAATAACTTTATGGAGGAAGGCTTACTTTGGCTTAGGGTTTCAGTCTGTCATATGGCAGGGACAGGGTGTCAGAGCAGAGTGGGTTATACCATGGTGGCTGAGGTGGGGTGGGAGAACACTTTCTTCTTATTTCCATCTTCCTCTTTGATTCCATTGGTGCCTCCAGACTCTGAGATGGTGCTGCCTACATGGAATGGGTGTTCTTTGTCAGCTAATTCTCCCATCTTCACAGACATACCCAGAAATGTGCTCTGTGAGTTTCCTAGGTGCTCCTCGATCCATCAAGTTGTCAGTCTAAGGTAACCATCACATACCCTGTAGAAGGTATGCTGATGACTCCCAGTGCCTGTCAGTCCTAACCTTGTTCTTGGTCTCGATTTCTCTTGGAATGGCAGGAGAGCCCCCAGAATTCCCTGACTCAGGCTCTTTGATGTCAGGAAAGGCTTGCGGTGAGGTCCCCTTACAGCCCTTTTCTGGATTGGCTACCATTCCAGGACACAAAATGTGTTCACTGCTTGGGTGTTAGTTAGATGCTCATTCTTGGAACCGGGAGTGGAGTCAGGCCTACTCAAAGACCATAGTCTGAGAGTGAGCAAGGACCAATCTGCCTCAGGAAAAATGAAAATCTTATTTTCAGACTAGGAAAGATACTGGCAGGCAAAAACAACAGATGTCTACCCCAGATGCCAACAAAAAGTCAAAATCATAAAAATGAACCAACCATTGCTATGCAGTAGTTTCTGGAATGTGCCAGGAGAGAGTCACATCTACCCAAGGCAGCAGTGCTTAAATGACAGCACTCTGAGCACATTCTACAGGAGACTCTTGCTTTGCTGGCACACTGAAAGCATCTGACTCTCACAGTCAGGGCTTGCCACAGGCAGCCTGTTCCAGAAGACAATTCTTCACTAGCACCAAGAATGTCCCAACTACCTTTTCCATCCTTAAAAGCTGTGGTCCTATTTTCACCTCACTACCTGGCTCCTGGCATCCTATGCATTCTTCTTTTGTGCTACATACAATCAGAAAAGAGCACTTGTGTTCATATCAGCTGACCATGTCCATGAAAACAGCCTCGTTTTGTAAAAAGAGGCACAAGACCCTGTGGCTTAAGTGGGAGGGAGCCCAGCAAAGTGGCCCAGTGGAGTAAGAAGAAAGTTGCACACAGAAAAAGGAAGAACCAAACTATTTAAACAGACAGAGGAAAAAGAATACTCATTCATTACAAGAGCAATCTTTATGGAAAGAGCTCACAGAGCTGGTGGTGTCACTCATATGTCCAGCGCTGATGAGGAAAACACCAGATAGAGTCCTAGAGTCCAAGAGCTGTGGGGTAATTATCAAAGCCCCCCCCCCAAGCCATGTGATAACAATCCTGGCAGGCTGTGAAGGCTGCTGCCAGTGGAGAAAAAGAAATTACCCAGGTTGATGCTTCCAAGTAATTGATAATTTGCCTAAATGAACAAATCAAGTAAGATTTAACTGTTGGCTGGGATTGCTACCCAGCAGTGGCAGAGTTTCTAATCGCCTCAGCCCCTCACATGGCTGTGCGTGTGTCCTCCTCCACATCCTCCCCCTTTCTTTTTCTAAACCAAGTATAATTGTTTAAGGGCATTGATGGGGAATAGACTTGGACATTATAAATGACACTGTGACAGAACTGTCAGCTGGTGACAGCTCATGACAACCCCAGTGAGAAATTAATCATTTGAGATGCTTCGTGATTTGCTCATTTAATGGCGCAAATAAGATTGTGCTTCCTAACCACACAGCATCTTTTACTTACAGACTCCTTGCCTCTCCCCAGGGAGACGTTGGTTGTTTTCCTGTCAGTGGGATGGGTGCTGGCTGGGGTTACACTTTGGGACTATTTGTTGGTAGGTCACCCCCAAGGAGCAAGGAGACATTTTCCCTTGGGAAATTTTCACTGCAGCAGAGTCTGAATTTAGTTTTCCTCCCTTGCTCCTTGTTTAAGAAGGCTTTCAAGGGAGGGAGACCTAACCTGTTGGGACAGATGCTAATGAAGATAGAGGGCTAAGGGAACAGCAGGGCTATTTTTAGCTGGGTAATGGGGAGTAAACCTGGTCGCCCTGTTATGTGCTAAGAGATGCCTCTCTCTTTTCTGTGGGGACTCCTACAGTCTGCTGGGCAGACATCTGTTGATTGCTTTCACTTGGACTTCATTTGACATTTGGAGAAATAGAAGGAGACTGCCAATCATTCTGCCTCCCAGGTACCCCTAAATGGTGTCTGTGTGGGGTTTGTGAGCCAAAGAGGAAAGAAGGCAAGAAAAGGAGTTTGAAGCCAACTCTCTGCTGAGTATACAGAGCTTAGGACACGCTGCGCCTAAGGTGCTCTGACCTGGTTTGGTTGGGATGCCTGTGTGGCTCCAGGCAGCCAGAGGCAGTGCAGTTCCTCCCAGCTGCACTGTCTGGATTCACATTTGGTCAGAACATGTGCAGAACTCCACCCCTCTGCACAAGCATGCACACCAACCTGAAAACAGGCTGCTAAGACACCACAAATGAAGGAAATATGCTCAATGTTAGCATGTGCACCCATGAAAATGACCTTTTATAACACAGTTCCACATACAATGAATTTATGCAATGCCAATTTAAGGCAGAAACATAACAAATTTCCAATCTGACAACAAACACCTTCTTCTTCTGCCAGTTGTGTACCATTGGTGCTTGCTTGAGGAGTAGCTACTGTCACCTGTCAAGAGGCAACAACGACTGGAGGTTGTAGTTTCTTTTCTCTGTCTCTTCTAAAGTCTCTGTTCATCAGCACTGAATTGCCTTTGGGTTGTAGACCTAGGCTCATAGTGTGATCAGTGGCCACTGGGTGGCAACAGAGGCCCTCTTGGACGGTCCACTGACTGGCAGTGACTGATACAGGGGGAAATGGGTCTGCCTCTTGCTTGGTGTCCCAACAAGGACAACCTATGGAAAGCCTGGAATCATTGTCATAGGCATTGTTCACATCTTTACTGTTTTACCCATGTTTGCAATCATCCTGTGAGTCTCACAGAGGTTAAGGAGTTGACTTCCCAGGGGTACAAACCAATGGAGCGGAGATGTAGCCGCAGTTATGATGGATGAGGGATGATTTCTTAGACACAGCATTGCACTATACCCTGGAGTCACGACACTTCCAGTTTTAAGTAGTCAAATAGTTAAAACTAATGCTTATCCCTTCCTGAGCTCCAAGGCTTTCTTCATATGAGATGAAGAAAAAAGGACATGGAAAGAAAAAAACTAAGTTACTAAGGTAAATCCAGGCTATCCCAGGTATAGCTCTGAAAACCATTGTTTGATCTCTGCTGGGTCACCTCTTGCCTGTTTTCCCACGGTCACCTGTGCTCCAAGAAGGAATTCAGAGGGAGGTGAGCAGGCTGGGGATGTGGCTCAGTGGTAGATTTCTTGTCTGGGACTCAACACGCTGTCTTTAGCTTCTAACACTGCAACAGGAAAACAGAAAAGCGAAAAGGAGAGGGCATACTCACAGCTCCCATCTACAGGAAGAGTTCTAGAGAGCTCTGTGAGATGTCAGCACGACTGGGCCATGGGGACTGTACACTAGGAAGAATGTTCTGGGTGCTTCTGCATGTGGCTGATATTTGACTGAGTGAGGCAGATGACACTTGGGGCTCAAGCCACCAGTTGAAGCATGAACAAAACATTAAGAAACAGGCCCTTCCTGTGTTTAAGAAGAACTCATAAGCCAGGACACTGTCTTCATATTCTACCTGAACTTCTGGTCGTCAAACTGCTGGTGTTTGCAATGGAGCTGAGCCCACCAATTGCTAGGCTCTCCAGAGGGCTAGCTGTGGGCCTTGGTTGATCAGCCTCCATGGCTACACAAGTCCCTCTTTATAGCAGATCTGTTTATGTTTGTATGATGTCTTTACTGTCCTGTTGATTACATGCAGATGTGTGCACATTCACACAGACACACACACACACACACACACACACAGAGACAGAGTGTGTGTCTCATGGTTCCTTTCTTTGGAAAGGAACCTCTGACTAGTTCAGAGGTTGATGCTGATGTGTTTAGCTGCCCTCAGCTCTGCATCCTCAAAACTGGTTCTGTGGCTGAACTGGGGTGCTGGCATCAGACCAATGGGCCTTTTTTGTTGGCTCTGCTCCATCTTTGCTGTTTGTCTTCTTTGTAAGTTTCAGTGTCCCCATACTTAAAATGATAATAATTATAAATAATCACAGCGAGGATAATTATGAGCTCCATATGATGCAGACATGTGTCTCAGCACAGTGCTTAGCAATCAGTTAAGTGTCTGTTAACTTGGTTAGGCAGCCTTTGCTTCCTGTCAATCTGTTATCAGCAATGCCAGTAAAATAACTTATTTTGTCCTTTTCAGAAGTGTAAAAACTCTAGATGAGAAAAGAGGAACCCCCTTTCTCTCTTTCTATCAATTTTCTATCTCCCCTCTTCTTGGGTAGGGTTGTGTGGGGTAGGAGCGGTTGAAGGAGTGAGAATGCCCCATAAAATAAACTACCAAGGCTTGGGTATGCAGTAAACACTGCAGGTTGTGGTCGATGGGCTGGTGGACAGGTGGCAGCTGTGAGTAAAATGTCTAGGCGGCCTCTGATGCAAGGCCTCAGATGTTTGACCAGTGATCTACTGGGGAAGAAAGAGGGTTTTCTAGGGAAGTCCAGCCAGTGGGGACAGTGACCATTTCTGGGGTAACAGTAGAGATGCAGAGAGGTGGAGAACAGATTGGCGGGGAAAGGCTTCATAGGAGGCGACGCTTGTGGCTTGGTGTCTTGACTCACTGATCGGCTTTTGTAAACTCTCTCAATGTTAAAGCTTCTTCCTTAGGAAGAAAAGGGGTCTCTCTGACGGTCATAGACTCTCAGGGATGTGCCTGCTCTTCGTACAGTCTGGTGGTGGAGACACCAGCATCAGGGTTGGTTGTTGCAGCCTGCCAGAGTTCTCCCTGTCAGAGCTTTGGACCCTTCTCATTTCCCTCATCCCTAGAGAGTTCGTGAACCCTCTGTAGTTCCAGGACTTTGACTAACACCCTTCAGAAAGTAACAGAATCTTATTCTTGCATACAGTTTAATAGTAAGACAGTTCCAGAATCCACATTTTATTTCTGTTTTATCTCAAATATTAACACACACTAATTGTACAAATTAGTGGGGTTCACTCTGATATGTCCATACAGCTAACATACCACCCACTTTTCTACCCTCTCCTATCTCATCTTCCTTCCTGCAATCATCTCCCCAGTCCTTAGTAATAATTCTTCTTCCTTCATGTATGTGTGTGTATTAAACCATGTGGTTTTTGTCTCCCAGTGTCTGGCTATTCATTTTCCTACAGAAGACAAGAATTTATTCTTTGTGGCTAAATCATACTCCACAATGTTTATATACCATATTTTCTCACTGTGGCTATCTATGGACAAACATAGAGGTCAAATCTACAGTGTGGCTGTTGTGAGTAACATTGTAACATATGCAGCTTTCTCTTTGATATGCTGACTTTATTTCCTCCATCTTTGCACCCAAGGGTGGGATGGTTGGGTCACTTGGTCGATCTGTTTTTAGGTTTTAAGAACCTGGAATACTATTTTCAATAGAGGCTGCCCTAATTTATTCATACCTTCGCTAGCATGTTTTCTTGGCATGGAACTGTGCATTTTAAAGTTGAATTGTCTTGATTTCAATCCTTGAAGTTGCTTGCCGCCTATATGCATGCTCCATCTGAGGTGTGGCTCCCACAGCTCTGAGGTTCTGATGGCACAAGCTGAAACCCTGTGACCTCACTCTTTCCCATCACTTCCAGGTGTGTAAGGTTCGCTTTTCTCCATCAGTGTCCTCAGGAGAGGCGTGCAATAACACATGACCACTGCCACATTCCAGGGCCTCCCTTCCTCCCTCCCTCCCTTCCTCTCTCCCTCCCTCCCTCCCACCCTCCAAATCGTTCTGGTAAAATCCTCCCAAGATTTTCACTATGGCTACTGACTCCACAAAGTGTACACTTCTCATTGTCCTTAGCATCCCAAATACAAGTGCACTTTGCACATTCTTAGCTGTGTCCTTGTCTGCCTGGCTGTCTGTATGTCTGCAGTCGCGCGGCCCCTCTGCCCTGCTTTTTAAGTTTCTGTCAATTCTTTGCTCCTGCACTCAGTAGGCTACAGTGAGTGTGCCTGGCACCTCTCCCCCTCTCCGCTGGCCTTCGTCCAGCTGATGCTCATCCCTCAACTATCTCATCTTCCTTCCTTCAGTTTGAATTACTTAGACAGCATGATGAGGTAAACTTTACAAACAAGGCTGAGGTGCTTAGGGAAGTCAGGCCTGATCCCTTCCTAGACAAATAGCCTGGTAAAGTGATCAAGGGGCACGTGCGCGTGCACACACACACACAGACACACACATGCACACACACACATACACACACACACACACACAATGCTTGCATGTATGCATTGTACTGTGAGTATGTACATGTGCGTGCATGTGTTTCCTGTGTGTGTCTGTGTGTCTCTGTATACATGAGCCTGCCCACAAGCCCATGGGAAATATGTCCTATTTCTGTTGTATGAGCCCACTTTTCATCTGAGTAGTACCATGCATGTCTTACTGTTCTGTTGTTGTGATAAAGTGCTATGCCTGAGGAGTTTGCGGAAGGACAAGTTGATTGGCTTATCATTCTAGAGGGAGGAGAGTACATCATGGTGGGGAAGTATGCCAGCGGTGAGCATAGTGGCTGCGATGAGCATGGTGGTGGCCGCAAGCATGGTGGCGGCGAGCGTGGCGTCCATGATCGTGGCTGTGGTGAGCATGGTGGCAGCGAGTGTGGCTGCGGAGGCGAGCGTGGTGGCTGTGAGCATGGCGTCCGTGAGCATGCCAGCGGCAAGCATGGTGGCAGCAAGCATGGAGGCAGTGAGTGTGGCAGCTGCAACTGGATGCTGAGAGCTCACATCTTGAAGTGTAAGCACAAAGCAGAGAGACCTGGGATCAGTCAAGCCTTTAAAGCCCCGAAGGAAGTCTGCTTCCAGAAAGATGCTTCTTCCAATAGGGCCACACACTGCACACCTCTCCAGTAGCACCACCCACCAGGACCAAGTGGTCAAGTCTGTGAGCCAATGGGAGACCTTTCTTTCTTTCTTTCTCTCTCTCTCTCTCTCTCTTTCTTTCTTTTTGTTTTTCTGAGACAGGGTTTCTCTGTTACACAAGCCCTGGCTGTCCTGGACTCTCTTTGTAGACCAGGCTGGCCTTGAATTCACACAGTTACCTCTGCCTCTGCCTCCCAGGTACTGGGGCTAAAGGTGTGTGCTACCACGCCCAGCCAATGGGAGATACTTTTATTAAACTGCCACCACATGTGTGCACTTTGTAAAAACCACTGGCCATCTCTCTATACAAGACCCTGGATGAAGTGTTGTAGCTAACCTGTGGAAGCTGGTATAGACTGGTCTAGGTTTGTAACCTCTTTCACCCAAGAAATATCTATGCTACCTCAGCTGTATGAAATGTGCTTACAAATCAAATATTGGCTGATGTTAAAAATTAATGAAATTTGTATTAAAATAATTCTTAGGTATACATATAATTCTACCATTTATCAAAGATTAGATTTGCATGCTGGATGGGTATGCTTTTTATTTTTACATAAATGATTAAATATTGTCCAAACATCTGACACCATGGGCTTATCGCATCCTCAATGTTTTCAGAGATGATTGATAATGTGCTTTTATAATATTCAGTGCGGAGAACTTTCATTTTCATAAATACATAGTAAGAACTATCAGAAGTGTGTTTAGGGCTGTATCAGAAATGGTTGAATTGTTTTAATCCAAAGGCAAATTTTAATTACTGATTTTTTTATTGTAAAACTCAAGTCAGCAATTAAAATAGCACAGTTTCAAGTCAAATAGTCCAATACAGTACACTCCAAAGATAAACTAATTTGATACCTGTATGCTGAGGAATGATGGAGAAAAATAAATATTAAAGTCGTTGTTGTCTCTAATTGAACCATTCTGTCTCCATAAGAGCAGAAACCTTTGCACATTTAGTAAAATCCATGCAAGTCATAACTATGGGAGTCCTAAGTGTGAGCTAAGGAGCTTTAGTCAGCAGTGGCTGGTGGTATGTGGTACGGTGGCTTGCTTTAGTCAGCTGTGGCTAGTGGCATGTGGTATGGTGGCTTGCTTTAGTCAGCTGTGGCTGGTGGCATGTAGTATGGTGGCTTGCTTTAGTCAGCTGTGGCTGGTGGCATGTGGTATGGTGGCTTGCTTTAGTCAGCTGTGGCTGGTGGCATGTGGTATGGTGGCTTGCTTTAGTCAGCTGTGGCTGGTGGCATGTGGTATGGTGGCTTGCTTTAGTCAGCTGTGGCTGGTGGCATGTGGTATGGTGGCTTGCTTTAGTCAGCTGTGGCTGGTGGCATGTGGTATGGTGGCTTGCTTTAGTCAGCTGTGGCTGGTGGCATGTGGTATGGTGGCTTGCTTTAGTCAGCTGTGGCTGGTGGCATGTGGTATGGTGGCTTGCTTTAGTCAGCTGTGGCTGGTGGCATGTGGTATGGTGGCTTGCATAAGTGAAGAGTTTATGCTGTATGTTCAGAACTATGCCTGGAGTGAGGTTGCATGATGCAACACAGGCAAAAACATCCAGGAACTCCTCAGATTCACTACAAGTTGGACTTTGAATTAATTCTGGGTTGCTGTGAATACATCCTCACATTCAGGCTCTCAACCCCACATGGAGCATGCAGGGCTATGAGCCATGACTTAAGAGCCCATTCTACAAGCCAGTGTGGCCTTCGTCTCTCCAGGGACCATTGCATGTTTAGTGCTCAGGGTTAGCTCCGTGCCTTCATTAGACACACGGGAGGACCCCTCCTTCCGTGTAGCACTCACTGACCTGCCCACTCAGCATCGCCTGTTTGTTGCTGCCCTGCTGAGAGGTATAGTGCAGTCCCTAGGCAGCCCGCACATGGCAACAGCGGTGCCAGGAATGCAGACCGAGGTAGCAAGGTAGCTGTTGCTTCCATTTTACAGACGAGCAAAGCAAGACTACATAGCTAAAGCGAGTCTAGTCGTGGCTTTTCTCTTCTTTTTGTTTGTTTGCTTTTTCCAGTGGTGGAGGTAGAACCCGGCCTCACATGCCCTAGGCAAGTGCTCCACTGCTGAGCTCCACCACCAGCTCATGAGTGAGGGGTGGCTAAGTGAGATTAACACACTTTCTCACCCTGGTTCCTCGTAATCGCTTCCCCCACTCACAGTGCCGTGAGTCCCATGGTGGAAGGAGCTGCAGGTCATATTTCTTTTCACTCTCTAATACGTCCTAGTTACACAATAAATCTTAATAAAGCTTGATTGATTATTTGGAAGACAAATTAAGGCTATCGTCTAACCAGCGGAGTAGTATTTTATTTAGGTAGTTCAGCAATAATAAGAAGATGCTGGCATCCTAGATTAGCTGGTTAAAATATTATTAGAAGTTAATTCATATTTTAGCAGATAATTCCTAATTAATTTGCTGTAGTTATCTTGTTAAATGTCAATTAACTCCCTCCACATCCCTTAGGTTTCTGCCATTCCTAAAATGTAATTATGCAGTTATTGCTCATGTACCTTTACTGCTCGTACAATCTCCCAGTTAAATATAAGTCAAAAAGATTTATCTTCCCAGTTCTTAATAATATCACTAAATGTTCTAATTAATAATCAATAATCCATTTGCATAATTAATTGGGAAAAGAATCCTAGTGGGATGGTGCTTGCCGTAAGCTTCTCTCAGGCTGGAACTGCTGTCTCCTGCTGCAGTCCTGGCCCAAGTGGGGAGTTTATCTGAGCCACTCAGATCCCTGCGAGCACAGAAAGGGTGTGTTCTATGGGAAGTCCTTACTTATACCGTTGCTTAACAATGTGTAACATGAGTGTCTCTGTGGGGGCAGAACCAATTTGTTGGGTATGAATTTTCACCAACATAGGCTCCAGTGAGCAAAAATAAGTTAGTTCATTTTCCTAAATGGCGATTTAATTTTCTATGTCTGAAACCTAATCTAGTCACTTTCAGACAATGTAGTACCACCTAAGAAAAATGAGGTCAGGACTCAGTTGTATTGTAAATGACTCTTAGAATGGGCAGGTATGACAAAGGTTCCCACCACAGGGTTCTGGAGAGGCACTGTCCACGGCACAGAGACCACCTGTCTTGGTCCTAGGCTGCACCTGTAGAGGTCCTGCATAGGGTTCCTTTCACAGAGCTTCAGGGTGCCCAGCCACATTTAATTATGGTTCCCCTTGGTGCCAGTCTTGCTCTCTGAAGTTCGTGGTTCAGCTCATAAATCACCCTCAGTTGCCTCATTTTCATTCTCCTGTTTCTGTGCCTATCAGTCCTTCCCCTCCATTCGTCTTCCTTCTCATGCATGTGGATAGGCTTTCTGGGACCCTAGACAGACCAGGGGGCCATCAGGGGTCTTCGTGGCACCTCAGCACACCCATGCAGCCTTTTCCCTACTTGGTCACATGCCCAGAGGCAAAGGCTTGTGAACGGAATGCTGAGGTCTGCACTGGGCATGTGGGCCCAGTGAGGCACAGTTCTTGTTCCCAGAAACCAGTGACTGGTTAATTTCCTCTGTGAGACTGCCAGAGAGTGGCAGAGACATGATCGACCCAAATCTACCTTCCATATTCCTTCCGACCCTCCCCCCTCCACTGTTTAAGGAGACCATCAGGTAGAGATGGGTCTACACAGGGAAGTCCCTGTTGTAAATTCCGTTCCCTTCCCTAGAACCTTTGCATTCTGTTTTAGAAGGTGCCAGTGCCCCACCTTTGTTCTTGTGCTGTGGGGTGAGAAGTGGCTTTGTCAACAGATGGAACAGGGTAGTCACAAGGAGTGAAGGGAACAACTAGCCAGATGTCATCTCAAAGTGCCACTCAGCCACACCATTATCATGTCAGAACCAGGGGCTGCAACACACAGAGTCATGTGATGCTCAGTCCAAACATGCAGCCCAGAGCCACAACGTCCCGGGGCTCCAGGGAGGTGAATCTAGCTGGCTGTGAGGCCCACACAGGGAGGGGGATGAATGGACCATAGTTCCCAGCAAGTCTGCTGTCTAGTGGACTAAAGAGGTTTCTATGATTTGTTTTTCATCCCAATTCTCTGGCTTCACTTAAAACACAAGTTTATATGCTTAGAGCTGAGATCTGAGTGTCCTAATGGCTTCCAAATGGCAGGAAATATCATAAAATCCTGCCATTGTTCATTGAGCTACCAGTGGCAACTGGTAGACGAAAATAGTGTTTTGATTTGGAGAAGAAACTGCTGTGTCTAAGCATATCCAAACCTCTGTGCCATTGTCAGAGGACACTGCCAGGACAGTTGTAAAGAAGAACCACCAGATTTGTCACCCTCAGGAAGTGGATCACACATGAAGACTTCTCACATAGGAGAGCTGCTTCTCCTTCCAGAAGAGATGTGAAGTGAACCATGTGCCCTCCATAGCTCCCAATGATCTCTCTGTCATTTCAGCACTGACATATTGGACAGCGGCTGGGCACCCTCCTCCCGACCCCGCCCCCCTCCCCACCCCCCCAGGGCTTTCTTCATCCTCACCACTCTCACAGCAGCTTACTCACACAAGGGCGATGAAGTAAATAAACGCCTTCTTGTCTTTTTTCCTTGATGTGTCCTCTGCTCTTCCTATCCTTGGGGCTTTCTGGGGATTAGCTGCCACAGAGGAGAGGATACAGATCTGCTTCTCCCCTGAAGATGTTGGTCCCTTGCAAAATGGCCCTTCATGAGGAGGGTGGTGCTGAATACAAAATGTCTAGTTGTTGATCACACTTCAGGAAAGTAAAGGGAGTTGGAGGTCAGGGTGAGCTTTGTGGGCTGTCCTCAAGCAATGTCATGTGAGTGAGATAGGGCATCTCTCTAGGGAGTGGGGACAGCTGGTGGGAACTGGTGCGGGAGGCTCTTCTTAAGAACTGTGACACTGTTCACATCAAACCTCTCTGAGCCTTTATTTCTCTGTCTGTGAGTTGGGGCCAGTCAGTGTACTTCATAGCCTGCTCTGAGGATTCAGCAATGGCAGGGCATAGACAACATTCGTGAAAGGTGCTTTCAGGTTACTGTCTTAGTTCACTCAGTAATTATCACCGTGGTTACTCAACACATTCTGTCAAAAGATTCTGGTATGGGCAGTAGAATATTAAAATGTGTCAGTAGGAGTGGCTTCTACCAACATAGCTTATAAATATTACTATGCAGCCCACGCATACCCCCATGATGGCACAGTTAGGCCAGTGCTGTTGAGGAAAGCTTCTGTAGAGGGTAGTGTGGTTAGTGCAGAGGCCAATTAACACGTGAGGAGAGCTCCCTGCCTCTGTCTGCCTACACATTGTGTGGTTTTTAATAATTAGTGCAAGAGCTGAGAGCTGGGCTGAAGACAGACCCAAACCACATCTCCATGTTTCATATTCCTCAAGACCGATGCATGTTGGCACATCTTCACACTGAGATGGAGGTTCGTGTAGCATATAGCCAGGTAGAGAGACGTTTTGTAAGTTGTTGAAACCTGGAATAATTATGCAGCATAGCAGAAATAGCCAACTAAAGAACAGCTAAGGCGTTCTTTCGCTCCTCCATGCCCCCATCTTTGGGCTCACAGGAACAATCACGTATATTCTCCTCTTTTTATGGCTCTGATTGGTGGAGCGGCATCACGCAAGCTCGACTGCCCCATCTCCCAAGCCAATTTCCTTTGTGCCTATGTTTATAGGAATGCTGGTTGAGCAGCTATCCTCCACTCCTGCTGCCTGCTCCCATTCTGCACTTCGCATATTATGAACTTATTTAGACAGAAAGCATTCTCTCTGGGTGTGTTCCTTTCCATCCGCCCTTCCTAGCACTTCTCTCTTAACGTCTGTGCTGTGCTACCGTTCACCCTCCCTTAACATTAGTGCTGTGCTACCATTCGCTCTTTCTTATTCCCTAAGCTGCCGCTGCACCTTTCTGCATGGAAGGGGTGGGGATATGGAGCCCTGGTGATTTACATCCAGGATAATGCTTCTTACCCCAAATACTTCTAGAAGTGTTACATCAATATTTAAGAGCAAATATCTCACTGAGGACTGTACTTCATATGTGTAGGATGATTTACAGTTAGTTTTTAAAATGTACTTTCCTCTTAGGGAGGCAGGAGGAAAAGTGTGGCTTATTATCCAGATTGCTTTAAATGCCGGCACTTCAGCTGTGTATGGTGTTCAGCTTTCCCCCTCACATGCCCACAAATGTACCTTCTGAATGTTAGAACCACGGTATGGTCTAGATTGTGCAGGGATGATTCTTATTTTACCAAGCAGCTGAAATATTGAGAGGCAAGTCTATCTCTGAATATGATTGTATTTTTAGGTTAGTAATATTTTCTAGAGGTTTCTTTTGGGTCAGAGACTATGTTCTGTTTCTTAGACCCAGAATAATCTGTTACAACCCCCCAGTTCTGTCCAGTTCATGTACAAAGGAGAAGATCCATACACCACGGGTGGATGTTCATCCTTCCTACAACAGCCTTACCCAGACAAAATATCCAGAGCCCGCTGTGTGCTCTTGATGTCAGAAGTGAGGTCAGGTAGTACGTACGAGGAGAAACTAGTCTTTTGTGTCTTTGAGAAAAGATATGTGGATGCCATCCTACGACAGCAACTTCCTTAGGTCACTGTATTGCATCTGTGTCACACAAGGCATTCCTTGGTCAACACTTATGAACAGACTGTGTGTGTGCGTGTGTGTGTGTGTGTGCGTGTGTGTGTGTGTGCGTGTGTGTGTGTGTGCGTGCGTGTGTGTGTGTGTGTGTGTGTGCGTGTGTGTGTGTGTGTGTGTGTGTGTGCGCGTGTGTGTGTGTGTGTGCGTGTGTGTGCGCGCGTGTGTGTGTGTGCGTGTGTGTGTGTGTGCGTGCGTGTGTGTGTGTGTGTGTGTGTGCGTGTGTGTGTGTGTGTGTGTGCGTGTGTGTGTGTGTGTGTGTGTGTGTGTGTGTGTGTGTGTGTGTGTGTGTGCGCGTGTGTGTGTGTGCGTGTGTGTGTGTGTGTGTGTGTGCGTGTGTGTATTTTAAGGTTAGGTAAAAGACTATCAGAGCACTGGACCCTGAGTTGAGAAATTCTTTAATGATTAGAAATCCTTTTCAAGGGTTAATGATCTGTATTAAAACTGCCTCGTGTGTAAAGAACATTACCAAAGCACTCACCTATGCTATCTCACTAACACGAGGTGGACTTGATAGCCCACACCATTCTGAGACTCCTGCTCCGTTTTTTCCTGCCTTAAGAAAACAAAGGGGTTCCAATTGCCCCTGTTTTATTAAACATACAGACACACGCAACATTTCTTCCTGTATTCTACCCTGTGAGGCTGTCACTTCAGAACCTGTGTTCACATAAAACCACTTTCAGCCACAGGCAAGACAAGAAGGAAAGGGAAGTGCAGTTTTGAAAATAGAGCTACAGACGTAGCACGGGAAGCAAATATGGGCAGTCGTTATCCTCCAGCTGTCAGTCCACAGGCCCTGGTATTGTTCACCCTCCCGACAGGATGCCTTTCAAGAACAGAAGCTTCCAAGCATTAGCAACTCTACCTCACTCGCTTGGTAGCATCTCTCTTTCAGTCCTGCCCATCCTGGGGTTCTAACTACCTTATTTGGAACTTCTGCTAAGAAATCTCAGCCAGGTTTACTCCTCGCCAATTGACTTTTTTCTTTTGAACCTCGAAGCAACAAAACTGAACAGCAGTACATTTTAGCAGGATGCCAGTTGAGAACTTCCACTTGAAACCTCCTTCTTAGAAGTCAGCATCTAAACCTGAACAGCTGGAGACAGCCAGCGATGGAAACAGGTCCAGCTGCAAGTATCTCAGGTGCCCAAAGAGCTCCAGTTACTCTGCACCTGTGGAGGTAAAGTGATCACCATCCACGGTGGCATAAACGTGCATCTCATTGCTCAGAAAACCTGCTGCTTGCTTGTTTGAGGTCGTAGGAGTGTGCTGAGCTAGTCCCTAAGATTCTTAAAGTTCAGTCCTCGTCTTAAGAAGGCGTGTTAAATTCAGTACTTAGTTTGGAGCCATAGTAGGGCCATGCCCGAGTTTACACATCCTGGGTTGCTCCTTAGTGTGCAGGCAGGATGGTCTCTCCTCATCCCTGAGCTCTGTGTCTTTTGGTTTCTGCTCTGTCTCACTTCCTGTTCTCAGCAGGTCTGTGGGAGGATTGACTCTATGGGAGCTGGAAGACTCAGAGATGAGATGTGCTTCTCAGAGTCTCAGTTGCGATCTGAGCAGTCCTCAGGATGGGTTAGCAGGTCAGCCTCGGATGGGACACTGTTCCTTCTCACTGAGAGAGGTGGATGTGTTTAGGTTTGATGAGTGGTCATTAATCACTGGTTGTGTAGACAAAGCCTTTGTAATCACCAATACCATGTTTTTATTTCCAGAGTTTTCCTCTTCTCTTCTTCCTTTTCTTGACCTCTGAGGTCTGACTGATTCCCTTCACAGCCCATGCTACTTCTGTATGCCCGCTTAATGGCATTTTAACACCAACTTCAACCCCTCTCACACAGAAGAAGGGTACTGTGGGATGTTCGTCCTGTTGAAAAGTGCTAGGCCACAGGAAGGAACTCATCAGTTTTATTTATGTAAGTAGTAATACTTAATAAAGTAGCTCTTGCAGAGTACCACCACTATGTGGAAAGTTAGGATTGCTGCCAAGACCTCCATCCAGTCCCTCAGTCAGGACACCTGCTTGCCTATGATTTGAAGAAGGAGGAGCAATGTTCTGGTTTTAGACAGCTTTGAACTCTGTCTTGGGCAGGCTCTTGCCCTTCATTTTCCTACACCGGTCTCAAGCTGAGAGGTAGGCCCAGTTGCTTTTAGAGTCATCATTTTGAGTTGGGAGCGGCATGGTATCAAGTTCTGTTTGGGGAGTGCAGTGGAGGCTCTCTGTTCTGGGTATTTATATATCCCTTGGTAAGTCATGCAGTAGCTTGGGTCATGTGGCAATGGGGCTGGGTACCTGGTAAAGCTTGACTCAGAATCTACAGCTGAGGCTCAGAATCCCCAAGAATGCTTTACCTATGTGGCTCTCTGCTCACCCTGAGATCAATAGCTGTATCTATACATCTATATCTATATATATCTGTCTGTCTGTCTGTCTGTCTGTCTGTCTATCTATCTATCTATCTATCTATATGCTTTCCTTTGGGAGAAGCAGTTGATCACTTGTGCCAACTCTGCACTGGGTACTCTGGAGGGGCAGAGTGATCCATTTCACTTCACAACACTTCAGGGGAGTGGGGAGACTTAGGATCACAGAGATACCCGGCTTTCTCCTTCTTTCCTTCGTTCGTTCGTTCCTGGCTTTCTCCTTCCTTCCTTCCTTCCTTTTGTTCATCTCACCAGTAGTACTCCAGATGTCCTTGCGAGGTACACAGGGAAGACTTCTGATGGGTCTGAGAGCTGGAATGGAAATCATCTCAGTAGTGAATCACCAACAGGCATAAGCCCTTTCTTAATTAGGCCTTGATAGGGAGGGGGAAGCTGGAGGGCCTGAGCAGCTCAAGGGAGACAGCAGGAGTGAGAGGCACAGCAGACAGCTCAAAAACAGAATCCACTCACTTGAAGTGTTGGTGAGATCACTCTTTAGGCAGAGAGTCAGTGAGGGTTAGGGGAACAGAAAGGAATGGTGAGACAGATGGAAAAAATATCCTCAGGAAATAAATATCCAGGAAACTTGAAGGGACGACAGATAGGTAAGAAGTGTGTGACTAAGATGTGGCTTTTTTGTCATGTTCCCTTAGCGCTGTCTGCTTCTAGGACTTGGGATCATATGACATTTGTGAAGAATGTGATGGCCAAATTATCTTTAGATAGAATGAATATGAGCAGCGGGCATGTGTGCATGCGTGTGTGCGTGCGTGTGCGTGTGTGTGTGTGTGTGTGTGTGTGCATGTGGCAGCCATGGATCATATATTACAGGTTCTGGAAAAGAGAACTGCTGGTCTCAGTTTGGCGATGAGGACACTCTGTGGGTGCAAAGACACTGATGCCACCTTGGAATCAGCCTTATGTCTGCTTTATTTGCTGCTATCTTGACTGAAAATCATTTGTTTGTTTGTTAAGCCAGCCCTTTGGCATGCAAGGTGCCCAGCTCTAGTTATGACTTGGGTAAACAAAGTGAACACTTCTGACTTTTGCCTAAGGAGGCACAACAGGGAAAGGAAGGTCAGGAAGCAGCCTTTTCATGGCTGAGCAGTGGAGACAGGTGCAGCATGGGTGGAGACAGGTGCAGCATGGGTGGAGCAACATAAATTACAGGAGAGCCACATTGTTCAATATTCACAGAGCTAACATCCATGAATGGCCAGACAGCTTATTCATCTTTTCCTCAAATGTTTGATCCTTCCCCCAAATTTATTCTCATGGATTTTGGGTCACAGTGACAACTGCTGAAATGACATCTTCCTTGTGAAAGCTTAGCCGCTCTTGGTCAACTCCGTCCCATCCCATTTTGTCTTGTTCTTCCACTTTATTCTGGAAGGTGTCAGAACCCTGTCTGGAAGGCTCATCAAGGCTCCATCATGGTACTTTGGTCAAATCTTTGTAAGGGTGTAATTGCTTTAATCATCCTATTACCAAGCCCTCCCCCAACCTCTCTAACATTTGCCAACCTGGATAGGTGGGGTGCGTCCTTGTAGGAGGCTGGGTTCTGGGCATATCAATAGTGTGGGGCATTACCAGAGATAAATAATAGAGAGGAATGCCAGTCAAAGAAAAATTTCAAATGCATAAATGTATTTATATTTCTCTTTTTCCATTCACACTTCTTTCCTCTTGTGTGGGTCCTTATGTGAATACCATCTTCTCTTTTCAAGTCACAGACCACATATATTACCATCTTGCCATATGTTCATGTGTGTACATATGTGTGTATGTGTGTGGAATATGTATACATATTGTGTGTAGCTTCACCCAGGAGGAAACCTGAATTTCCTTCTCATTTGGATACTTCCGTTCCCACTGGCTGTCTCTAATTTCCCAGGCAAACACTACTTAACTGATGAGCTAAAATGTGCTCTAGAAAAAAAAAAAGCCAGTATGGCAGTACATGCCTTAAATTCCAGCACTCAGGGAGGCAGACGATCTCTGTGAGTTCGAGGCCAGCCTGGTCTATAAATTGAGTCCATGACAGCCAAGGCTACACAGAGAAACCCTGTCTCGAAACAAACAGAACAACACACACACACACACACACACACACACACACACACACACAATGTGCATTTATCTTCTATAGATCTTTGAAATTTAAAAAGGGACTTCAGAACTTAATGAACTCAAAGGAGTAAATCTCATTTGGTAGAAATCTGGATATCACGATAGAAATGTTTTAACTGTTTCTATGGTTCAGTGTGTGTGTGTGTGTGTGTGTGTGTGTGTGTGTGTGTGTGTGTGACTCTTTTTATCTCTAAGAAAAGTCAATTTTGGCTCTGGATTAGTGGAGTGGATTATCAACTTCATTCACTCATAAAATCCCAGAAGCATTGCTTGTTCATACAAGAAGCATTAACTAAACACCTACTCTGTTGCAGGCTACAAGAAATGCCCAGGATATGGATGATTAATGGAGTAATATGGCAGGTAGTGAAAAATGATGACCAGAGCTCACGTCCTGACTTGTGCTAGACCAGGAACACTTGCCAGCCTTATCTCATCCATCAAAACAGGGGGAACAAAAAGAAAGGGGGGAAATGTAATACAGTGAACATGTGACTGTAATCCGTGCAGCTCTCTGGCTGTGACTCAAGGAGAAGAGGATTGGAAAAACAAGAACAATGCTTCCGTCAGAGCAAGCTGCTCAGAGTTTTTAGAAAACAATTCACATTTTAATAGCACGTGTCTTTCCTATCAAATGGCATGTCTGGCGAACACTAGAAGGCAGCACCTTTTGGTGCTTTAAGTGTCTCATCAATAGATGAAGTCATCTTAAAGGGACCACAAAACCACTTAGCATCTGGCATGTTGTCTCCATCCTGGTGGGACAAGGGAGGAAGGTGCTTGAGTGGGCGTGGCTCCTGCCTCGATGATGCACAGGGAGACCTGTTCACCCTCTGACCTTCTTACTGAGCCTGCGTGAAGATGACTTCCCAAGCGAGAGTAGTACGAATGTATTATCTTTCACCATTGCACAAACAGCTTTTCCACAGAGTCACAGCAGAGCCCAGGACAAAGAATAAAAGGCATTTACAAAACCTGGAAACAACCAGTATTGCAGTGCGCAACTAAGATCTTTTAAATTCCTGTGGGTGTGTGTCTGCATGGATGTGCAAGCATGTGTCTGCCCATGTGTACATTTATGTATGTGTTTAAAGCAAAGTTGAGATCAGCTAATTATTATTTATTATTATTATTTTATTTTGATTTTGATTTTTTTTACCTAATGTAGACCTGGAGTTGTGGACAGGTAGCTTCTGTAAATTCTGGGCTTAATGCTCTGCTCTTATCATCATGCAATTGTTTAAAAAACCATCTATTTTATCTGTTTAGTTAGTGTGTGTGTGTATATGTGTGTGTGTGTGTAGATGCTTTCCTCAGTCTCCCCCCACCTTGTTTTACTTTTGAGATAGTGCCTCTCAATGAACTCAGAGCTTATTAATTTGGCTGTCCAGTAAGCTTCAGGGATTCTCCTGTCTCTACCTCCTCAGGTCTAGGATTGCAGACGTGTGCTGGGATGTCTCACTCTTTACGTGGTGTTGGGGATGTCAGCTCAGACCCTCAGGCTTGTGCGGCACACCTTCAAGTGACCGAGCTGTCTCCCCGGCCCACCGTCATGGAGTTCCTACTTTTCTCTTTGGCCCTATGTTTGTAAATGAAGTTCAAAGAGCTGCACGTGAGAAGCAGAGGTGGCACACGCAGTGGGAGGGGCCTGTTCCTGCCAGACTGCTTGCATAGAGAACTCACACTGACCCCCAAGCACAGGAGTATGATGGCTCCAAGAGGCAAGGACCGTTCTTGAAGCCAAAGGTGACTGTAAGGTCACCCAATCGCTGGTGGTCAGAAGAGGCCACTGTCCTCTGTGAACCAGAACATGTCTTTAAAAAAAATTAGTTATTTTTATTTTATGTGCATTGGTGTGAGGGTGTCAAGTCACCTGGAACTAGAGTTACAGGCAGTCATGAGCTGCCATGTTGGTGCTGGGAATTGAACCCAGTTCCTTTGGAAGAGCAGACAGTGCTCTTAACCACTGAGCCACCTCTCCAGCCCCTAGGACATGTTTCTAATGCAGAAAGAGAACAAGAAAGTTTTATGGAGCATGGAGATCAGAGGACCCCACCATGTCCTTCCTAACTCATGCTGTGACCCCTGTCAGTCACCATCTGACATGACAGAGAAGTGAGGAACAGGGACAGTCCTTCCTTCCTCCTCTCAGTGAATCATTAGAGGGAGTTTGTGGATGACCTTTGTATCGAGAGGTGATGTTGATTTTATTTTTGTGCAGCATTTCCCTAGGTCTGGCAAGATAGAAATCCCATGTTGTAAGAAAGGAGCAAGAACCATGTGATTTGCTGGGGCTTGGGAGATGGAGCTGGGACTGCAAATGAGTTAAATGCTTTTATTTGTATTTAAAAACCGGCATAGTTCAATCCAGGCTAATGATTTAAGCATTAAGTTCTTCTTTACTTGGAACATTAGATAAGAGATTTAAGAGATGCCACATTAAATCAAAGGACTGACCACTGAAAATGGGGTAGTAGTTCCTTCTGCCATGCTCAGGGGCTCCACGTGCTCACATCTCACAAAGCCTGCAGCCAGTCGTTCAACATAATGTGTTATTTACCTATAGTTTTCAAAAGACTTTTAAAAAGAACAGAAGGTTCATCTGTGATTTCCCGTGGATGTCACAGGGTTCCCAGGTTGTCAGTGTCCCCACAGAGCCATGCGTTCAGACCCACACTGAAGTCTCATTGCCACCTCAAGTGTAGTACACATTACAGTCATATTTGTCCCTGAATGCATAGTAAATGGTGTGTGTGTGTGTGTGTGTGTGTGTGTGTGTTCATGTGTACATGTGTGTGTAGGCCAAAGATTAAGCTTGAATTTCCTTTCTCAAGTACTATCCACCTTGTTTTCTGAGTCAGAATTTCTCACTGGTTAGGAGCTTGTCAAATGGTGACAGGGTAGCCAGTGAGCCCCAGGGCTCTGTCTGCCTCTGCCTCCCCAGCACTGGGATTATAAGCGTGACACCGTGTTCAGAATCCTGGGGATTGAACTTGGGACCTATGTTTACAAGGCAAGCACTTTACTGACTGAGTCATTGTGGTGTTTTGATTCTATAGGTTTGAATGAATTGATAATACCTTCACATTCATGACTATAGGATCTTACAGGATAGCTGTTGCTTTCCTACCAATCCTCTGTGAGCTATACACATGACTTTAAAAACCACTGCTAACATCTGCACAGTAAATGGCTTCACAATGGATGAGTGTATTTAACTCATCTCCATAGCTTTGGGGACATTTAGGTAGTTTACAATGTATTTACAATTAATTGTTTATTATGATAAGATGAAAACCTTACAAAATTAAATTGTTATGTGCACACATGGTTATTCCCTAGAGTCACATGCAGGCAGGATTTCTGAGTCAATGGATTTTGAAAGGTGTGGAGATACAGCCACAGAGGGCTTCAGGGAAGTTCAAATCAACTTGTAAATTTCCTTTTTAATATATCCTCCATCCTTCCAGTTTTTTTGCTCACACCCTCTGGTTCTGTCTGTGCCAATTCCAATGGCTTATTTATTTACAAACAATGCCTCCTGTGTACTAGGCAGTGTATCAGGGAGGCAGGGAAACAAAATGGAAAATGCAATAAAACTCAACTTTATGGGACTTTCAGTCAAGTGTCAACTAATCCCATAAAGTCTTGTGCATTTACAAAGTGTGATGATTCTTGTGAAGGAGAGGGAAGGAGGGTCTGTAGAGCACTTTACAGCTATGGGCTTGACTTACCCACAGCATCAAGAAAGCTTACCTTAAAGAATTCAGATGCAGGAATGATCTGAGGGGACAGGCAGAGAAACAGACCAGGGTGACAGGCAGAGAGTGCCAGCCGGATGTGGCCTGGGGCACGAGGGTCAAGGCAGGGTCTTGGAACCTGAATGGCAGTGTGGCCAAGCACAGAGACAATCAGGAGTGTGTCTAGGGTGAGGTGGAGGAACCCTCAGGCCAGATGTAGCCTGCTGTCTGTTTTCACCAGTTAAAGCTTTCTTGGAAGACCGGTGTGCTTGTTTACTTCGTATTGTCTGTGGCCGACTTTGGATTCCAGTAGTAGAGCTGAGAGGTTGCAAGAGACTTTGAAAGAGTTCCTGTAGCCCCAAACGCAGAAAGCAGTGCTGCCTGCTAGGCAGGAGAGCTCCTGCCTATGAAGCCTTCACCTCCAGGGTGAAGGCGTGATTGAGGTTGAAATGGGTGGGCTCTGTGAGAAAGTATATTTGGAACGAACTTTGGGGGGCTCAGAGTGCTGCAAGCAATCAGGGATGAGTATGCTGGTGCTCCTGGTGAGAGCTGCTGTGGGAGGTGAGACCAGACCACTGAGAAGTAAAAAGAAAAGGATGGACATTGGCGGGTGAGGGATGGTGGCGCCCCATATCACCTTAGGTTTACATATAGAACATGGTGCCTGTATTATACACAGAGAAGGTGGAAAAGTCCGACCAGCCCCCACTGGACACTAATGCTTCATTTGCTTTGCTCTGAGCGAGCAGTTGATAAAGGCCTCTGAGCTCAGAGCAGAGCCAACAGTCTCCTAACATAATTTGGCCAAAGCATGCTTTGTGTACTCACAGTGTGTGTACGACTTCTGGGTTTGCATTTGCTGTTGATGTCTCAACACCACAGTAGCGTCTCGCCAATGTCTGTGATGTGTTAAGCACTTGGCTTTCTTTACGGAGATACAAGTAGAAGGTAAACATTGGTGCAGAGCATTAGAGCCGAGCCCCAAACATGCTGTTGGAGCAAACAGCAAAACCAAAGCCCTAAATGACAACCGAAACACATTCCACTGGGAAACAGGATGAGATCTTTGGGACAGCACAGAAGCACGAGGCCAATGTTCAGAGTCAAAGGCATCAGCTGCAGCCCAGGGTGGGCTGGGAAGGCACCGGTGGGCTCTCCCACTTTCAGCAAGCTGGGCAATCCACCTGAGCTCAGTGTGGTACTGCGGCCTCATTCTGCCATGGCTGGCTCTGAGCTCTGTCTCTGCACAGTTGAACGCTCTGCCACCCTCACGGTAGGGAAGGCACCTCACCCCCACAGCAGACAGTGAATCGGTCTCTCCTCTGCTTTCTGACATTGCTATCTCTTTTGTTCTTGTCATGTGCCATTAATACCCATTATTGTGCATCTCTGTCTACCAGGCACGGACATCTTAAGGGCTGTGTCTCTGTCTTCTATATCTTTGGGCTCCCAGTACCCAGAACCGTGCATGGTAACAACAGTAATTGTGGCAGACTACCACCGGGCTGAGCTGAACAGAAGCCAGTAACTTCTGGCTCCAGTGTTGGCAGGTTGAATGATCTGATGAAAAGTCTCGGGCTACATGCTGGTGAGGACTGGGAGTGAGAGAAGAAATTGAATTTGAATAATTGAATTTTAAGAAGCAGGCATATGCTTCCGCTGTAACCTCCCCACACCAGACAGCATAGCCCAGATGCAAGTCAAAATGCATTATGTATTTAATGTGTCTCCTGGGCTTGGCAGCTGAGATAATAGGAGGAGAAGGCAAGGATTAGAATCAAAGTAGCAACATCTGAAGACATTTAGTGGCGGTGAAAGGTCAGGCAGCCCTTAGATAGTTAGCCAACCTTGTGGTAAGGAAGAGTGGATATGGTTGAGGGGTGGACCTGTGTGTGTGTCTACATGTGGGTGTGTGAGGTTTAGAGGAGAGACAGGAGGGACAGTGCTGGTCCCAGAGCCCTGAGGCTGACATTTCCTGGGGTTACGGTAGTGGAATATCAATTCTGGTTGTTTGTATTGATCTGTGGACTGAGACTTGGGAGGGATAAAGCTTCGTCTGGGAGACTGTGCAGTGTCCTCAGTGCGTCTGGAAGTCAGGGCCCGCGAAAGCAGGGAGACTGTGCAGTGTCCTCAGTGCGTCTGGAAGTCAGGGCCCGCGAAAGCAGGGAGACTGTGCAGTGGTCCTCAGTGCGTCTGGGAGTCAGGGCCCGCGGAAGCAGGAAGACTGTGTAGTGTCCTCAGTGCGTCTGGAAGTCAGGGCCCGCGGAAGCAGGAAGACTGTGTAGTGTCCTCAGTGCGTCTGGGAGTCAGGGCCCGCGGAAGCAGGGTTTTGTGAAGCGAGAGGGAACTGTACTCGTAGGAAGGAAGGGCTTTTTAACACCTGCCTTTGCCGAGCATGGACACATAACTCCCATCTTCAGTCAGGGGCAGGGAGGGTCCAGGGGACCATAGGGCATCCCGAACACCCCACGGGCAGAACCAGAGTTCAGAGCCAGACTTAACCTCTTCATGTGATCTTGCCTTCATAGGTCCTGAGATCTGGAGAGAGATCATAAAACTCCAGTGAAATATAGTTTTTATATAAATTCTTGAGTGGTGGACATATAAACACATATTGGCATGATATGGACACCTGGTTAGCGAGGCCAGGCAAGGCCTAGAGTAGCTCTGGTACCTCCTTTGTACCTCTGGCATCCATAAAAGACCCCCCAGTTAACTCCTGATTCCCATTGCTGTGGGGGGATCTGTCATTTTAAAAAATTGTCATTCATTCTTTGTGGATTTCACATCATTCACCCCAGCCCCACTGATCTCCCCATCACTTCATATCTGCCTTCTGCCCTTGAAAGCAAACTAAATAAATAAATAAAAAGAGGAAAAATAACATAAAAAGTTTACAAAGTAAAAACAAAACAAACAAAAACAAAAAAACTGGCTGTGGAAGCTGTGGTGTGTCACAGAGTGCCACATAGCTTTTTGCCCAACTGCTTTACTTGCAAATGTCCATTGCAAAGAGTCGTTAGTGCAGTTCCAGGGCTCCGGCTTCTGACACGCCATCAGCACTGGGCCCTCACTGGGACTCCTCTCAGACACCCTGTTGTTGTGTCATGGAGACCCTGCAGCTTGGTCCTGTACGGCTGGCCCCTTCATGCAATCCCAAAGTTCGTAGACTGTGTGGATGTTGGGGTCGGACAACTGAAAGTCCTGGCTGGGCCTGGGTGTTGACTGTGTTGTTCATGGCCAGATGTCTGGTGCCTGCGCCACCAGGGCCAGCTCTTCAGCTTTGCCCAGGTAGACAAATGGGCGGGGATGGGGGGAGCGCTTCTGCTTGTGGCAGCCAATGAGAGGCCAGCTCAGCTCTCCCACACTGCCCAGGCCAGGAGGCTGGGACAGGTCTCACACCTGCCAAAGGTGGACAGGCGAAGTTGGGGGAGGGGGCGGCGTGTGGTGGGGGTGAGGTGGCTTTCTCAAGCTCACACCCTAGGTCACCTGCTCCCAGGACACCAGGGCCCGCCCTCCTAAGTGCTGTAGCTGGTGAGGCGCAGGACCAGGGGAGATACTGTTTCTGTTTTTGTTTTTGTTTTTGTTTTTAAACTTGGAGGCCTCAACATTGTCTGTAGACCCCAAGCAGACAAGCAAGAGGGCACTGGCTGCATGAGGCTGAGGAGTCCTTGTTAAGGTGTGTCACTAACTACCTAAACTATGCCCCCTCATCGTTATCGGAACTCTCATTTTACAGATAAGCTGAAGTCCAGGGATGCACTCCAGAACCGTTTGTTTATTTATTGTTGCTGCAGGTTGATCTCAGAGCCCCTGGGCTGCATACCAAGCCTCTAGAATATTGATTTGCAGCTCTGAGCTTGTTCCGTGGTCCCTCTGCAGTCCCTCCGCATGCCAGGCTGTCAGAATGCCTCCCTTCCTAGGGGAGCATGAAGGGCTCAGCCCTTTTTATGGAGCCTTTCCTTCAGTTAGTTCTCAAACCCTAGGCAGTTGCTAAGGGCTTAACAGGAGATCTCTATTATATTGTATATGTTAAAAAAGAAGGGGACTGGCCGGGCTGGGGCTGAGTGACTGTACTCCTGCTTGCCACATGCAAAGACCTGCATTCCACTCTCTGCACTGAACCCCAAGCCCCACAAATATTTCCTGTGAAAAAGCATGCTCTTACTATAAAAACGTGAGAACTCAAAATTAAGAGAAAAATAATTTTCCATTATTCTATCCAAATAATATCCATGTCCAGTGCTTATGAAGGAATTTCCAGTCTGTTTTGTTTTTCCATGTTGCACTACACAACAATGTGAGTGGAGTGTTGGGGATCGGGAACTGAATTTTTGGCCTGATGGACCTGTGTGCATGCACACAGGTGTGTTATATGTGTAAACATAAATATAGTACACACACACACACACACACACACACACACACACACACACACACACACACACGAGATTGGTGTGGTCGCACACCCTCCCAGAACCTTAAAACCCAAGGCTAGGATACTCACCATATCTAGACTTGGGCTCTCTGTTTCTCTGGAGAGAAAGTGCCTGACACCCTCACATATTATCAGCAGCTGGTTTTCTACAGATGTCACTCATGTGGGGCCATGTAATCAAACCTTGGTCAGAAAAATCACAATGTCTATTTCTATTGTATCCAATAAAAAAAAACTAGCAAAGGAGAAATAGGAAACAAAAAGAAGACCATGCCACTCAAGGGCGTGAGAGCCCCCTGGGAACTCAATCAGAGCTTGTTTCTATCAGAGAGGGGCTGGCGGTGAGCTCACCCCTATGTGGCAGGACCAGCCTGAGAAGTAGGCTTCCCATGTGGCACAGGGCTCTTCAGCATTTCTTGCTATCTCTGCTGTTTTCTTGGTTATATTTCTGGAGTAACGTTGGCTCTTGCACTTTGCCTGGCTTTCCGTTACCCAAGAACCCTGTTAACTAGAAACCTTCACAGTGCCGTGAGATCCTGGTGGCTAGGTCCCGCTGGCCAAAGCTGTCTGGGGCTCCAGACATTTTAAAGATCAAAATCTGAGGGGGCAGGCGCGCGCGGGGGGTGGGGGTGGCGGTGGAATCAAACCTCCTTTTGAAGCTGCTCCTTAGTTCTCTTTGGAGCGCAGAGAGCTGTCTCTCTACCCACCGCCCCAGGCTATGCCTGACCCAGACTTTTATACACTTATACTCCAGAATGTTTCCAAAAATATATCAGCTTTATAAAAAAAAAAAAATCTAAGAGAGTCACTGTCCTCCTGCAGGAAGAGACTCCATCATGTTTCATGGAGGAGAGGGACCTGGGAGGGGAAAGAAGCTGCAGGTTAGGGGGCTGGGTGGCATCATGCCTCTTAGTTTTGCCCTCATGAGCACTGGTAGGATGGCACCCTCTGGAGATTGTGGTGAAATTTGGATGGAATGGCACCCAGTGGGTATAGTGGTACACTCTTCGAGGGGTGGCCCTGTGTGGATACAGTGGTGCTTTCTGTCTAGAACGATGCAGTCTAGTCAGAATGGTGCATTTTTGGTAGAATGGAGCTCTCTGTGTGGCATGCCACTGTCTGCCAGAATTTCTCTGTCTGGGGGGGACTCTCGTGGCTAACAGAGAGCTCGGGAGTTCCAGAGAGCAGGCAGGTGATAGCTCTGGTGCCACCACTCACTACTTAAGGGGACCCTGAGCAAGTTACTTAACCCTTCTGAGCCCCAGTCTCTCTATTTATGACCCATCTGCTGGGCTTGTAGGTTACATACAGCACATGACTAACACGTAAGCATCAGAGAAGCTGTCACAGTCACTCTTACCCCACCTGCCGATGCCCGCTGATGCTCGCCGATGCCCACCGATGCCCACTGATGCCTGAAGTCCCTTCTTTGGGTTTCCCTCTTGGCTGAGCATTCTGTATTTACCACTCCGCTTTTCTGGGCCAAGGGGTCTGTGGATTGATGTGTGTGGGGGGAGGAATCAAAAACCCCAGCGAGTCCCAAACCTGACTCCTAAGAGATGTGAAGAACAAGACATAGGGCTGGGGAACTGGCTACTGGTAAGTGCGCTGCTGCTTTTGTGAAGGACCAGGGTCACATCCCAGCACTCCCGTGGTGGCTTACAACCATCTGTAACTCCAGTTTCAGGAGATGCAACGCCTCTGTGGCCTCTTTGGCATCAAGAAAGCACAGCCATGATACACAGATACACATGCAGGCAAAAATCCATACACATCAGGTAACAAAGCAAATCTTTAAAATCAAGAAAACAGCAAGAACAAAAGGACCAGATATAATCCTGCTACTAGTCAGGGAAGAAGATAACCCAAGGACTACAGTTTAGAGTCCTGAAAAGGACTTACACCCGCCCCCCAATATTCCTCTCCCCACTGATGTCTGAATGCCAGGACTAAGGAAGCATGAGTAGCACTGTCTCTGTTAGAGGAAACATTTCCCAGACAGATGCTGTGCTAACAGGTTTGCCCTTGAGTGTGTCTTGGGAGGATGCTGTGGACTAGAATAAGAAACTGTCGAAATCACTGGTCATTAAGGTCACAAGGAAAATGAATATCCTTCCTTTTCTTGGATTTAGAATGGGAGTTTCAAATCCACCTTATCTCTCTGGAATTGTGTGTTAGGAGGCGGGCAGGGAGTGTTGAATCCAAATGCCAACTAGACAGACAGAGGTGAGGTTCTGCATCAGTCTAGAATGTTCTCAGGCTGTTCTGCCGTGGACCACTGTTTCCTCTGCCTATCAGGGAGTACCAGGGTTGAAGCTGTTTCTCTCATACCCAGCCCTTTTGGCAACATGGCTGGGCATCCAGGAGCATCTGGCATGCAGCACAGAGTTACCATGACTGCAGGCTGCTTGTCAGAGAGATGCTGTCTGCTAAATGCTCGTTTCCCTTCATGCAGGTCAGCATTACAAGCGCTGGAAAATAGGAGTTGCAAACATCATCAGGACCCTGTATTTCTGCTCTGATAAGAGCTTGAGATCCCCAGCACACTCCCCCTGTTTCTTCCTTCCCAGGCCTCTCTGTTGTGATAGACAGAGAAGGTCTTTCTAACTTAGTTTTCTCCTGTACAATTTTCCTGCACACCCTGACTCCAAGTGCATGGGAGAGGAAGGTACTTGGGAAACTCCCTAGGAAGCATCCACGGTTTTAATCAGAGAAGGAGGTCATCGACCAGACAGAACTTCCTGAGCCCTGGCTATGTGACTGGTGCCATGCTAGATCCCAGGCGTTGGTGTGAGGCTGCCTACTACTGTGTAATGGTGTGAGTTACAGTTAGCAACTCTAACAAGGAGGCTTGAAAGGGAAGCCAGAGTTCCTGCGAAGCCCTCACAGCAGAAAAGGGAAGCATGATCTGAGAAGCACGTGACACGATGAGAGAACCGTACAGGGATGGAGGAGCGTGGGAAGTGAGCAGGAGAGACCCAGGGCCATCATAGATGGGGCTTTGTCCTAGTTTCACTTCTGTCGCTGTGACGAAATACTCAGATAGAAAATCAGGGTAAAAATGAGTTTATTTGGATTACAGAGTCCATTATTGGGGAGTTGGAAAGGCAGGAAACTGGAGCATCATAGTCACAAGCAGCACCCTTCAAGCTTATGCTCAGCTGATTTACTGTATTCTTCTATAGTGCAGGATACTGACTCGGGGATGGTGCCACCCACAATGGTGTGGGTCTTCCAACATCAACTAATAACCAAGGAAGGCCCCACAGAGATGCCTACGGGACGACCTGATCCAGGTTATTCCTCAGCAAGTCTCTCTTCCCAGCGGATTTTAGGTTGTATCAAGTTAAAATTCACCAGCACAGGCTTCTTACACATCGGGCGTCTCACTGTATAATATTTGCGTCTTGGGTCATTGAATGTGTGGATCAAATAAAGATGGCTGAAGAGGGAGGCAGGGGGCAAAGTGTGGATGTCAGGATGAGGAATCCTTCCTAAGGTCAGGATCGCACTGGCCCTGTGGAAAGGTACCAAGCCCTAAGTTAGAGATGTGGGCAGGGATTGGGAGTGGGGGTGGGAAGTTACTTGTATTCCTGGTGGAGCAGCTTGTATCTGAAACAGTAAGTAAGGTTAAGATAGATTGGGTTTTCCCACAAACCTGGCACTTACCTGTGGGGGGAATAGAAGTGACTTAGAATGGCAGCGAGTGGGAAGGGAGAGTGCATCTCGGGGTGGAATGGCAGTTCTCTCTTGAACTTCAGGCTGAGTGGCCATGTGGAATGTGTCTAGTTCTCCCTGGAGACCGTGGCTATAGAGAAGAAAGGAAGAGGACCGGGAAGGTGGCTCAGCTAAGCGTCCGCTGTGCAAACTCTAGGGCCTGGGTGTGAATTCCAGAATCCATGTTAGGAAAAAAGTGCCCAGCATGGTGGCACACACTTATAGTCCCAGTGCTGGGAAGGAGGCAGGGAGGCCCCTGGAGCTTTCTGGAAAGCAGTCTAGCTGAATCAGCAGTGAGAGACCCTGTCTCAAAAAACAAGTTAAATGGTACCAAGAAATGACAGCTGTGGCTGACCTCTGACTCCACATGTGTGAGCTGTGTGAGCACTCATGCATCTGGACACACATGGATAAGCACACAAATGTACAGGCGAGGGAGAGGGAGAGGGAGAGGGAGAGGGAGAGAGAGAGAGAGAGAGAGAGAGAGAGAGAGAGAGAGAGAGAGAGAGAGATCTAAGAGATTTAATCCCAAAGTATGAGTTAGGAAGTCTTTGGAGTGACTGATGCGTTTCTGAACACTCCCTTCTTTTTATCCTGAACTGAAAAGCAATGAAGATTTCTCACTGAAATACGTGGCAGGCATCTCAGAAACTTCTGTCAGAGTCCTGTGCTACAGCAGACAATGAAGGCAAGAGGGCTTTGGGAAACTTGAAACTTGCCCAATCACATAGTCCACCAGTTCAGGCTCGGCACTTCACCATCTCCGTTCTCTATCTGTGGTCTCTCAATTCTGTCACAGTACACTCCACAACAGCTGGGAGTCTAGAGACTGATCCTGGACAGACAGAGAGGGGGGCGAGACAGAGGGAGGGAAAGAGAGGGGGAGAGGGAGGGAGAGAGATAGAGAGAGAAGCAAAGAGAGGGGGAGAGAGAGGGAGAAAGACAGACAGACAGACAGACAGGCAGACAGACAGTCAGAGAGCGCCCAGGGAGCCTAAGATGGTGGGGAAGGCCTGAGGGAAGCAGAAGGCCCTGGGCAAAGCAGCTGCAAAGACAGTTCACCTGGGTCTGTTGTAGGAGGTCTCTGTCCATCTCACCCAAGGACTGTACCTAATAGAGGCTTCTCAGTAGAACATTTGGCTCCTTTCTCCTGGCTCCTTTCTCCTGGCTCCTTCCTCAGTCCTTGTGGTGAGCAGACAAGAGAGTTGGCAGGGTAGGATGGGCAGTGGCCCCAGCTCCCTTCCTTTCTGTGGATCCATCTCAGAGGCCCTGGTCCTGCTCTGACTTGGGTTCCTAGCAGGCGCCTTGGCACCATGGACGAGACAAGCGCCATATAAATGCTAAATAGATGAGGCTGCGCCTGTCTCCAGGACAAATGGACTGTCAGTCCCTGGTGTCAGCGCTGTGCCTTTTATGAACACAGATGCGTCTACCAAGAAGAGACACTGGTTCTATCTGTCTCTAGTCTTCTTGCAATTTCTCTCAGCCTCAAGAACAGTTGGGCTGCTTTTATTTTAATTTCTTTTTGGTATTATTGATTTTTTCTCCCAGAAGGACAGGTTGTTGTTTTAGTTTCCTGAGTTCATATTCAGAAGACAGGATACTGGGGTTTCCCTTGGTTACCCTTCCAAAAAACGAGAATGGTAGCAAGCATCCTTGGCCTCTCGCTCCTGCATGAATTACCTCACAAAGCTCTGTCAGCTCTGAACACCAGGAAGCAGGACTCCAGTCTCTTTTCTACCACCTACACCCCGCGTGACCTTTGGTTTATGACTTGGCCTCTCTGAGTCCTGGCTCCTTCATCTGTCTAGTGGTCATTTTGATTTATATGCAAACTCCAGGGATCGATTGATTTTCAGATGGGAGATCTGAGGGTTTGAGGAGCCACTCGCTTTCTTGCACTGTAGGTTACCAACAGCGGAGGCTCTGTGCAAGCGGACAGCTGGTCACCTATCTGTGCACAGCTCTGAATGATGCGGAGACTTGGCCAGGATGGGGAGGGGATGGTGGTGGAAAGGATGTCACAAGATACACTTACAGAGTCTGTTGGCACTGGTCCTTCCTTGATAATCCCCAAGCCCACCATTGTCACCTTGACAGACATGGCATTGTTTCTTAGTGGCCACTCACTGCATGGTGCCTCCTTCCCCGCCATCCTGTCATGCTCAGGCCACGTCTAGTCTAGGATCATGATGGTTGGGAAGGACAGTTTCCTAAGACAGCCCCAGGGCTGGTCGTGACACAATTAGTTTCTAGGAGACTTTCAAAGAAGAAAGGAACAGAGGCTGGAGACCACCAGGCGTCCCCTGGAAGCCATTCCCTTCGTGGTGTCTCCTGCAGCCTGAGGCTCTAGCTGCACAGCATTAGACTCTCTTGGAGGGCTTGATACAGCACTGAGCACCAGGCTCTCTCCTCCCAGAAATTCCCACGTGTCAGGCCCAACGCTGAGGGAACTAGGAGCCTACAAAGTAAGAAATGCACACCACCGGGCATCTGTGTCCCTGACTCTCCTGTTTCAAACTCACCTGTACTGAATAAGAGAGACACTTAAAGCTCTGCTGGGGGTACTCTGTAGACATGTGTGGTGGCTGAGAGTGTCCTCACGGGGCTGGGGGCTCATGATGCTCCTGTGGGCTGAAGACTGTGGCTCTTTGTTGTGGGTGAGCTACTCACTGCAGACTGAGTAAATAAACCACGCTCAGGCTAGAGGATGGCCCCCGGCCTCCCAGGCAGACCTTCTCTTCACTTCTGTTGTTTTGTTCTGCTGCCTTCTCATCGCCTTGTACTGACAATGCTCGTAAATAACCGCAGTGCTGTAGAGAAATCATTTTAACAGCAGAGAGTCAAATAAATACATTAGACCTGACAGCTTAACTACGCGCAGTCCATTTGGATGTGGTGGCCAGCTGCTCCCAAGGACTGCACTTCCAGGAGCAGCCACCAGAGGGCACACAGAGCTCACCAGCTGGCCTTCAAACTGTTCGGTGTGGAAAGAGAGCAGAACCCAGCCAAGGCTGTGTGCTGTTTGTAACTTGGCTGGGAGCTGGAGGCAGCAGATGTGTGCCTGTGCCTGTGTGTGTGTGTGTACACGTGTGTGCACATATGCATGCTGAGATTTGTGTCTCCTGGACCTGCATGGGTCACCTCAAGGGTAGCAGAGCCACAGTTCCAACTGCTACCCTTGTACCTTCTAGCTCCTCATGGACATTCAGGACCTTGTTTTTCTACCTGGCTTTGTAACACTTGTAGCTGACACAACAGCAGGTCCTAGGCCTGCGGTCTAATTCCCTGAGGGTGTTTGTCTTTCCTTTCCTGTATTTAGTACTTCCGGTGTTCTGGTACTCATGTTGTCCACCTTTTCTGGAGGGCAGTATGCCTTGAGGTACAAGTTTCCTGAGAGCCGAGCACAGCCCTGGCTTTCATCCATGGCACTCAGTGAGCTCCAGGGTCCCATTTCCAGGAGCAATAGTTCTGGAACCAGTGCGGGTCAGATGCTAAATCACCAAGCACAGAAAGTAACAGGGTGGGAGGAGAAGCGTGTTATAATACGGCTGTTCTCTTGCAGCCTCACGCAGATGGCCAATTCCCACCAGACCCTAAATGGCAGACAGGCAAGTCCACGGGTAGCTGCTCCACCGTGGATTCTATTTGCAGCCTGGAGAAATAAGGGCAGCTGGAGGAGACAAGATACAGCTGACGGGAGGGGTCTTTCTGCCAACCCAAGCCCTCTATCCAGAGAGTGCAGTGGGACCAGGGCAGGGAAGGCTGCAGTGGGACCAGGGCAGGGACGGCGTGTGACTTCTGTTGCTGTGCCCAGGGATGAGAGTTCAGAAGCCGTCTACTCAGTGTCCTTGAACTCTGAGGCTGTCAGGAAGCTGCTTTCCCTTTGCTCTTCTTCATGGATTCGAGGTATTGAACTTCTGTTTACATAAACTTGGTTTAGATCCCCTTAGAACCACTGGAATAGCCGCTACTCAGCTGTCTTTTCTCCAGAGCTTGGCTGAAGGGGACACATTTTAGGAACAGTTAGTAGCTACCTTTGGATCTACAGTCATGAGAATATTTCATGTCCTCTAAGGGGAGTTTATACTGCAGCAGGCCAGATACCAGGAAACACTTTGACGTTGGGACTATTAGATGCTGTGCTGACTTCCATGCAGACTCTTGCCTTTCTGTTGGAACTACACGGCATCACACCATGTCCCTGCCTCCTCAGAGCTGGGAGTCTCTCCCTACCAACGTGAATGGAGCCCAGGCTGGAGGGGCCACCCTTGGGACAGCCTGCTGTCTTCCATCTGGTACCTGATGGGTGTTAGCCATTTATGTGGAGCTGTAGGAGAGTAGCCATGTTAAAAACATCACTCTCCCCACTGCCTATTAGGTTGTGTGAGTTGACAAATACAATCCATGCTGACTCCAGCACAGTACAGCCCCATAGCCACAGAAGAATGGTCCAGAGCAGACGCTGCATGAAACCTCTGTTCATCCAAAATTTTCCACCAGGCATTTTGTCACTGAAATTTGGTTCCTGGATGGTCAGATTATTTGGGCAACCATGTTTCTCAGATGATAGATGAGAAAAAGCAGTGGAGGAAGTCTTTAAACAATACGTACACATTGGAGTCAGATGGGGAATAAGGGAGAGGGGGAGAGGGAGGGGGAGGGGATGAGGAGGGGGAAGGGAAGATGAGGAGGGGGAGGGGCAGGGAGAGGAAGGAAGGGAGAATAAAAACTGCATCTAAAGCAGGAGGAGGCAGTGCTGTGGCCCCTGAACTGCCAACACTGGACAAGTCCCAGCTTGAGTTTCCCGCTTCTAGAATAAGTGTCCTCGAACCCTTCTCCCTTCAACCCAAGGTCTACTAGGTTATGATGACAGGAGATCAAATGGCAAGGCTAATTAAGACATAGAACAAAGGACATCAAGACAGCCCTGCCTAGCTCTAGGCCCCCTCCCACTATCATCACCAGCAACAGCTTTGTCCATGCCCTGGATTCTGCAAGGCTCCTCTACCTCCATCAGCCTCTTGTGACACACCCCTGTGTGCAAAGCTGTCCTCTATGGTCTGGACAGGTGTATGTGTTCTCATAGCCTGTGCTTTGCCATTTTAGAACATGCACCAGTCACCCTTGAGTCCATGACTTCTGACATACTCCAAGGGTGGAACTAAGGTCTGTGAAAAAAAAAAAAAAAAAAAAAAAAAAAAAAAAAAAAGAAGTAGAAGAAGAAGAAAAAAAAAAGGCTTTCAGCCCTGCCCAGAGCAGGCAGGTAGATCCTGAAAGGACAGTTTGGTGACAAGGCAATAGACAAAACAATGTGTCAGCCACAGGGCGAATACAACTTGGAGAGTGTCTTTCCTCTCTGTTTCTTATTCCCATTAACCTTTGCCCTTTATTCCAGCGAGTGCACATGCCCACCCCCGCCCCTGCACCTCCTCTCTGCCGTTCTCCTGCGGCCCATGCCTTTTCCAATTTTTGGCACTGGCTTGCACCTCATCATCTCATAAATGAACTCTTGCATTCAGAGCCCCCTCCCAACACTATGGCCAGAAAGAACATTTAACTCCAAGGCAAAATAGAAAGAGGAAAAAGAATTAAAGAGGGAGTGGGTGAGGAAAGCAATATCCAGCCTCAGCAGTTTGTTCCTGGCCACCAGCACGATGTGTGTGCTTGGTGCCCTGTCTGCTTCCTTGTGGGAGTTTCATAAATTGATGATGATAACAGCATATTTCTCTTTAAGTCCTTGGACATTCGATCTTTATTGCTTTCTAAAGTCTGCTTGGGGCACAGATGAAGTGAGGCTGCTGAGGTTTCGCTCTGTCTGTCCTGTGAGCTTCCTTGCAGAATTCACACCCACTGTGCAGCTTGTACTCTGAGGTAGCAGGTCATGCTGCTGGAAGTGCTGGAGGCTGGTACTTCAAGGTCCAGACCAGATGGTCCAGGGATACACAGCAGGCTCACCTTGGTGGCTGGGCAGGGAGGAGGAGACCTGACTGAAAATCATCTGGAGAAAGCATTCATAGCTTTAGAAATTCCCCACCTACACTTAGAATTGCCGGTAAAAATTATGCGAAATTCATTTTCTTCCCAGCCCTACAGTTAAGTGTGAGTAACACAAATAGCAGGGTTTTGAACAGAAAGAGTCGTAACTGTCTCCTCATCGGTTTAATCACCGCAACACAGTGGGTTTCCTCCCACAGCTGAAGAGCAGTGCCAATGGTGGTGCACAGTGGACACTTACCCTCCCAGCCAATACATTTTGGCTTGGCTGTTGATTTCATGAGCTAGAGATGTGTGTGTTTTGAGTTCTCATCAGAAAACAATGAATTCTGTGGTGTGTCATTACCTGCCTACGAGAGGCAGGCACTGAATGCCATCATGCTGGGTGAAAAGCCTTTGCTGTTAAAAGGAACCAGGTCTTTTCAGACTGAGTTCTAACACCAGGAGGGAAATGAAAATAATCTCAAGCAAGTGGGTTTTCAGCTCATCTCACAGGCTTCAACGCATTGAATTGCCACCCTGGTCCTCTTCTGTGTCCTCACATACTCCGTCTCTTTCTGGAGAGTGACTTGGGGTGTACTGGCTGTGCATAAGCAGCCAGATAGTCTAGTTCTTTTTAGCACGAACCGTCTAGACTCCCACAGGGTGTGCCAATCACAGAAAAACTGTGCCTGGGATGCAAGCCCCAGCCTTTGGCCTTTCAGCCGCGACAGCGCCAGGTCCCAAGAAGCCTGAGCTAGGGGGCATGCCTGCCGCTTGCTGAGTACCTTAAAATATTACCCTGGCTCAAAGGCTCCTGTGTGTAAGGGGGCCATTAGGACAAGACTGTGTGCATGGCTCGGTACGTGCAAGTCAGATCATGCATGCAAGAAAGTCCCCCTCGTAACATGCTGAAGACACTGGGCTTGCATGCATGATCAGCACAGCTATTATGAATCCTCCAAAGGGCAGACGTTTCAGCAGGCACACCCCATGTGCTTGCAGACAGCGCAAGCTGGGCTTGAAATCAGGAATGAGTTGGAGATTTACTGATTTTATTATCGGAATGAACGCTCAGAGACAGAGGGGACTGTTTACTCCCACTGTCTTATTCTGAAGTCTGGGGTCCTGTTGTGTGCCATCTAGTGGCTAGAGAGTGAATGTACAAGTCCCTTAAGTCTCAGTAAATGGAGATGGAGGTAGCTATACTTGAGTTCCAGGGTGTAGCAAGTGGGAAGGGGTTGGTTGGAGCTCCCTTGCCAGCCCAGAACATTGATCTCAGGCCCTTCCCCAGCCTGAACTGCCATTGCTCCCATGAAAATCCTGGTCCAGGTGGGCCACACTGACTTTAAGAATAAGAAAGACTATGGGGCGGCGATTTGACAGCTAGGATCAGAATGCTAGCTTGTCCACAGGGTAGGGGAGAGAGGAGGATGCCTAAGCTGCAAGCATCCTGACTCTGCTGCCCATGCCTTCCCAGACTGCAGCTCCTTGGAAAGGGCCACCCTAGTGTTTTCTCCCAGGACCCAGCTTGGCTCTGAGCTATCCTGTGCAGTGTAGGTCTCTGGGACAGGGCCATCCTACTGGTCAATCCCAGAAGCCCACACAGGCTCAGCTGTGGGCTAGCCTGTACTGTCTGCTGCCTGTGCCTCTCTGCCTGATACCCAATGTTAGCTTCTGAGAAATGTGAGCCAGGATGAAGTATTTGGTGCTTGTATCTGGTCTCAGCACAGAGGAACCTAAGAACCTGTGAAACATGTCTACAGGGATAAAACGTGCTGTAATGGGTTCCTTTCTTGGCTTTGGTACTGACGTGACTACTGGGGGCTACCTGGACAGCTTATGATGGGGCAAGGATGAAGCCTTTCAGCCTCATCCTCCCATGATCCAATGGGCTGTGCTTACCTAACCACATCTCCATGGAAACCTCAGGCTTGGTTCAGCACGTCCAGGCTGTTGAACTGCCCAGTGGACAGGAGGGTGGCACAGCCGAGCTCTGTGGCACAGGAGCTCCTGGCTCATCTGGAATTCACTGCAGGTTCCTCTTCATTCCATCCTTCATGCTGCCCTCTGTCGTAGAGTTCATTGTAAGCACGAGCCTCACTGACGTCAGTGAGCCACTCTACCCAACAGTAAAAGTGCAGTGTGGTCATAGGCGCCTCCCCCTTCAGATCTGATTAGTCCGAAGTACAGGCTGCTTGTGACATCTCAAGTGGGAGGGATACAAAAATCCCAGGGCGGATCTGAAGTGGGCTCAGTCCCTAACCAGTGGCATTTACACTAACTCTTGGGGACCATCCACTAGGCTGCAGTGGGTCCAATGACACCTCGCTAGTGTCCAGAGGCTTAAAGAACTGATTGGCTTAATCAGACATGTTGTGAGTAAAAGGAACTTGCCACTGGAAGACGACAACAACCAAAACAGCCTAATGCAGATTTGCGTTTGCTTAAATATTTAAAATCCTTTTAAGCTGTCTGGACAAAGCAGCTCTTACCCCAATGGGAGTGAGAGGCATTTATTCTGAACCAGACGCATTGATTGTGACTGTGGCCCAGGAACAGGGATTCCTGATTTCCGAATGGCTTGCTTCATAGTGAAAGACATTGCATGGACATTTTATAGTCACAGAACAAGAAGAAGCCAGAAATCAGTACACTTACAAGTGCTGGTGAGGGCAGCACCAGAGAGGCTGATGGCTGCAGAGCAATCTCTCCTCTAGGCTCCTTGCTGTCTATAATACTCTTGTCTGGGTTGGCAGAAGGTCTGCTAACTTATACACTCCAAGTGTCTACCTAGCCGTCAAAAAGATGGTCAGATACAGAGGCTGGTAACGGCTGCTAAGGAGACTGAGGGCAGCCCAAGATGACTCCATCTCTCCAGTGTCACAGAGCTTTGACAATAGACAGGATGTCCTCAGTCGTGGCTTTGAAGAACTTCAGCTTCACAAACTCAGCAATATAGAGTCCCTGGTATAAGCCTGCATTTGCTACCTCCAGACAGAGCTCAAAGACCCCACGTGACCCTATTAAGTCACAAAGATTATTGTAACTGTGTTACCCTGAGGAAGTTGAGGATCTGGGAGGTAGGACTGAGAACATAGGGATGTAAACAAAACACATCCCACTTATTTCTCCCCCTCCGCCCTCCCCTCCTCACCAGCTCTCTCCTCTCTTTGGTCATCCACCATTTGTCCTCTCCCTCTGTCCTCCATGGCCAGTCTCTTTCCCTCTGTGCTCGCACCGCCATCCCAGCCATCTCACCCTACTTTACACTCATGGACTTTGTCTCTCCCCAGTCACTGAAGGTCAGTTCTTTAGTATAGAGAACTTTAAAACCACTTCGCTCAATTGCTCAGTTGTCAGAGAGAGGGGTTCCCTGGCCTCCTTTTCATTGGTTGTATAAAACCATTAAAAGAAAAAAAAAAAGCAAAACCAGACGTGAGCACACACACACACACACACACACACACACACACACACACACACACACACACGCAAACACGATATGGAACACTCTGCTTCTGTTTCCTGGTGTAAGGTCTGGGTTTACCCTGAAAGGCTTGCTCTGAGGTCCACAGGCTGGATTGTCCATGCTTCCTAGCATCTCAGAGGTGCCCGGGAGGAGGGGAGGGTGACCAAGGACACGGTGCAGAGAAAGAAGGGAGCTTGGCTGGCATTGCCTGGAGGAAGAAGAGATGCCAGCACTGGTCTGTGCTCCTGAGTGGTGTTCACAAGTGATCAGCTCATCTTCAAGGGAGTGCAGAATACAGACAACCGTGTTTTGTGGAACATCAAGCTAAGATGCTCCTGGGCAGGTCCTGTTTCTCCCTTGTATGTGGCCTAAGAAAATCAGCTTACTTGTTAGGCCAAAGCTTAGCAAAACCTCGGTGACTTTAAGCTCCATTTTTAGTTGATGATGGGAAAGGTGAAAGTGGGGCAGCCTGTAGAACCCAGTCCTTGCTAACCTTACAGGCCTGTGGCCTGCAGCTGCTTCTGGAATCCCAGAATGTCTGAGAAACGCCCGTGGCTGTGGCTGGAAGCAACCCTGGCTCTCTGCTGGCTCTCTGCCCTTCAGGAGGTGAACTTGTGCTGGCAGACCAGGTGCCTGTGGGTGGCTGGCATCTTTGCTTCCCCGTTCGAGTAGAAACATTTATCTGGCCAAAGGAAGCCACGCTATACTACTCGAAAAGCAAATGTCCTTTAGCTATTCTTGTCTGATGTTTGTCTTCCTGTGCATTCTCTCTTATCTGGGGACTTTGTGGATTTTCTAAAAAAATCAATATAAGAGGTTAAAAGGAAGTTAGCAGGAGTTACGTATAAAAGCTACATTGAAAAGCGAGGGGGGGCGGTGTAGGGAAAGGAGAAGCCATCCACTAGTCAGCAGACATCTGTGTGCCTAGCCATGTGGTACGTGTCACAGCAGTGCAGAAAAATGAAGGTCATCCACCTCTCATGTCCCTTGCAGGTGTTTCGAGATGGAAGGCAGCAAAGGGGCTGAAAGCTTGGAAAGTGGTCAAAGGGCGTGGCGAAGTTAACACTAAGATGGCATTTGTCTCAAACATCATTTGGGCATCCACTGGGCTGTTAGGATGTTAGGAACACTTTATAGTGTTGCCAAGCAATTTGGTAGAAGGATGGAAAAAGCCACAGACATGGGTGGTGGATCCCAACTCTGCAGCTATAAAGATAGTCTACTGCTGTTTTCACATCAAAGGTAGTTTTAAGCTGCAGCGCTATCTATAGGAGACTGGGCAGCAGGGGGTGGGGGTGGGGTCCCTGGGCTTTCTTGGGTAGAATCTCCTTAGGTAATGGAGTAAGTCTGCACATGTGCTTATGGGTGCTTATGGAGTACGTACATGCCATTGGCCCTCAGTTTCCACGGGTTTCACATCTGCCACTCAAATGACCATGGATTGAAAATATTCCAATAAAAATTCCACAAAGTCTTAAAAAGCCAAACTTGGCTAGGTTTACAATAGCACCCATGAGTTCCCCACCCCTCAATGAGTCTAAAGTCCAGTTAGACAGCTGTCCTCTGCCCTGGAGGGGTGGGTGCCACTGTCGACACCTGTGGGGATGGCTTGGCATGCTGGTGAGTGTAGTGGTTCTTGGGGTGACAGCTGGGTAGACGCTTTGATGGCTTTTCTCTGTTGGCTGCTTGCATAGCCCCTCCAGGTGCTGACTGTGAAGGCAGGCCTCTGGGAGGGAGCGTACAGGCCAGATGCAGCTCAGTTCTTTCAAGTCCCGTCTCCTACAGGCATGACATCATCAGCAATAGGGTCCAAGCTCAGGACACAGCCAAGGGCAGTGTCAGACTCTGCAGTATGTTGGGAACTTTTTGCGTTCCTCTGACCAAAAACTCAGGCCTGCTACTGGTATTTTTTGTAAGCCAGTCTATGAATCTAGAGGGAGCCATTATCACACCATGTAGCATGTTTTCATTTAATCTATATACACATGTATGCACATACATTTAATGTATTACATGTAATTTTAGGTCAGCAAAATAATATGATTCCCTATGGGCTTTTTTTTCTCAAATGTTCTTAGTATTATTTGTCCTTCCTCCTTCTTGTTTCCCCAGTGTCACCCTTTCTTCTCTCCCCGCTAACACCCCCCTCATTTTCACCATTTCTCCTTTCTCCCTGACACCCATGTCCTGTCAGTCTTCTCTAGAGCTCCCATGCCTGTGAATCTGACCCATAGAACACAGTTCCAAGTTCACGTGAGTGGAGTGAGTGAGGAGAGGCAACCGTGCTGCAGCTCCCAGGAGCTCGTGGCCCCCTCCATCACTCATCATGGGGTGCTGTCAGTCTCCCCTCGTGTTTGCATTCCATGCAGCTAGGCTTGCAATGACTCTCTGTGCCCTGTACCGTGCGTGCGTTTACAGGGCCTTCCCTGTCCTTGCTTCCTGGCCTCTATGATGTAACAGAGGTGGAGCTGTTTCCAATGGGTGTGCTGTTGTGTCACCTTGAGATGAGTTAAAGTTGACATGGCATGCGCAGGGGGTCTGTGGAAATGCCAGGGTATCTAGCAGAAGGAACCTGTGTACCCACACAGCCCACTGGGAAACTGTTAGCTTTTGTGTAAAAATAGGAAAAATACGTTTGTTTCCTGCTTCCCTTTACATAGAATACCCATGATACACCTCGGAAACTGGTAACAGTTGTCTCCAGGGAGAGATGTGGGTTAGCAGGCAGGGTTGGGGGAATGACACTTTTGTTGTGATGTTTGGGAACACTTGTGTGGTCTTTGAGAACGATGGAGACTTTGTTTGGGAGCCAAGGTCCCAGAAACTCAAGGGCCACCAAAGCTGTTCAGGGTTAGGGTCTGATCACAGAAGGTTATTCTGAATTTAAGGAAGAAGTTTATTGTAGATTGTAGGTGACAGCTGAAGAGGGAGCGAGAGATGGAGGGAGAAAGGAGAGATAGATAGATAGATAGATAGATAGATAGATAGATAGATAGATAGATGATAGAGCACTATGTACCAGGATTATGTTCCCAGGAGATGGGATACTATTCAGGGCATTTTAAAGGACGTATGGCAGACACTGGAGGTGAGGGGTGAGGAATGTGCAGAGGGATAGGTTGGTCCACTTCTCCTAGCCAGATGTCCAGGTGCCCCTCTTAGTCTCAGTCACGTGTTCTTGTGACCTTTAGTCAGAGACACTCATTTAAGAGGTAACAAAGAAAGAGGAACCAGAGCTCTCTTCTGCATTGGTGACTCCAGCAAATACTTTCTCAGAACTGCTAAACCTTGGGGTCCCTGTCCTCCCTGGCCAGTTTCTGTCACCTGTTCTCTTCAGCTGTGCATACACTTTTCTTTTTTTTTCATCTTTTTAAAATTAATTTATTCATATTACATCTCAATTGTTAGCCCTTCCCCTGTTTCCTCCCATTCTTCCCTCCCTCCCATTTCTCCCCTTCTCCCCTCCCCTATGTCCGTGACCGAGGGAGACCTCCTCCCCCTATATATGCTCTCAGAATATCAAGTCTCTTCTTGGTAACTAGCTATCCTTCCTCTGAGTGCCACCAGGTCTCCCCATCTGGGGGACATGGTCAGAAAAGAGGCACCAGAGTTCGTGTGAGAGTCAGATCTCACTCTCCACTCAACGGTGGAGAGTATCATGTTCGTCGACTAGGTCTTGGTAGGGGTTCGAAGCTTACTGCCTATATTCTCCTTGGCTGGTGCCTTAGTTTGAGGAGGACCCCAGGATCCAGATCTGCCTGTCATAAAGTTCTTCTTGTAGGTTTCCAGGACCCATTGGGTCCTACTATTTCCTCTTTCTTCCATGCTACTCTTGCCTAAAGTCTCAATCGGATATCCTCTCCTCTGACCCACTTTCTTGGTAAGTAAAGATTTTCATGGTACGTATCCCTTGGACTAGTGTTTTGATATAAGTGAGTATATACCGTTTGTCTCTTTTTGCTTCTGGGTGGACTCACTCATTATGATAATTTCTAGATCAATCCATTTGTCCACAAATTTTGGGAATTTCTCGTTTTTAATAGCTGAGTAGTATTCCATCGTGTAAATATACCACAGTTTCTTAGTCCATTCTTCTACTGAGGGACACTTAGGCTGTTTCCATGTTCTGGCTATTATGTATAGAGCAGCTATGAACATGGTTGAGCATATGTCCCTGTTGTGTGGTAGGGCATTTTCTGGGTATATTCCAAGGAGTGGGATAGCTGGGTCTTGAGGAAGCCCTATTCCCATTTTTCTGAGAAAGCGCCAGAGAGCTTTCCAAAGTGGTTGTACTAGTTTGCATTCCCACCAGCAATGAAGGAGTGTTCCTCTCTCTCCACATCCTCGCCAACATGTGGTGTCATTTGAGTTTTTGATCTTAGCCATTCTGATGGGTGTAAGATGGAATCTCAGTGTCGTTTTGATTTGCATTTCTCTGATGACTAACGAGGAGGAGCATTTCTTTAAGTGTTTCTCGGCCATTTGATATTCCTCTGTTGAGAATTCTCTGTTAAGTTCCAAGCCCCATTTCGCAACTGGGTTGTTTGGTTTTGTGGTGTTTAATTTCTTGAGTTCTTTATATATTTTGGATATTAAACCTTTGTCAGATGAAGGTTTGGTGAAGATCTTTTCCCATTCTGTAGGCTGTCGCTTTGTTCTCTTGACAGTGTCTCCTGCCTTACAGAAGCTTCTCAGCCTCATGAGGTCCCATTTATTAATTGTCAACATTAAGGCCTGGGCTGTTGGTGTACTGTTCAGGAAGTTGTTTCCTGTGCCTATGTGTCCCAGGCTCTTCCCCACTTTTTCCTCTAACTGAATTAATGTCTCTGGTTTTAAGTTGAGGTCTTTAATCCACTTGGACTTGAGTTTTGTGCATGGTGACAAATAAGGGTCTAATTGCATTTTTCTACATGTAGACATCCAGTTAGACCAGCACCATTTGTTGAAGATGCTATCCTTTTTCCATTGAATAGATTTGGCTTCTTTGTCAAAAATCAAGTGAGCAAATGTGTGTGGATTCATCTCTGGGTCTTCGATTCGATTTCATTGATCCACCAGTCTATTGCTTTGCCAGTACCATGCTGTTTTAATTACTGTTGCTCTGTAGTACAGCTTGAGATCAGGTATGGAGATTTCTCCAGAGAATCTTTTGTTGTATAGGATTGTTTTTGCTATTCTGGGTTTTTTATTTCTCCATATGAATTTGAGAATTGATCTTTCAATATCTTCAAAGTATTTTGTAGGTATTTTGATAGGGAGTGCGTTGAATCTGTAAATTGCTTTTGGTAAGATGGCCATTTTTACTATGTTGATTCTCCCGATCCATGAACAAGGTAAATCCCTCCATCTTCTCATGTCATCTTCAATCTCTTTCTTCAGAGGTTTGAAGTTTTTTTCGAATAAGTCCTTCACTTGCTTGGTTAGAGTTACTCCTAGATATTTTATATTGTTTGTGGCTATCGTGAAGGGAATAGTTTTCCTAATTTCTTCCTCTGCCTGTTTGTCATTTGTATACAGAAAAGCTACTGACTTTTTTGAGTTTATTTTGTATCCTGCCAATTTGCTGAAGGTGTTTATCAGCTGTAGGAGTTCTCTGGTGGAATTTTGTGGGTCACTTATATACACTATCATATCATCTGCAAATAAGGATGATTTGACTTCTTCCTTTCCCATTTGGATCCCCTTGATCTCCTTTTGCTGTCTTATTGCTCTGGCTAGAACTTCAAGAACTATATTGAAGAGATAAGGGGACAAGGGGCAGCCTTGTCTGGTTCCCGATTTTAGAGGAATTTCCTTGAGTATCTCTCCATTTAATTTAATGTTGGCTGTTGGTTTGCTGTATATGGCCTTTATTATGTTTAGATAAGTGCCTTGTATTCCCCATCTCTCCAAAACTTTGAACATAAATGGGTGTTGGATTTTGTCAAATGCTTTTTCTGCATCTAAAGAGATGATCATGTGGTTTTTCTCTTTCAGTTTGTTTATATGGTGGATTACATTGATGGATTTCCATATGTTAAACCATCCCTGCATGCCTGGAATGAAGCCTACCTGGTAATGCTGAATGATGTCTTTGATATGCTGTTGTATTCGCTTTGCGAGAATTTTGTTGAGAATTTTTGCATCAATGTTCATAAGAGAAATTGGTCTGAAATTCTCTTTTTTTGTTGGATCTTTGTGAGGTTTAGGTATCAATGTGACTGTGGCCTCATAGAAGGAATTTGGTAATATTCCGTCCATTTCTATCTTTTGGAATAGCTTGAATAGTATCGGTATTAGCTCCTCTTTGAAGGTCTGGTAGAATTCTGCACTGAAACCATCTGGCCCTGGGCTTTTTTTGGTTGGGAGACTATCAATGGTTGCTTCTATTTCTATAGGTGAAATAGGGCTATTTAATTTGTTTATCTGGACTTGGTTCAATTTCGGCAAATGGAATCGGTCGAGAAATTTGTCCATTTCTGTTACATTTTCGAATTTTGTGGCATAAATGCCTTTAAAGTAGGTTCTTACGATTCTTTGTATTTCTTCAGTGTCTGTTGTTATGTCTCCCTTTTCATTTCTGATTTTGTTAATTTGGATAGTGTTTCTCTGTCTTTTAGTTAGATTGGCTAACGGTTTGTCTATCTTGTTAATTTTTTCAAAGAACCAACTCTTGGTTTTCTTGATTCTTTGGATTGTTCTCTTTGTTTCTAATTTATTGATTTCAGCCCTGAGTTTGATTATTTCTAGGCGTCTACTCCTCTTGGGTGTTTCTGCTTCTTTTTTTTTCTAGAGCTTCCAGATGTGTTGTTAGGTTGTTTATGTGGGATGATTCCTTTTTCATTTTGAAGGCGCTTAGTGCTATGAATTTTCCTCTTAGCACTGCTTTCAATGTGTCCCACAAATTTGGGTATATTGTTCCATCATTTTCATTGAGTTTCAGAAAGTCTTTTATTTCTTCCCTTATTTCTTCCATGACCCATGTGTCATTAAATAGAAAGTTGTTTAGTTTCCACGTGTTAGTATGCTTTTTGTTATTTCTGTTGTTGTTGAAGTCCAGCCTTAGACCATGGTGATCTGATAAGATACAAGGTATTATTTCAATCTTCTTGTATCTATTGAGGTTTGCTTCATGACCAACTATGTGATCAATTTTAGAGAACGTTCCATGGGGTGCTGAGAAAAAGGTATAATCCTTTGCATTTGGGTGGAAAGTTCTGTAGATATCTGTTAGATCCATTTGATTCATGACATTGGTTAATGAGGTTATTTCCCGGCTTATTTTTTGATTCAAAGACCTATCCTTGAGTGAAAGAGGGGTGTTGAAGTCTCCCACTATTATTGTGTGGGTATCAATGAGTGGGGCAAGCTTTGTTAATAACTCTTTTACAAATGTGGGAGCCCTTGTATTCGGAGCATAGATGTTTAAAATTGTGATGTCTTCTTGGTTGACTTTACCTTTGATGAGTACGAAGTGACCATCCTTATCTCGTGTGATTAATTTTGGTTGAAAGTCTATTTTATTAGATATTAGAATGGCTACCTCAGCTTGCTTCTTGTGACCATTTGCTTGGAATATTTTTCCCCAACCTTTTACTCTGAGGCAATGTCTGTCCTTGTGGTTGAGGTGTGTTTCTTGAATGCAGAAGAATGTTGGGTCATGTTTATGCATCCATTCCGTTAGTCTGTGTCTTTTTATTGGAGAGTTGAGACCATTGACGTTGAGAGATATTAATGACCAGTGATTGGTAATTCCCTTCATTTTTGGTATTTGTAAGAGTTGAGATTTTGTGAGGTTGTGATTTTGCAATGGTATATTTACCTATTTCCTATGTAGTTTTGGTTGTAGTTTGACCAGTTGGGGTGGAGTTTTCCTTCTAATAGCTTCTGTAAAGCTGGATTTGTGGCTAGGTACTGTTTGAATTTGTTTTTGTCATGAAATAACTTGTCTTCTCCGTCAATCGTTATTTATAATTTTGCTGGATATAGTAGTCTTGCCTGGTATCTGTGTTCTCTTAAGGTTTGCAGCACCTCTGTCCAGGCCCTTCTGGCTTTCATGGTCTCTGCTGAGAAATCAGGAGTAATTCTGATAGGTTTGCCTTCATATGTTACTTGGCCTTTTTCTCTTGCCACTTTCAATATTTTTTCCTTGTTCTGTATATTTTGTGTTGTTATTATTACATGGCAGGAAGATTTTCTTTTCAGGTCTATTCTGTTTGGTGTTCTGTAGGCCTCTTGTATGCTCATACGCACCTCTTTCTTCAAATTGGGAAAATTCTCCTCCATTATTTGATTAAAGATGTGTTCTGGGCTGTGGGGTCGGCTGTCCAGTTTCTCCTGTATCCCTATTATTTGCAAGTTTCGTCTTTTCATGTGGTCTTTTAATTGTTGAATGCTCTGTGTAAGGAACTTTTCAGATTTAGCATTTCCCTGAATGGTTGTTTCCAGTTCTGCGATTGTATCTTCACGTCCTGATATTCGTTCTTCCATTTCTTGCAATCTGTTAGATAAGGCCACCTCTGAGATGCTTGCTTTCTTCTTTGATGCCTCTTGATCACGTTTTTCTTCTGTGTGTTCCTGCATCATAGCTTCCATTTTTGTCTTCATGTCTTGGACTGTTTTAATGATTTCCATCATCTGGTTATTTATATTTTTCTGAAATTCTTCAAGTGCCTCTTTATATGTCTCTTTTAACTCTTCAGCCCTCTTGTTAGCCTCCTCCTGCATTTGTTTACAGATTTTATTTGTTTCTTCCATTATCATCTTCTTTACTAAGGACTTGAGGTCATTTTCTTGCCTATCCATTGCTGTTAGGTTCTCTAGGTTGTTTTCATTGGGAATGTTGGAATCCGGAGATGCCAAACTGTTTTGGTTTTTGATAGGATTCTTACGCTGCCCTCTTGTCATTTTGATGGCTCTGGTGTTGGAAGGTATTTTGTAGTGACCTTCGCTGGTTGAGAGTGGTTAATTGATGACTGATTATAGGTTAGGTGCTCTTGCCTGTGGGGATCAGGGGGTATTTTTGTGGAACAGGTAGGTGATCCGGTTTCACTCCTGGTGGTTTTCGTCTGCCCCCTGGGTTCCAGGCTGAGCCAGCCAAAGTAGATATCTGTTTGGACTTTACTGCCATAATTCAGATCAGCAGACTTGGGACCTAGAATAAGGTCTGCACACAAACGTTCTGGCTGAGTAGGTTGATCTCAACTGCCTGTCTTTCCTGTGAATTTGCAGTCAAGGCCCCAGGTAGATCAGATCTTCTGGAGGTGTAACTGTCTTTTAGCTCTGCCTCTATACCCTGTAGCAGTGTCCAACCTCTCCCAGTACTATATGCTTAGAGGGACCAAGGTCGCTCTTGGTCAGCAATTAGGCACTGCAAGCAAGACCCTCTTTTCGACTCCCAATAAAGTGAGAGTGTCTGCCTTGCTCGGCCAGGATCTCCACTGGACACTCTCATTCAGGGAGCAGGGAGCGCTGTGCCAGGGCCTTGGGGCTGGGCAGTTAGTAAGACTGGCTCTGCAGGGCTCTGGCGGCCACTTGTGGACTCAAATCTTTCCGCCAGGGTATGTGGGCCCCCTCACACTCTGGGGCAGCAATTAGACACTGCAAACACGACCCATCCACTTCTTGTCTCCCGATAATGAGAGAGTGCCTGCCTTGCTCTGGCCAGGATCTCCAGCTGGGCTCTCACGTGCCGGGACCGGGGAGCGGGGAGCAGAGCGTAGGACCAGTGCCTTGCGGCTGGGTAGGGACAAAAGGGTTGCAGAGCTCTGGCGGAAGCCCGCGGACCCAGGTCTTCCCGCAGAGCAAATAAGTTCAGCTATAGCTCTGGGCAAGACCCCCGTCTCCCGATGGGTCTGTGGAAGCAGCTCAAGCTGATTTCTCACTGCCGCTGTTTGCAGGCTCAGTCCGCTGTGATTGGTGTTAAGTTTGGCCCCGGATGGCCAGCGAGCTGTAGTCCCACTATAACGGTCTCTGTTGGGTCCCGCTGCCTGTGTTTTCAGTCGGCCTGGGCAGGTGACCTCTGCAGTTTGGGGTGGTGCGGAAGGAGGACTCCTAGGCAGATTCACCCTCTTCACTGAGATTGCTCTGGGTGGGGACTCTGGAAAAACCCCTCCCCAAACAGCGAGTCTGTGCTTTATATACAGGCTGCAGTTTGCATGTGGATTCCGTCTCAGAGTTTGGGGAGTGCGTTTAGCACCTCTGGGATGTTGCCTGACCCAGGGGGTAGGCCCCCTGTTTGGTCTACGGCCTTTGGGGCCCCACTCACCTATAGTTCTCAAAGTCCAGCAATCTGTTGCTCCTCCTATGTCTCTGGTCTCCACGGAGTAGATCAGATATGTGGCTTAATGGTCGGCGCCATCTTGGAATCTCCCATACACTTTTCTTTTGTGAAGATTCCCAGGTACTCTGTAATAGGCGCTTATTAAGCCTATTAAGATGGAATTATGAATGAAACGCCGCTCCTTCTGAACGTTGTCTAGTGCTGGATGACAAATGTGTATCTGAGTTTTGTGTAGAACCTTCATTGCTGACTCTAGTACAGTGACCTGACTCCTCCAGATGTGCATGGTTATTATCACCCACACCAAACAGAAATGGTGCCACCAAAGAGGCTGACCTGTTCTCTCAGTACTAGGACAAGTTACACAGTCCTTGTGACTCAGTGACGAAGTCAAAAGTCCCTTGTTTAAAAATTCCTAATAATGTCATCATCAAAGCAGAGCATTTGACCGAGCGTGGGGCCCTTCTGACCGTGGCGCCCTAGAAAACTTTATGAGCCACCCCAGCCTGCACTCCAGCCTCTGCCTAGGGCAGGTTTCCCTCCTTTGTCCCCTTAAATGAAGTTCTGGATGTGTCTTGGCTTCCAATGCATGTTGGGTAGACAATTTGATCAGTTTGATGGTAGAGAGACAAAGACAGCAGTCGTTGCTGCCAGACATGGTGGTCCTTGCTAGGTTTGGGGGTGAGGTTTCTTTCTTGCATGAGTGGTTCCTTGGTCTTCTGCAGTGAACCAGCTCTGGAATTTACCAACCTCTAGCAACCATGAAATGTGACTCACTACTCCTTATCCCTTAGAACCAGAGTTCCCAGGGAGCCAGGGGGATTCCCATACTTATGTTTAAAGGTTCTCCGAGGCTCATTAGCTGCTTAGAACTTCATGACTGTGGAAGGAGGGAGGCTGAAGATCTTGAGCCAGCTTGACTTCTCTCATTAGCCATCCATTTCCACCTCTGTGTCTGACCTAATGTCCTTGGCGTTATTGGGTAAAGCCTTTGAAATGTGTTAACTTAGCAGAATACTTTCTCCTACCATTGCGGATACTAAGGGTGTCATCAGATAACATCCCATAGTATTGTAACCTGCCTACCTGACATTACCACCATCGTGTTTGTAAATGCCTTGACTTGTGGCTTTCATTTGTTCTGTGACTATGAAAAGTACATGTAACCGCTTAACAGAGTTGAACGTGCCATTTGGGCAGGACAACCCAGACCCATATTCTCAGATCAGGCCACTTATATATAGGTTAGAATAAATTATCTCTTATTTCCATGGAGACGAGAGGCACATTTGGTGTTAATGCCCTTTCTAGCCTACCTCAAACCCATGTTCTCGAGGTTTCACTGTCTCAACTCCAACAATAGTAAACAAAGCACCACTCCTCATGGGCTGACTCTGAGCTGGAGAAGGTGGTGGGAATCATTAGATAAATAAACTTGGCAATGTCTAACAGCAGAAAATACCAGCTCCACCTGCCAGAGGCCAGCAGGCCAGAGAACTTCCACGACAAAGATGCTGTGTGTATTTAAGCTAGCTTTTCCTAAGTGATTTGACTGTGGAATCTTTAAAGTTAATTCAACATTTTTTCCATTAAATACTCTTGCCATCCTCCAGGCTAAAGCCCATGACACTTACCGTAGGAATTGAACTGGATTAATTTCTTACATGAGCAAAGTTTTAAGGGCAAAAGTGTAGGCTCTGGCAGCCCTAACAAGCTTGGTTCAGCCACTGGTCCCAATATACTAATTAAAGAGAGGGGAGATCACATCTGTGTGGCACATTGGGAAGAACAGATAGGAGGGTTCATCCTTGGAACTTGGCATGAGTTTAGCCTTCAATAGAGGAAGAAAAGAATAGGGGACAAGAGGTCTATGTAATTAGATATGGTGTGGTCTGGTCCATCAATTCTCAGAGTCCCACAGGATGATTCCAAGAAGCCCCTTACTGCTTGAGGGAACAAGGTGGTTCTCAAGACAGATCTCTTCTACCCTAGGGTAGAGCCTCCTCCCTGTGGGTGGACAACTTTTCCTTTCCTGCGATGGGCAAGTCACTCCACACTCTGCTGCTCCAGGATGATTTGAGAGTGAATATTAAGGGCAATTGTTTATCATTGCACCTTCAACTAAAGCAAGGGAGGCAGACAGACAGACTGACACAACAAAGGAGGGAGGGACGCTGGCCTTCCCTCCTGCTTTGAAGGAGGATTCAGTGTTTTACGGCCAAAGCAACCGCTCCGTGAGATTCATTTGTGAGCTGTGGTTCCCACGAGCTCCTCCTAATGATTCTACACAGTGTATTGACTGATTAGGACTTCTGCGGCTGGAGAGTTGGAATGTTACAGATCCAGAGCCAGCACTCCGGGCTAACGTTAGCCCTCCTAATCGCCACGCATTGCCCATCTCTGTGTTTGGCCTGACATCCTTGTGACTCTTAGGTGACTTCTTTTGGAACATGCAAGCAAACTTCAAGTGTCCACAAACCCAAAGGCAGAGAATATCATCAAAAAGAAATCTGTGGCCTGAAACCAAGCTTTCTACTTTGATATAACCTGACATCAATGTGTCTGAAAAGTGCTTTGATTAATGGCTTTGTTCTGTTACTGTAAAACCTCATGAAACTGTTCTCATGTTTGAGGATGGCATTTGGGGTAACCTAAATCCATGTTCCTGGGCCATAACCACTCTTATCCGGCTCCAAAACAAACTATTTATTTCCTTGAAATAAAAGTCATGCAGATATATGAGGTGTCACCCAGAGGAGATAGGGAAGGCCATGGTCATGTCACTTGGTTCCCTGGGAGGTAACAAGGTCAGCTTTCATGCCCCTCAGCCTCTTATATACCAAAAGTAACCGATGCATCACCATTTTACCCCACAGCTAGTCACGTATTTCAGCTGTCAGAGAGAACCTGGCAGTGTTTGTCTCTGCTTAGGTGGTCCATGTTTTATTATTCCTGGCAGTGTTTGTCTCTGCTTAGGTGGTCCATGTTTTATTATTCATGGTCTAATCATTGAAGAATATTCCTTCATCATCTGCTGCCTTAGCTTCTCCCTGTTGCTGTGATTAAATAACCCTGAGAGAGGATGTATTCTGGCTTTCTGTGTGAAGACATCACAGTGGAGAAGCTATAGCTTTAGCATAGGGTCACGATAGCAGGAGGGCAACTGGTCACATTACAGTGGCAGTTCAGGAATCATAGAAGGACAGTAAGTAGGTCCTGGCTATAAAACCTCAAGGCCTGGGATTGGAGAGATGGCTCAGTGGTTAAGAGTACTTACTGTTCTTCCAGAGGACTCTGGTTCAACTCCCAGCACCCACGTGGCAGCTGTCTATGACTCCAGGATCTGACACCCTCATACAGACATACATGCAGGCAAAACATCAATGCACAAAAAATAAAAATAAATAAGTTATTTAAGAAACCTCAAGGCCTGCCCCTAATGTTTGTTCTACTTCTTTCAGCAAGGCTTGACCTTCTAAAGGTTCTACAGCATTCCAAAAATAGCAGTCCACCTGGAGACTAAGTGGGGACCACAATATTTGGTAAGAACCTTTGTTTTTAAAACCTTTCCTCCTATCTCCTCTCTCTCTCTCTCTCTCGTTTTAATTCAAGTTACACATGTCTTCTGAATGTGGGTCAGTGTTCCACTTAATGCTTTCTGAAGAACTGAAGGATTCACTTCCCAAATAATAGGCCCCATTAACCAAGGAAAGAGGCCAATCTCTGCATCAGAAACAACCAGCCTTGTTTTGTTGATGTCTGGGGTAGAGAGCAGACGGTCAGGCGAGCAAGGTAGAATGCTCAATTCACTCCCTGTTAGGACACATGGAAACTGTGCCACGGGCTCTTTCGGTAGTTGAGACATCAACGTTTTCAAAGTTTTGTCTTAGATACAAGCCTTCAGAGCAAACTCTCTACATTCCCCGCCCTGATTATAGAGGTAGACTTCCGGCTCTTACTTCATGGAGCCAGCTTTTGGCCTGAAACAGTGTTTCGCTTGACGTTGCTTGTTGTTATCTGCTTTCATTGACCAGCTCAACCTGCTGCTTTGGATTCACTAAACTGAGTTCCAAAGTGCTAAAGCAGCTGGCGAATTGTAGAAATTAATTTTTTAAGTGGTAGTGAAAAGGATAAGACCCTAATCCTGAATCCGTGCTTGGTAGGCTAAAACTGATCAATTTCCCAGACCCTAATTAAAACAAGCCACACAGCAGCAGCATAAAATCCAGGGCCTTTCCTAGGGATGAATGTAACCAGCCTGCAAATTTCTCCTTTCTGGAAACAGAGATTTTCCTGTGCAAGAGCCGTTAGACACAAAGCTTCCTGGCAATTCATATTTGGTAATATGCATGCACTCGCCACCGCTCAGCTCCTCCCCTCCCCACGCAGTGGCCCCCACTGAAATCAAGCAGTAAATCCAGGGAAGGGGCTGCTTTCTGCACACGTGTGTTTTTGAACAGCCATCGCTGGGTATTGAAGGGGTAAACAAATATGGCGGGACACTGACTCCTACTTCTGAGTTGTGAAAGTCTGCAGTGAGCCATCTGCTTTCAAATTTCATCCTGGCCTCTGTCAATTAGCACTATAATTTCAGATGCAAGGCAGGTTAACTGCTGATTGATCTTCAGTTACCGCTGGTTCTTATCCATTTACTTTATTTTTAATTCGTTTTCTCTCCCGGATACACAGGGAAGCTGTGGGACGACCTTCCTGTGTTTGAAATGCTGATTTCTCTTGAGCATGAAAAGATCTGCATTCTCTCCCTGACTTTCTCAGAACCCAGGTACTGTACAGTTGGTAGAGCAATATTTGCCAAAAAAGAAAAAAAGAAAGAAAGAAAGAAAGAAAAAGCATTAGGAATGCAGCAGAGACTTATCAAATGTGATAATGTGATTATAATTCTTTTTCCCTTTCCATCTGTATGTAAAATTTAGAATTGGGGAATTTTCGCCAAATTTGTGAAATGACACCAAACACACTACAAATGGTTCTGGCAGGATTTTAAGGAAATTGCAGAGTGTGCAAAACGACAGCCCCTTAGGACACCAGCTCTTAGGTCTCAAAAGTCCTCTGCTCACGCTTCCCTGGGAGACAAGCCATCAAAGCCTCCAACCAAGAGACTGGTAGGTTGTCCTCAACGCCACCACCAGACAAGAAGAATTCTCTCTCTGACCTGAAGGTGGACTTCCTGTGACGTTTTGACAGCGGGCTGGTGTTTTCTGGCTGGGATAGTTCAGTTACTTCCCACGCAATCTGGGTGTTGTAGCTCTGACGGCTTCTCTATCGCTTATTGCACTTTACCATTGTGAGAAGCCATTCCCTTTTGCTTGATAAATTTGATTCACGAGCTGAGGAGATGGCTCCGCTGGAAGAGTCCATGCCTACAGCACAAGAAGCCCTGGGCTGCATCTCCAGCACTGCATGAACCAGAGGTGGTAGCACATCTGTGACCCTAGCGCTTGGGAGGTAGAAACAGAAAGATGAGAAGTTTAAAGTCACCTTTAGCTCACAGCGAATTCAAAACCAGCTTGAGGAGACACGTGAGGCCTTGTCAAAACAGATAAACAATAAAGTTGACGCACAATGGTGTATTATGTTCTTGCTTCATTCATGATGCTCCAGAAAAACAGCTTGACCAGTAAACACCTCACAGGAGAAAGGGCTTAATTGCCTAACACTTTTATCTCACAGTCCATCATTGAGGGGAGTTCAAGGTAGGGACTAAGGTAGCCAGTCACATCACACCCCTTGCTAAGAGCAGAGAGAACTTAGTGCACCATTGCTGCCTGCTTGTTTTCATTTGGTGTCCTCCTGCCTTCCAGTTCAGGACCCTGTGCCTAGGGGATGGTGCTGCCCACAATAGGCTAGATCTTCCTATATCACTTTACAGTCAAGATAATGTCCCACAGACAGGTCAACTTCATCTAGACAACTCCTCCAGCTTATAAAACTAGTCTTACAATGGTTATAATTATTGAAATTGGACTGGCTTTTAAATTATTTTTTATATGATCAGCTTACTAGAAGCTCCTTGTGTTATTGAGGGATAGATTTTATGGATAAAGTGGTGATATTTTCTTCTCATTTCCTTCTTATGTCAAATGCATCGCTGGTTCTTTTATTCGTAAGCTGTGTTGAAATCGCAACAAAGGTCTTTGTACTAGCAAAGGTGAGTAATAAATGGATCCACAGTTATAGGGGCTTAAAACAATAAAATCTGGCTTCTTGCTTATGCCATAGGCCAATGCACACATTTCCTCATGTTATAGTTCCATAGTCCTTGAGGATCTTGAAGCCTCTTTCAACAAACATTGGGGGAAAAATGGAACCAAAAGCAAAAAGAAATGTAAATAAAGTGAGGGAATCCTGTGGGCCTAAAAGACAGGGCCTAAAAGACAACGCTCAGAGTCCCTCCACCCATCAGCGGGTCAGAACTCAGTCACAGCTCCTGCCTAACTAATGGGGAAGCTATCGGAAAACACAGGCTTCCATTAGTTCAGGAAGAAGAGAGCAGTCCTGAGCCCCAAGCAGTTCCTGGCATGGGGCTGTTAGTGTGTCTTGTGCCTCTGTAATGGGGAGCAGGGACATGCGTTGGTTTCTGCAATTTCTATTCAATGTGTGCTTTGCTGGATAACAAATAAGAGATATTAAGCACTTGTTAAGAGTCCAGGACCTCGGGGTATAAACATTGATGCATAGAGGGACAAAGGACTCTACTATGTGGTAGACTTGTGTCTCTATCAAGATGTGCAATTTGGAAAATTGCCTCAAGTGCTAAGCCTGTTTCTTCTACCTTTCAGAACTCACCAGATTTTGCTGTCACTACACTGCACAACTGGCACTGTTTGGGGATTCCGCCCCTAGGTGTGCCAATGACAAAATGAGGGTGCCAAATACACTCCAAGGATTCCACAGGGCTTGCTGTTCCTGGAACTTGTCTCCCTATAAGTGATCAATGGCAATTAAAAATAGCAATAAATATTATTTTTCATATAAAAATGTTACCTTAAATATTACAACAATAAAACAGAGCCTCAAAAGCTTGTCACAGGCTGGAAGCTGCATTCAACCTGTCATGTGCAGTAAAGCGTCATCACTGAGCAAGATGGCTGGCGCTTCACCATCTGTATCTGCTCCACGGCCTTGGTAGACTGTGGAGACAACTTCATCCCTGGCTGCCACCTTTCCACTCTCACTGTAGGTAAAGCTCTGCATGCAACCTGGCTGGCAGTTTCTAGTCTTTGGAAGCCAGTCACGGTGGCTCACACCTGTACTACCAACATGAGTGAGGCCGAGGCAGCGGGCTGCCATGAGCTCCGTATCCATGTGGACTGTGTTGTGAGTTCCAGACCAGCTTGGGAGGCTCTGCCAAGAAAGAACATGGGGTGGGGTAGAATACGAATGAATCCACAGGACTTGGGACAACTTCCTTCTTTCTAACTCAACAGTATTCTGTAGGTATGATTTTCTTACGTTTTACTTGCCCTGCTGAAGATGGCTGGTTTTTATTTTTTATTGTTATAAAGTAAATATGCAACGGTTTGCATGACTGTGACCATGTGAGGGTACATTTTGCTGTCACTTACTTAGAATAGTGGAGGCGTGGCTGCTTCTGTCCAGATGTGTCTGATACTGGGGTTCCTAAGACGTGGGGCTAAGTGTTTGTGTAGGTCCTTGTGATGAGGAAGGCACAGCTGCAGGAGCGCAGGATTGCGGGTCACACTGAATCTGCAGTTAGGAAACAGCTGACAGGAAGTGAGATGCCCAAGCTGTAGGACCTCAAGTCCCGCCCCCAGGTATCTACTTCCACCATCTAGGCTCCTAAATGGTTCACAACTTTCTGAAACAGTACCATCAGCTGGGGGCCAACTGTTCAAACACACGAGCCTAATGGGTACATACCACATTGAAACCACCACAGCTTCCCACCACTTGGGCATCAGGCCACAACTTAAGGCCACGCTCACTTCCAGGCAGTCACTTTGCTCTGGTGCATCCCTGCACACTTGCTCAGGAGCTGGCCCAAAGGCTGATGGCCTTTCCCTATTAACAGAGGCATCAACATTTCTTGGCAACCGTTAGGTTACCAGGATATTTTCCACCCATCTCTACTCTCAGCAGCATCTACCAAGTTCAAATTGTGAGATCTGTGATTTAGGACACAGAAGCCTCTGTGTTCTGCAACAGGTCAGGGACAGTACTGAGACTTCCTTCTATAAATGGTCGGTCGTAATTGTCAACTTGCTTGGAGTGAGAAGCATCTGTGGAATAGTAAGGCAGGCTTCTGGGTTTCCAGAAGGGACTAACGAGAGGACCAGAGCAGCCTTGACTAGAGGCTGTGCCACCAATCCCTAGGCTGGGAGCCCAAATGGATTAAAAGGATAAAAGGGAGAGCCTCCAGGGCAGGCAGGGTCCTGGCTGGGCTGCTCTGGTGTGCCTCATCACACCCATCATGGTGGGATGAGGCCTCTGAGAGCATGAGCCGAAGTGAGCTCCTGCCCATGGGGGACATTGTCTCAGGTGTTTTGTCATTCAGGGCAGAGAGAAGCACAAGCTCTCTGTGAGCCGCAGCAGGCTCATCGGAGAATCTACTGGGAAATGACCCATCTGGCTGCGCGGTCCCTTCTCTTCACGCTCCACCGTCATTCGCCTACTAGTCTTTAACAGGATCAGAGAAATTATCACCCAATAGTCCCATTCCACGAAAGGTAGCCAGGGATGAAAACAGAGGGCACGGTCCAGCAGAGAGTCCACCAGCACGTTCAGAACCAAGAAGAAAAACAGCTCACCGAGAACTGTCTACCCTGGGGAAGATGGCACCCTCTTTCTGCCACAAGCACCTGAGAGTCGCTGGTGCTTCTTTATTGAGAGTGATGGGGCCATGCTAGCTTTCCTGGATCATGGACAGAGATGAGCACCTTGGGTTCAATGCTGCTGACTGGCTGCCTCTCCTGGGAGGGATGTGGAGCTGGGGGAGGGAGGACACTCAGATGCTCCTGCTGTAGAGGCCAAGAGCAGAGCAGACCTTGGTCCTCCTCCAGCAGTAAGACTGTTGACCCCGAGTAACCCCACACTTGCATGCCTCCATGTTTCTCTGTCCAACATTTTATTGTTTTCTTTTACAGGTGAGTAAAAGGTGCTCACTCTTATTTCCAGTGTTCCGAGAAGCAATAAACACCGAGAGATAAACACGTTCATGAGGATTTATGATGCTGCCATTTGCAATGAGTTGGGTAGCAATAATTAAATATCTTCCAATCGGTAGCTGCAAGGAAATGCCTGCCCTTACCGCCTGGATGTGTCATGGCAGATCTGGTGGACTAGATACCAGCTACATGTTGAAGGGCACAAGTTCAGCAAGACGTGGCTGTTCACAGTGAGAGGCTCTAGTTGGGTTCCTGATACATAGCAATGCTAAGGAAGAACAGAGGAGCAGAGGGGACAGACATGCCCTTCTCTGCACTGAGTCCAGCACAGTGGCCATGGGGCCTCACCCCTGACTGAGCCCCAGCATGGTGCCCAGGTGCTGAGAGGAGTAGGCAGTGGGTGTGCGAGCAGAGAGGAAGGTAAGGACCATGTGGGGAGGGGTGGGGGCAGCAGCGTTCATTCACTGAAGATGCTGGGGGATGGAACTGGGTGCGTCTGTCCTGATTGCTGAGGAGGAGAAACAGCCCTAGTTAGATGACTAAAGAGCATGGTGACCTACATGTCTGCAGAGGACTTTGTGAGGAGCCGGGAGGTAGGCAGCACTGAGTGTTGGCTCCCTCTAATCCCATTAGTGGAGAATGAAGGCATTTTCACAGCCACGGTTTTCAAAAGCCTGGACTGTTCTCCTCTGACTTCACTCTTCCGCGGGGCTGGGTGCGCACGAGCTATAATGAGGGCCCTTTTCTAAGTACTGATTCGTCCACTGAGCCGGGGAAGTCGTCAGGTGCCCATTGTGCACGAGAAGACTCCTCTCCTTTCAACAATGGCTCTGATGAAGCCGCTAGAAAGTTCTTATGAGCAAGAAAAGGGCTTCCAGCCCTGGCAGGTGAAGGGGGGAGGAAGGCTATAAAAGGGCTGCACACCTCCAAATCACCCTTCAGGCTCCACAAAGTGGAGGCAGGAAGGGAGAGCTTGCCTCCTGAATGTCAAGTACATGGCTGGTCAGTCCAAATGAGCCCCTGGAGAGAGAGATTAAGGGAGGAGGGGTGGGGGCAGCTCCGCCAGGCAGCCTCTGGTATGCAGGGCCAGACCAGCTGGGATTAAGCTGTGGAGCTTCGAGTTTCTCACACTCAGATAAATAGCCAGTGGTGCAGAGCCTCTGGCCTCCAACTAGGCCAGCTTCTAGACCCAGCTCACAGTGCTGTTACAGGGAACAGTATAACTGTGCCTCCTACTGGATCCCGAGGAGGACAAAGAGACTCCCAGATCCACCACCAACAGCATCCTGATCCGACGCTAAGCCGTTTGGCAGGTAACTGACCCCCAGGTTCAGAACAATGCAATTTATGAACGGGGTAGAAAGAAGAGATAATTAATTTTGCGTCTACTCAGCTGAGCTCAGTGCTGTACTGATTCAGATTGGTCACCTCCCAGGCCATGCTTGTTGTTTCCCACTTGAGTGTTGGAATCAGATCAAGACTGTAATGACATTGCCAGTATCAAAACACTTCTGTGACGGTTCCTATTGAGAAGCAGTTAGCCTCTGCCTTCCCTCAGGTTTTCACACACTCACCTCTCCCCCAGGTCTTCCTTGGTACATCCAATGGGCAATTCTCCTGTGTCTGTGCACATGAAACAAACCTCAACTATCAACATCTTTCATCTGGAACATTCTTTTAACATCTCCTTTTTGCACCAGTTCATTTACTTGTTGAAATACTATCCATTCCAAGTCCCATGAGTTCTCTTCCTGCGTGAAGTCTGCATCAGATTGCAAGCATCTTTCCTCTCCCTGGAATGCTCATAGGACCTTTCCTGTCTCTTGCGGTCCTTCCTACTGAGCCTTTTATTATAACCCTTTGGGTTTTATTGAGTCCTCTGGAGTGGTGGGGTGACACATATGTACCACCTCTCTGGGCTACTTGTATTCCCTGGGGCAACATCCTTGACTGTCATGAGCGTTCCTCAGAACTCTGATAGCATCCAGCGACAGGAAACTGTATTTTAATCCACTTCTACCTAAGAACAGACAGCTTCCTGACCTAATCCTAAACTCAATGACTGCCTTGGCAGGTGGCCCCACACACCCAATGCTGGTGCCTGGCCTCACCCTGCCACACTCATAAGTCTCACCAAGATGGTCCATGCCAGAACTGGGAGGTGATGGCATTACCAAGGATGCAAATGTAAAAATGCTTAGTAACTCAGCAGGCCCTGCTAGCTAGGAGGGGATAGAGCAAGAGCAGTTCCCAAAATTATAACAGCCCAGGGAAGGGATGACCATCCAGAGGCAGCTGAGACAGGTTCTCTCTTGGACCTGTGTTTTCTGTGCTGTTTAACAGCTGAGCAGAAACTCCAAGATTAAACCACACCAGCCTCACGTGCCATTCTTCTAGGCAATTACAGTAGCTGTCAAAGGTTTCAGAGCCAACATCTGACCCGACCCTTTCTAAATTACTCAGAAGTGGCATTTTAATGAGAAGCAGGCAGAAGTGTGTGTGTGTGTGTGTGTGTGTGTGTGTGTGTGTGTGTGTGTGCGTGTGTCTCCAGATATTTTATGGAGGAATTGACAGTTCCCCTGCCTGTCCATATTATGTAGGTGAGAGGGAGCAGAGCCCCGGGCTGCAGGCCTCTGCTTGCCACTGCTGCTCTCTGCCTCTATTGGCTGCAGCATCTCACACAGAGCAGGGATGAGCATGTCTCCTTGGCTGGGTGTAATTATCTAGAATGTTTTGGGGGTAACTCATTTACCAATTCTAGTTAGTACCCCCCCTTTCTTCATCTCAGCCTATTCAAGGTAAACTTCTGAGTGCTGAAGTGGCCTTCAGTATGTTAATGAAGGTGTGCATCTTTCGTCGTCGCCAAATCTACAGTCTATTCAGTGATCCAGAGGCAAAGCCACAGCTTCTGGCAGCCTCTGACCGTCTCTCTCTCCTTGGACCCTGGCAGTAACTAGTAACTTTCTGTGTCTATTTGCCTATTCCTTATATCTCATGCAAGCTGAGTGTTGTCTGTAGCTGGCTTCCTCCAGTGAGCATATTTCCGAGTTGAGATATTGGAGCAGACGGCCTATGGGAAAGACCTTGCTTCTGAGTTCAGAGTCCCTAAGATGATCATTAGAAGTACTCATAAAGCTCATGAATATGGCTTGTTATTACAATCATAGCATCCATATGTGTGGTACCTACACGTCACAGCTAACCAGAAAAGGAGCCAAGAGCTTTGCTGTTGGTTGTCATGGGAACTTGATGTCCAAATCTGGTTAGTTTCACTTCGCTTAAGTCTCCACCTTAAACTCTGTTATCATCTGACTGAACAAAGCGCCATCATTAGGATAGTCCAAGGATCTAATCTTCTACCAGAACCCAACAGCAAAACTTTCATTAGGTGAAGTTAAATTCTTTGCTACATAATGTTTGTCCATGCTGGGACCAGTATCAGTATTCATTTCCTTGTCAGAGTGAACTGAGATTCATTGTAGTGATTTACAATGTTTTGGTAGACCTCGGAATGTCTATAGTCATCCTCATCCAAAGGGGACGGTTCCCTACTCCCCTTCCCCAAGAAGCTCAAGTCACTTACATAAAATGACATTAGCATACAACCACACGTATCTCTCCATGACCCTTAAATCATCTCTATATTATATACATTGTCTACAATAGTGTAAGTGTCCTATCAGCAGACAGCACTGTGTATAGAAAAAGGGTGTCTGTACATGTTAAACACGCATGTAACCATTGCCAGTAGTGCAGGAATGAGACTCGAGGCTGATCACACAACCCAGCTAAGGAGACCGAGGACCTGCGACAGGATAGAAGGCTGTGTATCAAACCATTCACATGAGTCCAGGGTAGTACCTGGTACATGAAAAAATTCAGGTTTTACTCTGGTCATTTTCAATTTTTTTCCAAATATTTTTGCTTGGTGTTTTTTTGAACCTTTGTTTATTGAACTTGTAGTTGTTGTAGAGTGCTGGCTTGTGTTGATATGAGCGTCCATGTAGTTGTAGAGTGTTGGCTTGTGTTGATATGAGCATCCGTGTGGCTGTAGAGTGTTGGCTTGTGTTGATATGAGCATCCATGTGGCTGTAGAGTGTTGGCTTGTGTTGATATGAGCGTCCATGTAGTTGTAGAGTGTTGGCTTGTGTTGATATGAGCGTCCGTGTGGCTGTAGAGTGTTGGCTTGTGTTGATATGAGCGTCCGTGTAGTTGTAGAGTGTTGGCTTGTGTTGATATGAGCATCCGTGTGGCTGTAGAGTGTTGGCTGGTATTGATATGAGCGTCCGTGTGGCTGTAGAGTGTTGGCTGGTATTGATATGAGCGTCCCTGTGGTTGAGTGCTGGCATCTATGGCTTCAGTTCTCTTAGATTTGCTCTGGATCTACAGTAGCTGTTTAAGTCAGTAACTACTGGACTGCTTCCTAAGATGCTCACATGATTTGATAGCACATTACTATTATCATTATTATTTGTAATTGTCCTATGTAGTTTTATCTATAACAATTTATGATTATAAGTCGTAGTGGGCAGCACTTAATGCTTATTGTCTATTTATGCATTTTTATGGAGAGATGTCTCCTCACTCCATTGTCCATTTGCTTTGAGTTGTGAGAGTTTTTCATGTATTCCGACTGTAGGCTTCTTGTTAGAAAATGTCAACATCTTTTTTCATTCCTGTGGGCTGTCTTTTCACTTTCTTGATAGTATTCATCAGAACATACAGTTTCAGCATTTCAATTTAATTGTTCTTGTATATTATTTCCTTTTGTTTTAGCATGATATTTAAGAAACCGTTGCCCAATCCAGAGCTGGGAAGGCTTATGCCCACACTGTTCTCCAATAAGTTTAGCTCTGATGCTGACTGAGCTTTTAATCCAGGTCAGATAAGTTTGGATATGCTGTGAGTGGCTTCATGTTTGTGCATGTGGCCGTGCAGTTATTGTCTTGGGACTGTGTCTCGAAAAAGCCATTTTCCTTTTGTTGAATTGTTTCTTGGCTTCCTTGTTAAGTCAGTTCACCATAAACTCAAAGCTATAGCTCTGAACTTTAAATTTCTTTCCATTGACCCATGCATTTTTTGTTATATTAATGTCATGCTGTCTTAATTTTTGTAGCTTCACATTATTTTGTGAGTTTGTTTATAGTGGTAAAATTAAAAAGTATGAGACCTCTAATTTTTTTTCTTTTTCAAGATTGTTTTTTACAGATTCTGTATTTCTTGCAACTTCTAATAATCCATATGTTAATTTTTGGGGAGAAAAAGGCAAATGAAAGGCTTGGGTAGGAATTGCATTGAATCTGTAAATTGTTGGGATGTACTCTTTGTTGACAATAACAAGTCGCTAGTCCACAAATATGGGTTGTTTTTCCATTTGTTTAGGTCTACCTTAATTTCTTTCAATAATGTGTTTCTGTTTCTAATTTACAAATCTTTTATGTCTTTTGTTAATTTATTCCTTGGTAGCTTATTCTTTTGATGCTATTGTCACTGGGATTGTTTTCTTGATTTCATATTTGAATTGTTCACTATGTGTGTGGCTCTTGCAATGTGATTACCTGAATCAGAGGAGGTAAAAGAGAAACAGGTTTACCCAAAGCCAGCACTGAAGGAGACAGAGAAGCCACATTCCCCTTTCAGGGAGTCTCATGGCACAGAAAGCGTCAATGAGAGAAGAATGTGAAGTTTAGAAGGAAGGTGCTCATGGTATGACACAGTCTTGACCTGCGGCATCCCTGGGGTCTCCTCTCCTCTTCTGAAGTCTGTGAAGGTTAGGGAGAATCGCAAGGGGACCCTCTTACAAATTGCTGAAACTATATATAGATACTGTATGCATCTCAATATTCTTCTATGAAAGGTCACGTTACTTCTTCTTTGGCGTGTATAACTTTTATTACTTTTTCCTATCTAATTGCTCTGGCTGTGAACTCTACTATGATGTTGAATAGAAGTGACAAGAGAAGGTTTCCTTAGCTTGCTATGGATGTCATGGGTAAAGGATCCAGTCTTCTGCCATTAAGTACAATAGTGCTTGTAAGTTTTGCTTAGATGATCCTCAGCAGGGTGAATAAATTCTCTTCGAGTGTTTGCCAAGTGCTTTCATTTTCTCGGTGTGAAAGAGTATTGAATTTTGTCAGTTACATGTGTGATTACTATGACGATCATGTGGTATACTTCCTGTATTCCGTTCATACACTGTGTTGCATTGGTTTTCTTTGGTGAGTTAACTTTACAAGTGAGACAGATACACTGTGCTCATGGTACCAAACATGGAGATACTCTTGAGAGCTTGGAATGCTGAAGGTGTCTGCTTTAATTGTATGTGTGTGCATGCATGCATGTGTGCATGTACATGTGTGTATGTGTGCATGTGCGTGCATGTGTTGTGTACCTGTGTGTGTGTATGTGTACCTGTGTGTGTGTGTGTGTGTGTGCATGCCTGTGTTGGGTACCTGTGTGTGCATATGAGTGTACATGTTGTGTACCTGTGTGTATATGCACACTTGTGTGTGTTGTGTATCTTTGTGTGCAGGTACCACTGTGCATGCATGGCTGGGTCAGACATCACTTTCAGATGTCTCTGTCACTGTCTACCTCAGTTTTGGGACAGGGTTCTTTGTCACTGAACCTGGAGAGCTGCTTTGACAGACTGGGTAAGATCACCTGATTAGCGGCTCCCGCCCTGGAACTACAAGCACATGCTGCCCCACCTGGGTTAAGTGTCTCTGGGGACCTGAACGCCTCACCCTTGTGCAGCACACACTTACTGATGAGCCATCTTCCTGGGCCTAGGGTGTCTTCCTGCTTTAGGTGTAACCATCACTGCTTCACTCATGGAGTCTGCGCCATGTGGGTTGTGTGGATACAGTGACCTTGTCCCTTTGTCTCTGTGCCCTAAGACTAAGCACTATGTGGGTCATAGTAGGTATGCATCCTATTCTTTAGAATGATTGAATTCATATGCATGCAGCAATTTGTAAAACAAATGCTGCCTTTTTGAGCTCTGGGTTCTGGAAGGTTGTGAGGTAAGGACCCAGAGAGGCAGCTGTGTCACACAAACACTGGGGCTTCAGTGAGCACAGGTGATGAAATTCTTCCTCCTGGTTGTTCAGATTGATTTAGAGTGAAAAACAGCAAGTGAATGCAGTGAGCAGCAGTTTTCTTTAAGGATACTTAATCTGCTGCCTCTCTGTATGTATCTGAAATGCCAGATCGAAAGCAATCATTATTATTCCATTATGTGGCTTTTAATGGATTTTCTCAGCTCTGCATTTGTAAGAATGATGTCAACCCTGACTGTATTATTCCTCAATGTCTTGTGCTGCCCACAGCCCATGGCAAAGGTCTAATTAATATGTGTCGAATAAATAAATCAACTAGCAATTTTTTTTTTGAGAATTTTACACTATAGTCAAGGATGGCTTAGAACTCGGTATGTAGCCCAGGTTTGCTTCAAATGCTTGGCAATTCGCCTGCCTCTGTTTCCTGAGTACTGAGGTATAGAAGTGTGCTACTACACCTGGGTTTAGAGAGCGAGAGTCAATGAGAGCTGACTACTTTACAAGAGAGCCATGGAGCGAGCCTTCCTCTATGGATCTGAACATGGAGCGAGCCTTCCTCTACGGATCTGAACATGGAGCGAGCCTTCCTCTATGGATCTGAACATGGAGCGAGCCTTCCTCTACGGATCTGAACATGGAGCGAGTCTTTCTCTACGGATCTGAATAATCCAGCGTATTAGTCTTGAACCAGTGCTGTCTCCCCTCTCATTCCTTTATTGGAATTACCCAGAAATTATCTGACCCTAGCTTTGCTCATGCCAAGTTCCATCCTTGCACCATGGAACCTTCGGTTTTTAGTATGGATCAGGTGTGGCTAAGGAGGCAGCTGTTGGTAAAGCGCTTTCCCACACAAGCATGAGGAGATGAGTTTGGATCACTCTCATAACAAGAAAGGCAAGACAGCACACTCCCTGACCAGTCAGTCTAGCAAATCAGTGACCTCCAGGTTCAGGGAGAGACTCTGTCCTAAAACACAAGGCAGGGAGAGTTGGTCTTTGACCTCCATGTGTACACACACAAAACACATGCACCCACATTCACAGCATGCATATATACATGTACAGGCACATGTGCAAACACTCTCCAAGCAACCCCTCCCCAAGACAGACTGAGTGTTAAGGCCCAGGTGTAACGGTTCAGTTGTGGTTTGCACTCTCAAGGTTTACATCCCACAAGCCTGATCCCACGTTAGCAGCGCTGAAAGGTGCTGGGAACTTTTTAAGAGGCAGCACCCAGTTGGGAGGGAATTGGATTCTGTTTTCCTTTGTGGAAAGATGAATGTTGGCCTCATGAAAAGCTCGAGTCTCGCAGGAGTAGACGATGTGCTGGTCCCACGTCATATTCCTGTTTCTCCTCTCACAATGCAGCTTCTCCTGCCTTTCCTCTCTCACTGCAGCCTCTGTCTTTCTCACACTTCTGCCTCGTGGTGCCTCTACCCAGATGCTCTCACCTTCAGTACTCAGCTTCTTCCATTATGGCAACATAAAACAAAACAAAACAAACAAACAAACACAAACAAAATAAGAACAGGAGCTCAGTCTCCACTCCAGATCTTAACAACAACAACAACAACAACAACAACAGCATCATCAACACCTACACATACATCAGATGCACACGCAAGAAGGTGAACCCCTGTTAAAAGAATGGATTTAATCTGAATTAGAAAAATAAACATTGAGTAAAGGAAATTTATAGAGGGAAAATGCAAGAAAATGCTTAAAGGCAGAGATAGCAGAAGAGCTGAGGGATGCTCATGGGCATCTGAAGGCACAGTGACAGGGACTGGGTATATGTGGGAGAATTCCATAGAGCAACAGGCCTGTGGCAGGGGTGGGGTGTGGGTGGCAGGGGTGGGGTGTGGGTGGCAGGGGTGGGGTGTGGCAGTGACAGACAAGCAGATAGATGAGAGAGGACTGATTATGTCAAATGGATCATGTAAATCATGTCAATACCAGGTCCCCAACCCTATAACCTGAAGTCTGTGGAGCCTGTGTGAACTCTGGAGAACCTTAATCCAAGGCTAAAAGCCTGAGCAGTTGGAAAGAGGTCACTGCTGGACAAGCCCTAGAGTTGCAACACCCAGTGGCAAGGGAAGAGTGTCTCAGCTCCAGATAAAGTTGGAACTCCTCTTCCCTCTACCTCACGTTATCCAGGCTGACTGGATGGCGCCGTCCATATTGGATATGAGTGGGTATTTCTCATTAAGTCCACTGATTGGTCTCAAACTTCTTCCATAGATGCTCTGGAGAACACCAGAAATATTGCTTCCCTGGCTTTCTGGGGACTCCTTAACCCACCAAATTGGGGTCTAAAATGAACCATTACCCTAGTGGCTCTAGAGCAAAAATGGGCTGTGCAGAATGAGGGGAAAGCAGAAGGCAGGCAGGCTTTCCTACAGCCCAGTGTTACAGTTACCTAGCACCGAGGAAGGCAATTTTATTTAACTAACTTGGGCTTCCTTTTTCTTTCCTGAGAAACACCCTGGAGACTCTTGTTCTAGGACAGTGGCAACAATGGGATAAGACAGGCTTTCCTGTCCAATTGCTTTGGAGAGAGAGTGATTGACAGAAAACAATTGGAACATCTTCCTGGTGCAGATGGGCAGTGCGCCTTGCTTCAGGTGGCTCCACTGGGGCTAGCACATTGGAGACAGTTCCAGGATCACCTCAGAACTGCGTTAGGGAATGGAGAAGTTGGCTGAGAAGGAGGATGGCATATGGACAAGCTGGCTAAGCGGCTTTCAAGAGAAAACTCAGGCCGTGTGCTGGTGATCTTGTGAACAAAACTCGAAGGGCAGTGGCCTGACTGGGGTAGCACAAAGCAAATGAGAACCGATGGCGGATTCACAACATGGTGACACCAGGAGCTTTGCAGGAGCCCAGTGTGCTAACACTCTTTCCTTTTCCCTCACTTTCTTTCCCTGCAGATTAAGCATTCTCCATCTTTGTTTGTGCACATTTCTGGTGTAAGGAATTGGAAAAGACAACTTGAAAATTGCCCGAAGAAAGAGCACATTGTTTGTGCAAATCAAAGCAAAGGACAGAATGGGATGGGAAGGCATCACCCGGCCTCCTACCACGTTGCCCTGCCTGGGACAGGCAGACAGAGCTGGATAGGGGCTGGGGTCTGAGGGGAAGGGTCATGACTTTGTTCTCGTTTGACTTGTGGGCACTGAGAGAAATGCAGTAAGATAGCAGAAGGGATTACAGCACCTTTTACCTAGATAAGGAATCGTGAAGATGATAATGTGTTTAAATGGCTTTTCTTTCCTCTTCTTCAATAGATTAAAGCTGACACTGAGAAATATTCTAAGCGTAGCCCCCTTGCACCCCTCTCCTACTTCTGTCTTGTTTGGTTCGGCTGTTCCAACAAAGCAGCACCCTGTGTGCACAGGTGCAGCAGGCAGGCATTTCTAAGGGTGCAGGAGGCTGAAGGCCACGGTGGCTGGGTTAAACCGTGTTTAGGTGCTTATCTCTCCTGGCATCTTCATGTGGCAGGAGGAGGGTGTCTGACCTATGGGGTCGCTCTAATCCTATTCATGAGGGCCCCGCCCCTGTGACCTACTCTCCAGTGGCATTATACTCGGGGTCATCATTTCAGCACCAGGACCTGGAAGAGACACAGACCTTCAAGCTACTGCAGCAGCCCCACTCACAGACTGTTTGAGACGTCTTGGAGCTCAGCCTTAGGTCCCACCACCGACAGTGGGAAGTGGCAATTCCTGGATCTATTGAAATTCTGAGGCATTGCCTTCTGCTTTAAACATTCATTTCAGAGCTTCTATCCAGCTGGCTCCGAGTACCGATGCTTCCCAATGATTGTGTCTTGTCTATAGCTTAGGCTGTCCTAGGTGCAGGAGACAACTGGCTTAGACCTCTGGCCACTGGTGAACTAAGTTCACTCAATTCCTACCCCTTCTGTTTGAGTTTAGGGTTTTGTGTTTCCACTGAGGTCGCACCCTTCCCGGATAGGAGGACACAGAAAGAAAGGTGGAGGGCTGCTTCTCTCCAGCACCTACTGTGTGCACAGGGCTTTCCGCTGGGGCAGGGAGCTCTCCTTGGTCTTGTAAATGGAACCTGAGGTCTCCCAGCAAGGAATAAGAGGCTGGAGAACACATCCAGCCACAGATGCATTAATTTAATTTCACGGCCTGGCATCAGCTGCTCTTCTGCACTTAAAAGGGACATTTGCACCCGTCTGTCATCTCTCCCTTTCATTTTAAAATCTCTTTGCTCTTCTTTCTTTCCTTTCACTCCTCCCCCACCACAACTTGATGAAATAATGGGACACATTTAAAACCCAAGCCTGCAATTCAAATTCTGAAGCAATGTGATTTTGTTCCACTCCAAGTCAACCAAAGGGTGTCTTGGGAGTAGAAATCAAGGGGCCAAACAAAAGCCAGCTAGGAGAGGGAAGATTTGAATGCAAATGAACCTCTTCAACCTATTTGAAACAACCTGCTGTGAACCGGGCCCATTATCACCTTGTTAGGTTGTCAGCTGGAGTGGCCTGGTGGGGCTGTAATGGGGAGAAAGTGGCTGGGACCCTTTCCCAGCCCCAGCCCTGAGGTATTTATTCCTTCCTATGCGCTTCTAGGACCCATGGGACAAGGGTAAGAGTCTCTCAGAAGAAAAGGAAGGTGGGAGAATCAACGTAATTCAACTTCTTAAATTAGGGGAGAAGAGAGCTCCCAGCACATCTTTCTGACTAAAGTAATGTAGACATTAAATCATGCAGGCCTGGAAATAGATTGGGGGGGGGCACACCCGTGTTCTTGCATCTCCTGCTTCTGGGTACAGTTATTTGAAATTAGTGAAAGCACAAAACATATGGAGGGCTGAGTGCGAGAATCTCAACCCTCATGAAACAAGCTTGCACACGGCCTTTAAACCGCATGTTTTCTGTGCTGGGAGAGAGAGCTCAGTGGGTGAAGCGTGTGCTGTGCAGGTGCTGCGATCCCTAGAGCCCACAGAGAGGCAAAATCTGGGACCCCAACCCTCCAGTGCAAGAAGGGAAGAGGAGAGAGGAGGATCCATTGGAGCCTCTGGGCCAGCTGGCTTGGGTTACCCAGCAGTGAACAGTGAGAGGCCCAGCTACCAAAAAGATGGATGGAGAGTGCAGACAGTCAGTTGTCCTGTGACATGACAATGCCTGAAAAGACATGTACACACACACCCATGCACACGCATGCATGCAGGCACGCACACAGGCACATGCAAACAAAGGTTTAAAAGAACAGAAGAAAAAGAGCTGTTTGGATGAGGAGATGCTTCTAGAATCTGCCTAATTTCTTATCTCTATAGTGCTCTGTTGAGAGCTGAGTTAGTGACTTTTACCCAAATACCTGACATGCAGGTTGCAGAGAGGTTGTGCTGGCGACATTGTTTATTCTTAGATAGCAACAATTTCAGAAACCCCATCCTTAGTCAGTATTTGTTTTCTATGCTAAACATGAGACAAATATTATATTTACTTTTCTGTACGTACATGGAGGAGCCTCACTGACTTTAATTAGAGATGCCAAGAAGACTACATTGTGGTAAAGGACTCTCCCAGGAGTGGGGAAGGGACATCTTCAGGTACAGGCTTGACTAGGTTGGACTAACTTAGAGCCCATGCATGCCTGACTTAGAGTCTGCATGGATAAACAATACGGCAAAAAAACCAAAAAAACGGAAAACAGCACTGACCATGGAGTTACTACAGAGGCTGAGAAGATAGTTCACCCATGTTTTCCATGAAGCACCCTGCCAACTCCCAGTCACAATTCTTTGAAAGCATTTTGGAATTATCCTGTCACCATTACCTGCACAGATGTAAGTGTTTTTGTTCCCGGTAAGATGATAGATTCATGATCTGTTAAGGTTGACAGAATGTTCCTGAGCTCTAGGTCTGCTTAAATGCCAAGAAGAGATAAATAGTCCAAGGGTATGTGTTGTGGTCCTTATTTTGGGCTGGACTCAGGGACTGAGATTTACAGAACAAGAATAATTGCTTTGTCTTTCTGTCAGGGTGAACAAATATGTAGTAAGTAACCACATTATACTTAATTTTATAAAAGTGCAAAGTGGGTGCAAATTTTTGTAGATGTATAAATGGTGTAATGAAAGTGCAAACCAAGATGGTCTCCGTACTCCCTTTCCCAGAGAGCTTTTTTTTTCCACTGCTTTTTGTTGGCAGGACCCCCAGTGCTAATTCCACCCCCTGCTTTTCTTAAGGAATATGGAAACGTCCCAGGGACAGCTGCGCTCTGCTGCTGGCGAAGGAGCTTGCAAGGTTAATGAACACCCACAAGGGTGGAGAGCAGGCACTCTGCACTCACGAGGAGGGCTGCGTTCTCTTCTCACAGGTGATGATGGTGAGGAAGGTGCCTGGCGATCCAGGGGCAGATGAGGCTTGCAGCTTCTCCCGCCTCAAATGCTTATTAAAATTCATTTCCATTCAAATAGCCAAATGGCGACTCTCATCATCAAACAAGCACCCGCCGTACATATTTAACAGGCAGGAGACCCGGGCTGAGTTCACGTCTTTTTGAAGTGAAGGCTTGTTCTCTAATGAGGGTCCACACTTATCTCTGTATGGAAATTTCTTCCCCCTCTCCATCTCCCCCCCCCCCCATTCACTACTGCCCCAGTTCTGAGATCTTTGATGGGCAGTCCGGGTGCTTGTTATAATGATAATTCATATGGAGCAGAATGTAATCTCCTCCTCTAGTCTAGCTCATCATAAAGGTGAAACCCTCAGGAGGGCAGGCTGAGAATGAACAGGTTTACAGTGTTTTTATTGTTTGCTTGCTTAGTTGGTTTTTTCTCTAAGAGAGGCAGAGGCAGTGTGTAACTAGCTTCCTAGCTTCTCTAGGCTTTGGCATCAGCCTCTGTTCTCAGACCTGGTGACTGTCCCTTTGGGATCCTGTGACCCACACACAGAACAGCTCCTGCAGTTAGGAGCCCCCCCCCCCGCCATTGTTACTAAGGAGCCAAGTGGTGAAATGCAAGTGGGATGTACTTCCGTGGTCTGATATTTTATACCCATTACAGTAGCACTGACGCCCATTATATATAGGAACGCTGGTTCATTGCCAAAAGAAGAAATCTGCCTGTGGGTAGGGCACTGTCATTCTTTCCTCCATTGAAAATTAATACAGCTTGGGTTGAAGAGATGGCTCAGAGGTTAAGAGCACTAGCTGCTCTTCCAAAGGTCTTGAGTTCAATTCCCAGCACCCACATGGCAACTCACAACTGTCTGTAACTCCAGTTCCAGAGGATCTGACACCTCCTCACAGACATACATACAAGCAAAACACCAATGTAAATAAGATAAATAAATTCTAATAAAAATATTAATACAGCTGAGTTATCCAATCACCTAGCCAAGGAACTGCTCCTCAGGAAGATGTTTTCTTTAAGCCATGTTAGAGATGGGAGGAATAATTATCCTTTTAGTAAGATGATGTAGTTTTGCTCCCCAGACTCCCCCCAACATGGTGTGATCCCTGTGTGCCACCATGGTTTTCTAGGGTTTCTCACCTTTCTGACCCAGAGAGACATAGAATTTCCTTTTTCTTCTCTTCTGTCTTTTTTTTTTTTTTTTTTTTTTAATGTTGATCTACTTTCTCTGGTACTTTGGGCTTTACCGCTCTTTCTCTGAAGTTTCCTTCTCCACTATATTTTGTAAAAATTTTATAAAAATTATGACTGACCTCCATGCCCAATTCAAACAACATGGCTCCTTTTCTCCCTCATAAGCCCCCACCTATGAATTTACAATAAGCTTCTTTTTAAAACTTACTCTCTGTGGTTCTGTGGATTTTCAACAAAAGCCATTGGTTTGGGGGCAGCTTTGGTGGTCTTTGAGCCGTCAGGGACCCTAATCCTTCTTTCCTTTCTCTCCCATCTAGGGAGGATGGGGGGGGGGAAGGGACTAAAAATGGAGGGCGATAGGCTAAAAGGTGGACTCACCAAGACAGGAAAGTTAGTGGAGTACTTTCTCCATGATTGCCAAATATGTATGGACTGGACATTGTAAACACAATACTTTATAGCTCTTATAACTGTCCTCATTGCACATAGTTTACTAATGTTAGAGAAAAGGCTGTTTTTTGTTTTGTTTTACTAAAAGGAGGAAAAGTAGTGAGAGTTCTTGTTTCTTAAAAAACTCAGTTATATTATGTGAATATGTTTTTGCTTTAGTCTTAGGTGTGGGAGAAAAGTCTGCTTTACAGCAGGTGATTAGGATTTGTGTCATGCACTAGCATGGGTGTGATCTTTGCCAGTTGCAGATAGTTTAGTTCTGTGGACTCTGGAGAAGGTATAAATGGGAGAGCTCTGAGAGGGGCTGAAGTGGCTGCTGCTTCCCCCACTGATGCTGCTGGTCGCTGCTGCTATGTTTGCTATTGCTCGGTTACTGGATTGCTAGATTCCTGGTCTGCTGGATTGTTGCATTGCTGGTTTGACAAAGACTGGGCTTGCCCCAAGGAACCCCAATGGCCCTAATCAGTAGGAAGCAGTCTAAAGACGTCTATGTCCCCTTTCCCCTCTAACTTTCTATCTCACCTATCTAGTGTTGGGGGGTTTGGAAGGGATTGAGGTAGAGAAAGGTAGTAGGTATAAAAACCCAAGTAAAATAGCTAAAAAAAAAAATATGCCTACAGGGACTTGAATTCCCCAGGCCAAGAAAGGCTCCATCATTCTGAAAGAGGCCCTAACATTTCTGTATCAGAGATGTTGACCCCAGTTATGGTGTGGCATGTAGAAGTTAGTCTGGCAAAGTTTACTTTACGCTTATTAAATACAAGGGATATGATTTTCTCAGAAGATTTGGGAATCTCAGAGATGGGGATGAAAGAGCAATAGCAGCCGAGCTCCCAGGTCCGCAGGGAGAGGACCAGGTGCCACCTTCTAGTGCGATTCACACAGTAAATTCTGGCAGTCTAACTAAAGACCAATTGGAGTAGATTACAAATTACTGACTTTCTTTCTTTCCTTTTTTTCTTTGCTTTTTTCTCAATTGAGTTTAGATTAAAAAAGGAGAGGGGGAAAAAAGCAAAAGTTTTCATATCTAAAATAATCTTACTCCATCTTATGAGCTGAAAAATCTTTTTCTTTTTTTCATTTGTGAAAAGTCCCGGTGGTGGAGAGTAGTAAAGGAAATTGGTTGTACAAAACATATGCTGAATAAAATATAAAACAAGTGAGATTTTTGGGTTAAGCAAAGAAAATATTTCTTGCTCAGGGTCTGCATCACGTGGTTTCTTTCTTCTGCTGAAACATATTGTGTCTCCTAATTTTAGAAATGTGATTATTTGTAGGAAGTTCATTTTGATGAAACTATGCCTATATTTTTCCACAAAGGGATTGGGCAAGTTCAGAAAGTTTTCTAATCTCCTCTGACTGGAGAAATAAGATGCTCACAGCATTCCTCAGTGGTCATCAGGAGGTCATTCTAACTCTCAGGAGCCCTAAGAACCAGCTGGCCCAGCATAACACCTACGCCAGCTGGCCGACGGCACCCACCTCTCTCTGGCTCTGGCCACAGTGCTTTTCACGTAGGGGACAACACCACTCTCTGATTGTTGCACAATACGAACAAAGTAACAGGGATGCAGAGTTATTAGTGCAGCTCTTTCAGTCTCATCAATATCTAGGTTGGCAAACATCCCCTTCTTATCTACAACAGGAGCCAACCAAGTCCCTGTGAAAGATTCCGGGAGAGGCGATAGGGGCGAAGCCATTTATGAGATTTATGAGAGCCGAAGGAAGGTGCTGTGCCCATCCGTCTTCTGTGCTTTATTGGGAAAGGGCCCAGTAACTCTGCCTATCAGGATGTATCTGTGAAGCAGAACGGAAGCAGAGGACGAGGGGACACACCTTAGGAGAAGAGGGAGGGATGGCGGCCAGAGTCGGAAGTGTACAGGACAGCCAGAGACGCAGAGCACCAATCTGTAACCTTGTGCAGAAGCGCTCACTTCAGAAGGCTGTAGATCGGTGGATCTCGCCTCATTGGAAGCCATGGCTCCACACGCTGAGGAACAGCAGCAAAATAATGACACGGGTCATGTGGGGCGCAAGTGTATGAATAAATAAATGGAACCACAGATTATGCAAAGAGGAAAATAAAAGCTGTTTAATTGAGAAATGGCACCAGGCAGCTAGCTGTGCAGCTTTGCTGTGAGGGGAGCTCTCTGGAGGAAACCATGTGCTGTGGTAAGTGTCCACAGAAACTGAGTTCAGAGGAAGAACAGATCTGGAGACACTTGCACTTGCACTGGAACTGTGACTGCAGGGCTCCCTAATGCCCTTCAAGGGTTTTGTTCTCATAGACTAGATGCTGACTTCTGGTTTCTTTTTGGCTCCCATTCTGCCTATCAGAATTGCTTTTAAGCCTCACTTTTCAGTTTACAAGCTATGTGATCTCGGAAGATCTAATTTGTCTTCTTTGTGGCTTGGTTTGCCAGTAAAATGGAGATAATAATAGCCATTAGTACATAAATGAAACTTAATAATGGCTAAAGCAGTGAGATTTGTGCTCAATATTAAATGTTGGATGTTAATAGTACTTAGAAAAGCAGGTGACAGCATCCTGGACCATTCTAGAAGTGAACTGTCTTAAGGCGAGAAAGGGACTACAGGCTAGGCGCTCTTTCTCGGATACTTATAGAAAATTAAGGTTAAAATTTTAATTTCATTGAAAAAATGTTCTAATGGTTAAAAACATTGCAGAGTCTGTAGCCAGCCAGTGACTTCCCGTAGACCATATTCAAGGAATGGAAGTAAATAAACTTGCTATGCTCAGGGCAGAAAAGCTCAGTTATCTAATAAACATGCGCTGCATGGCAATGCCCAGTTAAGCAGGAACACAGCAGGTGCCTAGGCTTACATGTTGGAGCCAGGACATTTGAATGAATGCCTTTCTAGGCTTTTATGACAGCAAGAACCACTGGCTTCTCTTTAGGTCTCAATGGTCACTCAGCTCCGTCCATCAACCATGTGATCTACTTTGCCAAACAGAGGATGACTGGGGTCCACATTTTGTTGGCAGATATCAGGAGACAAAAATATTAAAGCAGAAAGTGCACACACTGTTTCCCAACTGCCCTTCATAGTCTTTAGGTTTTCCAACTTTGCATCAAAACACTAATTTTCTCCATATCCATATCTGTACCAACAGCTTTCTCTCTGTCAGTGTAAATTTCCTTAGGATTTTGTTTTGTTTATTTTCTTAGTGGTTTTGTCCTAAGTTATTTTGTGTTCTAGCATCTGTACTTTACCTCCTTACTGGCCTGCTTTGCACATTCAGATCCTGCCCCTTATTTCCACTTTCAGTGTTTAGCACGACCCTTCTGGGCAACAGCTCCATAGTAGTCAAGATGGTTCGTGTACAGGAAGTGAGTCCAGTTATAAAGAGGAGCACAGGGTGCTGGCCTGAGCTCTCCAGTCTCTTTAAGGGAACAAGGTGACAATCTAATGTTGATAGTTTTTGCCACTCTGCTCTGAAATACAAAGCTACCTATTTAAAGGCAATGCAATTATTAGAAAATCTGGTGATGCTATGAGTTTTAAAAGCATTTGTTTGTTGGACAAACACATTTGCCTTTGGTTTACTTGGCAGCTTCAAGCACTCTGAGTGATAGCAATTTTGAAAACCAAACAGTGGGAACAAGCCATATGCCAGCCTGCCCCCAAAATGAAGACGAATGCATGCGATTGTCACACAGAACTTAGCATTCTATGTTACCTTATGGGGACTTCTATGAGGAGAGAAGGAGGAGGGGGAGGGAGGGAGAGGAAGAGAGAGAGAGGGAGGGAGAAAGAGGAGGGAGGGGGAGGGACAGAGAGAGGGAGAAGGAGAGGGAGGGAGGGAGGGAGAGGGAGAAGGAGGGAGGGAGAGGGGGGGAAAACAAAAAGAGAGAGGCTGTCCATGGTTCTGAAAGTCACACTTGACCTCAGATAGGGAGAAGAAGAAAGGACTGTTCAAGGCTGAGCTCCAACTTAACACCATTTCCCAGAGACAATGTGCTTCCTTTATAACTATTTTCCACAGTGACTTACTAAAAGCCTTTTTTAGTTGTTGTTTTCTCTCTTGATTGATTATAGGTCACTGCAAGAAAATATCAGTGGTTTTATGGGGAAGGAATTTGCACACATTAAAGACAGAGGATTGCATTGTAGCTACAATTTGCCATTTCCTGGTTTAAAATCTTATTTCAAAAATTTTATAATTCAACCATAAAAATTATACTGTCGGATAACACTCTGAAAAATAACAATGCTTAGCTAATTAGGGGGAAAACCAGAACTTACAAGTTTTGTGCATGGAGAATAAAGTAATACTAAGTGTTAGCTTTCTAAGTACATACTACCCTTGTGTGGTAACTGGATTAAGACTTCGAATCTCAGCACCGCTCGGCACTAACCAGGGAGGTTCAGGGGAGAGCATGGGCCATGATGCCAAGAAATGGTGGAGGTGTTGGAGATCATGAGCCAGCTGCTACACATCTGTTGTGATTTTTGAACCAGTATCATTAAGAGAGAGAGGGTTTCAGCTGGCAAGAACACCTAAAGCTTGGCACTTCTGAAAGCACCAGGAGAGATGCCATTGCTTTGGAATGTACCCAGCCACTTGAGCTTTCAGAGAGCAGGTACAGAAGTTTCTTTACAAAATGGGATTTAACACTGGAAAAAGGAAAGGTCAAAACTTAAGATTTCTAGCTTTGTGCTATAAAGTGATCCATATATCTCTAGTTCTACAGAAAAATAGAGAAAAGGCATAATGGATTTATTTTTTCCTGGCATGGTAAAATATCTAGAATTTTAACATGAGGAATACTTGAAACCTCTGGTGTCTCTAAAGATGGAAGTGTTTGTTCTAAACGCCTGACATTTGGCTGCATCGTGGCTTCTTCCTAGCCGTGACCACCCAGATACAAGAATGTTGAAGCCTTGGTCACATGAGTTTGCTCCTCTGTTCTCCTGAGCTAATCAACTAAATGGTGCAGTCTGGGCTGTGGAGTGGGCAGCGAGCCCCTCCTGCGAAGGTGCTGCCCATGTTAACGATGCCACTGCCTTTACTTACTGTTGTTAGTAGAACAGACAAGCTTACCAGTCAGCTGACTATACTCACCAGAGTTGCCTAGGAAGTGCTTTTCTTCTTCCTCATCCAAGCCCATAGTCTCACATCGATTCCTCAGTTCATGTCCTGTGTCTTAATACAACGAAAGCTAAATGTGAGAACGGCAAAAGGCCGCTGCATATGCTCTAGTAGTGACACAATGGTCGTTACCTCTAGTGTTAGATGAAGGTTTTCTAGGACCTAAAGGACAGACATCAGCCTGGGAGTCCTCATGTGGAGGTGACAATGACAGAGTTCACAACAAGCTGTGATGACGGCAAACTGCAGAGCCTTCGGGATGGTCAGCACAGTGGTTGGTGTTGGGCCTGTGCTCTGGAAACAACCACCACGGGTGAGGAGATAGCCCAGGGGCTGAGAGCACCAGCTTCTCTTCCAGAGGACTAGTGTTTGATTCATAGCAGCCACACGGAGACTCAGAACCATCTGTAACTCCAGTTCCCAGGGATCTGATGCCCTCTTCTGGCCAGGCACACACGCAGCGCACAGGCATACATGTAGGTAAAGCACCCATAAGTATAATTTTTTTTACATTAAAAGCTTGTTTATTTGTTTTTTGAGACAGGGTTTCTATATGCAGCTCTGGCTGTCCTGGAACTTGCTCTGTAGACCAGGCTGCCCTCGAACTCAAAGATTCGCATGACCCTGTTTCCCAAGTGCTAGGATTAAAGGCATGCACCACCACTGCCTGGCCATTTTTAAATTTTATTTTTCTAAATACATTATTCAATAATTTCATACATATGTACAATGAAATTTGATCATATTTAGTCCCCATTTCCTGTCTCCAACTCCCCCCAGATAATTTCCTTCTCTCTCTCTATCTTTTTTTTTTTTTAATATAAATAATATACTAAGTTCTGTGCTTTTGCTCATGAGTGTGGGCCAGTGTAGCATGGATAATTTGCCAGTAGCTACCGTCAAAGAAGAATTATCGATTTCTCAACAGCAAACTACTTTATTTTAAATTTCTGTTCTTGTCCTTTAGGGTACAGGGGATGGGCCTTGCCCATGTTAACCATGTGTTCTATGGAGAAACAATGCAAAGCCCCCATTTTTGTCCACACGGATAACTTGCAGGTTCTGAAATGGGTCTTTGAATAGACATCAAAGAGAAAAACACTGCTTGATAGCCTCCCACTTGAGGTAGTAAAATTTCCTCAAGTCTTCCAAGGCCAGAGAGTTCTTCACAGGCCCATGTCAGCTGAGCACGAAGTTCCTGTGTGTGTGTCTTCAGTGCCTTTCCCTTAAGGGGTTGTTGTGCTGGTTGTTTTTGTCAACTTGAGTCAAACCTAGAAATATCTGTGAAGAAGGAATCCTAATTGAGAAAATGCCCCCATGGCCGGTGTGCAGGTCTGTAGGGCACTGCCTTGATTAATGAGGGGTGAGGGAGAGCCTAGGTCACTGGGTCTGGTGCAGTCCCGAGGCGGGGTTTGTATAAGGCAGAAAACTGGGCAAGCCACGAAGAACAAGCCAGTAATCAGTGCTTCTCCATGGCTTCCGCCTCAGTTTCTGCCTCCTGTTCCCGCACTAGCTCCTCTCAATGGACCGTGACCCAGGATATGTAAGCCAAACTTTTTCCTCCCCTAATTGGTCCTGGTGTGTTATCACAGCAACAGAAACCTCACTAGGACAGTCGCTGCACGTGACACTGCCCAGCCATCCCAGTAAGTACACCTAATGTGCACTCGGCAAACCCTGTTGACTGCGCCTACTATGTGCTTGTGCTGAGTCGGCCCCAGGCCATGTGTAGCTGCCACTTTCCTTGAATGGGAGAAGTTTTCAAAAGACCATTATCTCTGTGTGTAGCTCAGCAGAAAAGTGAGTGTTTAGTATTCTAATAAATAGCATATTTAGTATAAAATAAATAGATATTTACAAATAAATTAATAAAGAGTGGCAGGAGGAGGTAATAAAGGAAGAGGAGGAGGAAGAGGAGGAGGAGGGGGCAGGAAATGTCACCTTTTGTCCCTAAGCTCGGCTGGACTCCGCTCCACCTATAGGCCACTGTGCTCGTGCTTGCTCTTGCTCCCTCGCTCTTCCACTCTTGCTCTGTGTAATAGCGGAAGCCAGCGTCTCTAGTTCCTGCTAGATTCTGTGACCCTCCTGTGAGATCCAGGCACCTTCGGTATCCTCTCTTCCCCTGTTCTTTGTGGTTGCCCACAAGCCATGTTCTTTGTTTATTTGATGACTTGTTATTTTCATGTCATAATTCCTCAATGTCTCTGTTCATGTTTGCTCTAGCGGTGTGTCTCCCTACAAGTCTCAAATATGTACGGTGGCCTTGTAATTTCCCTCTGTGTACGGTGCTCTAGCATCAGATATTTCTTGTTGGCCTGTTTTGTTTCACTTAAGTGTTTGTTTGTTTATGTATACAAAGGTCACTGAGCCCATTCACATGTTTGATGGTATTTTTAAAAGCATTTTGTTATTATTTTTACTTATGTGACTGTTGTATGGGCATGTGTGGTGCAGTACCTATGGAGGCCAGGAGAGGGCATCAAATCCCTTGGAGCTGGACTTTACAGTTGGCTGTGAGCTACCCTACATGGGTGCTGGGAACCAAATCTGTTCTTCTCAAAAAAGCAGCATGTGTTCTTAACCACTGAGCCATCTCTCCAGCTCCAAGTAGTGTGTTTAATTCCATATTAATATTATAGTTACTTCTACCTTAGTGCCGATGACCATAGTTTTGTACATTTGTACCACAACTCAATAGAATTGATGGAGGTATCTATAATTCAGGTGACTCACACTAGTGCGTTTACGTGGATAAAAGTTACACAGTAGATGCTTCCTGTATTAAGCCAACCTTTCTCCAGTCAACATATTCAGCATTATTTTTGATTCAGATGTTCTGGCTTCACATTCTATAGTCATAAACCAGAAGGCTCAGATTCATCTTCCATAGTAAGTGCACATTTCGACTTGGTAATTATTTATTTTGCAGGAATTTTATCTGTCTGTAGGTCAGGATGGCATGGAGGTGAGGTAAAGGAAGGAAGATGTGCTCTCAGGAAACAGTGAGAAAGATGGTTGTGACACCCCAAGTCAGCATACTGCTCAGGAACCTGCTGAGTCCCTCACGTGCTTATAGATAAGTGCTTGGTGGTCACATACCCACATGGTCCTGAAGTCCTGCAAACGTGGCCAGTTTCAACATTACAGAAATTCACTGTGTTGCTCAGTTGTTTTAAATAGTCAACTGTTGAGTCTTTGGCTACTCCTGCGTGTGGAGTAAGAAGATAATTGCTCTGATCCCAGGGTGAACCATCTGCTGGTACAAATTGCTCTGCTCTCTGCTTCATTGAAACACTTGTGTTCATTATATTGTGCTGAAATGTTCACGAGATGTGGTTTATACCGAGCTGTGTTTCTGGAAAATTTGATTCTATAAATGGGCAGAAGACTTTTAATTGCAAAGGCTCTCTTCTCTCCTCTCTCTGTCGCTGTCTCTCTGTCTCTCTCTGTCTCTGTGTCTCTGTGTCTGTCTCTGCTTCTCTCTGTCTCTGTCTCTCTCTCTCTGTCTCTCTGTCTCTCTGTCTCTCTCTCTGTCTCTCTCTCTCTGTGTGTGTGTGTGTGTGTGCCTGTCTCTCTCTCTCTTGATTTCTAAGTTGCTTTTCTGATTTAATATGGGGCCCTGGAGCGTCAACATCTTTGCAGTCATGGCTGGTTATCGGTGCCTGTTCAGATACAGCAGTGAACATCTGGATTTACAGCACTCGGAGTGCCCTGGACCCTCTTCCAGAAAAAGGCATTCCTGTCTCACTTTATGATACAGTTCCTTTGCTGACACTGATTTCAGAGGGCCCAGTTGCAGCCTTGCCCACCGGCATCACACTTGTGTGGCAGCACAAGAGGGGCACAGGAAGACGTGATGAATATCCATCCTCATGTTTTACAATGTTGGTGTGCACATCTGTTACTTTTCTTGTCGCTGTGATCAAATACCGGACAGGAAGCAGCTTAAGGCAGTGTTACAGTTTGTTTTTCTGTTGCTGTGATAAACACCATGACCAAAAACAACTTGAGGAGGAAAGGTTGGTTTTTTGTTTGTTTGTTTGTTTGTTTATACTTGCGGGTCAATATCTCTTACCAAGGAAAGTCAGGACAGGTGCAGAGGCAGGAACCATGGAGGAATGCTGCTTACTGGCTTGACCTCCCTTATGATCAGCAAGCTTTTGTTAAAACAGTGTTTTTAATACTTATTTTATGTGTATGACTGTTTTGTTACTCTGTGTGTATTTCTATGCAGAAATGCACACCTGCTGCCTACAGAGGCCAAAAGAGGATAGCAGCTCCCCTGGGCCTGGGAGTGGGTCCTGAACTGAATCCAGATCTTCTGGGAGAGGAGCCAGCACTCTTAAGCACTGAGCTATTTCTTCATCGCCCATCAGCTATCTTTCTTACACAGCCCAGGCATGGTGCCACTCACAGTACGGTGGGCCCTGCCATAGCAACCATCAATCAATCCAATTTCTCACAGACAGACATGACCGTAGGGCCACAAGATGGAGGCAATTCTTCAGTTGCGGTTTCCTCTTCCCAGATAGCTCTGGGTAATGGCAAACTGACGATAAAAGCTGACTAGCATGGCACGGAAGGGTCAAAGGGTCACAGCCTGTCACAGTAGAAAAGGCCTGGTGACAGAAGCATGAAGTGTGTCTACATTGTGTCTACAATCAGGATGCAAAGAACAGGCAGGCGGTGGTGCCAGGGTATAAAACCCTGAGGTCTACCCCTACTGACCTACTTCCTCCATCAAGACTCCATGTCCTAAAAGTTCCTCTTCTAACCCAGGGCCGATAGCTGGAGACCAGTGTTCCAATGCACGCGCCTATGGGGGACACTTTGCTTTCAAACCATGATGATGAGCTAACATCAGATTAATGAGCGTGATGAGACGGGATGTTTTGGGCCAGTTGCTTCTTCTGTGTCTCACTACCACACAAATTTGGAAAATGTCACAACTGGGAGAACAGAATGACTTAAGAGAGGGGTCAAGGCAGGTATCTTAGTGAACAGCCATTAACATTTATAAATGGAATTTCCTGTTCTCTGTGCAGGCTTATTAGAAGCAAGACTGAACACAGAGGAGAGATGATCTGCAGACATTAACACTTTCTGTCTTGATTTTTTTTTTTAACACACTGTAAATACACCTGATACTAATGCATTTATCCTTGAACTGTATTTTTGTGTGTTTATGTGTGTATGCACGTGGGAGACATACATACATGTGTATGTACAGGTACATAAGCACATGTGGTGTACATATGAGCATATTTGTATGCGTGTGTGTGCCAGAGAGTGTCCCTGGGTGTCACTCAGGGGCCATTCACCTCCCTTTTGAAGCAGGCTCTCTTCTACCTGTTCCCATCTCCCAGGCACTGGGACTACAAACATACACTGCATCCATCTTTCCGCATGGGTTCTGGGGCTTGGCTTGAGAGCTTCATACTTGCATGACAGGCTCGTTACTGACTGCGCTATCTCCTTGTCCTTGAACTGTATTTTTAAAAGCCATAAGACAATGGCAGATTCACTTAGACTGCATGTTTCAGGGACCTCCTGGGACCTGTTGACGCTCTGTGGATATCGAGGAATCTGGACTCATCATGCTGGGATGTCCTACCTAATACCTGTGATCGAGGAGGCTCACACACAACCACTGCTTCTCTGTGTACAACGATGCTTACCAGTGATGCTGTGGGCACTCGTGACAAGGCTGGGAGTGGGTCGACTCAGCTCCGAGCAAGAGGACACGGCCAGTAGGTGTCATCTACATTTTGTAATAGGCCTAGACTACATATGGAGGCAGTTCGGCTCCTGAGTAGTAAAAACAGGTTTAAAACCCCTCCTTCATCTTCTGAGTGGCTTCAGACAGCCAGAAACAAGAGCCAAGCTATTTATTTGAAACATCTCTTCTCCATCTTTCTTTTCTCTACCCTTCATCAGTTTGATTCCCTTTTTATTATCATTATTTATGTTTTGTATAACTAGAAAAATAATTTGTCATAGATTACATCTTATTTGCAAGAGGTTCTGGTAAGATGGCAGCCAGGCACACACAATATATCATCATTTAGCAGGCTCTGTTGTAACTATACTGAAGTAATGGTGGAAAAAATACATATAAACAAGTCTGTGGACAGATTTTGAATGATCCAGTAATTTTGATTTATACTTGGTATTTGATGGAACTGTATTAGCAGTTAAAGTCAATGGCTAAATGATTCCCAGCACAAAATGAGCCAGAAGTACAAAAGAAGCCTTCCAACGCCTTCCTTAGCGAGCTGAGCCTCCCAGCTTAGCTCGGCAAAGTGCACAGTAAATTACAGGCCTGGTTGTCATTCTTAACTAACAATTCCACCCAGTACACTCCGGCGAGGTAATTTGTCCACTCTGCTTTTATGATGCGGTAAACACCAGCTTCATTCTGCTGGTTTTTCTGGAGCAAATTGTCTTACCCCTCACATCTACTCCAGGGAAGGGGTGAGTCTCCCACCTCCGATAGCAGTCAGCCCTGCTCAGCAAACATGTGGGTCTGAGACAGGTAAAGGCCTCCCCTCAGGTCCGTCAGTGGCATAGGGAGCTGGCTGCTTTGAAGCGCCCTGGCCTCTCCAAGCGGCCTCACTGGAATGACTCCCGTAGTCCTCCAGCTGTTGTCTTCCCTCTAACAGACATTTGCTCTTTCCATGTTTCTTTCATGGTTTTTCTGTCACAAAGAAGCAGGGGATGAAAGATTTGGAAACTAAAACCAGCCAACTAGTGACCAATATTAATAGGAAGAGAAAAAGAGGCTCCGAGCATCCAAGTAGAACAAGCAATTAGGTCAGCAGACGCCAGCTCAGCAGCATCCGAGAGACTGATTTCTGCGGTCTTACTCAGCTAACTCATTAGCTCTGGACAAGTTCTGTATGCATATGCTATTTGCTTGTTTATTTTGAAATACTCAGCATTGAAGTGAAGGCCCCATGCAAGCCAGGCAAGAGTGCTACTGTTAAGCTATGTCACTATCCTCTTTTAAATAATAGGGATACATTAAGTAGCTCAGGCTGGTCTTGAACTCTTTACATAGCCCAGACTGACCTGGAATGCTCTGTGCTCATGCAGTGCTGGGGCTGTGGGCATGCACTACTGAGCCTGGTACCCTAGGGAAGTTGACTATTACCTCACAGAACGTATCTTAGCCAGAAACAAATCCAGAGGTTGCAGGCATGAGGAAAAGAACATTCAAACAGATGTTTGATTCCTCCAGAGCACATGGGAAAGTGAATAGATTTGAACAAATGCTTTCTGGGGCATCACTATTGGAGCAGCCATGTAGGCAGCTTCTCTCAGGGTGTGGATATGCATTGCAAATCCTTTTTGGCCATTTTCAGACCACAGTCAACCCTCACATGTCCTCACTGGTTTTCATCACTGCATTTTGAATCAAAGAATACAAGTTCTGACATTGTCATTCATTTCAAAAGAGCTATTATAATCATCCAATCATTTATTTACTCATGAAACAATTATTATGCTTTCACTTTTACTAAACATCATGATGATCAGGGATGTAATCATAAGAAAGAGGCTAGGCCACTGTCCTCAAAGAACTTAGAGCCTTGTGGGAAAGATGAGCATGCACATAGACCTGACACTGTGTTGATCACAAGGATGTTGTGAGCAATAGGTGTATTAATAGCTATTTAAATATCACCAGGCTTGGCGGTCACTGGGGACGGACCCCTCCCTCACACCAGCAACTTAGAAACTCGGGGATGCAAACAACGGGACCCTGGTTACTGGTCAAAGAACAGGATCTGAATGGAATCTCTGGCCCTGGATGGAGACAAGACAATTTGAACTGTCCCCAAAACCATAGGCTATAGAGTCTTTCTAGTGAAGAACACTGGCTTACCATTGCCACGCACCCCACACACACCTTAGCAGTCGTCCAAATGGGCAAGACATTGTCCTTAAGAAAACCATCTTTGCTAAATACTTTAGTGTACAGTATAAATCCAACACACACACACACACACACACATACACACACACACACACACACACACACAGAGAGAGAGAGAGAGAGAGAGAGAGAGAGAGAGAGAGAGAGAGGGATATTCACACAGTAGCACCCTTTCCACTTCCCACTCTGACCAATTGACAGTGTCCTACACCATGGTCTCTCTGGAAATTATTTTTCTCTGTACTGTTCTCTCTGACCATTGCCCACTCTTGACCTTGAAACTGTTCTCTGCCACGGTAGCCTCTTTGGAACTATACCTTCCCCATGGTTTTTTTTTTTTTTTTCTCTCTGCAATGGTCTATCTGGCCACTGTCCCCTTACCCCCCTTGAAGATACTCACTTAATTCTGTAATAAACACATCTGGCCTCTGTGTGGCTCTCTGAGCATCTCATCTGAATATTGTCTATAGAGATCACAAGGCCTGAAGATCTAAAGGGAGATCCTGGCAACCAAAACCCAGAAGCCCAAGAGCACCGGGGAGAAGGCAGCTACTTGAGAGACACAGGAAAGAGTTATAAAAATGAGCCTCTAAAATAAGAGAAATTTTCAAAGTTGCGGGGAGGGTTGCTGTGGAGATAAGGGAAGAGGTCTAGGGTCTAGGGAAGAGGTCAGTGAAAACACTGACCGCTATGTTTTCAGCATGGGCAGATGAGTGCATCATGGCAACACAACTATTATTTACCGCAGGCTCTTCCAAAGGGGCATTTCCTCAGGGAGCGGATGGCCTTGAGATGCCAGGAGGTTGGAGCTCATTTTGAAAGGGCATCTGGAGAAGAAGGTGAGTGCAAGGTGGCTTCTCTTTGGAAGTGTATCTTCTGCTCAGCTGACAAAATGCTGCCATTTCAGAAGACCCTAGCAGAGCTTTACTCTTTAATTTTTCTGCTCATTAAGCCTTCACTTCTGAGGTGTGAAAATGACTCCAGGCTGGTAATAAACTGCTGGGCAAGTCATTATTTTAAAAGTGATCTTCCTCCCAAAGGGGCTAGAGTGGCACAAAGTGCAATTGCTCCTAGACCAGCTCCTGCAGGACACGGAGTGCTCGGTGGATGTCTCAGTTATCAGAAGAAGAAAGAGCCATCATCTACTTACAGCCAGGGAGGCGAATGCCAAGTACTCAGATCTACTCAGTAATCACAATAGCCTATTTATTTTGGAGAGGGGAGATGGTGGTTTCAATGGGGGTAATTACAGAATTGTTAGCCTTCATATTATAATGCAAAGGGAATGGAAAGGGCACAGAAAAGATCCAAGGAGACAGAAGTCACTCTCCTTTCAGGTTTTGTGGTTTTAAAGAAGAGACCTTGAATGAGGTGGAATAATACTGATGCTATTAAGAATAGAAATAAAAAGGCCTCTAGGAGCATGGATCATTTCTTTTGAGAGGACTGGGCCCTGTGTAGACAGCACCTCTTCAGCTTTGCTTTTTCATGGGGTGTTCATTTTACCTTCCAGTTAGTGATAGGCAAATGGTTTATTCTGACTTCACAGATAACCCTGAGTCCTAGACCTCTGAACCATTAAATTTCTAGGTCTTGTCCTGCCATATCCCCAGGCACTTCTTTGTCCCTTCTTTTTCTTCCTATTTTTTTCTTCCAGTTGTTTATTCCAGGAGATGATTTTAACCTCCCATGGACACCATAACTTGTCATGTTACTTCAATATTCCTTTATAAATAAAATGAAATAAGACTTACTGACTTTGAAAACTTTTTGATCATACTGTAGAGCCTACTTGGCATTATCCGAGAGCCTCCTATTACTGCCTGTTTGTGGTTGTAGAGCGAGTATCAAGGAGTGAGGAACAATTTGACTGTGGATCCAATGTCATTCTTAGGACTCTGCTTCTTGTCTGTCACTTCTGAAGCCTCTGAGCTGCTGTCAGTGGCAGCAGGAGTGGACATGGAGAGGTAGCACCATGGGGAATGGGGACATAGCCCAATGGGTCATGGGGACATAGCTCCATGGAGCATGGAGACATAATTCCATGCTGCTGCTAGGGCCGTGTGGGAGAAGTTTTAGAGACCTCCACTCAGGCAAAGATAGATTCTTGAATCACTGCAGAAAACAAACTCAAGAAGATACCGTATAAAATAGATTTTTAACTTTGTGATGAAGAATTTTAACATGGATTTATACATGGGCATTAATAGCATGAGACACCTAGAAAAAGGGCAGCACCCACCCAAGTGTGGCTGTGGGCTTCTCTGTTGCCATATGTGTTGATTAATTCTTCTGTCAACTTGGCACAAGCTAGAATCACCTGGAAAGAGGGACCACTGAATGCTTTATTTGCAGAGGGCCCAGTGCGCTGTGCGTGGTGCAGTTTCTGAGCAGGTGACACTACATAGTATAAGAAAGTAGGGTGAGGAAGTCATGGGAAGCAAGCCAGGAATATTTCCCCATGGTTTCTGCTTCAGTTCCTGCCTCCAGTTTCCTGCCTTGACTTCTCTTTACTATAGAATACGAGCTGAAAAATGGAGTAATAAACCCTTTCCCTTTCCTTTCCTCCCCAAGGTGGTTTTGACCAGTGTTCTATCACATCAACAGAAAGCAAACCAGGGCACCATATGTTTGAATTTTGTGGCTTCTGAAGTTACTTTGTTCAAAGGATTTCTAAGGAATCTCCCCACCCCCATTTTTATTTGTTAAAACCATGGAGCACAAGGATTCACATGTACGTTAAGACTTCTTTAAAATTTTAAGTGATGACTATAGGCTTATTTGTGAGATTCTCAGAAAACTGCAGGTTTATAGCTGTGAAAGAACAGAGGCCACACTTGAAGGGCATATATATGTATGATATATATACACACATATATGATATATATATGTACACACACACACACACACACACACACACACCCTAAGCATACTTAATCCCTGGCTAGTTCATCACTCTCACTCAAGATATTTCTCTATGCAGACAAACTCACAGCATTTTAATTGTATTGGAATTTATAACTTTCAGCTGTTGAGAGACTTCAACCAGACTCTTTCCTTGACCCATGTCCTCTTAATTTCCCCCTTTTTATTCAGTTTCACATTCACCCCCTCACCCGAATTCACAAGGAACTTACCAAGAGGGAAGCTGAGCTGTTTGATGGCAGACACAGGTGGGGCCCTATAAGGAAGTGTTTTTCTGGATTCAGCTGCAGTTATGGTCCAAGGGACTGCTCAAACTGGCAGCAGAAAGTGGGCTTGTCCACATGGTGCATGCATAATGCAGGAGTCACTAAGGTCCTAAGGAAAGTGCACGAGGGTTGAATTCGCTGCAGGGAGCACCTGGGATGAAGTCCAAGTTACGATTGTTCCCTTGGCTGTTGGAGATGCCAGCAGCATATGATACCTTCTGTGGAGCTGTGCAGACACCCAGGGAGAGGCCGCATGTGCTGCAAACGGCAAGTCTATGGGGGCTGGGCTATAGAATTGTTTGCCTTGGTAAGTTCAGTCTTTGCTTGCTATCCCTCTCATTCCTCCCTCTTGGGATGGTAAGCGCTACTCTGTGCTATTGTATATTGGAAGTATGCAACTTTCTGATTTCGTACAGGCTCACAGTGAGAAGATTGCTTTTAGTCTCAGTGGATACACTGTGCTTTTGAATGCTGTTGAGACCCTTGGGATTTTTGGCTTTGGACTAAATTCATTTTGCATTGTGGCATGGCCATGAGCCTTTGAGGGGGGTTAGGTAGAATATTATGACTTGATTTTGAAATGTTTCCCACATGTTCATCGTATGAGTACTTGGTCTCCAGCTTCTGGAACTATTTTGAAGACTTAAGGAGCCTTTGAGAGGTGGAGCCTGATTTGTGGCAATAGTGACCAGGCATAGGCCTTTGAGGTTTTGTCTACCTCTGGTTCTGACCATCTGCTTCTCTTTCCTGGTTGGTGCCATGTGAATAAAGCTCTGCTGCATGCTCCTCATTCATGGCCTCCCATATCGTTCCACCATGGTGGGCTGTGTGGTGGTTTGAAAAAGAATGGCCTCTACATGCTCATAGATTTAAATGTTTGGTCACTAGGAGGTGTGGCCTTGTTGGAGTAGGCGTGGCCTTTTGAAGAAAGTGTGTCACCTAGGGGTGGGGTGGGTTTCAAATTCTCAAGCCAGGCCCAGTGTCTCTCCCTCTTCCTGCTGCCAGCTGAGATGTAGAAATCTCAGCTCCTCTCCAGCACCACGCCTACTTGCGTGCTGCCATGTTTTGCATCATGGTAGTAACAGACTAAAACTCTGGGTGTAAGCCAGCCCCAGTTAAATGCTTTCTTTTGTAAGCTTTGCTGTGGTCATGGCATCTCTTCACAGCAATAGAACTAAGCTGGACTGTGCCTCTGCCACTGTGAGTCAAAGCAAGTTCAGCTTCCTTATGTTGTTTCTATTGGGTATTTTGCTCATAACATGAAAAGTAACTAATACACAGTAGAGGCAACTCACATGTACATATACATGTATATATGATATACACATACATATTCATAATATACATGAACACACATGTACATACATGATATACATATTCAATTCATGAAATATTGTCACGTGAAGCTGCATGGATATAGCTTCAGGATGTTGTGCAAAGTGGAACAGGGCATTCACAAAAGGATAAATACTGAATAATTCTACGTATGTAAGATTCCCAACATCATTAAACTCACAGAATCAAAATTAGATGGTTGGCTCCCAGGGCCCAGAGCAAGGGGAAATGGTACATCTCTGTTCAGTACACATAGATTCAGGTATGCAAAGTGATATCGTGCACAGATCAGCTCTGTGACATTGTGCTTGGGGCTGACAACCATGCCTTTTAATATTTTAAGGGTGCAGAGTTCACATTTTAGATCACAAAGTATAAAAGTTAAAAACTCCTGAAGACGGGAAAACAGGATGACCTTGGCTGGAGCTGTAAGGTGTGTTACTGTTAATTGGCTCAGGTTGTGTTGATGCTTGTTTCTTGCCTAGGAATTAAGGTCATTAGCCTCTGTAGCTCATTAGAGATGTTTCAATGGCTTTACTACTAAAATCACCACCAAACCCAAACTGCCAACGTCAGTACTCTCCTTCTGTCTTTACCACTGTTACTATCACCATCCACCATCACATCTCTGTTATTGCACCACCACCACCACCAGTACAAACAGCAATGACAACAACAGCAACCACAACCACAACAACAACTCCCTGTCCTCCCTAATGCTACTTATTTAAGGACCCACCATGGCTTTGAGAAAAGATTACTTATTTTGAACTTTTTATTTACTTGAAATTTTACTTTCATTATAAGGAGACCTAGGAAATAACAAGAAGCAGCAGTGGAAAACCCTCTTGCATTTCTGTCCTCTGCGCTCTTCCTTGCTTCATGGCCACTGGGGGCGCTATGTGTGGACTTGGTTCCACACATGAGCGGCACCTGTGGGGTAAGTGAGCAAGGTTTCTCTCTGTCTCTCTGTCTCTGTATATATTCTCTCTTTATACCAGTGGGACCACACTGCGTTTATTATTTCTAATCCTTGCTTAATACTGTCTCTTAGACCTCCTTGTAAAGGGATATACGAAGAGAGTCTTTAGTCTTCTTTTATAGTTTTCAAATTAAATTTTGGCCTTGACTTATATTGATTCACTCACTGTTCTTTGAGGTTGTTTAGGCATTTTTATTCTACTTCTGAAGGACATATACTTAACAATCATTGATTTTCAGATCTTCCATTTCTTGTGTATTAACGATTATATACATTTATACATAAACATATGTGGACACACACATATACACGCACACACACATTACACACACACACACACACACACACAGAGGTCACAATAGTACATGTATTTTTATTAATCAGTTAAATACTTGAAAGTTTCTATTCTGCTTTATCCTTTGACTTACTTGGAAGTCTATTTCTTAACTTTCTAAGATAGGCTGTTTTTTGTGTTGTTTTGTATTGATTTTTGGCTTAATTGCACTGGGTTAGAGAACACGGTCTCTAAAGTTTATTTACTTTGTGTCTCAGCATATGATTACTTTTTAAAGTGTTTCACTTTGTTGGAGTTCTTTATATATTTATAAAATTAATGTTGCTAGATTTTAGTGAATTACTTTATTTTGATAATGATTATTTCTTATTCTATCAACTCTTTATAGTTGTAATTTTTGCTTTTATATATTTGTAACTTATGTAACCTGATGGAGGAAAATATAATTTGTTTTATTTTTCTGCTTAAATTGAGGTTTTAAAAAATAATTAAAATATAACCTTCTTGTTTTCAGTTATGCTTTTAATTTAAACATCCATTTTCAATGTTTACATGAACCTTCTTTGTTTTAAAAAGTTTTCAATCTATTTTTAGAAAATTGTTTTTAGATTTGGGACTTATTTCTTTTTTCATTTGATATTTTTAAACTTAAAACAATGTCATGTATTTCCTCTTTCCTCTTTCCAAACCCTCCCACATATACCTCCTTGATTTCTCTTAAATTTATGGCCTTTATGATTGTTGGAAAATATGTATACACACACACACACTCCTCAATATATAAATGCAGCCTTGTCAGTCTATATAATGTTACTTGTTTGTGTACATGCTCAGGGATGACCTCTTGATATTGGATACCCAATGCGGAAGGGAACTCTTCTCTGCGGAAGACTTTTCCCACTCAGCATCCTTAGTCACCTACAGTTCTTTATCTGGGGCTAAGGCTCTGTGAAAGCCCCTCTTCCATGTTAATATATGTGTTGGTGTCATGCCTCCTCAGGGCTTGTTTAGGTAGCCATGCTGATGAGACCTCATGGCTGTAGCTTCCCTCTCATTTCTCGGACACACACTCTAAGAGCAACTGAGCATTCTTCTGGCTCTAAGATCTTTCACCCTCTCTTTAGTAATGAGTCTTAGCCTTAGGTACATTGTAGATCACCACAGTTACGCTTTTCTGTAATGGTCCCCATCTGTTGCAAAGAAAATCTTCTTTGATGATGGTTGAGAATGACACTTATCTGTGGATAGAAGGGGAGGTGTTTAGAATATAGGTGGGAACGATGCTGATTTAGTAACGTGAGGACTATAGGTTCTCTAAGACCATGATTTCACCAGCCCTGGGTAGTTGACTATGTATTCAGTGCCAGGCACAATTTCTCTATTGTGTATGCAGGCCTTCAATGGTTACTGCCAAGGTATGCATGACACCATCGCACCTTTAGTGTTCCTGTGCCGTGACAGCCATAGTTGTAGTTCATGTAGGTAGGACTGTTGGTGGCTTTTCTCTTTGGAAGCTTGCGTAGTGCCTTATGATACTCTGAGAACTAGTTCCCAGGGAGAGTCCTGTCAGGTCCACTGACTTACTTTTAACCTCTGGGAGGCATCCAGGTATAATGTCAACATCCTACAGGGTTTTACTGAGAGCCCCTTGAGTAACTTTGACCAACAATTCAAAGGGAGCTTCTCATGCTTGGTCTTGAGATCTATTTCAGATAGTCTTTGGCTCTTACAGTGAGCATTGTCAACATAGGTGGTTAATTTCATTTAAACTATACATGAACACACACACACATGCACACGCACACACACAGATTAAGGGGGAGAAAGAGAGAGAGAGGGATGGAGAGAGAGAGAGAGAGAGAGAGAGAGAGAGAGAGAGAGAGAGAGAGAGAGAGAGAGAGAGAGAGAGAGTTATATACTTATATGTAGTCTTAGGTAAATAGATAATATGATTCCTTATGACTTTTCAGATATATTTACTGCTCATCCTACCCTTTGTTTCTGTACTGGCCTTTCTCCTCCTCCCTAATTCCTTAATTAATGTCCTCACATGGACTTTTCTATTACCCACTTCAAATCACTTGTACTCTGTTACTCACCTCTGTGCTGCCCCCTCTGCCTCTGTGGCATCTTTATCCTTTCCCATTTTCAGTGTTTTTCATATTGTATATTCACATCTGAAGACTTGGATCAAAGAACCACAGATAAGAGGGAACACTGTGACCATGGAAACACTGTCCTCTGGAGAAGCACTGTCCTCTGGAGAAGCACTGTCCTCTGGAGGAGCCTGGTGTTTGTTACACATTCCCCAAAGTATGTTGACTTTGTTTTTTTTCCTAAGGGCGTTTTTTTTTTTTTTTTTTTTTTTTTAAGGTGAGGAATTACGTAGTTTGGTCCAATGAAGAATTCATTTGTACCAGTGTCTGTTGCCTGTTGTTTCTGCAAGACTTTCCCTTCTTCGTCTGATCTTGCTGTATTTAAGGTTAACTTTTCCACCCCTCTTTTCCTCTTTCCTCCTTTTGTTCTTTATTTCTTGTTCTTCATTTCCTCATCTCTGCTCCCCCATCTGAGGCGGGCATTTACTCTGCAGCCTAGGGTGACCTTGAACCTACTACATAGCCCAAGGTATTGGCACATTCAAGTCTTACTGCTACTTTCCTGAAAGCATGTTGTAAAAGCACACCATGTTTATTTTTAAATGTTGTCACTTTCCATCTGAGGAGATATCTGGTAAAGCACCTACTGCGCGAGAACGGGACCTGAGTTTAGATCCCCGGCACTGAGGTGAAAGCCGGGCTGTAGGGTTGGGCCCTGTAATCTCAGCACTGGGAAGAAGACTTGCTGGCCAGCCAGGGCACCCCAATGGACAGCTCCAGCTTCAGAGAGAGACCTTGTCTCAACAAATATGGTAGAGAGTGATTGAAGAAGACACCCAGTTTTAGCCTCTAGCCTTCTCTCTCTCTCTCTCTCTCTCTCTCTCTCTCTCTCTCATGCATGCACACACACACACACACACACATGCATATGTACACATAGAAAGAAATGGAAAGAACCAGGGAAAAGGAAGGAAGGAAGGAGAGAGAGGCAGATGGAAGAGTTAATCTCAAATACAGCAAGATAAGGCAGAGAAGTGATCTTCGTACAGCTGCAATGGACACGTGTGTGTACACACACCTGCATGCATATGTATATGCATGGGCATTACCTACACAGAAACACATGCAAAGATTTTATTGTAGAAAACATCAAATATGTATACGGAAGCAGAAAAGCTGAGTAGTGTGCTGTGATGTGGCAGCATGCCCCAGCTTCTAGTGGTCACCATTTCTAGCAGCCCAGTGCCAGTGTTGTGCCCGACCCACAAAGGCCTTTGCTTCCTTGCTTCCCACTTAGCTATTGAAGAAATTAACTTTCCTACAATCTTTCCAACACTCTGTGCCTTTCTAATTCTGCTGTGGCTTATTGTGCATATATTCCTGCATGACTGTACTTCTTAAACATTACTCTGGGTGGTTTTAATATTTCTCCCTTGCTTCTTGTTCTTTGTAGCTTCACAATAATATGTATAATACCAATTAAAAATGTTTATCTTGTGTGGGATTTGTAGGTCATCTGCAGCGCAAGAATTAGTGTCTTCTGCCAATAGTGGATGACGTTCAACTTCTCTCATTTTTTAAAAAAATAATGTTTTAGTTGCTGGCCTTTGGATTCTGCATTATGCATTTTCAATTAATTGAAACCTTTAAAATTTGATATTATTATTATTATTATTATTATTATTATTATTATTATTATTATTATTATAGTTTTTTGAGACAGAGAGACTCTTTATAGCCAAAGATATGCAGAAACTCATGATACAGCCAGGCTGATCTTGAATTTGCAACAATGCTCCTGTAGGCTCCTAAGTGCTGCTGTTCTCCCAGCTGAAGTCTGTCCCAGGAGCACTGTATTTAAGTGGCAGTGTGGTCCCTGTCACTGTCTAATAAAGCTCTTCTTCACACAAATATAAGCTTTGACCTCTACTGTTTTCCTCTTTTAAAAGATTATTTTTATTCTGTGTACGAGCATGTGCTTGCATGTATATCTATATGTGCACCATGTACATGCAGTGTCCTCAGAGGCCAGAACACAGCATAGATGCTCTGGAACTGGAGTCACAGGCAGTCAAGAGCTGCTTATGTGGGTGCTGGAAACCCAACTCCAGATCTTGGCAAGCACAGCCTCCACTCGTAACTGCTGAGCCAGTTTTCAGCCCTTCAACATACAGTTTTAAATCTTCCTCTCCAACTCTTCTTGTTGGAAAGAGACATCACACCCCTGAAAGTCCAGCATCCTTTTAATCTTGGGTCTGGAGTTTGTTGTCTGTCACTAATTTTGGGAAGTTCTCAGACATTATTCTGGTTTTCTCTCTCCTGCTGCACTGTAGCTGAGCTAATCCCTCCTTCTGTAATCTTTGCTCAGTTCTTAGAGTTTCTATCCTGAATCTTCATTCCATTTCCTACCCACATTTCAGCTTGAAGGGTTTCTAATGACTCCCCAGTCATCTCCTCAGCCATCTCTTCAGCCATCTCCTCCTCAGCCATCTCCTCAGCCATCCCCTCAGCCATCTCCTCCTCAGCCATCTCCTCAGCCATCCCCTCAGTCATCTCCTCAGCCATCTCCTCAGCCATCTCCTCCTCAGCCATCTCCTCAGCCATCTCCTCCTCAGCCATCTCCTCAGTCATCTCCTCAGCCATCTCCTCCTCAGCCATCCCCTCAGCCATCTCCTCAGCCATCTCCTCAGCCATCTCCTCAGCCATCCCCTCAGCCATCTCCTCAGCCATCTCCTCAGTCATCCCCTCAGCCATTTCCTCAGCCATCCCCTCAGCCATCTCCTCAGCCATCTCCTCAGCCATCTCCTCAGCCATCCCCTCAGCCATCCCCTCAGCCATCTCCTCAGCCATCTCCTCCTCAGCCATCTCCTCAGCCATCTCCTCAGCCATCTCCTCCTCAGCCATCTCCTCCTCAGCCATCCCCTCAGCCATCCCCTCAGCCATCTCCTGTCGGATTTTGTGCCTCACACATTGTCTCTGTTGTGGTCTTCTTCCATTTTTAGGACTCTCTCCTTTCTTGTGATGGTGTTTTCATCTTGCTTAACCTACCACTTGTTTTTCACCCTGTTCACTCTTTCGAGTTCTCAGATGATTTGTTTTAAAATCCCTTCCTAATAATCCTGTTTCTAACTCTCCAGGCTTGCTCTTGTTCCCTCATATTATGCTATTTGTCTTTTAATAGATCATGCAATATTTTTATGAAAGCCAGATGTGATATGCTTGACACGAAGAAACTGAGACAAGTGGTTCTTTAATGTGGGCTTTAGTGCCGCTCAGTCTCTAGGCTAGGTTATATTTATAATTTGTCATATGTGTCAGAGGCAAGAATTTGTTCTGACACTAACAGCTAATCACCTCCTTGGCAGCGTCTGGAACATCTGGAACCTCCTAGGAGATAAGCCCCTCAGGGACACCTCTGAGGGATGACTCCGTTCCAGGGCTTGGCTGGGAAGGGCTGTGTTGACTGAGTTAATTGAGATGGAAGACCCTTACGGGCAGGAACTGTTAAGCCCAGCAGCATGGAGCTGGAGAGATGGCTCAACAGTTAAGAGCTTCCCTTCTGTTGTGGATGATGAGGTTCCATTCCCAGCACCCATGGCCGCTCACAACTGTCTGAATTTCTAGTTTCAGGAAATCCAATGCCTCCTTCTGGCCTCAAAGGATAACATACACTCACACACACACACACACACACACACACACTGCATGCATATATATACATGTAGTTACACACATAAAGCGGAGAGAAGAACCACCCACTACAGGGGCATTAGACATTGCGATGGCCACCCCGTCCCATGGAGACATGTGGGGACTGGTCTCTGGTTTCTATTCTGAGAGCCTGGTGGAGTGCCTAGGGTCAAGCCATCTCTAAGGTAGCTGCCATCTCTAAGGTAGCCTCTTGTGCATGTGACCTCCAGATTAGTTCACTGCAGTTAAGTCTTCCTACAGAAACACCGGTTCTGTGGAGGTAAATGGCCCCCAGACTTCTGCTCCAGGAAGCTGCAGTTCTTCACATGTACCCTGTGTTTCTCTCACTCAGGGGATACATTTGCTCTGTGCCTTTAAATCTCCTATGGATCTAAGATACGAAGTTGACTTTTATTTTGCCCACCTGATTTCTTTTGAGGCCAGAAATGACTTCCAAACTCTTTCATACTGGGTTTGAAACCTCTCATGATGCTATTCTAACTCCTTTAAGTAATGGACATGAAAGTTTGAAGGTTTCATTTCTAAGGCCTTTGATTTCCGAAGTCACCCAGGACCCGTGGCTGCTTCTCGCTGTCTGAGTTGCTCTCATTCTCTGCTGCCAATGTCCTTGTGGAGTGAGACATTTGGCCACCAGTGCCCAAAGGTATGATTCCCAAAGGCTGGGATAGAGAGGGCATCCTTCAGAGCTAACCAAACTTTGCCTTTTTAGGGACCAGGGAGGATGCAGTCAGACTTGACAATTTTGCACTCAAATTTGAGCAATTTTCACCGTGTGAGCCTGCTTTCCAGAAGTCTTTTTCCTCCCTTCACACTTCTTCACCACCTGCCCTGTCAGGTGTGCATTTACTTCTCAAAAGCCTGGACACAGAAGGGTGTGAATAGTTCCTTTCTGCCTGTGTATGTGCGCATGTGTGCATACACATGTATATGCTTGTGTGTGCATGTGCATGTGTTTATACATGTTATGTGAAAGGAGATTACTCTATGGGATTCTAACTGACTAGGACTTGAGTTTTCAGTTTGTCTTTTCATATCTGTAGAACCTATCACAACTCTAGATAGCTTTATTGCTATTTTAACCTTGATTCCCTCAGGGCAAAAGTGGGATCAAATGCCAGCCTGTTCCCATGAGTCCTAAATCTTTTTCTATTTTAAGCCTGACAATTGCACATCTTTTCATCTCCTTCATATCTCAAAAATGTTTTATCTAACATTTTAGTTGACCAGACCACATGTCCTCACTCACTAGTGGAAGAAGCAGGTATCTCCTGCAAGTCTTCAAAGTGTTCCCTGGTTCCTCTTTCAGACTTCTGCTCAAGGATCTGCCAGAACCACTTTCTTACATATATTCACTGAACTAGAGCCAGGTCCTGGGCAGCTCAGTCTCCTCCTCCGCATCAGTTCGGATGCACTTGCTTTGGTTCTGGACCTGGCTCTACAGGTAGAGTGGAGTGCAACTGTGACGTCCTCTCAAGCAGCAGATCTCTAGCTGAGGCATCCTGTACATTTTGGTTGTTAACACCCCGACTCCCGACTGTAACGTCTGTCTTTAAGCCACCTGGACTTCTATGGGGGCAATTCAGAAGTTCTCATAGAGGAAGAAACTGAAACCAGACAATTTTAAGATTGTGTAGGTAAACTTTGGAAGAGCTATTTTTATATTTGTGTTTCTGCAACTCAGATTCCTCTAATGTTAATATACCATAAAGCCACACTATAATGATAAAACCTAGAAATCAACATGATATGGTGTTGGCATCTCTCAGTTTGTGCAGATTTCCTGAGTTCTTTCCCATCTTTCTGGACCTAATCAAGGTTCCATATTTGCACCGAGCTGTTAGGTCTCTCTCTCCTTAGTGTCTTCCAGGGTGTGACAACTCAGTAGCTTTCTCCTGCCACTCATACCCAAGCCACTTTTGGAGAACTCCAGCCATGTTCTGTTACACACTGTCTTTTACCCTCTGGATGGAGTGGGGTAGCATCCTCCTGTAATTCTAGCACTGAAGAAGGGGAGCCAGGAGCATCATGCAGTCAAGGATAAGGTAAGCTAAATGAGACCCTATCTCAAAAAAAAGATAAGAGAGGGGGTGGGGGAGGGACAGAGAGAGCGAGAGAGAAGAGTGTCTTTTATTTTTATGTGTTTTCTTGTGATTTGGTGAAGATTCTTCATTTTACAACTAAAGTACCACAGACACAACACGCCCTTCTTTGTGAATTGTGTCAGTACTCATAATGCGGATGTGGCGTTAACCTCAGTCACTTGGTTGGGAGAGATCTATCAGCTTCCTCTGTTGCAAAAAAAAAAAAAAAAAAGTCCTTTTCTTTGTAATTAACACACACTTGGTTAGAGATTTATAGAGATGAAACAGTGACGTTCAAGCTCTGATGCCAGGAAGCAAGCAGGGTCTCAGGAGCCTGGGACGGCAGCAGGTATGGAGAGAGGAGCCATGAGGCATTCTTCATGCACTCTGGGGGAAGTTCACCACACAGACTGCTCTGCAGGCAGCTAACACTAGGCACCCAGACATACACTGGCACACACGGGCCACATAGACGCACATGTAATTTGACACACAGGCTGAAACAGAGGTAGACACACAAGCCTACAGACAGACACCCGGGCAGGCTAACAATGGCTCAGGCAAAAGTTCACACCTCTAACCTCTAGGTCATATTTATATAGACTTACACAAAAGTGGCATTCTGCCAGAAATAGTTATATAGCAGATTATATCACTGTTAACTATTGGGGGGTCCCTGGAATCCTATATCAGCCAGTTTGTACTGGCCCATGGCCTCCCAGTGTCCAGCAGTAGCCATCCTGTCCCGGGTTAGTCATTCCTAGCAGTGCCATGTTGTATAAGCGTAAACTGACCTGGTCAGGCCTTGGTTCCCAACAGACGCGCACACCGTTGTCCTCAAACCTCTTGCCTACTTGCTCATCTTTCACTGATTGCTTCCTGTGTAGTTTCCCTTTCATGAAGTGGATCTCTGGAGACAAAGTCGTGTCCAGTTTTCATCCCTCCTCAGGGATGCAGGTGATGATTTAAGGTAGTTTAGGTTGAAATCGGAAGAGAGATTTGATATCCGAGTGTTAACTGGCATGGAAGAGTTCTGTCTCAAGGTCGAGTTCAACTGGAATTACGGGTCGTTGATATAAATGAAACCCAGATGTGGCTGCAGCTCGTTAAGACCAGGACATCTCATTAGCAAATAAAGAGGAAGCCTGGACAAGATGCATGGCTTCAAGGCAGATAGAATCATAAAACAGCGTGTCAACTGGGGCTCACAAAAAGTTAAATCTCAGGAGCACACCAGGGCTACCTAGGTGCTTAGAGCCAATGGTGCTGTGGAGGAGCGGTGCCATCCGGGTGGTTACAGTTTCTTCTAGCCAACCATGTAAGCATTCACACTAATATTAATAAACGGCCAATGTACATATATACTATAATCATCTAAGGGAAATTATTGGGTTGTGTCCACCATGAGGTATCCATCTGTCTTTGCTCTTGCTTTGCTTTCCTGGGTTCACCCATAACTGTTTCCTCTCTTTGCCTTTTCTTCTCTGAGAGGGGTTGTGATGGGAGCACAGAGTGACCCAAAGGAACAAGGCAGAGTCATTCTCCCTTTAACCCCCTCCTGGTCAGGAATCCTTCAGTGAGAGACGAAGGGTGCTCAGTGTCCCCACAGCTTCTGAATTTCCCTATTGCCATTTTCTCCACTGGGATGGATGACAGAGGAGGCCTGCTATCTGTCAAGAGAGTAGCTGAGGAACAGGAAGTAAAGGGGGAAGGAGTTAGGGAAGAAGGAGCAGACCTTTTACAGCTGGTACCCTTAAGAAAGCCTAGGAAGAAGAGTAGGGCCTTGGCTGGGCACTTCCTGCAGCTCACTCTGGCTGAGTGGAGAAGAGATATCTTCCAAAAGCAGGACGACACCAGCCCAAGAGCCCTTCAGCTGCTTTTGCTCTGTCAGCACCTTTGTGTTGACAATGTGAGCACCACCGTTTTGACAAGGAGGAAGGAGCAGGGTGCCTTTGGGACTGTTATCTCAGAACCTCCCATTTTCCTCCCATGACCTCATGTGTGAAAATGCCACTTCTTTTGAGGAGCATCATACAGCCAGGTGCCCTTGTGGTTACCTAGCTGTTTTCCTGTGATGAAGAATTTGCTTCTGACTCTCACAGATTGTCGGCAGTGCCCTGTGGTGTCCGCACTGCCGTTCTTCTTCCTTCCGAGTTGTCAGTAGAGGATCCACCTCAGCTTTTAGGGCTGCCCCACGTGCCTTGGCTTCTGTCCTGTATCACCAGAGCCAGCAGCAGCAGGCCAGCTCCTCCCTCTCCAACCGCTGCTTCCATGTGGTATTTCCTGATTTTCCTTCGTCATATCTCTTCCGCAGACTCCAGCTGCAGACATCGCTCATATTTAAGGGATCAAGTGATTAGGTTGGACACAGCAGGGTAATCCAGAATGATGTACCTGTTTTAATGTCTGTAGCATTAATTAAATCTGCCAAGTCCCCTTCGCATTGTGATGTAATGTAGTAATACTCACAGGCTTCAGAATTTAAAGCTATTATTCCGCTCCTCGTAAGCTCAAATAACACAGAGTGGACAAGATGCTGGGACATTGTGACAGGCCTGCAGGAGGACACGAGGGTGAAGCAATTCGGGAGGCGGCAAATGCAGGTCCCCTGGGTGGGTAGGAGATAAGAATTAAACCAGAGGCCAGCAGGAGGCAGTGGGGATGGAAGACAGCACTACCCTCTTGTATGTAGCTAGGCTGTGTGGGCAACTGGAAGTGGGGGGTAACACCTGGAGCACTCAGCTTGTCTGAAGAGTGTACACATCTGTGCCTCCAGAGAGGCAGCTGTAGAACACAAGACAGGTCCCTCGTGAAGATCCCAGGCTCTGCCCTCTGACCCCTGTCTGCTTTGCTGGCAGTGCTGTGGCAGCCCTCTGTTCCACCACTTGCCAGCAACAGATTTTGAGGCATTTTCATATACCCCTCCATTCATGCTGACTTCCACCTTGAAACCCGCATCGTCCTAAAGGCACCTCTGGCACCACCCTGTTCCTGGAAGCCAGCATATCAGGCCCATATAGGACGCTGGATTCCAGGAGTGTCTTCTCACATCTACTCAGCCTGCTCTCACTGCAGCCGTTACTAGGGCAGCTGGCTTCACACGACTGTGAACTGCCATCTCCTTGCTTTCTGCCTTTGTGAGGATGCCGCGGAACTGGGCGTCGCCACACACCTGAGAAGCAGGCAGGACTTCTACCTGTGGAGTTGTGAACATCGAGCAAGGGGGCTTGAGGTAAGTGGTCTGGACGGCCTTCCCTGAGTAGATGTTTCTGAAGCACATTTTATACCAGCTCTCCAGAGAAGCCCAAAGACACTGAAGTTCAACTGTCTCTAGCAGTGGGTTCTCAGCCTTCCTACTACTGTAACCCTTTAATACAGCCCTCACTCTATAGTGACCCCCAACTATAGAATTATGTCATTGCTCTTTCACAACTCTAATTTTGCTACTGTTATGAGTCATAATGTAAGTATCTGTTATGCAGGGTATATGATATGTGATCCCCAAGGGTCATGACCCACAGGTTGAGGACCACTGGTAAAGGCATGGTCAGTCCAACAGTACCCCCTGTACAGGTTTTCCCCTCTCCGGTTTTAACCCTTTACTCCCATTACTTGATTCTCATTTCATGAAGTTGTTTTCTAGAGAAAATGACTTGCATGCCACTCTGGTTCAGTGGTTGCCGAGGCACATTCTTATATCAGTGGGTGAAGCTGAGGAAATTCCAAGTCAGAATCAAATCTTTTAATAAGAAAAAGCCTGACCTCAGACAGGAGTTAGAAGTCAGGCCTTCGAGAAAGCCCGAGGCATCTTTGGACATTTCTCCTGGCTCGTGGGAAGCCACAGGGCTCTGTAGCATCCCTACAATGGTGGGCCAGGCTGTAGCCAACTCTCTGTGTGAATAAAGAAGTCAGAGAAACAGAAGAGCAGCACTGGCGTCATACTAGTGTTCTGAACAGCTCTCGTGGGCATCCTGAGGGAACTACACTGAATACTCAGATGAAGTAATTTTAGTACTTCATGGCTTTTTGGTTTTTTTTTTTAAGGAGTTAGGAAGAAACAGGCAGAGTACTAGGGGCACAGTCCTCACATAGCTTTCATCTAAAATGTGTAGCTTGGCTGGGGATATAGCTGAGTATCAGAACACTTGCATATGGCTACCAAGATGAGACTTGATAGGCCATGACCATATAGTGGGGGAGGAGGCCCCCCTTGGTTATAGACCTTGGGGAGGGGAATAGGATGAAAGCAGGAGGGAGGGAGGAATGGGAGGATACAAGTGATGGGATAACAATTGAGTTGTAATTTGAACAAATTAATTAAATTATATAAAAAAACACTTGCTTAGCAATGCACAAAACATTGGAAAAAGGATGATAGTGTCTGGGAAAAGAAAAGGCTTTAAAGATGCTAGGAAGGCCAGGTCATGTAAGGCTGGTATACAAACAGTGTGGCCCCATTCCAAGGACCATGTAGCCAGAGCCTTGACATCCTAGAACTGTGCTTGTCTTATCTGACATTTGTGTGTAGTAAAAAATTTGGTTTTGGTGTTACAGAAATCAAATAACAAAATGCATATAAACCCAAGTTAACAGACATGCACTGAGAACAATCAACATACCAGGACTGAACACTTAGAGGCAGGCATTCTGTGCCCTAGCCACGGAAGAACTCCAGGGTGATGAAAACAGACAAGTTTATATGTGACAACTTAGAGGGCAAGTCACAAATGGTAAAATCTGAGGGATTCAGAGAGGAAATTTTCAATAATCCTGCTTGGGAAATGGTGAGCTAAGGTTTAAATGGGAGGATTAGCAGTGTTCTTCAGGCACAGGAAGGAGCAAGGGAGCAGGGGAGATGTCTCAAGAAAATATGAGAGCAAAGGATGTGGTGAAAAGGCGAGAGACGGGATTAAGGAAATAGGAGGCTTGTTTGGAACTGGTTAAATTCCGAGTTCCATGAGGCCAGTGTGTTATTATCCTGTAAGTTGCTGCAATTAGAAATCAGAGATGTGGGGGAGAGAATGGAGCCAGGCAGGACTCGGGCTAATTTGCATGCCTGCAGTTGCTAAGAGAGCAGAAGTGGTACTCAGGAGGCAGGTGTGTTGAGGGTAGACATAATTGGCTCAAGGACAAAAACCTGTAGAATAGCAATGGGTAATGGTCAGGGGAAGGAAGATGAACCTGCATGCAAATCTAAACTTTGAGAATGGAGAAATCAAGACACAGAAGCGTAATACGTTACAAATTGGCTGTGGATAGGTAACCAGGCATCTATTTAAAAGTAGGGCTATGAGAATGTTTGATGAGGTCCATGTGAGTAAGAAAAATGTGAAAAGATGTGTAGGTATTTACGATAACTTTAGGGAAATTTAGGTCTATGATTCACATTATTTCTCACTTGAGTTCAAAAGGGATTAGCTGCAGAGTTTGGAATGCAAACTCCCTGCTTAGAAGAGAGAGCTATCAACTGGCATCTAACTCATGTCTACAGAATCACCGATGAGAGGCTGGCACAGCTGACTGCTACCGGAGGTTACTGCATTTCCTTCAGGCGGGCCCAAGTCCCAGCAGGACATAAAGGTCAAGGTGAGGACGCAGCATCATCTAAAAAGTTATCTTGACCCAGGAATCTGTGCTTACCAGTTTCCTCCCCCTGCAACAAACACCTGAGGAGGAAAGGGCAGTTTGTCTCTGCGCTCTGGAGCTTTCAGTCCATGGTCAGTTGGCCCCAGTGCTTTGGGCCTGTGGGGCTAATTATGGCCAGAGCAAAGGTGCTCAGGATCTCAGAAGGGAAACAGGGGCCTTGGAATTTCATAGTTCCTTTTGACTGCACACCACTAATGACCTAAGAACCTCCCATGATGAAGTCCCACCTCCTCACCTCCAGTGCTAGGAACAGGCAAGAGACAACTTTTGTCTTCCTTTCTTTTCTGCCTCCCATAACTCAAGCTTGGCAGGTTTCAAAATGGCAGGGAGGAACAGTATGAAGAAGAGCAGCAGTCAGCTTCATTTCTGTCCCTGCTGGCACTTGCTTTTCTTCAAGCTCTGTTGGAGTGCATAGACAGGAGTCGGGGTGGGGGGAGGTCTGTGCTTTTAAATAGTTATCACTCCTCTTGAGAGTAAAATGATAGTTAATGTTTAGGAATTTCTAATTTCCAAATCATCTTCTATGGCTCATAGAATTCATCAGTTCTAACTAGTTCCCAAGAGTAACTGTCCAGATTCTTACCAAGGAGTGTGCAAAAGCCATTTTCCAATGTCAGAATATAAATAGACAAAAAGATACCAACAACAGGTTTGTATTCCACAAGTTTCAAAATTCCAAGGTTTGACCTGGGAAGAGTAAAAAACATTTTCTTAAAGCATAAACTAAGAATCCGAGGAAGGTGATGAGGAGGGTGATGAGGAGGGTGATGAGGAAGGTGATGAGGAGGGTGATGAGGAGGGTGATGAGATGGGTGATGAAGAAGGTGATGAGGAGGGTGATGAGGAGGGTGATGAGGAGGGTGATGAGGAGGGTGATGAGGAAGGTCCTGAGGAGGGTGATGAGGAGGGTGATGAGGAGGGTCACGAGGAGGATCATGAGGACAGTCATGAGGAGGGCGATGAGGAGAGTGATGAGGTGGGTCATGTTCAACCAGAGCTGTAGAAGGGAAGCAGAGGAAGAGATTAAAACAGAACTGGAACAAGAGACAGTAAACCAGACAGGATTACCTATGATGCCATAGTATCCCCTACCCCAGATCCATCAGAGACTAGAGGCTTTGACATACACTAAAATGTAGGAAGAAACGATCCCTTTCTGCAAGCGCTGAAGGTGTGATGGGAAAAGGAGTGAAAACCTTTTGTTTGTTTGATCCTTAATGAACTTATACGGCCTCATATGGACTGGCATGATGGGTCAGAGTCTCAAGAATCTCACTCCTGAGTGTCCACACGTGCAGCACCATCCCCAGTCTTCCCTCAATGCATTGGGACAGTTCTCTAAAGTCTTCAGAGGAATTGCTGCTTTAGTGTGAGGGAACTTTCTGAAGAGGAAAGCAGGATCCATGGAGCACAGGACAAAGAGATGATCGCTGCACTGGGCAAGCACAGTATAGTGGAGAGATACAGGTCTGCAGACGGATTAGATCTTCCCAGGGTAGGAGGAGCCCAGATCAGAGCCCAGGAGCCAAGAAAACTCTCAAGTGACCACAAGAGTTGTCAAGTTAGAGTTGACAAGTTAGAATCAGGGAGATCTACAGATTGTCACAACCCCAGGCCCGGATTCTTGCTCAAGGAAAAGACCTCATTTCATCCTCAGAATAATTTACATTTTTGGGAAGTTCGGTGAGATTAAAGTTGCCCCAAGTACCTGATTCAGTTAACATGCATTCTAGAGTCAATCTGTTTGAAATCTTATCAGTCTGGCATAGGAAGATGAATTTTCTGGGGACAAATATAATTTACTTTAGTCTTTGCTGTCTTTTTACACATGGGATTTTTAATACAATATGAACTTATAAAAATAGGAAGAAGCTTGAGAAGGTGAACTATAAAAAAATGACTGTGGAAGACCCATAAATGACATGGATGTAGACATTAGAAAATGAGGCTTTTGAATGAGCCATCATAAAAATAAATGATTCAGCAGATAAATTAAAGTATAAAGAAGAACTATGTGGAAATATTAGAAATGAGAAATATAGTATCAGAAATAGATAATCTATTCAGTGATGAGATCGCTAGTAAAACGTTAGTGGTTGATAATTGTTCAAAATTAATAAAAGACAAAATGGATCAACAGGTAAATTCACTTGCCTGGTAAATCTGACGACCCAAGTTTGATTCCTTCGATCCCTGGAGCCCTCCCACATGAAGACGGAAGGTAAGAACCGGAAAAGTTGTCTTTTATTCTCCACACTCGAGTTGTGACACACAACACCCACATGACACATCATGTTGCACACACACACACACACACACACACACACAAAAACAGTAATACTTTAAAAATATTAACAGCAGTTAAATAAAAGTGATATGTTACCTCACTCAGAATGATCTTTTCTAGTTCCCTGCATTTGCCTGCAAATTTCACGATTTCCTTGTTTTCAATAGCTGAGTAGTTTTCCATTGTGTAAATGTACCACAGTTTCTTTTTTAAAAATCTTTTTAAAATATCTTTTAAAATTAATTCATTCATATTACATCTCAATTGTTATCCCATCCCTTGTATCTCCCATTCCTCCCTCCCTCCCACTTACCCCCCACTCCCCTCCCCTATGACTGTGACTGAGGGGACCTCCTCCCCCCACTCCCCTCCCCTATGACTGTGACTGAGGGGACCTCCTCCCCCCACTCCCCTCCCCTATGACTGTGACTGAGGGGACCTCCTCCCCCCACTCCCCTCCCCTATGACTGTGACTGAGGGGACCTCCTCCCCCCACTCCCCTCCCTATGACTGTGACTGAGGGACCTCCTCCCCCCACTCCCCTCCCCTATGACTGTGACTGAGGGGACCTCCTCCCCCCACTCCCCTCCCCTATGACTGTGACTGAGGGGACCTCCTCCCCCCACTCCCCTCCCCTATGACTGTGACTGAGGGGACCTCCTCGCCCTGTTAGTGCTCATAGTGCCACAGTTTCTTTATCCATTCTTTGGTTGAAGGACATCTAGGTTGTTTCCAGTTTCTGGCTATTCTGAATAAAGCTGCTATGAACACAGTTGAGCAAATTTCCTTGTTGTGTGGTGGAGCATCTTTTGGGCATATGCCCAGGAATGGAATAGCTGGATCTTATGGTAGCACTATTCCCATTTTTCTGAGAAAGCACTAGATTGATTTCCAAAGTGGTTGTATAACTTTGCATTCCCATCAGCAATGGAAGAATGCTCCCTTTCTCCACATCCTTGCAAGCATGTACTGTCACTTGAGGGTTTTTTTTTTTTTTGTTTGTTTGTTTTTTGTTTTTTTTTATCTTAGCTATTCTCATGGGTGGGTGTAAAATGGAATCTCAGAGTTGTTTTGATTTGCATTTCCTTGATGACTAAGGACATTGAATATTTCTTTAAATGTTTCTCTGCCATTTAATATTCCTCTGTTTAGCTCTGTATGCTATTTTAATTGGATTGTTTGGTTTGCCAGAGTCAGAAAGACATGCATGGTATATACTTGTATACTCACTTATAAGCAGATATTAGCCACATAACACAGGATACCCACGCTACAGTCCACAGACCTAAAGAAGCTGAGTAACAAGGAGGACCCTAGGGAGGATGCTTAATGCTCACTCAGAAGGGCAAATAGAACAGACACTGGAAATGGTTGAAGAAAGGGAGCAGGACGGGAGCCTCCCATAGATGTCCTTTGAAAGACTCCACCCAGCAGGGCTTCGATGCAGGTGCTGAGACTCATAGCCAAACTTTGGACAGAGCTCAGGAAGCCTTATGGAAAAGTTGGGGGGATAGAAGGACCTTGAGGGGACTGGAGCTCTACAAAGAGACCAACAGAGCCGACAAATCTGGGCCCAGGGGGCCTTCCAGAGACTGATGCACCAATCAAGGACCATGCATGGACAGGACCTAGACTCCCTGCTTAGACGTACTTGATAGGCAGCTCAGTCTCCATGTCGGTTCCCTAATATGGGAATCAGGGGTTGTCTCTGACATGGACTCTATTGCCCACTCTGTTGATCACTTTCCCTTAGAGGGGCGGCCATGCCAGGCCACAGAGGAAGAGGACGCAGGCAGTCCTGATGAGACTTGATAGGCTGGGGTCAGATGGTAGGGGAGGAGGGCTCCCCCTTTCTGAGGACTAAGGGAGGGGGTAGGGGCTACAATAGGGATATAAAGGGAATATGTTTTAAAAAGTGATGTGTTACAGACTAAGGCAGAATGAGAAGAATGATGGCTGCCCTGGGAAGGGTTGGTATAGGCTCAGGACCCCCAGGATCAAAGGAGATGTACGAGCTCCCAAGGGATAAAGGGCAGGGAGCACAAGGCAAAGACAGGAGATACAGGATAAGGGGAAAGGAACAAGGGAAAGGAGGAAGAGGGATTTGTCTTAGAGGACAAAGGACTGCCTCTAGATAGGAGACAGATGTGGCCCACAAGAAAATGGCAGTTTACAAAGGGGAAGGGGAAAATCCTGTGTTACGATGAGTTGTTTAATTTTAATTGGGCATGTTAATTGGTGAGCCAAAGGGGCTTTTGATTGCTGGACTTCAATACTTGCGTAGCTGGACCTTGGTAGTCAGTCTCAGGAGGAGAAAGTAGCCAAAGAAGGGACCAGACCTTGGGGGCGGAGAGGATGGGGAGAAGGGCAAGGCCTGGCAGAGCCATGTTTGTGTGCTTGCGCTGGCTGGAATCTCTTCAGACATCAGAAATAATGAAGAGTGTCTCCGAAAAAATACCACCAACAAATCAAAAAACCAAACCCAAACCAAACAAGAAGTGACGAAGAAAAGAAAGCAAAATATTACCCTTTAATTCTTTAGTTTGTCTCAGTAAAATTACCTTTGTCATTTCCCCAGACAGTTACAAATAGATAATTCTTCTCTAAAAAAAGTTTAAATTACAGAATGAAAACAGGGTGTGTATCTGTTACTGAGTTGAAACCTTGTTTCCTATGGAAGAAAGAACAACACAGCAAAGAGTTAATCTGTGAGCACAAAAATCCTGTTATATTTCAATTCCCCTCACAGGATTTTGACTTTTAACACACACACACAAAATGGTACCAGTGTGGCTTAGTGTGAAGAATTAACTGCTGTCTTGTGTGTCCTTCAGGATCAGGGCCAAACATTTTATTGGGATGCAGAGCCTAACAGGGATGGTGCCAAGGATGCAGTTTGTCAAGTCAACCCAGTACATCTATGACCAAGAGAGACTCAGGATGGTTAAAGGAAGGAACAGAGAAAACAAGGATTCTTATCTTGTTGGCATTTACTTGTTTCTTACCACTAATTAAGAGTTACAAATATAGAAGAGAGGAGGCGACAGGAAGTTCTACACTGTTGGATTAGAAGTGGAGGATCTGGTGCAAACTCATGGTGTGTCTGTCTAAAAATATGTGGGGAGATACAGGAATAGAAGCAAATGTGCATACATGCCCACTTCATAGCCTTGCTCAACAAGAAGACATAAAAATTAATGTCACTTCAGGAACAATGGACACAGCTAGGTTTTGCTTTTTCAGTGCCACTCTCTATTTAGGGAAATCAGAACTTTAAAAAGAAATATTTGATTCTAGAATTGGTTCACAGGCCTATCATACCATTATGTAATGGAAGGTAAGAGAGTGGTCACAGACAGACCGGGACATGATAGATAGAGGCAACCTGTGCTTCAAACACCTGCTGGCTAAACCAGAGCCAACTTTAACATCAAAATAAATAATGGTTTCTGATTCATCCCATGAAGAATCTACAATTCCATACTAATACAAATGATGGGACAAACAGAGCTACTAAATATTTAAGTAATTACAGGAAATTTAAAAACTCACCATGTCTCACCCACCATCTCATTAGTGAATTTTAAGATTAGCAGATTACAATTTGAGTAGAAGCAATGTATTTATGTACTAAGAACACATCTCCCTTAATAATAAGAAAATGCATACTAATTAAGTTTGCAGCGGAAATACTTAGTAAAGTTTGCTTTAAACAAAAGAGCAAACTTAATAGCACCAGTGTTAGAAGGAACAATTATCCTGGATGTCCTGACATGGTTCATGGAGAAGAATGTAGGATCGTGTAGATATTGCTGCAGAAAATGCAGAAGGAGAATGCCAGTTCTTGACGCCTCTCTGCCCCCCCCCCGCCCCCGCCCAGGGGCTGGCTGCAGTGACAACAGTGCATCTGTTGCCTTTCTGCTCATATGTGTTTAGCCCAGTATAGAAATAGGATTCTTTGGAGGGCTGGGATGATAGTTGACCAAGAATCCAGAGCAAGCAAGACTTTGAAAAGTCTCCTTTGCTTTCCATGCATTTGTAACACCACTTAGGGACTTTCTTTTGTGACTTGTGAGCTCTTCTTTTAGGACAAAAAGCATTTAGGAAGGTAAAAACCTGTATTATCCCCTTAGTAGAAATTTCTTTAGTTATATACATTATTCTCTTTTGAACATTATCATAATCTGTATTTGAATGGATTGGGGTTTTTTCCTTTTGATATTTTAATTAAATTATTTTGGGGTATTGATGGTATACTAGTTGGCTTTAGTTGTCAGTGTGACAGAACCCAGAATCACCTACAAAGGGTCTTAATGCGGAATTATCTAGACCACATTGGCCTGTGGGCATGTCCCTACAAGATTGTCTGGATTGCTAATTGATGCAGAATGATACAAGCCACTGTGGACAGTACCATTCCATAGACAGAGGGTCCCAAGCAAGTGGACAAAGCTTGTGTGCTCTATTTCTATGTCAACTTGACACAAGCTAGAGTCACTTGGTAAGTGGGAAAATGACTCTCTTTATTTCATTGGCCTGCTGGCAAGCCTGCAGTGCAGTTTCTCCATTAGTGATTGGCTACGGGAGGGCTCAGCTCACTGGATAGCGCTAGCCCAGGAATGCTGACCTGAGGTACTATAAGAAATCAGGTTGAACAGACACAAGGAGCAAGCCAGTAAACAGTGTCCCTTCCTGGCCCCTGATTCAAGGCCTCGAGTTACTGTGATGTGGTCGGTATAAGCCAAATATACCATTTCATTTCCAAGTTGCTTTCGGTCAGCAATGGGAGGCCTGGCTAATGCGTTCATTTCTCTCTGCTCCTGACAGTGCATGAGACGTGATTAGCTGCTGTGTGTTCGTGCCTCAACCTCTGCCCAATTATGAACTGTAACATGGAGGTATGCTGAGTAAATGCCCTCCCCACAAGTTGGCTTTTGTTGGAGTATTTTATCACAGCAACATAAGTGAAACTAGAGCAGGTGGGAGCTTGGGACATGTGGCACTTAGTCAGATACATCTGCAATGGAGGAAGGTCACGGGTGCCTGATTATCGAGAAGCCCTGTGGAAGGAATACGGAAGGAAAGAAGCCCAGCCAAAATTTTTATTCCCTGTCCCCTTGTTTCAGTATCTGCCTTTATACCTTGAAAATTCACCCAAATGGCCACTGTCCTGTGGGAGGAAGGTAACTGCCAACCCCTAGAACAGAAAGAGCTAATGGCCAGTCAGGATGGTTTCAGGGGAATAATAGCGAGACTTGCACAGTCATCCATTCCATCAGAGTGCTGACCAAAACCATAATCAATTGGGTGGAGCTGCAGCCGGAGATGAGTGGGGCTCCAGAGAGCTTACATAAAATGCCTTAAGACTGGCTGTTCCACTGCTTTAGAAGCATGATCCCTCAAGCTGTCCATCACCCCAAGGCCAAGGCCTTAGAATGGGAGCTGAGACACTGAGTTATAAGAAAAGTAAAAAAACAAAACAAAGTAACATGGGCCTCTGTAGTCACTGAGTCATGACCCTGTAGCCAGGAAGAGAAGAGCTGGCTTTTGTTGAACAAAGGCAAGAACGGAGATCAAAAAAATGTTAGAATCCTTCACTTTGTGCATCTCTTAACTCCATCGTCTTCTCTGATCCAGGCAAGAGCCTCATCTTAGTGCTGCTGTGCTGTGGTGGGCTTTCTGCAGATCCATTATCTGCACTGTTCAGTGTGATGACAGGGACAGAAACCCTGATGGCACCAGCAGTGCCATTTCCTAAATGAGAATGTCACAGACACCTTTGTGCTGAAGAGATTCACATCAAGATCTAAAGGCTAAAATAATAAATTCATCAGTCATCACTTGGCCTGGGTCAGGGCAACCAACTCATTAGTTTACTCAAGATGTCTCTGGATTAAGCACCACATCTTCAGCACTGTCTCATCCCCAAGGAGGACAGATCTGGAGAGTTGGTCATCCTCCTCACAGCCAGCCTCAGTGATTTGTAAAGTTCTTCCAGCCCTCAACTCCCTTTGCTTGGATGCTTATAAATGCAAGACACTGTTGCTTTCATGAGCTTGGCTTGAAAGGAGAACCTAATGATTTGATGCCACAGGGTGTGGGGGGCTGAGTGCCGGCCTGGGAATTGGTGGATCTTCCAATAAACAACTCTGTGACCTTGGGAGAAACTTTCCTCTTTTTGTCTTTTATTTTTCCCCAAATGGAAGGAATTCATATGATGTTTTATAAGACTCCTTCCAACTCTACCATTCTACAGCTGTTTCCTGTGAATTTAAAGTGTCTCCCGTGAGCCTCAAGAAGAGGTACTTACATACCAATTCTCCCCTCACCTTAGTGCACCAGAGGAGGGAGGGGAAAGCAAGTAGCCAGCAAGAAAACTAAATGGTGGAAATAAACAGAGGTCAGAGGGTGTGTTACAAATCTATGCATCTATCAGTATAAAAACACCCTTTAGGTGCATAGAGTCCAAATTCCATCCCTACACCTTCATCCCAAGGCAACACAGGCCATGACTGGCAAAGGCCAGAGGCAGGGTTCATGTCTCCGGGGCATGCTGGCCTTCTGCCTGACTGTGCTGACTGTGACATAATAGAATCTTGGTCTTTTCATTTTGAACCAAAGAAGGGACTACTAATGTCTGGAAGGAAGCACAAGTGTGGAAGGATAATGTTCCATCAACTCATTGTCCAATCCTTGGCGTTGTTGACAATATCAGACATGGGTTAAATGCAGGAAGACAAGCCAGCACTACACCTTAAAGATTAATTGTTCAAGTATTCGGTCATTTCAGAGCAATGCACCGTGAAATTATGTTATTCCCTGGAAGAACTTCCATAAAGTTTAACATGCCATGGCACATTCTTTTTCCACTGAGGTTTGTTTAAAAACCGTGTACCATCTTTGGAGTCGAAGGTGTGAGTAAGCCTTGCTGCAAACAGCTGCAGACTTGTTCTTCAGGGTGTTCGGAGAGGCAAACACTTTGGGATGGCTGTTGAAGAGACCTCTTCACCACGCGGCTCCCATAAATGCCCAGCCTGCCTGGTATCCATGGAGGCACGTGTAGAGGAGGAAGTCATTAGTCTTGGTGCCTTTTACCGTTATTCGCACTGGGATAATGAGATTATTAGAATATTTTTTTTCTCTAATGAGTATAAGACAGAATACCTTGGTCTCTAAATGATTCAGTCACAGAGGGAAACACATTACTCTTCCCCTTGATTGCTGTCAAATGCTGGAAAATTGGAATATTATACTGATATTTATCGTGATGGGCAATATTTTTTCCTGCCTTTTCAGTGTCAAATGAGATGGGGAAAATATTTGTCTGAAAGCGATCCCCTTTACAAGGTTTGTAGAAAGGAAGACAGATGAAGATTCGGAATAAAGAATGGGAAGTGGAGGGCGGAAGGACTGTAATTGGAGGGTGGCTTTTTGCTGCTGCTTCTTTCTTCCTCCTTTGATAAAGCTCTCGTTTTCATTTCCTACAGACTTCTCTTGTGTTAGCTCACCAGTGTTTGGGGCTAATTAGATGCTGTTTAGATTCAGAATGGAAGGTTAATTTCAAGGGAGAATGTGCAGGCGTTGGTCTAGAGGTCATTACGGGCAGCTGGTTAATTTGTTTCCTGGGAAGGATGGCAGCCTGGAGAGGGAGAATTCCTCACAGGGCAAACAAGGTTTTTTGTTCACTCTTATTCTTGAGACCCTTTCACCTTATCTTTCTGGCAGTTTCCAGGACTTGTTCAGAGTAATTGGAGGCCTACTGCACTGGTATTCAATCTAGGACTCCTTGGCAGCTCCTCTGGTCCTATCCCACCTGAAAACTCTTCTTCCCCAAGAAGATGATGAATAAATAAAAATAAAAATAATAAAAGAAGGAAGCTATCTTCCATGCCATTTCTGTGTGTGATGTCACCATATTCCTATATCACCAGCAGGGAATTTTAATGTTTTCAAGTAGTTTGCTTTTCTTATTGCTGTGAATAAAATACCAACAGGAAGAGTGATGAGGAGGAAACATTTATTTTGGCTCACAGTTTGAGAGGTGAAGTCTATCACAGAAAGAAAAGGAAAAAGACCCTGTAGGGTGGCTTACTCACATCTCAGAAATCAGGAAGCAAAGAGCTGTGCCCGAGGCAGGACCAGCCAGCCCATGACCCTCAAATCCCACCCGTAGGGACCCACTTCCTCCAGCAATTCTAACACCCAAAGGTTCTACATTTCCCGAAGCAGCACCAAGCGAGGATCAAGTGTTCCATGCTTCCCATTTGACAACAATGCCAACATGAGGTTAGCATTTGGATACTGGATCCGTGACCTTCAGATGTCCTCTGCAGGATTCATTCCAAGGTCCTGTTGTATACACAGACACTGAAGGTCCAATCAATCAAGGTCCTGAGCCTGTTAGTTGAGGAGATGATCTATTCATCCGTACTGCAAGAGGACTGAGGCCGGCACACTTGAGGACTAACAGAATTCAATAGCTGTGTTATAGAAGAGAAGGGGGTTTCCTAAGAAGGAAATTGACTTGCCTAAGACAGTGCAGCTGACAGGTGACAGGGTTATGACTTGGTCCCAGAGCATGATCTGATGGCCTTTGCTTGATCCTTGCTTGGGCCCCAAACTACGTCCTCAGTGAAGACACGGATAGTACCTGCCTGTTTCCCTAGCTGACGCTCTGTCTTCTGCGCTGTTAGTAACTAGCTATCATTCTGCACCTGAGTGCAGCCTTCTTGCAGCTAGCCATGAGGCTCTAAGGCAGAAGCCAAAGAGCAAATTTTCTGCAGCGACAGACTTATAGACATGATTGTAAAGCATGGGACCTCCACGAACAGAATAAACATACGACATCCAAGACATAGACACTGAAGACCATGTGGGAATGAATGACATGAATATGTGTGTGTGTGGGACATCTGAACCTAGAAGCTTCTGGAAATGTTTTATATTTCAGTGTTAAGTGTCATTTTGTATCCTGGTATCTTCTGAGATCAAGAAACTCATTATCCCATGGGCCCCCGAGAAGAAACATTTCTTCCTGTTACGTAGGTGGGCACTCAGCCCAGACGATGCTCATACCAAAGCCCTTCCATGAATCTTTCCCATCCTGTGAAATTCGGGTGTGTATCTCTGAGGGGGTCAGTTAGCTTCAACTGAACTGATTACTGCTCAGGGACATAAACCATGTATTTTATCTCTGTCCTACCACTGACAATTTCTAGAAAGTCTCACCTATAATTGCTACCCAGTCTCTTTGCTTGATGTGACTCCTGGTCAAAATGCACTACAGAGGGGTGCACCCATTGCATGACATGTTTTTCTATCTACCAATTCTAACAAAGTCCCTGGTTTCTGACTCTTGCCTTTCTTCTCTTCTTTGCTAGTTCCAGAAAAGTCACAAGTTTCTAGATACTGCTCACCCTCTCTTCTTTACTGCCTTCTCCTTCTTTGCTACTTTTCCTTGTTCAGGGTTACCAACAGGAAGATCACTTAGCCCATCGGCGGGTCTATGAAGTATGAGAAAATTCCTCATTTTCTTCTGCTTATGCTTAGATAACACAGACTATTTAACCTTTGCTTATCAAAATGTGTGTGTTCTCCTCGAACACGAGCTAAGCGGTTCTACAGCAGGCACCAGCTTGCTGTGCCGTGCCATGGCTCAGCTCAATTCTGACACTTCCTGGGGTCACCTCAGATCCCACAGGTTGAGGGAAAAGTTGCAGATTAGTCATCTCAAGACAGGGTTGAGATGGACTGGCTTGTTGACGCCACAGGAGGAATGAAACATCTGGATGTGCCTTGGCCCTTTCTCTATATGCAACAAGCCATGAAGATCCTCCGAGAGATGCTCTTCATGGGTGAAGCCTGGGAGCCTTGGTCACCCGAGATGAGTCTTGGGGCTGTGGTGAGCTGATTGAACAAGCTCTGATGTGACCCTTAGCTGTCTCTAGCCCCTGTATCCTAACACATGTCTCCTGGCAGAGTCCCTAACTCCCCTCTCCAAAGCGTCACTTGACCTTTGCCCATGTACAAAGCAGAGACGCCTAACAGGCAGCCGTTTTCTTGAAGTCTCCTCTACTTACTACTGTGCACTTCTCTTCCAGGTTATCTTGGCATTAATCCCAGGATCACGCCTACAGCCCTCTCTGAGAAGTAAGGAGTACAGGGGATGTCGACACTCATCCTCCGCTAGGCAGATTGAGCTCAGGAACGCATGCTGTCTGTCTACTTTGTTACCAAGGATACAGATAAGAGCCTGTGGATATAGTTCCATTGGTAGAGTGCTTGCCTATTTGCACAAAGTCCTGGCTCCCATTCCTAGCCCCACATAAACTAATCATAGTGGTGCGTACCTATGATTTAGCACTGGGAAGGAAGGGGCGGGAGGAAGAGAAGGCCACTCTCTGCTACATGGCAAGTTCCACCCTGGGCTGTATGAGACCTAGATGAAAAAGAAACTTTCATTTGCCTGTTTCAATTGTTGCCTGGGAGGCCTACTGCCTCTGTCTGCTAACCTAGGCCTTGTCTGGAAGCTTCTATCCTCCATACAATCTAACCTAGGCCTAGAATGTTCTCAGCCTCTGAGACTTTACTGCTTGATAAGCTCACCCTATCTTGTTTTTACTGAGCTCTGGGCTGGCTGGTTCAACTCAGCTGTTCGGGCTCAAACTCTTCTCCCAGCTGACTGATTCACTCTGGCTTCTCTTTCGGCCTCTGAATTGCTCTGCTTGGCCTCAAACTTAACTCCAGCAAACTGCTCTAATCTTCTGGCTCCTTCTCACTCTCTGGCTCCTTCTGCCTTGACCTGTGTCCAGCCTGTTCTCTCATTCGGTCTCTCTCTGTAGAACTCCCTTGGTAAAGCTGCCTCTTCACCCTCTGTGTCATCCTGAGTTGTTTCCTTTTCCCCTCTCTTCTCATGAGGTTGGGCATATCCTATTTTGTCAAATCTCTGATTTGTCACTTTGTCTGCCACTCAATTAGACATCACTTTCAAACATGGGTAATTCCTTCTTCTACAAACCACCTTTACCTTCAGTATTTGGTATTAAAAGCATGTACCACCATACCTGGGCCTAAACTTTTTTTTTTTTTAACCTGAAACTCACTCTATACCAGGCTGACCTTGAACTCAGATCTGTTTACCTTTGTCTTTTGGATTAAAGGCATGTTTGCATTCCAGCCAGATCACACAGACCTAGAAGGTCTTTGGATGTGACCTCTTGCCAGAGCAGCCATGTTCTGAATTAAAATTCCTCTATACCTAGTCTGACAAATATATATACACACAAAAACAAAGGCTGAAAATGACCAGCCAAAGGGAAGAGAGGCAAGGGCTGGGCAGGTAGACAGAGGCCGACTTCTGAGCTCTCACCTGCTGTGCCTCCATCTAGGTACCTTCAACCATCCAGAAACTTGCTAAGCCCAATCCTTCTGGATGTCCGTGGAGCTGCAGAAGGAACATGGTGAAGACTGAGGCCTTTCTGGGGACCAACCCCACCCTAAGTGTCTAGGACTATGACCATCTCATTCCTTTGCAAGGGAAGAACTCATAAGACATAACTGTCACTCTGGAGTGTTTAAGGGCTCTCGCTTTGGGCCAGGAAATGAAAAGTCTGAGGAGACCAACTACACATGTTCCATTGTCTCAGTGGTTAGTGCTCCTTGTTGCTCCTAAGGATGCTGAGGAAGCTGGAGACTTCAGTCTTACTTTGCAACCAAACGCAAATGATGTCCTGGGAAGGGAGGGGTGCGATCTTCTAGTCATGCTCAGTTAGCTTCAAGATTGCTTGCATCTCACCCCTAGAAGAAAACCGCTGATCTATAATCTGTCAATGTATTGACAAGGTAAAAAGCAAGGCTGTCCTGAGGTGAGGTGTGATCTCCAATAAGGGGCTTGCTAATTGTTCCCTGATTGTTTGTTTGCCAGGAAATGATCGCCCTTTTTGGAGTCAGTGCTTACCTGAATTTACTATGTGCTTGTGACCTTGGAAGGCAGGTAGAGATGCTGAGACCCAAATCCGCATTCAGCAAGATTTCCCAGATGGCAAAAGTCCTTGCTACCCCAGAGCTGGAGGACAAGGAGGAAGAGAGGGAGGAGTAGGAGGAGAGGGAGGAGTAGGAGGAGAGGGAGGAGCAAGAGGAGGAGAGGGAAGAGGAGGGGGAAGAGGAGGAGGTTGGTCTTCTGATTTGGCTGGGGGGATTTTTTTTTTTTTGGAACTGGTGGGGCCATGAGTAAAGTGTGTGAGGAGATGTCTGTCTACACAGAGGAAGAGCAGGGTCTTTGTGCAGGGGAGCGAGCACCACGCTTCAGATGGGTGTTGAGCTTTCCCACTGCACAGCAAGCAGCAAGCACTGGGGATATTTTAGAAAGCAGACTGAGGTTTCTACACCCTGCTGAGAATGAAGACTTCAGGTTCTCCATGAAAGTGAACTGCCATTTTTCAGACCCCTCAGGAATCCTGCTCTGCCTTGGAATGGGGAGAGAGAGACCCTGGAGCTCACAGGCCACCATTTCCCCTTCAGGCATCAACATGGAGACAGGAGGAAGCCCAGGATTTCACAGCTGAAGCACCCTGCAAGACTCAGCTCAGAGCTGGGCACCCCATGGGCTCTGCTGGCCACAGCCCTCAGCAGCCTGCCATGCAGGAGGCTGGGACTGGGATGGGGCAAGTTCTCTTACAGAACTGGTGTCTGGGGGACACCAGCTGACACAGGGGAAGCCTGAACATAGAAGGGATGGATTTCCATCAAAGCTATTTGCCCAGCTTTTCTCTTTATCCCCTTAGACATTTTTAAAGCAGATATATTGCTAGTTGAAGTGCTAGCTGGACAAAGCTCAACCCTGCTGGTGTGCTGCTTTTTCTTTTCTGAACCTCTCTAGGCATTTTATCTCTTGGACATGGACTGGCAGAGAAACTTAGGCAGTGTGGATTCCCAGTTAGCTTTTGTAGGAGGCTTTGCTGGCTAGCTCCAGCCCTGCAGGGCCCAGGCTGCAGGCTTGCAGCACCAGATGGAGAGAGGGAAGACAGACCTAGTGAGAGTACCCAAGAGGAGTAGCAGAGGCCCAGGAAGAGGGGAGGCTTCCTGGACAGGAGCCCAGCCTGGAACAATTCTCCTGGTTTGGGGAAAATAAAATCACAAATGAGAATAGCAGGGGGCCAAGAACCAGCTGGAGACAAAAGAGGGTTAGCTTCTGGTGGAGGTTGCGAGACCAGGAAGGCTCTGATGACATGCTCCAAAGTCTGACCTGCCACGGACAGCTGCCGTCCAAGCTTTGGGCCTGGAATATTGTCACAAGCCCAGCAAGGCATGTGTTTTCTTTATCTGATATGAAGAGAGGAGTCCCGAGGCTCCCTGCTGCCTTCCTTCTTGTAGTCTTCCCTGTCACCAGGTTACTTAGCCAGTCGAGCCAGGGCCAGCTCCTCACCCTCAGGCAGATGACAGCAGCAAGAGGAGGAGGAGAAAAGGGGTAGACGGGGAGCATGTGAGGAGGGAACGGAGTTTTGAGCTGCCAGAGGAGGAGAGGAAACAGAGGGAATGGAGGAGGAGAGGGGAAAGCAGTAGGTTAGGAGAAGAGTAATATGCAGGAACAAAGAAGGAGGATGTGATGGAGAGAGAGAGAGAGGAAGGAAAGACAAGCTGCTAAGGATGAGAGAAAAGAAGGGGAAAGCAGAATATGGCAAAAGGAAAGCTGACAGAGAGGAGTCTCTGTCTCAGGTAGTCTCCTGAGAAGGAGGGTGTAGGAGAAAAAAAAAGTAAGGAGAATGAAGAAGGGTAAGGAGTGAAGGAAGGGAATGGAGGGGAGTGGAGGGGAGGGGAGGGAGAGAGGAGCGAAAGACGGGGTGGGGGTAGGGGGGGAGGAGGGATGGCAGTCTGGAGGTTTAGAGACCATGTTTCAGAGCACAGTGGCTCCTCACCTCCATCATCCCTGGGACACTAGGTCCAGCAGCTGCTGAGACAGTCTTTGCAAAGGGCTCTGCAAACTTCACCCCAGAGAATAAAAATAGAAGAGTAGCCTAGGAGGTCCCTGCCAGGCCTGTTAGGCTTAGACTACTTTCTAAGACCATTCTTGGATAACTCACTGTAGACACACTCTTTGCCTGCGCATCCTGCAGGCCTGGAGGGCCCGTCCACAGTCAGGAACCTTTTCAGGGCTGCTGCTTCACCGCTCAGCCCTAGCCCGCAAGGGACCGGAAGAGCTTGGCCTGGAAGGCTCGGGCCAGAGAAAGGATAATCAGTGAGTACAAAGCCTTCCAGGACATTTTCATACCTGCATAAAGGTGGGTGGAGCTTGAACAGAGAGCTCTTCCCAGTAAGGGAGGCATATTGTGTAATGTACTTGTTGTTTATGCATGCACAAAGACACACACATATATGTACACATGAAATGATTATACAGAATTTCAAATGTTGTCATATTTTGAAGGTCTATTATTACATTGTTTTGGCTCTTGATCGCTTTGTAAGATATATAATATTGGAATCCTAGTTTAATAGATGTTAAGGAACAGGAAGTCACGACTTGTGTAAGCTTACACAAATCCTGAATGACACAAGTAAGGTTAACATCTGATTTTCTTATCTAATACAGTATTTCATGTTCTTTCTATTATATGGTTCTGACTCTCAGGTACAAGGTGGGAGAATGGGAGCAGGTAGGCTGCTAATAAGAGGTTCTTTCCCATAATGCACCAGAGGCTACTTTACCTGACTTGGCTCTTAGATATGTCACTCTAACTAGAGTCTGTGAGTCTTGCTGTTTACACTGTAGAGCCAGGATTTTACCTAAGATCCACAGGACTCCCTGGCCATGAGCAGACCAGGACCAGGGTGTGAGGGGACTGTGCGGTGCATGCAGGATGGAGGATCCTGGGAAGCCATAGCTTGGCCATCCAGCAGACCTGGGTTTGAACGCTAGAGCAAGTCTCAGCTCTGAGAACTGGGTCCAGGTTCCAGGACCCTCAGTTTCTCGGCTGTCACAGCGACAGCAAGAAGAACCATCCTGTTTGTGTTTATGGAATGATAACTGCTTCAGACACAGTGGTCACCTTGTAGCATCTGTGGATTTTCTCTGTTTACACTTTGGCTGAATTCTCTTTATGCTTATGTACCAAGGTGCCTGTCATTTGCCAAGTTTCACTTAACACCTAATGGCCCATGTAGACTGAGACACTGTCTTGGTAAGAAAATCATATTGACACGCAGAAGAGGAATTTTGAGGCCCAAACTAAAACTCTAAGGGAAGAATGAGATTTCCTGAGGGTGGAAAGGGTCTGCAGATTCTCAGTCTTGGTTCTTCTGTCTCAACTGTACCCACTTTCCCTGATTTTCTTCGCCTTTTCCTCCGGCTTTTCCTTCTCTGATGGCACAGAAGTGAAGAGTTTAGCTACTGGGCTGGAAGGAGTCCTCCTGGCACCCTGTGATGGCTGATCCTAATTGCAAATGTGACTGGGTTTTGAATTACCTAGGAGACAGCTTTCTGTTGAGGACTCACTAAGCAGGGAAGGCCCGTCATAAAAGCCTAAAGTAAAGGAGACCCTCTGCCTTTGCTTCTTCCTGAGTGAGCGTGCCTCCCTCCGTATCCGCTGGAGGGAACCAGCTTCTTGGTCTTTCAGTGTGACCTCCATGCAGTGGCTTCCAGCTTGGGCTCTCTTATCTTTCGAGTGTGCAAGCCACGTTGCCATGCTATGAGGTTCGATGACGTAAGCCAGCCAGGCCCCCGCATGTATATAGGCACATTCTGTTGCTTCTGTTCACTTTCTTCTCACCCTCAGCCAGGTTTCATGTGGCTCTTTGTCATTAGCAGTGCTATCAACAACTGTTCAGCAAAGACAAAGACAAGAGGTGGCACCCAGCTTGCAGGGGAAGGCCGCATCTCACACTCTCTTTTCAGGTGCTGTGCAAGGCTTGTGAGATCCCGAGAATGATTTTTGTCTCTTTTTGCTACTTTGTACTTCAAATTATTCTTTTGCCTTTTCTGTCCCAAAAATAGAATAAAATGCTCAAATTTGTCCATAACTCCTCTGCTCTGACAGTCACAACCCCTACATTTCTAGGCTTTATGTATTTTTTCCTCTGATGCATGTGACATCGTAATAATCCTAACACTAGAGAAATGGAAAAGGAAACAGCATGACAAAATACTTCTGGTCCATGTTGGAACTAGTGATATTTTTCAAGAGTGATAAATTACACGACTTAACTCAAGAGCTCAGATTATAAAGAGAAATATAATTACTAGCAAGTGTGCCCAGATATATAAAGACAGATAGGCCCTCGGAGTGGTAGCTCCTCTGTCTGTTTCTCTGGGTTCCTTCAGGGGGGCAGACATAAGTAACAAGGCTTCACCTAAGTGCATGAGAGCAGAAGTAAGCTGTCTCTGAATGCTGCCTGTTCTGAGTGAAAAAGAACTCCTATAGGGAAGCAGCAAGCCAGCAGCCATCTGGTCTACCTCCATTACCAGGCTGTTCTCCGGGCCATTTCCTCCTCTAGACAAGAAGGCTGCTGTGGTTTAGACAGGAAGTGTCTCTCACCAGCTCGTTCACTGCAAGTCCCCACCTATGGTCCTGTTTTAGGAGGTTTTGAGGTTTTTGGAACTTTAGGAAGTAGTGGATCACCAGGGAGTTTCACTGGAGGCTGAGCTGTACTCAGGGTCCTGGTGGTCTCTGCCTCTCTCAGTTGTCTTTTTCTCTCTGTCTCTCTCTGTCTGTTTGTCTGTCTCTGTCTCTCTGTCTCTGTCTCTGCCTCTCTCTCTCCCTCCTCACCCCATCTGGTTCACTGCTAGGTCTGTAGCTTCTTCCACATGCTTTGCCACGTGATCTACCTTACCAGGAGCCAAAGACCAACTAAGACCTTTGAAACCACAATGACAAAAATAACCCTTTCCCCCTTTAAGTCATTTGTGTCGGGCAGCTTGCTGCAGTCATAAGAGGTCTGACTAGTAACAGTAGCAGTCACACTGACCCCTCCCTATGCAGAAGCATTGTATTGGCAAGGCTGAAGCAAACATCTGGAGGTAGACTTGATCTGAAAATTAGCAGTCCTTTACTCATTCCTGGGAGGTTAGCATATGACTACATTTAATCTGAACCTTTGAGAACAGGTAGGAGTTGACTTCCTGGAAAGGGGTATAAGTGTTATCGATTCAAGGGCAAAGCACAAGTCAGGCATGGATCTAAATAACTGACTTGGCTCTTGTAGTGTGTGATATTTAACCGGAAGCTGGAAATATTCTCTCCAAAGTATGCACTGGTGAGTTCTTGGGGGCAGAGAAGTTTGGCCTGTCTTCCAAAGCAGGCACAAGCACCGACTAGTTCCAGCAAGAATGACAGTCCAGGCAGCTCTTCAGAAAGACAGAGGAGGAAGTACCTGTGCAGAGACCTTTGTTGGGGTTTAGAGGAGGATTGGATAGGAAGCTAAGGCAGCAAAGGAGGAATCTATGGACTGGGGAGTGGCCCGAGCAGGGAGGTATAGGGGGAATTCCTGGGCAGAAGTGCTGACTGGATTTGACTGAATTGCCCAGAAGCAGATAGGATGAGAATGAGAGAGGGAGTGGGAGAGCAGACTCAGGCTCATGACAGACTGGAGTCTGGAACAGAAATCATGAGGTAAGTGGCTGAACGAAGGAAAGAGCAGGTTAGAGACCTGACAGATCAGGAGAGGAGGCTGCTTGGAGGGCAAAGGCACTTTCTGCCTCTCTCCAAAGGCTTCTTACTTTTCCAATGACAGGAAAGTGTGAGGACCATTATTACTGCTCTGCCAAGGTCCTGAGAATATTCTGGAAGCCTTTCCATTGCCAGAGGCCACTAAAACCTGGTCAGTCACATTAGCCTCTGGGAATCTGGGAGACCAGTTTACAAGTGATAAGGAATTACTCTTGAGGAGGGATCCAATATTTTGAATGTCCCGAGTCCCCTTCTTTGAGAAAAACATATGGTCTCCAGGGCAGCTGTGATAACAGATAGTTACATTCTTCTTGACTGACGTAGCCTTCAGTGGGGAAGAGTCATCGGCACAAGCCTGTCTCCCAGGAAAACATGGCCACGGGCTCAAGACTGTCACAGAAAGGAAGGAAAGAACGGAGCGACAGATCGCAAAGCTGCACAACTTCCTGCTTCACTGCTAAAATTCCAGTCTGGTCCACAGTAGTGCTGGTGCCATCTTTGCTCCGCACCTCTGAGTATTTCAAAGTTATTATTATTATTATTTTTTTTTTTACTGTTTGTTTATGTCTGTGCACGTGAATGTTTGTTTTTAAATACCAGACACATGCCTTACGGGGAGCGTGTTGGTATTTCAGAAGCCACTGATGTTTTGTGCTATCAGTTGCTTGGGGCAGGGGTCAAGCGGAAGAACCTGACATAAACATTACTAGGCTTGCAAACCTGTTTTCAAGTGAGACACCCAAGGCAATATTCATAGCAAATTTATGAGCTCAAGGCATCTAAATGTGATCCACTTTTAAATCTCATCTTTTCCCTCTGAACCCTTCAATCTAATTAGGCTCACATCAGTATATTATTACGGAGAGTAATCATTCCTTTCTTCTAATAACATTCATGGATAATTTTATTTCTCATTTCCAGCCTCCTCCTCCTCCTGTGGTGTAATTAGTGTCTCTGGCACCTCGTGCCTCTCAGAATGAGCTGCAGCTGCTAATTGCTAATTGAAAAATTAGAAACTCAGTTAGAAAAAGGATCTAATTAAAATGAAATTAGATAAAAAATCCCTTCAAACCAGCACCCCTGCACTTTTCTTTGTTTTCCCTTTTTCCCCTTTCTGCTTTCTTTTTCCACCACTATTAGCACTTGCAAAATATGTGCAATTGCTTGAAAGCCAATGACCTTTCCACAGAGGACAGCACAACAGCCTCTATGAGGAGCAGCTAGGCAAGTGCACAGCAACTGAACTCAAAGTGGAACTTGGGCTTCCTTCCTGGTGAGCGTCGGCTCCTCTAGCAAGGACGAGGCACGGTCAGCCCTGTGTGAGTCTCCTGCGTTTAGAAGGGCTACTGTCCTCTTTCATGACTGGCAGCTAGGCATTCTCTCACTGCTGGTAGCAAACCTGTCTCCACCTTCTTGTACATCCTACAACAGATAACTATGCAGTCAAGACTCAGCGCTAGAGGAGACACATAAGGAAACCCAGTGTCTCCAAAGTATGGGCAATCTAGAGAGAAGTCTAGACAGCAGAGAGAAACCACAGCTTAAGAATATGGACCCATGCAAAATAGCTTCTCAGATATGTTTATTTCAAGACTGCAATGTTTTTAAAATTTTTATTAATTTATTCAGATTACAACTCAATTGTTATCCCATCACTTGTATCCTCCTGTTCCTCACTCCCTCCTGCTTTCACCCTATTCCCCTCCCCTAGGTCTATGATCGAGGGGGACCTCCTCCCCCACTATATGGTCATAGGCTATCAAGTCTCATCTTGGTAGCCTGCTTATTCTTTCTTTGAGTGCCACCAGGCCTCCTCACCAAGGGGAGGTGGTTGTACTAACCAAGGAAAATACATGTAGTAAACATCGAACCCCTACTCTGATCTACCCAACGGACAAGGCATTCTCCACAGTTATGTGGAGAGTGGAGACTGACTCTGACATGAACTCTGGTGCCCCATATAAGACTGCAATGTTTTTAAGCACCTTCATACATGCCAAGAACTGTGCAAAAACTGGGCACATAAAATACCCCCTGCAAAGTTGTAACCTAGATTATATCTGGACAATAAGTGATCTGTGCTGTTATGAAAAAGTCAATAACACAAATACACAATTGACAAATAAATACAAATATGTGGGCAGGCTACAGGAGACCATGGGGGTCCTTCCATTAAGAGGTAAAACTGCAAATAGAGAGCAAGAGATAGCTAGAGAGGGAGAGGCAGAGAGAGAGAGAGAGAGGGGGGGGTGGGGAGGGAGGGAGAGAGGAAGGGGAGAAGAAGAGGAGAGAGAAAGAGAGAGAGAGGGAGGGAGAGGGAGAGAGAGAGAGAGCAAGTGGTGGGGTGGGGGAATGGACTTCCCCAGTAGATGGCATTTTAGCTAGAGAATCCTTGTTCTAAAGAAACGCATACAGCAATGTGATGACTTCTGGGAGTTTAAGCAACTGAGACTGTTTGAGGCTTAAAGTGGGAGATGTGTGGCTAGAGTTAAGGTTGGCTGAGTGTGTAGGTCTGTCTGGGTCATGAGAATCTTGTATATATTAGAAGTTTAAAAGTGTGAGAGGAGGGCTTAAAGTCTGAAGGAAATTTTGTTTCGCACCATGGAATGCACAATGTAGTAGCTGGGGATTTTGTGTGGTGGGAAAATATTATAGATTAAAATTTAGTAATGCAAGAAACACCATCAAGAACATGAGTGGTTAAGTTTTACTACAGGAGACGGAGAAGCTAACAAACGCAAAGATGTGATGAGCTCAGTGGCTAAAAATCAGTCAAGGAATTATTCTAAAAATAAAAAATAGGGCTGGAGAGATGGCTTAGTAGCTAAGAGCACTTGCTGCTCTTGCAGAGGACCTGGGTTCAGTCCCCAGCACTCACATGGGGGCTCACAAAGATCTGTGTGTCTAGTTCCAGGGGATCTGACACAACAGGCGATCTGGTCCCTGCAGAGTCCCACATGCAGATGGTAGACACAAACTCACACAAATAAACAAGTATAAAATAGCCTGGTGTGGCCTGCCTTACTTTGTGTAAATAAATCAACTTCCCTTTTAATTGTGCTTAATTAACTAACACTGAGAAATCTTCACTCGTTTATCAAAAATCTTGGAACTAACTGGTACTTTAAAGAGATGACATTGTTTCCCCGACACTGTTCATCACACTCACCAGTCCCTGCTCTTCCCACTGTCCTGGGGCATCTTCTGTCCATTCTTTTCCTCAAGAACTCTCCTCTCAGTCAACAAAAGTGAGGAAAAGGCAGGGACTAATGGACCAGGGCGAAAGCTCCCTGTGTGCGTGTCCTGGAAAGAGACGAGAAGGACGGGGAGTCCATTCACCAATAACCTACCATACCTGGAAAGTTCTAGTAATTAATTTTCTGATTTGAAAATGATGGCCTTAACAACTCTGAAATCATTGGAATAAACATTCTGTTCTCATAACTTACTCTGATGCAAAGCAGTGAACCGAACCAGAGATTTAGAACAATGGGCCCTCCTTCACCGTGAACTCATGCGTCCAATCTAACTCAGCGAGGGACATTTCTGATTAACCTGCATCTTCTACAGTCTTTAAAATGACCAAGTTTGTTTATGATCAAACACACTGAGGCCAAGTGGATGAAGAGGAGTACAAGTGATCAGTGATGTTTTAATGGGACAAGTTTTTCGTTGATGACATGAGTTCAAATGCTCAACTGTGTTCAGTAAACACTGGCCATTTTCTTTCTTTCTTTCTTTCTTTCTTTTTTTTTCTGTTATTGGAATAGGAATGAAAAGAAAGAACAAAGCTATGGAGGTAGGGGAGGAGAAAGGCGAAGGGCACGGCCATGCCCAGGCCTCTGTGCTTGCCGTCCGTGGCAGAGCCTGTCTGCTCACCCTGAGGCTTCCGGCAGCAGCAGCCGTGCTTTGCTTGACCTGCTGAAGGTACCGGATCTCCCTTGTGCAAATTCCAGGGTAAGAAGTCACACACTGGTGATCTCTTTGCTGTTTACAGGAGGAGGCAGGTGAAGGGCTTCCATCCCTGTTAGGAAGAAATTCCTCAGAGGCACACCTGGGGCTCTCACTGCGCCATACTGTGGATCTCCTGCCTCCTGCTTCTCCTTTCAAAAGGTAGGTTGGGCTCTTTCTGGAAAATTCCCAGGAAGCATTTTATACCCATATCTCTTCAACTCCTGGGAGGATGCCACTATGAGAAAGTTGTGTAAAACGCTGTGTTTTGGGAAAGACAGTTGAAGGAGAGTTCCCAACTCAGGGCGATGTGCTCAGAAGGCATATTCTATAAAACAGGAACATTTTTCTTTTCTTTATGAAATACAATACAATGTCAGTCACCATCAACACAAGCTTCAGGAAGCAGCCCTAGTAACTGGCCTGTTGCTAGGCCATTTCTCACGATCTGGTCAGCATCTTGGTCTCTGTTTTCCCTCACATGAAGCATCAGAGTACCTATCAGTGCAGAAATACTTCAACCTGACACACAGGGAGAAGCATTGTTATCGCCCATCCTGGACTTTCTCTCTCCTTCCTGTCAAACACTCATCCTGGAAATCAGCCTAGGTCCCCAATCTTTGCTGTGAAGTGAGAAGTGGGAAACTGTACATCTGTATTTAAAGCATGGTCCTACGGATAGGCCATTTCTTCTGGGGTTCGCGTCACCTCTACTTGCACACACTCCATTTACAGGCAAGACGGCCAAGCTCTTTCTAGTAACATCACTGCAAAGGGATTTTTAGAGAAAGGTGACTGAAGGATTCAAGGTGAAAGCCGCTGTCAGCTGGCAGAGCAGGCTGTTTGCAGACAGAATTCACCAGGGGATAAGGAAGGACCAGGGCTCCGAGTGTGTGATGTAGCTAAGCTTCCATCTCAGAGAGGCAGCCACTCTAATTATCTGTCATGTCACCTTGCTCTCCAGAGAGGCAGATGTTTCCTTCTCTGAGTTTTTAAAAATCCATTTACAATCATGGAGGCCTTCCCCACCCCATCGTTCAGAGATCCTAGGAATCAAAGTACAGGTGGGGAAACGGGGAGAGACTGCTTCAAGGACTTTTGAATATGCTAATATCCAAAAGAAGGCAGCAGCATTGCTGCCAGCCCTGCACTGCCTTTCCCATGGATGGATGCTGCGAGTGGTCCTGCCCTGGTGGAGAGCAGTGCTTAGGCTAAACCTACATACGGGGAGTGATGCAGTGTGTTAATGCGCCACACATGAGGCTTGGCCAGCCTGTGAGAGGCACTCGTTCTTCAGATGAGACTTAACAGACTCAATGCCCTCAGTGTCCTCAAATTCACAAGAAGACCCTTTCACTACGCATGCCACACCACTTAATAGACGTACGCCCATGTCTGTGCTTCACACACTGAGTGACTGGGGCCTTGAGGAAACAACCCAGGGACTGGTCAGATTCAAAGCGACAGGGTCCAGTGCTTCCTGATGCCACGGTTCGCTGATGGTAAACGGCTGCTGCTTGACTTAGTGCCTGCTGACTGGCGTGGAGAGTGGTATGGGTGGATGAAGGCAGCAAGAAGCGTTTTCGGAGGGAAACGGAGTCAGAGATAGGGTGGTTTTGTTGTTGTTTGTTATTGTCTCTCATGACAGGTTTCTCTGTGTATCCTTGGTTGTCCTGGACTTTGTAGATGAGGCTAGCCTTGAACTAGAGATCTGCCTGCCTCAGCCTCCTGAGTGCTGGGATCATAGGTGTGCGCCACCACCCTGGGCAGAGACAGGATCTTAGTATCCACACTCCCTGGTATTTATGGCTTGGCACTGTGCATACTTTAGTTGATAAGGCTTTAAAAGAAGCTGGGAGAGTGGGAAGGTTGTGCCTCCCAGTTCTACAAACAAGGAAACAGATTTAGAAGGAGGTAAGATGCCCAAGGACACTGGTCAGTAAGTGTCAAACAAGTATTGAGTAATAGAATAAGTTGCCTGATTTGAGGTACAAGGGAGGGACTTTTAATTTAAGATTTCATTTATTTGCTTACTTACTACTTTTCAGAGTATGTGTCTATGTGTGGACATGTGATCTCTAAAGCACACGTGTAGAGGTCAGAGGGCAATTTGCAGTAGTCCGTTCTCTTCTTTCATCACATAGGTCCTAGTCATGAAACTCAGGTTGTTAGTCTTGCCAGAAAAGGCCTGTACTGTCCCGAGGAGGCTAGATTGTCTGCAGAGTCACCACAGTTAAAAGTGCTATTGTGCCCTGTGACCCCAGAATGAAGGTTTTGTATATCTTAGTGCCTCTGTATGTGTCCACAACAGACATCTGCCCACCAGATAATCAAACCATTACACCTCCTTAGAGGGCACCATGGCAAGGAGTTCATGACCCTCTCTAGTTTTCCACTCAGGTGCACTACAGGTAAAATTTAGGATTACCTCACTTTTTTTTTTTTTCAGTTCCTGGGGTGTAACTTAGTGTTTTCTAATGTAACTCTATTCCACTAGGGGAGGGGAGCATACGCTGCCTGCTCACCTAGATGGCGGGCTACATGGTCTCCGCATGCACCTTCCCTCTCTACAGCCTCTACCGCGACCGGGGTAGCATCATTTACAGAACCATGTTGTTGAAGTTTTGGGTTATCATATGTAAACATGTTTTAGCTTTAATCCCAGGTGTGGGTTATGGGGGCTGCTCCCACTTGTCCACAGCTGATTACTACCTCTTGAGAGGGCGCATGATCTTTGTCAGCTGGGAACTGCCTCGTGCGTGGGCGTGGTCTTTGCCCTTGGGAATAAATGCCAGACCAAAAACCCAGCCGGAGAGGAGGGCTCGGGGAAAGAAGAAGGCTTCTGGTACTTGCCCCCCTTGCTGCTCCTGGCTGCTGTTAATGTAGTTTGACGAGAAGTTGGAGATCTTTTGAAATGAAGATTGGACTTGCCCCAAGGGATCCGATAACCCTAAACAACAGGGAGTAGCTAAGGGAAGCTCCACCCCTCCTCCTCAATGCTGGCCCTACACAGGTAAGTAATCCTCGCTTTCATCCCCTCCTCATATGTCTTCCGGTTTTTGGGTAAGGCCGTATTACAGGGCTCTCCGGGCACTACATTAGCCACTTATTTTCTGTTTGATTTGTCCCCTTCTCTGGCTAGCAATTTCACTGGTAGAGCTCAAAATTACTTTTAGCAGTGTCTTTCAACTGATTTAAAATCACCTCCCCTTCATGCTAGACTAGGCTTTTTCCTAAACTAATCTCTGTGGTAGCAAATTAAGGTCAATCCACATTAGATACACCACCAATCAGAGTGCATAATGAGAATCCTTCCACTTATTAGTTTTGTTTTAAATTAAGTGGAATGATAGATGGGTGAGAATCAAAGCTCTGAAGACCAAGGCTGGAACTCTCCAGGCAAGAAGAGAGAAGTCTGTAGCACGTGGGGAGGTGCCCCTCCAGCCATACCCACAGCAGAATAGCAGAGCAAGCTGCCTCACAGGGTCAAGTGCTCACCGACCTGTTGACAGGCTGTGCACAGTCCTGTTCCTCATGCTGTAGAATTCCAGGGCACAAGGGCCAGGCAGAGCTCACACCCTGGACATCTAGATGTTTAAACATTCAGGGTGTGGCAAACCCCTACATAAATACTACTTTTAATGCATGGATGATTACACCCAAGTGCCTTCCTGATCACTAGCTAGCACTCAGGACCTTAAACTCAGAATTCTCAGAGTGCTGTTGCTGTGGGGTTCCACGGGAGTATGGGAGCAGCTGGCCCCTGGTGTTGGCCTTCCTTTTGCTGCCAGCTCTGATGCTTTAGACACATGCATATGTGATAAGACCTGGGCAGAGGCTTAGTAAGTGCAGGGAGAGTGCCGTCGCGGCTCACAGGCAGAGGAAGGCTACCACCCTGAGTGTGGCTGCGGTTCTGATGGTTGAGGAGGATGGCATTGTGCACTCCAGGCAGTGTTGGCCCCTTGGCCCATAGACTTCTTATTCTGTGGGGTTGAGTGCAGTCAGAGGAGCTGGATAAATAAGGGGGCTGTCCAAAGTGTAGGGCCAGGGTTCAGCCGCCTTGTGGGGAGTCAAAAGGTCACAATGGCCCTGGAGCCTCACGGAGGTTTTGACAGAGAATAAGAGAAGCAGCACAGCTGATACCAGTTACTACCTCGCAGCTATTTTCACCTTATTTTTGCTAGGCAGTTTCCACTGTAAGCAATAACCATTTTGATTAAATTACTAAGCACTACACCATCTCAAGAATCTCACAAGCCATTCTGACTGGCAGTTGTAATTGGATAGCACAGTCTGCTCTCCTGTGGTCTCCATCTCTTCCCTGTACCTACTCCGCCCACCCCGGCAATGTTGGGCACAGAGGGCAGGGCTGACTTCAGCCTGGCCGCACCTCCAGTGTCTGACTTTCATAGATTGTATTTCTGACACAGAAGTGCTGTGCCTGCCAGATTCTGCTACCCATGGTCTCCCTTTGATGGGTTAAGGCCAAAGGCCCAAGGGCTAGAAGCCACTGGCCCCACTTCGTTTCCTCTGAGCCAGGATAGGACTCAGCGTGGCATGAAGAAGAGGGTGCCAGAGCAGCCGACAGGCTGAGTTCGGGGAAAGAGAAACAGTGCAGTGCTTATGCTGACCAAGGGCAACTTGGGCCGGCGATCCACTAAGTAATTACTATTCTTTCCTAGTTGTAACAAAACCTCTCTCATTCTTTTTTTCTTTTTCTTTTCTTTTCTTTCTTTTTTTTTTTTTTGAGACTCTTTTTTTTTATTAATTTATTCTTGTTACATCTAAATGTTCATCCCATCCCTTGTATCCTCCCATTCCTCCCCCCCCCCATTTTCCCATTATTCCCCTCCCCTATGACTGTTCCTGAGGGGGATTACCTCCCCTGTATATTCTCATAGGGTATCAAGTCTCTTCTTGGCTACCTGCTGTCCTTCCTCTGAGTGCCACCAGGTCTCCCCCTCCAGGGGACATGGTCAAATGTGAGGCACGGCACCTCTCTCGTTCTTGGGGGAGGTTAGCTGATCAGGAGTGTGAGAGCTTTCACCTGACTCCAGAGGTAAAACAGTGCACAACCAACTGCATCAACGGCAATCATGTGAGCCAATGCAGTTTGACATAGTGGTGACCATTTTCTACCCCAGGCTCCTCCTGCACCACGATTTGATTATTTTTGATCAATTTATGGCTAAGCTGGTTTTGTTTTTGTTTTTGTTTTTTTTTTTGGTAGGGGGTTCTTAAAGTAACATAACAGGACAGTGCATGTCCTTCCCCATCACTTGACAACTGGCCTACAGCCAGGTCATCTTTGTGTAATTCTCCTATTGGATGTGGGAAAAAAAAGTCACCACCGTAACCCACAGAGCACTTAATGTCCTCCCCTCAAATTTGGTTTATTGAAATAGCCTGTCATAGAATTGCCTTCACTCCCTCACAGCTCCGCTCTGGGGTCAGCCAGAATCTTTGGGGAATCACTCAAAGAATCTACTGAAATCCAAACTCTGAGAGGCCCCCAAATGTGCGCTCTCACTAACTGCAATCAGGAATTAACCTGTTAAACTCTGACCATGCTCCCGGGGTGGGGGTGGGGCGGGGTTTGGACCATGAAGACTGTCACTTTCAACCTTCCTGACAAGTCTGTGTGCACAGTTTTAATGACTCTAAGAATGGAATGGTTGGTTGTGCTGTAAGTGTGCACTTGATCTTGCCAGTTTCAAATTGTTTTCCGAAGTGGTTGCTGCACTTTGCAGTCGCAGCCTGTGATGACAGCGCACAAATCCCACCACATCTGCCCCAGCACTTCATGTTTTCATTCCTTTAGATTTGGCCGCCAAGGAGGTATAATCTGGGAGTTATTTGCCATTTTAAATTCATTCCTCTATTCACCGTTGATATTAACATTTTTAATATGTGTTTATGTATTCTCATATCTTTTCGGATTAAATAACTTCCTCCCACTTTAAATTTGGTTGTTTGTCTTTATTGTGCTATAATAATCAGCAGAGCTCGTTACATTTTTGCACATATTTATCCTTTTCTCAGTTTATTTTCCCCTTAAGAGAATAAAGAGCAACCTTTAACAATTTGGTAGTGGCTTAATTATCAGTTTTTCTTCGTGCAGTTTGTGCTTTTTAGCTGTAAGATATCTGGTTAGTTCTGTCAACTGACACAAACTGAGACTCCCGGGAAGAGAGACAGTCAGCTGAGGAGTTTCTTCCATCAGGGATGTCTGTGGAAGGGTCTGGCCCACTGTTGGCGGTGCCACTCCTAAGCAGGTGGCCCAGAGCTGTATAAGAAGACAAGTAGCTGACAGGCCAGGGAAAAGCGAGCTAGAAAGCCACCTTCCTCCCTGGTCTCGTCTTCAGTTCCGGCCCCGACGTCCTTCAGTGATGGACCATAACCCGTGAGGCTAAATGAACCATTTCTCTCCCCCACAGCACAGGAAGCAAACTGAGACAGAACTGCTACCAGACCATAAAATGCTGCCAAGACAGATCTGACCGTGCTGTTTTGGGGAGGGTTGTGAGAGCTTTTGGAACTTTGGGTTGGAAAAGCCACCGAATGCTCAGAGCTTCGTGACCTCTTCTTTCAGATCTTGAAAGACATGATAATGATAGAAATGCTGGGATGCCTGGATTCTGGAGTTTTAGAAGGAAATGTTTGTTTTCTTAATTGAAAAAAAAGATTTTCTCCTATTCTAGAAATATTCAGTGTTTTGTTTGTACTTTACACCTCCAACATTTTTATTTGCTGAGTACCCTCCCTGGTACCCTCTTCAACCAACTGGGGACTTGAGGTATATCAATACTATCTGCCTTTGTAAGAATCAGTCTATGACTCTGATTTTTCTCTAGGACTGTCCCGTTCAATATTTAAATTCCTGTCTTTTTATTTTTATTTTTTGATACTTTGGGAATAGTGGCTTGTTCTTTACATAGTATTTTTTTCACCTAGAGATTTAGATTGCATGTGAGTTTTCCTTTTTTAAAAATTTAATCCACATATTTTGAAATATTTCCCTATCCAGCCATTCTAAGGAATTATATACCTTTCACCTTTGTGTTATACTGTAATCTCATAATTTTTGTTTTCACATATTTGGGTGTTTTCTAGATAGCTTTTTATTAATTTGCATTTTTGTTTGGCTGTAGTTGGAGAGTTCATGGCTTTAATTTTAAATGTACTTGGTGCGTATTTCATTGGCTAATGTGGGGTTGTTCTGTGAGCATATTTGTGCCCAAGGAAAGAATGTGTTTTACTCTTAATGAATAGGGAACTGTATTGCCATTCAGTCACGTTCATGAATACGGTAGTCGTGCGTGTGTGTGTGTGTGTGTGTGTGTGTGTGTGTGTGTGTGTGTGTGTGGCTATTTTTATCACTTCCTGCAAAGAGTCTTGGTATATCTAATTATGTAGCTATTCAGTGCTACTGGTTTTCTTCATGTACTGTCAGATCCTGGGTGTGACGTACACACATTTTGAACAGTTTTATGCTCTTATGATGAACCTTGACCGTATCATTACTTGAGTGTGCTTTCTTTTCTATTTTACTTTTTACATTTGCTCTATTTTATTTATTTATTCATTTATTCTTTTATTATTACTTACATCCCAATCGTAGCCCCCTTCTTTGTCTCCTCCCAGCCTCACCCTCCCTCCCTCTTCCCTCTGCTCCCTTCCCTTAGCCCTCAGAAAGGGGGGAGCCCTCCTCCCCTGCCAACTGACCGCAGCCTACCAAGTCTCATCAGGACTGCCTGCGCCCTCTTCCTCTGTGGCCTGGCAAGGCCACCCTGCCAGGGGGAAGTGATCACAAGAGCAGGCCACAGAGTCCATGTCAGAGTAAGGGGACCCACATGAAGACTGAGCTGCCTATAAGCTACATCTAATCAGGGGGCCTATGTCCTCCCGTGCATGGTCCTTGGTTGGTGCATCAGTCTTCTCAGGGTCCCTGGGGCCCAGATTTGTTGACTTTGTTGGTCTTCTTGTGGAGCTCCTGTCCCCTCTAGGACCCTTCTATGTTTATTCCTGCCAGTGGTTTTGATTCTAAGGTCTACATGTCTGAACTAAGGTGTCAATGCAAGCTTTCATTTTAGAAATGTCCACCTGACATACCCCCGTCATCCTATTTATTTATAATTTGTGTGGTGTTAGAAATAGCCCTACACTTGCTATATGACTGAGCTACCCAGGCAATCCTTCCCTCTCATGGATGAGGTCTGTGCCTGTCAACAAGGCATATTCCTTACAGGCTGGTAAAACTGGGACTCACTTTGTGAACTATTTAAAGTTTTACTCTTTAATAGAGATGTCTGACTAGCTTTCATTTAATGTTATATTATTGCATGGTTGTGTGCTCTTCTGCCATCTTGCTATTTCTTTTCTATTGTTCCATCTTCTCTTTGTTTTTGTTTTTCTCTTTTCCTGTCTTCTTTTGTATTAATTAAATTTAACCATTTTTTTTTTCATTCACCTTGAGCTGATTGTTCGTTCATTGTGGAGTTTCAATGTAGTTTCAACACACCATCATCTAGGTAATAGTAAAATCATGGTAGGTAGTGTTTAAAAGAAAATTAGGTAATATTAAAAGACCACATGTATAGTGTGATAGTGTCACTGTGCTGTAGCTCCCTTTTCTATTTTATGATTTCAGTCACTCATTTTATGTTTATTTATTATCATATTAGTTTACTATTTTATTTTTTTGAAATTGCCAATTATCTGCTAGGAAGATTATAAAATAAGATAAAATGTTTTTTTATATTTAAGCTCACATTCATCATTTGCTGTTCATTTTGTAGATTGGAAGTTGTTTCAATTTTTAATGTGTATGTGCATTAGTGCGTGTGTGGGTGCATGTGTATGTGCATGGATTATACATGCATGTGGTGCATGCGTGTGACATATATATGAATATGTGTGGGTGAATATGTACATATGTATGGGAGACACACTTGTATGCATGTGCGATGTGTGAAGAAGACTGGAGGTTAGTGTTGGGTGTCTTCCTTAGCTGCGTTCCACTCTGCTCTTTTGAGACAGGCTCTCGGTTGGCCTAGAGCACATCACTTTGGCTAGACATGCTGACCAGCGAACCTCCGGGGTGCTTCTGTTTCCACGTCCCCAGGGCTGGGGCTTTAAGTGTGAGCTGTTGGACCTATTGTTTTATAGCGGCTCTTGGAGACTAAACTCAAGTACCTTTACTGGCTGAGTTGCATATCCAGCCCAAAGATGATGCTCTTTTTTTATTTTTTGTCATGCATATTAGTTGGAAATACATTATGTCAGCATAGATTATTTTTACTTCTTCATGTTTGAAATACATTTTTCTGTGTCTTCAGTTCTAAGTTGATAGCTTCTTTCACTGCTCAACACTGTGTGTCCACTCCCCTTCCGATTGTAACTGTGAGCATATATATAATTGTCATTATCTGTACAAATCAGTGACCTTTGCTGACACTCTGTTCACACACAGGCTATGCGTTGGCCATGTCCCTGATTCCTAGCGCCTAGGTTACCCGCCTCGCACTTCATCAGGACCCTTCTTCCCTCACAGTCTCTCCTCTCCTCTCAGCTCCTCCTTTTCTTTCCTTATGTCACTTAACTTTCAGAGAGCCTTTAGCTCTATCTACTTTCCAGTATGAGCTGCAGTCTTTGTATTCTCACTGCTTGCATGGATGTGACCTTCCTCTTTCGTTTTTTGTTTGTTTGTTTGTTTTTATTTTTGTTTGGTAAGGCTTCTTCTTTACCAGGTTCAGAAATTCATAATAATACACCTCGGTGTGTTTTGGTTGCTCTGCTTGTATTTTGTGAGCATGTTGCGTGTGTGTATCTATATGTTTTTCAAATTTGGAAATTTTTGACTATTTTCTTCAGGAATTTCCTTCCCTATCCATATGTGTCTTATACTGATACATGGCGGCTGTACTTCACAGAGATTGTGGCTTTATTTTACAGCTGTCTAACACTTCAGTTGGATGGGATGTTCTGTTGGTTAACCTTTATGTCAAGTTGACACCAGCTAGAATCATTTGAGAAGGGGGACTTCTTGCCTATGAGAAAGCCTGTGGTACATGCTCTTTATTGACTGTTGGTTTGGGAAGGCGCAACTTACGGTGGATAGTGCCATTCCTGTGTGGTTGGTTCTGGGGGGAATGCTATAGGAATGCAGGTGGAGCAAGCCTCGAGGAGCAGGGCAATAAATTGCTCGCCCCATGGCCTTTACATCAGCTCCTGCCTCCAGGTTCTTGTTTGCTTGACTTCCTGACTTCCTTCCATACTGGACAGTTTCCTGAAAGTGTAAGATGAAAGAAACCCTTTCCTCTCAAAGTGCCTTTGGGTCATGGTGTTTTTTCATAGAAATGGAAACCAAAAGTAAGATACACATGCTGCTGTGTCTGTCTCCAGGTGTACCGTTCATTCTTTCACTGTCTCGTCTGCTGCTGAATACAGTGTTTGATGGCTTTCTGTGTCATCACACTCAGAGATCGTGACGGTGAAGTTCTAGTCAGTGTCTTAAAATGTGAACCACTCTATGCCACAACATGGTTGACCCTAGAAACACTATTTTATAAGCAAAAGAAACAGGTAGCAAACGGCTATGCACTGTATTGTTCCACTTGTATAGATTCAGGGTTAATTGTGGCTATGGTTGACATAGGATTCAGGGTAAATTGTGGCAGAGAGAACATTGTTTGATTGACATAGCGGGCACAAACGCTGGCAGAAAAGGGCAGCAGAGAACTGTGGGGAGGTGAAAGGCTCTTGTCCTAGCTGGATGGCAGAAGGGAACTGTGGGGAGGCGAACGGCTCTTGTTCTGGCTGGACAGTAGACATGTATGCAAACACTTGTGGAACTCACGGAACCTGTTTGACTAAAGTCAGGGGTAAGAAAGTACAGTTCTCTCTAACATCTGAGTCCAGTGTGTGGTAGCTGCTATCCCTCTAGCTCTCAAGAGGCTGCGGTGGGGTTAGGGGAGCTTGTATTTGAGACCAGCTTCGCCTGCACAGTAAGTTTAAGGCCTATCTGAGCTACATAGTGAGATCTTGTCTTGAAACACACACACACACACACACACACACACACACACACACACACACACAGAGTGGTACATGCCTGTAATGCCAGGGAGGCAGAGGCAGATGGATCTCTGAGTTCAAGGCCAGCCTGGCCTACAAAGTGAGTCCAGGACAGTCAATGCTTTCACAGAGAAACCCTGTCTTGAGAAAAACAAAACAAAACTCAACTCAAGCCTTCCTGTATTTTCCAGAGTTGAGTGAAAACATTTCCATATCTTTCCCAAGAGTATTGAGAAGTTTAGTGACTTATGCATTGTATGCCCAACCCTTCTATTTGGAAACACACACCCATATGCACACACACACACACACACACACACACACACACACACACACACACACACACACACACACACACACACACATGCACACCAATGTGCGCACACATTTTCACACATACGCATGCATACATGTCCACTCCTATGTCTTCTCATTTTACTCTTGTTGTCTTTTTCCTTTCTGAGTGGAAGAAGTATATTAAAGATAGCAACGATAATAACTTTGTTGGATAATTCTGAGTCACCTGTCATTTCTAGTTTCATTTCAATTCAATTTTCTCTGGTTCTGGCTCATATTTTTCTACCTCTTTGCACATGTTTGATTGAAAACAGATGTGACTGTTTTGTGTTGGAAGGTTGGGTTTTATAGTATTATTTTAAAGATTGCCGCAGCTCAGCTTGCTTTCCAGGCATCTCATATCTGTTTGGCTCAGTGAGTCTCTTTTACTTCTGTAGTCAGGCTCGGAGCAGCATTCTGTCCAGGGATAAATAATCTCCGTACTAACGTGGTTTCATTCCAAGGGTGTCTTCAGTGTCCCAGGGGCCGGAGTAAGTGCCCATCTTCTGCTAAGTCCAGACCGGACCGTGGTCTGGATCTGGCTGTGCGAAGCCTCTCTCCATGGTCTTTCCTTGCACAGTCATACATGTTTAGGCAGATGCTTTTTCTCAGATTTCTAAGCTTTGTGTGGGCTACGTCCTCCACTGTCCCTTCCTGTGCACTCTAGCTCCCATGATCTCACCCTTCAGTTTGAATTACACATTCTGCTCTGTATGGATTCCCTTCTTCTGAGTAGTGTTTGGAAAACCAAGGCAAATGGAAAGACAGAAGAGTAGACCACAATTTGCCCACCAGGTATGATAGCCTCAGTAGCCAAATAGTTTGCTGCTCGCTGCTTGGGTGAGCCTGGCCTTTCTACGGAGTGAATGTCCCTTCTCTCTTGTTCATGGCTTTGCTTACTTGTGGCTTTAGTACATCAAAGCTGCTCTTCTTCCTACATGTCTTTGCTTCTGTCCTTCTTTTCTGACTGTTGGATTCTGTGGTCTAATTTGCCTGAACTCTTGTTCTGAGTTTTAGCATAGCACGTCGGTCAGATGGTTGTTGAAGTGAGCATCCATTTTGGTCCAGACACTTGTGGTCCATCACTGAGGAACCACTCAGAAGTGTTGTGAAATGCTGGCAGATGCTGTGAGAAGGTTCCAGAAGGAACAATCAAAGACACAATATATCTTGCATGGTCTGTACAATCTATAAGTGTTAACCAAATTATTTAGTAGAAAGGTTGACTTATTCTGCTTTGAGACAAGAGTCCCTGGTGCTTCTATCACACGCCTCTTTGTCTCCTTGTACTTCCTCTCTTTTGTTCCTTTGCAGATCACTCTGGAGTTGATAATTACAGGCGGTCAGATCCTTTATTGTTGGATGAAACACGGTGTTTCATTTTCAGTAGCATCTTATCTCATGCCAGCTAAGCACCTTACTCCTTATGATCTCATATAGCCGACCTTTTATCTGGTTCCCAATCCTAGAGTCTGTATGTTGGGTATGCTTAAGAACAGCGAGGTATCATTTTTATGCTCTCATGATTGGTTCTTATTTTAGACATATCTTAAACTCTGAAATTACTTTGAAATACTTTGCCTTTCCCAGTAGAAGGCCTTTCTTGTTCCTCTAACATTAGTAGCCTTAGAGGGCCAGCACATTGAGTATCATCAACATAGTAAGATTTGGTAATTTATATCCCCCTCTTCACTGGGTTTTTAGTTTTAAAAAAGGGGTTCATTAACACCCAAGATGTTAAATATATACGTCTTTAGCAAATCTGAGCTAGGTGCAGGCCAATTAACTCTACATAAATGCTCATTTAGTAGAAGTTTTCAGGGAGTTGCTGTGGCTTGTTTCACACTGAAACGTTCCATTCAGTGACGTCAGTGGTCACTGGACCAGGGAGTTGTGCTGCTGCTGCTGCTGCTGCTGCTGCTGCTGCTGCTGCTGCTGCTCATCAGCTATCGAATGCTTAAAAGACAGGGCAACCAAGTTCACAGCATGGAGGTTAGAAATGTTCTACAAGGAGAAATGGTACCTGAGGCTGACTGCACCCAGCACAGCTCCAGGGATGGAGCAGTGATACCTGAGGCTGACTGCACCCAGCACAGCTCCAGGGATGGAGCTGATTGGGCCACTGAATGAATGAAGAAGACAGACAGATGGACACATGGACAGAAAGCTGGAATTAGGTGTTTAGGTTTTTGGCTAGAGAAATAACAGCATCTGGGAATCTCAGTGTGTTTATTAGGTAGAGTTGCAGAGGGAGACATAGTTATTGTACACAGGTAAACAAGGGCGTGGAGTTACTGCATATCGATAAAGGAGGAAGCAGGGTTTCCACTACACCTGAACCCAGGGGACATGTTTAGTTACCTTCATAGAAGTCTCTGTAGGGTGGTAAATATTCAGGAGGTAAAGCTGGAGGACATTTTGTGCGCACCCTATCAACATCCACACACAAGCAGAAGGGAAGGCTTTGCATTCGCCTCTGCTCCCTGGGGAGAAGGGTTTGTCATTCTTCATGGCTGCGAGGCTCTGGTGTCCTTGGCATGGCCATGCTCATGTCAGCAGTGCACTCGAGACTTTACTCACTCAGGGTTGAATGGCTGACACTGTAGGACATAGAGCATTTTCCACATTATTGAGTTGATCTATATTTTGATTTTGTAATAGTTAATGATTGGAATGCCACGTCACATAAATACAGAATACTGAGTTTCAGAAGCATGTTCAGGGTCATGCAGACAGTGCTGGAAATCATAGTCTAATTCCAAGTCAAAATTCATTAATGACTATCTTTAAGGGTCTCAAGCCAGTAATTCAAACATTTTTTAAAGGAAACAAATATTCTAATACTATACAATCTAAAAGCACATTAATTTTATATTAACCTGATGAGGAATGATGGTAAGAAAATATTAAGTTTTCTATATTTGAACTACCACATTTCTAGAAAAGCAGAAAATGTGGCATGCATACTAAAACATTGCAGTTCATAATGTACAGTAGTCTGGAATCTGGGCTGAGGTGTTTCAGGCAGTGTTGGCTAACATTGCATAGCCTGACTGCAGGCAGAGCACTTTGCAGAACCAGGTGATGCCACATGATACCACCTGGCAAATGTTGCCAGAAACACATCAGATTCATCATACATTGCATTCTAAATTAATTTTTTTCATTAGTGTTCAGAAACCTTTACTGTTGCCAAGATTTTTCTCGACACCCACATCCAGTTACATGACCCTCATATGGTTCACGATCCACAGTTTAAGAAGCTCTGTCTTCCAGGAATCGGGAGGCTCTGAGCCCTCGCATTCTCATCAGCTGGGCATTGACCACTTCCTCCTAGTGGTGGGATGCAGGGGAGGGATGAGCCCTGGAGGAGAAGAGTTGCCAGATACAGCCCAGCTCTTTGGATTTACAAGAATCTTTGTACACTGGTCACCCTCCCATCCTCAATCACCTCTGTGAAACCTCTGGTTAGCTTTCCTCTGCACCTACGTGCTTAGGAACATCTTGCTCTCTGGCTATTCTAGCAGTGTTTTAGGCTGTGCAGCCAAGCAGAAATATTATACTCTTTGTGAAAACCTGAGGTCAACACAATTTCTGCCAAGAAAAATTATAACCTTTTGTATTGAGATTGGGATTTTGGGGTTAGGGAAGGGGAGAGGAAAAAAAGGAACTGGGGTCCCCAAAGCCCTTATCTCTTTCCAGAGCATCACGATAGAGACCGTAAGTTTATTCTTGGCAGGAAAATAGCCTCCCTTCTCTCAGGCCCCAAAGAGAATGCAAAGCTTTTCACAAGTCACACTGTCAGGAGCATTTATGTTGAGTGCCATGTGCTTGGCTTTACTGGTGACTTCTCCGGACTTTGCAATTTCATTTCTGATTTCAGCATGGAGAACACTGTGTTATCTATTTCTCTGCTTGCTGTGATAAAATATTTGACAAAAGTAACTTGTGAGAAACATTGGCTCACAGTTTAAGAGTGCAGTCCATCCTGATGGGCAAGTCCTGGTTGTGGGAGCCTGAGGTAGTTGGCCACATTGCACGCACAATCGGGAAACAGAGAGACACAGATGCTGCTGCCCAGCCTCTTATTTTCTTTATTCAGTCTAGGGTCCAGCCCACAGAATGGTGTTACCCACGTTCATGGTGGATCCTTCCATTCAGTCTCATCTGCATAACCCTCATGGGTATGACCAGGGCTTGTCTCTTGAGTGGCTGTAGATTCTGTGAAGGTGATGATATCGACCATCACAAGCACATTCGGTCCAAGTCATGTTCCAGGCCTGGGTTTTGCATTGAACCAAACAGAACAAAGGCTGTTTTCATGTGGCACTGTGAGTATTAGTTATTTTTCTTGCTATAGTAAAATACCTGACAAAATCAGCTTAAGGAAGGAAAGCTTCTTTTGGCTCACAGTTCCAAGTGCAGCGCATCGTGACAGTGAGGTCACGGCAGCTGGAGCAGGGGGCAGCTTGTGCTCGGTCACGTTGTGCACACAGTTGGGAAGCAGAAAGATAAATGCTGGTGCCCAGGCCACATTTACCCTCCTATTCAGTCTAGAACCTCCGCTCATGCGATGATGCCATCCACATTGAGCGTGGGTGTTCCCACCTCACTCACTCCAGGCCAAAACTCCCTCATGGACATGCCCAGGGCTTTGTCGCCTCACAAATTCTAAGCCTGTTAGGTTGACACTATTCACCATCACCCTGCATCTTGAGAGTCGGAGTTATTTTAGAAAGCTTTTGAGCCAGAGGCATCTGAATTCAAAACCATTCTGTGTCTTAGTACTGCCATGACCTTCTTTTTCTCATTTACAAGCTGAAGGTAATGACGCCTTGAAGGTTGATGTAATTTTAAATGTGTATCTGTCTGTTAATTTGTTAGAGGGGTTTACTTTCATTAAATGAATACAGATGGAATATCAGCACCATCTTTGAAGGAGAGACTGCTTCCAAAGGAAAGTGGTACCTAGGTTGAGAAAGATGCAAGGAAGAGAGAAAGGCGTAGGTAACTTTGACAGCCTTTGGGGGATGCTGGTGCAGCAGGTGTTAGGAGAATGGGTGGGAGGCTAGTGCTGGTTCTAAATATTCCGATATTCCAGGACATCCAGCTATGCAGGGCCCCTCTTGTCAGTCCCAGGCTGCTTCTCACTGGGAGCGTACACCCAAACAGGACCAACTCCAATGTAAAATCAGCATTAGTGGAATGGGATTATCAGATTTTTGAAGTGTCAGGATGAGGTTTCCATAGAAATGACCCTTTTCTCTCTGTCTTTGTCAAGTTTAAACTGTATTAACTGTGCTCATTCCCTCCCTTTCTTCTCCCAAATATCAATCTCAGAGTGTGCCTTTCTTTCTTTCTTTCTTTCTTTCTTTCTTTCTTTCTTTCTTTCTTTCTATTTATTATCTATCTATCTATCTATCTATCTATCATGTATCCACCATCTATCTATCTATCATCTATTGCTATTTTCTTACCTATCTTTATCCATATCTGGATATTTATATGGATAATATCGTCAATCTATATGTTTGAGATGGCACTTAGGGCATTCATGCATGCAACGCATCATTCAATGCTCTGCTTCTTCAGATGTGCATGGAACAAGCATCCTTGGATATTTAGACAGCTAGCCATAGCACATTCATGTACGTTCTTTGTCTTCATCACAGCACATGTGGGCATTCTTATGTCATTTCGCAGACTCTAAAATAGAGTCAGTAAAGTGATTCACCAAAACATACAAGAGGTAAGTGGAAGAGCTTGGGTTAGAACCCAATACTGACTGTCAAATTTTATTTCTTTCCCAAGGCCTCAGGAGTTCTCTGGTGATGAGGTGGGTCTCCCCAGAGAGCACACGTGTGAACATAGAACACAACCTGTTTCATGGCTTTAGAGAATTTCAGGATCCCGTGTCAACTTGGCCCAAACTATGACTTTTCTTGATAGAAGCATGAATGCATGTATCAATGTTTTACCCAGTTTTTATAACTTAACAGAAGCCCTAACCTCATCCATGGACTACAGGCTAGGAATCTCTGACCTAATCCCACCACAAATCTGCACTAGAGTGTTTCCCATTCAGTTCAGTTTGTCAGCTTATGGTTAAGCAAACATGAGGAAAGAGGAAGGAGACTTTCAGCCCCCACCAGCTGGAACCCAGCCCACTGTGTGTTATAACACAGTAGGGCCACTCGCACTCAGCTGTGAACTAAGAAATGTAGAGCACTCAAGCAACGAACTCCAGTCCAGGGGAGGGAGGAACAGGCAGTGATTACACAAACGCTGGTTTCCGGTTCACATGGCGGCTGGCTGCGAAGGCAGAGTACATGGGTGGCTCCAGCCCCTTCAGGTGTTTATTAGTCCAAGAAGCCCAAGCCTCAGACACCTCATTTACTGAGAGCAGTTTGCACACAGAGGACTCGTGACATCAATATTCCAGCCTCTCCTCACACAGACAGATCAATGGCTCGCTCTTATCCGACAGCATCATAGACATTTTTCCCTGGATCGAAGCAGGAAGGGAAGAAATTGCAGGTAGGATTTGCAGCTGGCTGCCATTCATGATTTTATTGAAAGGCTTTACTGGCCCCCATTGCCTGGATCCCCCAAATCTGCACATTCAAGCATCTTGACAGGCATGAGAGATAGGAGCGGGGGCCGTGTCAGTCAGCGTGGAGTGCCGTGCGAGTTAAGTTCTTACCATACCACAATGCTGTCCTCTAGGATTCAAGCAATGCTGTGTGCGTATCAGAAAACATGCAGAAAATCTGTGCCACGTGTAAGTCCAGATTCGTCCCAGACTTGCTGCGTGCCCTCCCGGGAGGGGCCAACACACAAGGGGCAAATGCACAAAGTCACACTGTAACTTGGTTTAATTTCCCAAAAGCACCTCTCAGGGAGAAATCAGTTTTATAAACTTTATTGATCGTGTGCCTGGGACCATGCCAGGCAGTGGAGATATAAGATGAATAAAACCCAAGGCATTTATTTATTCTTTCACCCATCTACTCAGATGTCATTTTTTAAAAGGGGGGAAAAACACGCTCCATGATTCTACACAAGCAGAGGAGAGCGGACACAAATAAATCCAGAGCATTGAAGCTGAGTCTTGTCGTTCATACCTGTAAAGCCAACATCACAAATGCTAAGACAGGAGGAAAGCTGAGAGTTCCAGGCCAGCCTGGGCTACGTGGTATATTGAATCCCTAACTCAGGACAAAACAACTACAACAACAGGAGCAAAACAGTTGGTGGACATCTAGGCTCATTCAATTTCCTGGCCTTTGTGGATAGAGCAGCAATGTACATAGATAAGCAAGTGTCTTTATAATTGGACAACAGATTCTTTTGCGCAAATGCCCAGGAGTGGTATAACTGGGTCATATGCTAGTGCTGTTTTAATTGTGTTAGAAATCTCCAAACCAATTTTCCACTGTGGCTGTGCCAGTGCAGTGGTGAAGGGGTAATGATAATGTGCTACATACACACAGTGGAATTTTGTTCTGCTGTAAAAAAAAAAAGTTACAAAATGTGAAAGAAAGTGGATGGAATGAAAAATACTATATTAAGCAAGGAACTCAGGCCCAGAAACACACAGACTACATGCTTTCTCTCTCTCTCTCACATGTAGACAGTTGCTTCAGATTTTAGATTATTTGTTTAATTTGGAGGTCAGAAAGCTAGGAAAGGGCTCCTGAGGGGATGGAAATGCTAAATTGGGGAGCATAGGAAACATGGGTGATATGCAAACAGAAGCAGGGCATACTGGGGGTATAGATGTTTAGGTAGGGTAAGGGTTAAGGGATGATGGAGTCAGGAAATGGTTGACTGAATCTAAAGATGTCAAAAAAATCTCCATATGGAAATATACTATTTTGCAACTCAATTATTAATAAAAAAAAAAATGGCTTTAATGGAAGTGTCCTGAATGGATGGATAGCTTTACTCCTAGAAGCCATAGTTACGGAACAGACACACTAATATCAGGTGCGGGCTGCCTGCTCTATGAGTCTGTGGTCAGTATAGGCTATTACTGTTGCTGCTGGTTGCTCACCACAACTAGATCATAAGGCCCTATTGCTGAAGACACCACACACCGTGGTCGCAGGACACAAAGAAGTAGAGCTGGAGCTGAGGTGGAAGCTTGCTGCTCGCTGGATAACTAACATTCATGGTGCTGAAAGGTGTTATGCAGGCTGCTGGGAGGTAGGGGCATTGCCGATGATCATATGCCAGCAACTGTGACCCTTGATAGATACAATATTGACATGTCGGACAGGATGTGCCATTTGGTTACATAAGAACCTGTCTGTTATGGGAGTAACTATTCTGCTTTATGCTTGGGCTTGAAGCATCCCCCACAGATGGTAATTCATGCCTGACACTGTAAGGCTGACCAAAAGCCCATGGAATGGGACACCCTAGGTCCTGGGGAGAACTTACTACCCATAGCCTACATAAGGCATATATAATGCCTTCTAAATATTTGTTTATAGCCACAGACTTGTGCAGATTTTAGCCCTGGTCAAAGAATTTTCTTTTTGCAGTGTGTAGTTAATGTAGAGACTGACAACTGGTGAAAGTACATGATTGTTGAGGGTTCACCCTTAAAGGAACATGTGTATAGTGTGATGGACTTGAGAGGTAAGGCTAACAAGGCTATTGTTTCAGGAAGAAATGAAAGCACTTATGAGAAGGCTTACTACAATGCTCAGCTTTGCTAGCCAAGGTACCTCCAGCCCTGTGTGGCCCAAACACTCATTCTGTCTTGAGGGCACATTGTGAACGTGTCATCTTGGGAATGGATGGTATATGCTAGCATATAACCCAAACTTGATCCTGGGCATCCCAGTCTACATAAACGAGAGGAATGAGTTTCTGTGATTTATAAATTATCTAGACTCTGAAGTTTAAGGTAGCAGGCTGCATGGACTAAGACCATGGGTTGTGGTGATCACATGCATTTCCCCACTGCTGGTGTGAGGCTGGAGACTGAAAAGTTGCTCCATGGCCAGACCACAAGGAATGGTATGTGCTATGAAATTTGAACTTTATCTTGGAAACCACAGGGAGCAGTTGAAGGATTTTAATGGGGGCACATTTCTATTATAAATGGACAACTCTGTCTGCAGGGAGGAGGATATGTTGAAAAACAAAAGGGGGCCAGGCTTCAGGATGGGAGATAAGCTAGAAAGCTTTTTTTTTTTTTCCTGGAATTCAGATGAATTCAAAATAAAGCAGTAATGGCTACATGAGATAGGAGGTAGATATATTAAAAGCAAATGTAAAAGATGTGGCATGACTTGCATGCACACACAAAAGAAAGAAGGCTTTATGAGAAGAACGGTGAATGGAGAAATGGTGAGCAAGAAGTTGAGCATTCAGTGACAACGCCTTTGAGAAGGTAAGAAACGAAAGGCATGGCAGGCACACTAGGCAGGAGGGGATGAAGAGGCAAAAGAGAACACTATAGTGACTTGTGTTAGTGTGGCTCTAGAACACTGGGTGAGAGAGATGCTGTGAACAGTGTTGAGTTACTGTTGTTGTAGGAACAGTGGATGAGAGAGATGCTGTGAACAGTGTTGAGTTATTGTTGTTGTAGGAACACTGGGTGAGAGAGATGCTGTGAACAGTGTTGAGTTACTGTTGTTGTAGGAACACTAAGCAACACAGGACTCTTCTATCTTTCTTGGGTTAATAGGACATGAGGAAAAAGAGGATACCATGAATGGGTTTGATTTACTATGGTTGTAGAGCATTCAGCAAGAGAGTATACTGTGAGCTGTGGGCTTAGTAAGGATGAGAGAACTCTTGGCAAGAGAAGATATGTGAATTCTTTGAGGTACTGTCATCTTAGGAAGACTAGGCAGGAAATGATGCTGTGAACCATCGTGAGTTACTGTATTGTAGGAATACAAAGCAAGAAAGAATACTGGACAGTATTGTGCTAGTGTTATTGTAGGAACACTAGGCAAACTGTGACCTAACTGTCTTTAGTTACTTTTGTTTTAAGAACAACAAGAGAGAACATTGTATATGGCATTGTGTTACTGTCCTAGAAACACTAGTCAAGAGTAGATTCTGTGACATTCCTTGGGTAAGTGTGGTTGTAGATGCAGTAGACAAGAGAATTCTGTAAACTGTGTTGGTAACTCAGTGTGGGTATAGTAGCATTAGGCAAGAGGATACTCTAAATGGCTATTTACTAATTGGTGGTTCTATTAATACCAAGGAAGAGAAGACACTGTCAACTGTGTTGACTTAACAACTCTAGATAAGAGAAGATCCAGTGCTGTCTGTTGAGTTAGTGTAGTTCTTGCAACACTATGCAAGAACAGTTTTGTGTTAATGTGGTCGTAGGAGCATTAAGCATGAAAGGATGCTGTCAATTGTGTTCACTTAGTGTGTTTTTAGATTCACTTGTCAAGGATTATTGCTGAGAACTGAGTTTAATTATTGTCATTGTAGGAACACTCTTTAAGATAGTATAGAGTGAGCTGCATTGAGTTAGTGTGGTTGTCGGAACACTGTGCAGGAGAGGCCGCTGTGAACTGTGTTCAGTTAGTTTGTCTGGAGTAACACATCACAGGAAATGATTCTGTGGACGTCACTGGATTGCTGTGATTGTATCAAAACTGCAGGGGATGCACTTGTGAACTGCCCTGAGTTAGGGTAGCTGGATGAATGCTGTGCAAGACAGGATGTTGTGTACTGTGTGCTATGGTTAGTTAGTGTGTTTGTAGTTGTTGTGAACCCATATGTGTTATTGCCACTGCAGCAACACTAGGCTGGTGAGGACCTTTTGAAGTGTGTAAAGTTAGTGAAATTACAGGAACCATGGGCTAGAGAGGCTATGAACTGTGTTGGCTTAGTACCTTTGTAGGAACACCAGGGAAGAGAGGATGCTGTGAACGTGTTTGTAGGGCACTATGCGTTATTCTGTGTACTGGTTTGGTGATCTGCCGAACTCCTGTACTTTTAGGAACACTAAGCAAAAGAGAACTCTATGTATTAAATTGTGCTAGTGCTTTTTTATGAACTCTAGGCACAAGTGGATGCTGGAAGTGTGTTGCATGAGTGTGGTTGTAGAAACACTGAACAAGAGATGATGGTATTACTGTACTGAGTTACTTTTGTTGTAGGCCCTATAGGCAAGGAAGAGGACAAGGTGAATTCTGTTGAGTTAGTGTGGGTGTTGGAACACTAGGCAACAGGGGATGCTGTGAACTGTGTTGAGTTAGTGTGGGTGTTGGAACACTAGACAACAGAGGATGCTGTGAACTGTGTTGAGTTGGTGTGGGTGTTGGAACACTAGGCAACAGAGGATGCTGTGAACTGTGTTGAGTTAGTGTGTACAAACACCAGGGTAGAAACACTAGGCAAGAGAGGAAGCTCATAACTGGTGTTCGTTAGTCTGAATGTTTGAACACCAGGGAAGAGAAGATGCTGTCAATTGTGTCAGCCCACTGTGGCTATAGAAACTAGGAAAAGGGAGGGAGTGCAGTAAGATCTCTTGAGTTAGTGTGGTTCTTGGAAAACTGTGCGAGGCATAATGTTATGAACTGTATTGTGTTAGTGTGTTTATAAGGACACTAGGCAAAAGAGAATGCACTAAATTGTTTTGGTTAGTGTGTTTGTAGGAACAATAGGCCAGAGAAATTGCTATAAAGTTGATTTCTTATCACATAGGTACACTATTTAACAGAGTACACTGTATTCTGTGCTGAGACACTAGGCAAGGCAGAATGCAGTGAACTCTGAATATGACAGTTAATGACAGTTTAGGAACACTAGGCAGGAAATGGCATTGTGAACTACGAAGGTTCTTGTAGAAACTCTAGCCAAGAGAGGGTGCTGTGGATTGTGTTAGTGTGGCAAGGGTGGATATGTGATCGATTTTGGGGAGGTGTGGTTTCAGGAAGACTAAACAACAGAGGACTCTCTGAACGGTCTTGAGTTACTGTGGTTGGTGGAACAGTAGCCAAGGGAGAACAAACACTGTGTACTGTGTTGTGTTAGTGTGTTTTTAGGAACACTAAGTAAAATAGAGGCCTGTGAACTGTGCCATGTCAGTGTTGTTGTAGGGACGCCAGTGAAGAGAGGATAATATGTGTTACCCTGACTTGCTGTGGTTCTATGGACACTAGGTAAGAAACCGTGACGTGAGCTCTGTTGAGTGAGTGTGCTTGTAGGAACAGTGGGTAAGAGGATCCTCTCAACTGCTCTGACTTATGCAGCTGTGGCAACACCAGGCATGATAGGACAGAGCGAGCTGCTTTGAGTGAGTGTGCCTGTAGGAACATTAGGCAAGAGAAAACTCTGTGAACTGCCCTGGGTTAGTGTGTTTGTAGCAAGGCTAGGGAAGAGAAGACACCGTGGAATGTGTTACGTCAGTGTGGTTTTAGGAACACAAGGCAAGAGAGGACACGGCAAACTGTGTTGAGTTAGGGAGGTCATAGAGACTCTAGGAAAGAGAGAGGACTCTTTCACCGGTGTTGGTGTAGTTGCAGATGTAGGCAATGCTAGCAGCTGGGCTCTGTGTTGGGTTAGGGTACTTGTAGGCACAGGAGACAAGCAATGGTGCTATGCACTGTGATGGCTAAAGCATTTGTAGGGGCACTATGCAAAAAAGATGGCTGAGAACTGAGCTGAGTTATTGTCATTGTAGAAATACTATTTAAGAGAGTGCTGTGGAAATTGAGCATTATTGTAGGAACACTAGGCAAGAGAGACCCTTGTGCACTGTGTTGAATTAATATGCTCATAGGTAACATAAGCAAGAAGGGAGGCCATTAACTGTATTGGATTACTTTGGTTGGAGAGCACTATGCAAGAGAGGATGCTGTGAACTGAGGTGAATTAGTGGGGCTGCAGGGAAACTAGACAGAAAAGGATACTGTGAACCGTTTTGTGTTAGTGTGGTTGTAGGAACGTTTACTTACTGTGTGTCTATGGACACTACGCAAGAAGATGCTGTGCACTGTGTTGTGTTGGAGTGATTGTAGAAAGAGCAGGTTAGGGAATGCTATAAGCTCAGTAGTTAGTATATCTAGCAACACAAAACAGGAGAGTGTGCTTTAAATTGTGTTGCTGTAGCACAAATATAGTAAAAGGGGTGGAGAGAAGACACTGTGAACTGTGTTTTGTTAGTGTGGCTTTTACTCACACTAGGCAAGAGAGTACATGGTCAACTATATTGAGATAGTATGGTTGTAGAAACACTAGGCAAACCAGGGTGCTATAAACAGTGGCTGCTTTGTGTGTCCATGTAGGAACACTAGGCAAAGGAACACTATGTGGACTGTGTTGAGTTGGTGTGGTTGTGGGAACAGTAGTCAAGAGAGGGCTCTGTGAACTCTGTACTTACTGTGGCTTAGGACTAGTAGGCAAGAGAGGACACCGGGAAGGTTGTTGAGTTAGTGTGGTGTTGGCATAGGAGCATTAGGCAAGCAGGATGCTGTGAACTGTTGGGTTATGGTTAGATGAACACTTGTCAAGATAGAAAGCCATGAACTCTGTTGCATTGGTGTGGGTTTAGGAACACTGTGTGGTGGAAGACACTGTGAACTGTGTTGTGTTAGTGAGAGTGGGAACACTAGGCAGGACATGGTGCTGTGAACTGTCTTTTTAAAGGCACTGATTAGTTGGGTTTGTCTGTTTTTAAAGAAACTTATGCTGTAAAGTGTTTGAAGTAGTGTTTCTTTTTAAGAACACTGGGCCGAAGAGGGTGTTATAAATGGTCTTGCATTAACGAGGTTGATGGAAAACTCTGCAAAGGAGAACACTGTGTACTGTTTTGTGTTAGTGGGTTTAGGCCACTGTGACCTGTGTTCAGTGTTGCTGTGGGAACGTTAAGTAAAGACACCGTGAGCTGTGTGGTTTATGTGGAGTAGGCACAATAGGCAAGAGGGGATGTTCTGAACTGTGTGGGCAAATGAGAGTGGAGGAACACTAGGCAAGAGAGGACAGTGTGAACTGTATTCGATTAATGGGTTTGTGGAGAGGCCTATGCAAGGGAGGATGTGAACTGTGCTGAGTTACTGTCACTGTAGCAACCTTAGCAATGGAAGATCCTGTGAAATGTGCTGAGTTACCACTGTAGGAATCTTGTAAGAGGGAATGTTGTGAACTGCGTGGAGTTTGTGTACATATAGGAAGACTAGACAAGAAAGGATTCTGTAAACTGAGGTAGTGTGCTTTCAGGAGTACCTCACATGAGAGGATACAGATGCTGTGATCTGGCTTGAGTTTGTGTGGTTGTAGGAACACCGGGCAAGAGAGGATGTTGTGAACTGTCTTGAATTAGTGGGGTTGTAGTCACAGTGGGCATGAGAGGACACTTCAACTGTTTTCAGTGTTGTCGTATAAACACTAGGTGAGAGACCATGCTGCGTCATGTGTTGAGTTAGTGTCATTTAGGACTATGAGGCAGGTGAGGATGCTCTGAGGTTTGTTGGCTGTAGAACACTAGGAACAGTAGAAGACTTTGACTCATGTTCAGTTAGTGCCATTTAGTCTTGGTAGGAGAGGTCTGAGGGTGTTCATGTCTCAAAGAGGAAAATCCTCCATATAAAGGGATGAGTTTAACAAGAGAGATTTGGTGGGGCACCATCTAAGAGGCCACAAAAAAGGATGAGATCTAAATTCCTAACAGAGCAACCATGCTCAGAGAACACAACCTAGGAAGAGTCTATGCAGGGGGTGGGGGAGTGGGGGTGGGGGGGGGGGGGGAGGGAAAGATTGAGGCCAGTGGCTGAGAGAGCAGGGACAGTGATCTAGTGGCTTCTGTTTTCCCTACAATGACAACAATTTTACTTTTGAGAAAGAATGGGAAGGCACCCCCGAGGGTACTATTAGACCCCATGCTGGATAGAGGCTATTACAGCACCGACCATGTGTCATAGAGTCACCAGGGGACCAGAGTGTAATCCCGTTTTGTACTCAATGTTCTCAAATTCCAATCTGAGTACAAATTACAATTGTACTCAAATGTCATCGAACAGCTGTGAGTGGCAGGTGGCACAGGGAGCAGCAAGGCTGAGAGTCCTGGGTCTTCTCTGCTGGGAAAACACCTGGTTGTAAGACAGGTCTAGCAATTCTAGTCTGTGGGGCTCTCAGAGGCAGTAACTAGGGTGGGAAGCCACCCTGCTAACGATATGTCAAATAATGGAAGGTCTGCTCTGACTATGGATGGATCTGTGTCTGCTATGGGGCCAAGAGCTGCAGGGGAAACAGTGAAACGTGAGTGAGCAGAAAGGAACTCAGAGACAAAAGATGAGCATATGAATGTTTCTTTTTCCTTTTTATATTTTTTAAGCAACAAATATTTCAAGTTACTAGGTAACTTGGAGTGACTAATGTGCAAAATATATCCGTATCATGATTATGTCTGGGGGTTTCCGAAGCAGCTCAGGTTGTGCGCACTCGTCCAGCATGTGCAAGGGCTTGGGCTCCGGCCTCACCACTGAGCAGTCATGTCTAGTTCTGGGAATGAGAGGTTAAGAGATTCAGGCTGGCTGGATAACTTGGAGACAAGCATAGGACGCAGGAAAGGAAAACAGATGATAGTGGACATAGCTCTCGGAAACTTCCAGAGAATGTACCTGCAAGGTAGCTGCCAGGTCCCATGTGGCATGAAGGGGAAGGGAAAGCCATCTTCAGAATCTCTTAGATGACGTTTCTTGCATTTATTTAGTGCGTATGTAGGCGGCGCATGGGTGCAATGACAGGTATGCGGAGGTCAGAGGACAACTTTCAATCACTATGTGAGTTTTAGGGATTAAATTTAGATCATCAGGATCCACCAAGTGATACTGTAGCTAGTGCCTTCACCTTTGAGACTTCTTGCCAGCCCTGATATTTCTTCTTAGGCAACTGAGAGGGACCCTGATATCTCTCTCTCTCTCTCTCTCTCTCTCTCTCTCTCTCTCTCTCTCTCTCTCTCTCTCTCTCTCTCTCTCTCTGTCGTGTGTGTGTGTGTGTGTGTGTGTGTGTGTGTGTGTGTGTGTGTGTGTGTGTACATGGGCCTGCTGTGTCGAATCTCTTACATAAAAAGTCAATCCAAATTCTCAAAAACATTGTTCTGAAATGCCATTTTGGACAACACATTTTGAGGAATAAAAAGAAAAAGAAGAAACAATTATAGAACAATAGAAGGTAGCATGTAACCCTGATTGAAGCTATTACTCACAGATTCTAGGACTTACAGAAGTCCTCAGGGAAGAGCTAGAAGATCGAGTCCCCAGGGAAGATTGCAATTGGAAGAAATAACAAAATCAGAGTTTAAAAGTACAAACTTAATTCCATTTTGTAGTAGAGGGCACAGAGCCTCTCAAAGTTGAAGTTACTTGTGTGGGATGCCCAAGTGTTGTGCTGGTGACAAAGTTGTATAAGGGCAAAAAAAAAAAAAAGCAAAACAACAAACAAAAAACATGGCAACAAAGCTAGGGATGCCACCATCATAGCAGGAGCTGCTGCAATTGTGTACACAGGTTCACTGGTTGCAAACAGTGTCATCAAGCATCGGGTGCCTCTGGCAGCTCCACGAAGTAAGTTACAGGCACTAGTGGGCTTTTGTCTTTCTGTTTTTTTTCTTTAAAAGGTAGCCATTCAAAGTCTGAATGGTTTTATTTGTGAAACTCATTTTTCTTGGGGGCAGAGACCACCTCCAAAGACACTGAAAATGCATGGCAACAAATGGATGAGACTATTCTTACAGATCAAGGAGTCTGGAGCCAGCTGACCTAAGGTTCAATCCCCTTTTTATAATGGTATCTTGGTGCCTGATGAGCTGTCTGGGCTTTTCAGTACCCCAGTTCCCACAGTGGTAGATATGGGGCTCATGGACTGGCTCCAGAGAGGTCTTGTGAGCATTAAATAAAAATATATGGAAATAACAGAACAGTACTTGGAAGGTAGTAAACACTCAGTGCACCATAGCGCCCACTGTTACTTAGCTTTCCAGTGCGTGAGGCTGGGGTTCATGACCTAGGAATCATCATACAGAAGGCTTCCACTGACACAAGCTTTTGAAGGTGACAAGCCCTTTTAGGGCTCAGCTGTGCATTTTCTAGGGGCCTAAGATGCCAATCACTCATGGTTCATCAGAGATGGGCCTAAGGCAGTGGCTCTGACTTCATTGTCCCATGCTAAGAAAGAATCCTTTATTATGTCTAGGTCTGAGTCTTGTATCCCTGATCCCTCCAAGACTTTTATCATGAAGGAATGTTGTATTTTGTCAAAGGCTTTCATCTAATGAGATGATCATGTGATTTTTTTTCTTTCAACTTGTTTATATGATGACGTTGATGGATTTTCATATGTTGAACCATCCTTATATCCCTGGGATGAAGCCTGCTTGATCATGGTAGATGATATATTTGATGTGTTCTTGGATTCAGTTTGCAAGTATTTTATTGAGTATTTTCATATCAATATTCATGAGTGAAATTGAATTGGTCTGAAATTCTCTTTCTTTGTTGAGTCTTTGTGTAGTTTAGGTATCAGGGTGACTGTAGCTTCATAAAATGAGTTTGGTAATGTTCCTTCTGTTTCTAGTTTGTGGAATAGTTTGAAGAGAATTTGTAATAGCTCTTATTTGAATGTCTGGTAGAATTCTGGCTACAATCATTTGGCCCTAGGCTTTTGTTGGTTGGAAAACTTTTGATGACTGCTTCTATTTCCTTAGGGGTTATAAAACTGTTTAAACAGTTTACCTGATCTTGATTTAATTTTGGTAAGTTAAATTTATCAAGAAAATGTCCATTTCTTTTTGATTTTCCAATTTTGTGGGATACAGGCTTTTGAGGTAAGACAAAATGATTCTTTGGATTTCCTTAGCATCTGTTGTTACGTTCCCTTTTCATTTCTGATCGCCAACATCACATTAAATAGAGAGAAACTCAAAGCAATCCCACTAAAATCAGGGGCATGACAAAGCTGCCCACTCTCTTCATACTTTTTCAATATAGTACTTGAAGTTCTAGCTAGAGCAATAAGACAACAAAAGGGGATCAAGGGGATCCAAATGAGAAAGGAGGACGTCAAAGTATCACTATTCACAGATGATATGATAGTATACATGAGTGACCCCCAAAATTCTACCAGAGACCTTCTATAGCTGATAAACACTTTCAGAAAATTGGCTGGATACAAGATTTAAAAACATCAGTAGCCCTCCTGACAAATGATAAATGGGCTGAGAAAGAAGTTAGAGAAACAACACCCTTCACAGTACCCATGAATAGCATACAGCATCATGATGTAACTGTAACGAAGCAAATGAAAGACCTGCATGACAAGAGCTTCAATTCTCTGAAGGAAAAAATTGAAGAAGATATCAGAAGATGGAAAGATGTCTCATGGTGACAGATAGGTAGGGTAAACATAGCATTGAATCTACAGATTCAATGAAATCCCCATCAAAATAACAAACACAATTCTTTACAGTCCTTGAAAAAAGAATTCTAAACTTCATATGGAAAAATAAACACCAGAATAGCTAACTAAACTAATCCTATATAACAATAGAACCTGTGGAGGTACTCCAATCTCTGACTTTAAGCTATACCACAGAGCAACAGTAATTAAAAACTGCATGGTACAGGCATAGAAATATACTAGTTGATCAACAAAATTGAATTGAAGACCCAGAAATAAATCCACATACCTACAGACACTTGATTTTTGACAAAGGACCTAAAACATACAATACAATGGAAAAAAGATAGCATGTGCAACAAATGGTACTGGTCTAATTGGATATCTACATGCAGAAAAGTGCAAGTTGATTCATATATATCACCCTGCATAAAACTCAAGTCCAAGTGGATCAAAGACCTCAACATAACACCAGATACACTAAATCTATTAGAAGAGAAAATGGGGAAGAGTCTTGAACTCATTGGCCCAGGAGACAACTTCTTGAACAGAACACCAACAGCTCAGGACCTAGGAGCAATAATTAATAAATGGGACTTCTTGAAACTGAAAAGCTTCTGTAAGACAAAGGAGGCAGTCAACAGAACAAAACAACAGTCTACAAATTGGGAAAAGATGTTCACCAATCCTACACCTTACAAAGGGCTAATATCCAAAAGATATAAAGAACTCAAAATGTTAAACACCAACAAACAAAATAACCCAATTTTAAAAATGGGGCAGAGAGCTAAACAGAGAATTCTCAAACAGAAAAATCTTGAATGGCCAAGAAGCACTTAAAGAAATGGTCACTGTCCTTAGTCACCAGGGAATCAAATCAAAATGACTCTGAGATTCCATATTATACCTGTCAAAATGGCTAAGATCAAAAATTCAAGTAACAGCATGTGCTGGTGAGAATGTGGAGAAAGGGAAACACCCCTCTATTGCTGGCATGAGTGCAAACTTGTACAACCACTTTGGAAATCAATCTGGCAGTTTCTCAGAAAATTGGGAATAGTTCTACCCCAAGACCCAGCTATACCACTCCTGAGTATATACCCAAAAGTTGTACCACCATTCAACAATGATGCTTGCTCACCTATGTTCATAGCAGCTTTATTCATAATATCCAGACTCTGTAAATAGTCTAGATTCCTCAACCAAGGAATGGATAAAGAAACTGCTATATTTACACAATGGAATACCATTCAGGTATTAAAAACAAAGAAATCATGAAGTTTTCAGGCAAATGGATTAAACTAGACAAGATCATGCTGAGTGAGGTAACCCAGACCCAGAAAGACACACATGGTATGTATTCACTTATAAGTGGATTTTAACCACATAGTGCAGGATAAACACACTACAATGCACAGACCCAAAGAAGTAACAAGGAGGACCCAAGGAGGGATGCTTAAATCTCACTCACAAGGGGAAATAGAATAAACAGAGGCAATGGTTGAAGAGAGGGAACAAGGTAGGTGAGGAAACACAGAGAACCGATGGTGGAAGTCAGACCTGGGGAGAGCTGGAGCAGGAGGACAAAAAGGCTGGAGAGAGAAGAAAGGCTGTGGGTAGGGGCATCTCTGTGACAAGTCAGAAACCTAATTCAGGCTATGCTGGGGGAGTAGGAGAGGCACTTTAGCAGAGACTCCTAGTAGCAGGGGCCATAGAGACTGAAGAGGACACCCTCTAACTCTATGTCTCCTAGTAGAGGGAAGGGAACACCAACACACCCACAAAAGCTTCCACTCAAAATTCACCCTGTCTACAAGATGTGTAGGAATAAAGATAGAGCACAGATTGAGGGACTCTCCAACCAATGCTAGCTCAACCCAAGACCCACCCTATGGGAGAGAGCCAATCTCTGACACTATGAACGATACTCTGCTATGCTTGCAGACAGGAGCCTAGCAGAGTTGTCCTCTGAGAGGCTCACCTAGCGGTGCCTAGAAAAATAGATGCTGAGACTCCCAGCCAAACATTAGGCGATGTTTAGGGAGCCTTGTGGAAAAGTGGGGGGAAGGAGAAAAGGACCTGGAGGTGACAGGAGATTCACAAGACCAACAGAGCCAACTAACCAGGGCTCCGAGGGGCCTGCTGAGACTGAAGCACCAACCAAAGACCTTGCATGTACTGAACCTAGGTCCCCTAGAAGGAAGTAGCCCATGGGCAGCTCAGGCTTCATGTGGGTCCTCTAGTGGGAGGAGCAGGGTGTCTCTCTGACATGGACACTCTTGGCCAGTTTTTCAGTTACTTCCCCTGGTGGGACTGCCTTGCCAGTCCACAGGGGAGGAGGGCATGCTCAGTCCTTATGCGACTTGATAAGCTATGGAGAATGGGAGAGGGCGCACTTTTCTGAGGAACTGGGATGGGGGAGAGGGAGGGAGGGTGGGACTGGAGGTAAGGAGGTAAGGAAGGCTACAACCAGGATGTAAAACGAATAAATAGATATTTTTAAAAACCCTCTGAATCATGTGCAGAACTGAAGCTGTTTATTAAGAATGATTAGAGAACAGAGAAAAACTGAACAAAAGTGAGAAATTAAGAAAAACTTAGTGGAAACACTCAAGGAGGCACTTTTAAGAGAGGAAACAGATGTTCAGTTCCTTTCTGTAGGCCTTGTAAGGGGCTATGAGAGACATGGGAAAAGCTGGGGCAATTTCTATGAGATTGGTTAGCTCTCTGGGCTGTCCTGTGCTGAGCCAGGTGAATGACAAAGCCCAACTCTGCCCATGTTTGACTCCAGCTTTGTTAGTTACTTTGAATATCTGCGAGCCTTGCTCACTGGGCCAGTGTTAGTAACTCCATCTGGTAGGTGTCTGTGTGCTGTTAATTTACTAAGCTTTTTTGTTCTCATTTCTGCTTCATTATCTTGCAGGTTTGGCCTGGTAGAGTGGTAACTGTCACAGCCACTGAAAGTTAGCTGTAGTCTTTCATAATTACCTCTTTGTAGGGTGGTCTGGAGTTTTTTTCTTGAAATAGATGTAGGCTTCCTTTTGTTGGGAGCCAGCCTTGCAGTTTATTCTGTCATAATTAGTTGCATTGGAAGCACAAATTATGAAAGGATAAGTGTCGTACACCTGTCCTTTATTGTCTGTCCTCTTATCTGTCTAGATTGGTTGTCTCATACACAGCTGTAAGCCCCCTTATTCATCATCCTCAGTGTTCCAGACTTTTCCATATTGGCCCTTAAATTTCCTTTGAATCATAGCCTCTACTTTTGACACAATGTAATGTGAGCAATGTGCAGTTATTAGCACAGGATTTCCCCTTACTACCTACAGAGCTAGCCCCTGCACCACCATCACATAGTAACAGGAAAAAGCAGGAACTGCCAAATGAAAGTCCTAGGTTGGTACCCAGTGGTTGCCACAGTGGCAGCAGCCACTGTTACCAGATTCTAAAGACATCACTGCCAGCCTTGGATTGTTGATATGCCTTAATCTACTCAAATCCTTTTAGCAAATGTCTTTTCTCTTTAAATGCCCACCGAGTGTCTGCTGCTTCCACATACGAGTGCGACTCAATGAAGTAGAGGCACTATTTTTGTATCTTAGCAATTAAAAACCTTGTTGGCATTCATGCAGACACTGGAATTCCAATCTAGGCTTTTCTCATTCTAAATTTTTGCTTTCTTCAAAAGATTCAAGACAGCATGTGTATCCTATGTGCCCCGACATTGCTTCCACCCTCTCACAAAGTCCAGTCTAACTCAGTAGAGCCCCTTAACTGAGTGTGGGGCTTTAGCTCTTCATAAAGGCATATTCACAGGCATGGGGTTAGCTGTGGAGCAGGTCATGTTGAGTGACATCATCTAACTTAGTGCTGGGGAGGAAAGTTGAAGCATGGCAGCCCATATCTCAAAGCACATGTGAGTATAGCTTCAAAGGATGAAACATACCGGGGACACGAGGAAGGACCAGGCCAATGGTTGGCAAGGGGCTTGCAGCAGGTCAGGGCTGGCGGCTCATGTGACCTTCCCTGGTAGATTATGGACTTATACTGACAGATACCACTGTCGCCTCCTCCGTCTCCTCTTGGAGCAGCCTCACAGGAATGAGCTCCCTGACTCCTTCCTCGTGAGCCCTATGCATGAATGTCCACCTTGGCACTCTATCCACACAGATGCTTTAGGATTTGCCAGTTTGTGGCAAAGCTTCATCTTTTGTATATCTGATGACGAGTGAGGCTGTCTCTGTCAGCTCTGCTTTCTCTTGTGAATCACCTGTTCATAAACATTTTTCTTGGCCTATTTATATTTTTCTTAATTTGCAGTCATGATCCAGCCATCTTCCATGGTCACTGCAGTTGTTTTCTCCTAGTCTTTCCCAGTGGTAATTATTATTCTGGCCTTTCAGATATAGAAGTCTGAGTGTTAAGTCTCTCCATCTGCTTCCATGTATTCTGTATTCCGTAGCTTTATGTGTTATATTCTCCTGCTTTTTATTCTTGGACATGATACAACATTGTGGGTTTACTTTTCCAAGGAATGGCTGCTCTCAATCCATTTTCAAGTAGTCAATAGAAAGTAATGGAAGGCAACAGAGCACAGAGCAGCCTCTGCTCTCCCACTGCCATGCAAGACCTGGACAGTTATAATTGAGACCATGGGGCCCACAAAGCCTGAAAAATTTGCAATCTTGTCCTGGATAGATGCTCTCTGAGCCCTCCCTCCTCACCGCCCCCAACGCTGCCCCATGTCCAGGGAGAGCCGTCCTGTGTAACGATTCCTCGGAGGTCTATTTTACTCCACTGAGCTGCAAATCTATTCTTGGGTCAATGGCCATTCCATGTGATGATTGGTTCAGAATCTGTAGTATTTGTTGTGGCAATGCCCCTTGTATTTCTTCTTTTAAAAAATATCTTTGCTCTTCTTCACATGCTGTTTTATTTACAGTCAGCCCTCTGGACTCTGTACCTGCGGCTCAACCAAGTGTGGATAAAACAAACAAAAAACAACAATCAAGCAAATAAAAATCCAAACCAAACAAAAACAAAAATCTGTTTTAAAATTGTCTCTGTGTCAAAAGTCTGAGGCCTATCTTGCTGTCTTTATTCTCTTAAGTAAAGGCCTGTGGTGAGCTCTGTACAGAGCAATCTAGAAATGATGTGAAGTCTAGGGCATTTGAAACAAACACTGTGCCATATTACATAAGGCACGCGAGTGTCTGCAGACATTGGTATCCACAGGGCATCCTCACGCCAATGCAGCATTGACACAGGAATTGCAGGATCAACTTTAGACTCTCCTTGTCAGATGCTAAGCAAATAAACACACAAAAACTCATGTGCTTTTGACCAGAACATCAGTTGGGTGCGTGGACCAGAAGAGGACTGACAGGGTCACGGTATTAATGCTGCACCTTCAGGAGTGTGACAGGCACCATCATTTATGTCGGCTGCGGCTTCCTTGAGCAAAGGTTTATGGCTTTCTTCTACAGCTCTTGCATATTTCTTGCTAGACTTGGACACGAGCATTTAATAGGTTTTTATTGCCGCTGCATATCAGACAGGGCTAATTCTGTCATTTTTGTCTCCCGTATTCCAGTGCTATTTGAGGAGAGCCTCGAGGTTTGAGCCCTACCTGTCCCTTACCACAGAAGATAAGGCATTTCCTCTCCATACTCCTGACAGCGAGGGTATGTGCATATAATTTAAGCCTGGCCAGTCGAGTGCTACGAGTAGGGACTTTGAATCACAGCGAACTATGGCATGGGGTTAATGGGAGGGTTTTTGATATAGCAGTTGCCTGAAGTCCAAAGTCTCTTTCAGGGAGCACAGAGAGGGTCGAGGAAGGAAGCAGCCAGTGAGTCCCCAGGATGCCGGTGGTGCTGTGCTCTATGAGTCACCTGGGCGAGACCTGACATGGCATTGCCTACCTTAGTGCTGCCTAGATCTCTCCTGCCAGTCAACTCATGGAGCCACCTGACACCTTTCCAGTGAGCTCCACTGCTACCTAAAATCACAGGGATCTGCTGTTTGTTTGTTTTTGTTTTTATGACCAAGGGTCCACATGGGAGCTTAGACCTAACTACTATTCGTAATTGGCTGTTTTGAGTGTATACACAAGTTTCTGATTTGTGCAAAAGTCTTTGAAGTCAAACCAAAGCGCAGTATTTTACATTCATGTTACCCATGCTAAAAGGATTCTGAAGTTATAACATACCAACATCTTCTGGGGCTTGAACACCTATGATGTGACAAGTTCTTTTTTTTTTTAATTTATTTTTATTTTATTTTTTTACAATTTCTTAGTTAAATCCAATCTCTGAAATCTTCATGGAAGTAGCAAATGTACATTTGCCTTTACAAATGACAGTGTGACATCTGAGGGATAAAATATTCCCATGGCTGTGTAATGATTTGGGGATGGACTCTGAGCTCCCGCTTGCTCTGTACTGAGCATCTTATCCCTTTAGTTCATCAGGCTGGCTTCCTAAATATGCATGCCTTTTAAATATTTACTTCTGCAGCATATCTATGAAATATTTATCACATTTTTCCCCAAACATCCTGCTAAGGCACTGGGTACTTCACCAGACTTGGTTCAACCTCCTCTTTGCCCTCAGCTGCCTCACATTGGCAGCTGACACTTTTTGTTCCGTTGTTGTCACAAACATGTTACTTTTCCCCCCTCCTGTTTCTCATTTTACATATGTGAAATCAACAGGAACCCTCTGCGAGTTACCTCCCACCTCTGAACCTCTGCATACCTCAGTTCCACTCATTAAACACCCGATCTTCCACAGCTGTGCATTTTTATTGGCTTTTAAAGCATGGGTCCTCCACCACCCATGTGGAACCATCCAAATACAAAAGGCAAAAGTATCCGGTTTCCCCATCATGTCTCATAGCATCTGTGTTAAATGGCTTGCCCACGGTGACTCCCGCATCCCCATTGATTACAAAATCTCTGAGATTTTTTTTTTTTTTTTTTTTTAAAGAACTGACCTGCAGGTCTGTGAAGATGATTTCATGTTCAAGTCTTTGAATCACTTTGGACATGGAAAATATTACTTATATGCTGAAGGCGTTGGTGAGGACCAGTTAATGATTGCAGTGCGGTTCCTTCCATGTGGAAGGCACTGGGCAGCACTACAGCCAAGCCTACCATGTACCACACAGAGCAGGGCAGAGGGCTGCATTGACTCCCCACTGTGCAGCCGGGGGGAGATTTACCTTCTATCTGCACACAACCCTCCACGGCTGAGCAGAGGCCCTGAGGATGGGTCTTTGAGGCAGCATGGAACACATTGTTACTCTGAAGGAAGCCATTGCCGTCAGTGGCGACTTTCCTTCTACAGACATTTTAACGACAAGAAAGTGTCTTCTGAGCATGTTTTATTTACTTAAGCACAACAGTGACAGGTGTGTGAGAAGGTGTTCGATTCTCAAGAGCCAGTGAAGTGTCAAAGCACTCTAAGTTACCTTGTTCAGAGGCTCTGAGAGGAAAGGCTGGCTTGCGGAGCCTACTGCTCTCACCCGGCAGTGGAGACTGGTCAGCCTCGCCAGTCTTCCACACTTTCCATGTGTATTCCTACATGGAAGTCTCTCTCCTCGAGCTTGGCTCAGACAATCTAAGCTCTGCTGTGTCCCCAAGCCCTCCCTCAAACTATCACACCACAGGTTTTCTTTCCCAGAAGCCCTTTCAGATCAGGGGGAGGAAAATAGGGTCTCCTCTTTTGCAGGAAAAAAAAAATACCTTGGTTTAACAAGAGAACTTTATTAGAAAAATAAAACATATACTGATGCTTCAAACAACTTCGGCGTATTTTGCAAATCAATCATTTGAGCACAGTTTGATAAATTTAGACAAATAGTACCTTAATCAAAGTGCCTTAAACAGCCCTCCCTCTCCTTCCTGCCTCCTATTCAGACCTGCCTCTCTGTACAAGGTTTTAACATCTAGGCCAGGCAGGCCTCCTTGGCAACACCATCAACTTTGGCTAGAGACCACGGACTTTGCTTTGGTCACCTGCTCTGACTAGGCATGGTGACCTGTTGATTCAATGTGAACAGAAACATTGTAACATCAGTCAATGTGTTCAGTCTCCACCCTGCTTATATCTCACACAGTTTAGCATTGAGGGGCAGTGGTCTCCATGCAGAGGTGGCTGTTTAAGGAGGGTTGTCCACACAGCGCCCTGGGACTAACTCTTCTTCTGAGCCTCCCTTGCAGTCTCTGAGGAGCTGCCATGTCTGGTTTTCAAACAGCCCTAAGGGCAGCTGAAGTTCCCACATTGACTTACTAGCCATTAGCTTCCTTATTCTGTGGGCTGAAGAAAGTCAGTTTGTAAACTCTTATTTTGCCCTCAATGTAACTTAGTCTCTAGAAACACAGTTGTCAGCACTGCTAAGGACGGTTCCACCCTCTGCACTAATGTGCTCATCAGGTGTCCTGAAGATTTGCTGGCCACCTTTTCCAGTCAGGAAAGTGGGATATGTGGTCTGACAAGGTGAGGGAAGATCTGAAATTGGGACTGACCTAGAAAACACAGGACATGCAGCTGTCATACATAATGCTTCTGTGTCCTAGATAGCACTGTCGCTCTTGCATCGTGTCTGCCTCCGGACAGCTTTATTTGATGTCTGGATGGCCTGTCTCTTTCTGTTTTGGGTCACCCATTTGGTAAATCCCCATTTCCTCTCAGAGGGATGAAGCCAGTGTTCATTTGACTTGAAGCCTAGGATGACTGACAAGCTGCTGCTTACTCAGCCCTGCCTACTTAGGGGTCAAGGTGGCTGCACAGGAGGCCGACTTCTCTGGAGCTTCTGATCCCCAAGGGAAGCAGCTAGGCAACACCCAAGCTAGGGGTGTGGGAGGCCCCAGCATCATCTATGAATAAGGTCATCTGGAAACAACCATCAAGAGATACAGGAACCTCTGGAGAAAGGTCTGAAAGGAGGAGAATGAAAGTAGGGTGTGTTTGCTTTCCCAGTGGTCCTAGTTTGGAGAAAGCTGCAGGGCCTGTGCCCTTTCTGGGAGATGCTGGACGTGAGTACTTTGCTTAGGACCCAAGGGGCCGAGGAAGGCTCTGGAAGAGGAGCCCTCTTTCTGTTCTGGAGCGCAGATTCTCTAGTACTGATGGCTTGGGAAACATCAGAAAATAACATCCTCAAGGGACAGAGCTATCGATTCAGTCTCCAGGCAGCAGGGAGAGTGCCCGCAAGGAACCACTATGGGTTGGGTGCACCGCTACCCAATCTGACAGAGCATTGTCCTCGTAAAACAGGACTGGACTATGAGAGTGTTTCTCTTTCTACCTTATGAGGTCAGGGTGAAGGGTGGCTATCTTTAAGCCAGGAAGAGACCTCGCCAGGATCTAGCTCTGATCACAAGTTTGATCTTGGACTTCAGAGCCTCCCAAATTCTGAGAAAGTCAATTCCTGTGGTTTAAGGGACCAGCTGACAGTACTGTGTTATGACAGATACTGCAGACTAAGATGGCACCTTCCACAGACGTCATTGCTTTTAACAAAGACACTGAGAACTTGCAAACTGGATGAACAACAAAGGGGTGGCAACCTGTAGCCAGGCAGTGGGTGTCATCCTGCCCTGCCACTTGCCTGTTCTGTAAGATTGGGCAAGTAACCTCTCTGCCTGCTTGCACTCATCTGAAAAAAAAATAAAGGGTGTTATAGCTCCAGGGTTAAAATAAAAAGAGCCCTGAGCAGTGGCTAGTATGTAGAAAGCTGCAGCAAGTGTTTGTGTCGGTGGCTAATTTTAGTGCTACTATAAGGCAAATGAGAATACAATAGTTTTAATGGAATTATTTTTCAGTTAATTGCAGATCTTGTTGAAGTTCCCTGAAACAATTTGCGTAAGTCTTTATAGAGGGTGTCAAGAACCTGTAGTCGATCAGTCAATTCATGCATCTTTGCAAATGCAGACATAAATATTAATGTGACCTCATTCATACCCACAGGCTGACGAGGCTGTGAATAGCAGTGTAGCCTATAATTACAGTTTCATAACACTCTGTGCAACAGAAACCACCAGTCTCCCACCAGTCCCAGGCCTTTTCCTTTTCTGCAGGTGACTGTGGTACCAGGAGAAAGTGAGAGACAAATGTGCCCCTTGCAGCCTGGGCCTCCGAGAACTTCCCATGAGGCTAGCTCATGTGTACCATTTCTAGGCACTAAAGGCATCTGCAAAGACCAGCACAGTGTCTTAAACACAGCAGAGCCTGCTTAACCTGGCCCTTCATAGTTAGCCCTGTCATCTATCTAGCAAGAAGCGCATTTTTGTGTGTTCATCCTATGCAGTCTGGAGGGTTATTTGCGGCAGTAGTTAGCTAGTATGTTTCGAACATTCTGAGCCTTTAAAAAAAGCATACAATGTATCTTTCATATTTCTTCCAAAGGGTTATTTTCTCACAGCTCCATCATGGAGTTGTTGCTATATAAATAAGCAGGACTCAGGGGGCTTGATCAGAAAGCTGTGGGGGTGGGGTGCATTCCGGTGGGGTGGGGGTTTTGTGTGCAGGTGCACAAGGTGTTTTTGGATATCAAAGGACAACCTTGGGTGTTTTTCCTCTGATGCTGCCCATCGTATTTTAGGACAGCATCTTATTGGAGCTTGCCAAGCAGGCTGGGCTATCTGGTCCGCCAGCCCATACATCCTTCTGTCTGTCTGTCTGTTCCAGTATTGGTGTTACAAGCACACATTGCTGTGTCTAGCTTTTCATGTCAGGTCTGGGAATCAAACTCACGTCCTCCTGATTGTACCACAAGCGCTTTTCTGACTGGATTATCTTAGTCTCAGGCACTTTATGTTTATCTTCGGTATCCCCTCACATCTGCTCAGCGAGAGTGGTCCTTTGATTTCCATATTACAGACACGGCAACTCAAACAACATGTAGAAAGCACCTCTACCCCCAACATCAGCAGCAGCAGGCTGGAGTTGACTTTCAGTTCCTTCTATTGGGTACATGTGCTGGTAAGTTGTCCTGCCTTGGGGAAAGATGGTACTGTGGCTGTTTTGTATTTTACCTGACCCTTGTAGGTTGAAGTGGAGTATATATTGGGGGTAGAGGTAGGGGCCAGAGACTAGGAAGGCCATTCTGCCTTATGGGCACTGATGGCCTCAGTGACATCTTTCATACCCATGTCTTTCTTTTCTGCACTCTTATATGCTCTTTTGAGAGTTACCATTCTTGCTAGCTCTCAACTTGAACTTCCTTCATTTGCATCCTCATTCCTAAAGGCCTCCATCCTCCCTGAGTTCTCTCTGTCAAGGTCCTACCAGTATATTTTTGGGTTAACTGTGCTGGAAAGTGTCTGAACAAACTCCAATCCTGACCTTTTCTTCCTAGAACCCTTTTATTTTCTATCAAACCGTGTGTCAACAAAACAGAGGCACTTCTTTGTTCTATCAGAGAGCCCCTTGCCAGTTCACTGTTTGTTCTCCAGAATTCCAGAATGAGGGTAAATGATAGGTCCACTGAGTCCCACATCCCCATCTAACCACAGGGACACGTATCAGACCGTGACTCTTTCCCAGGTCATCTCTTCAAGTCAGATGGTAGCCAAGGTTGGAGCCTCACCACAGATCTCTCTCCTTCTGTTTGACGTCTTTAATGAGGGAAGCGAGGAAGTCCCAAAAAGTCAGGACTTTGTTTCTTATCATTTCCCCTAAGGTTTGTATCTTGGTTAGATACCTGAAGCTGGTATCCAGGGTAAGTTTAACTCGTGTAAAACCTCCAATTGAATGTCTTGGCACATAGATGCAAATTAAGATACATGATGGAAATGAAGGCAAATATTCTGGGTTTCAGCAAATTATAATTTATAATTTGTTTCCCACCCCCACCCACCCCCACCCCGAGTAAACATCAAGCCTATTAAATAACAGCTTCAACAAAAGGGTTTGTTACTTGAGAGTCAAAGAATGTATTCTGTTCTTCATTGGGAGAGGCAGTTGAAGATTAAGGATATCTCTGAGATGCTGAGATGGCACCTTTCCAGATGGGAGATCAGAAAAAATGCTAACGGAGCCTTTGGTGAGATGAGAGCAGAGAGAGAGGCCATAAGCCAAGTTCAGTGTCTTCAGTTTTTGTTCACTGTGACTTTATTGTGTTTGGTATTTGGGGGGGGGGATTGTTTGTTGTGTTTTTTGTTTGGTTTTTGAGGGTTAGTGAAGATTGAAGGTGACTTTGGGCTTTTGGGTACAAACATCAGAATCATCTCCTAAACCCCAGGCTCTACTTTTTGGCCTAACTGAAGAAGAAATAATCACCATCACTCTACTGTTTTGGCTCAACTTAGTAAGTAGTCAGCTGAGAGCTGCCCTGTGTGGCCCCAAACCCAGTATGTGTGTGGAAGGCAGGAACAGCTCCCACATTTACTGTTGAGCTTTGGGCCAGCTGGACGCTACCAGGCTGCTGCCTTCCTTTAACCCTGAAGTCAGTTACAGGTGGTTTTGCCATGGGTATCTTTTTAAATTTGCCTGCAGTAGTGCAAAGTTTCTGTTTTGTTTTGTTTCCATTGTAGCCTTTGAAATCTGCCTTCTTCCCCTGTTCCTATCCTCACAGTATCAGAGGCAGAGTGGTTAGAAAAATTATATATTATTGTCTTAGTGGAAGTCCTCACATAAAGAGGCTAACATCAATTAATTAGTCAACCATGCAACACTATTCACAGTGAGAGCTACATAAAGGAATGTTCCATAGTACCTTGGAAACAATTGGTGTTGATGAATAGTTTGTAACAAAACATCATTAGGAAAAGGAAGTGCCAAGTGCAAATGTGTGAGACATGTGTTGTAGGCAGGAGCAGGTGGCCTTTGAAGTTGGCAAATAGCAAATCTGAAGAATTCAAAGAGCAGAGGCCATTGTTCCCAAATTAGCCTAGTAGACCATGCTACCCCCCTTATACGTGGCAAGGGGTTTTAATGTACAAGATTTGGGGTTTTAATCCTTACGTTTGGAAAGGTATTGAATGATTTAGAACAGGACAGTGAGGGCTCATATCTGTGCAAACAGAGCTACCATAAGTCAGATACGTAGGGGCAAGGGTAAGCCTTGACATAGTTTGTCTCAGTTTCATTTTCCATTGCTGTAATAAGATACCCCAACAGAAGCAACTTGAGAGAAAGGGGTTTGTTTGAGTCACAATTCTAGGTTACAAGTCATTGGTGGGAAGTTAAGGTGGTAAGAATGTGAAGGAACAGGTCACATTACATCCAAAACCAAGAACAGAGAGCAGTGGAAGAACACATCCATGCTAGTGCCCAGCATGCTGTCCCTTTTCACTCAGCCCAGGGCCCAGCCCATGAAATGACACCACCCACCTACTTCTTACTGTGTTATATGATCCTCCTTAGGTGGTCTTCTCACCCAACTTACGTAATTAAGAAAAGTCCTCACAGGCATGCAGATAGCCTGGCCTAATCTAAGCAGCTCTTCACTCAGATCCCTTCCCAGGTGACTCTGCATCATGGCGCTGTCAGGTCAACAGCCCAAACTAGCACAGTCCACCTGAGTTCATCCAGAAGTGTGTATTGGACTGAACCTGATTGTGGGGACAAATGGGGAGTGGGCAGGTTTTTTTTGGGGGGGGGGAATTGTGTTTTGTGAGCATGAACAAAGGGTGTAGAAAGAAATGGGGTGAGAGAAAAGGAGCACTAGAGGGGACTCACGGGCAGAAGATGAATGAAGACACCATTCACTGCTGAGGGGAACTCCAGATAGAATCAAGCTTTAGCTGGAAGGAATGTTTAGCTCAAGACTCACTGAGTGTGAGTCATCCTTTAGAGGTGCCGAGTAGACAGCTGAACACAGGGGGTCTAGGACAGAGGAGAATTCACCGCGGAAGTGGCAGTAGGTGGTTTATCATTTAAAGGTTGCATAGCAGAGTAGTCAGGGACACGTGACATTATCAAAGACAATGCATCAACTTTGCAACTCCAGCCATTGTGACTCCATCTTGTTGCTAGACTTCATCTTAGGCCTGTCCTTAAGCTTGTCCTCAAGGTCACCTCAGTTACTGTAAAAACCCCAAACTGTTCCGGGAAAAGAACCACCCTAGGCCTGAGCCAATCAGGGGACGGCAGGAATCATCCTCTGATGTTAAGCATTTCGCAGTCAGGCTTGACCAATCCTCTAGCGCCAACTCAACCTTGCTAAAGGTCACCCAATCCTGTAACTGCCAAGCTGGAAACAACCTGTTCCTTGCTGTAACCATGATAAAAATGGGTCTCTCCTACTGATCTACTGCTTTGGTGAAGTTCGAGGGCCCTCGGGCTTGAGTTTAAATAAAGACCCCTTGCTTTTGCATATGGCTTCGGCCTCCTGGTGGTCTTTGGGGATCTAGGGATCAGGGTATAACATCAAGAAACACCTGGCCGCTGTGTTTGCTTCCGAAGAGTTATCAAGACAGAGAGGGAACTAAAGAGAGCCCAGAGAACTTTTAGAGGCACATGTAGGAGAAGCCAGAGGAGAAACAGCTAGGTAGAAATATCACTGAGCAGCTGACAAGCAAGCATCCCAGGATCAAACACTGAAATGATGGAGGAGTTCATGGGCAAAGCATGGAATTGGGAAGGAAGCAGAGCAGGCACACAGAAGGAAGCTAGGGTGGAGCCTGCCAAGGAGCAATGGAGAGGGGAAAGGGCCTAAGGAGTGACCCACTCAGAACCCTCGCTCTGTAGAAGAGTCAGCAGGATTACAAAGCAAAGGCGCCACAGAGCCAGACCTGCAGCTGGGTCAGAGCCACCATCTAAACAACGCTTTCACTGACCGTGGGTCAGTCTCGCAAGGACCCTGCCTTCCCTGCAAAGATGCAGGAAGAGGAGTCAGGCTTGGTTGCTGGGAAGCACTTGACTCCCACCCAGAAATGTCAGCAATCTGTAGCTCACAGCAGGGGAATGCTGGCTGGGAACTACCAGGCCTCAGCCTGTAGTTCATTAGTACCTAAGCACGCTTCTGCAGCCTTCTGTTCCTTAAAACTGTGCGGGCATAGGCCACAGGGCTCCCCCTCCGTCCTCCACTGGCAGGAGAACTTCATAAATGACATTTGATTATGCTCGACACAGGAGCCAGGGGCCGTACAAACACTGCAACGAGGATGGCAAATACTAGCGATCTCCATAAAGCATGGATGCCCCAGGGGACAAAACCGAAATCTTAATGTACAGATCCTTGGCCACTGAGGCAAATGGCAGCAAAATGCGAACAAATTGTGAAGCCAATAATAATAAACCTCCTGCTTGTGTCGCCCAGAGGCAATGGGCTCTACCTTATCAGCCCTGGGAAGGACAGCCGCCTCTGTAGGGGGTCAGTGCTGGCTGTGCTGGGCCCAGCAGGACCCCTGTGGTGGCTAAAATGGCTTTGTGTTCAGTAGAGGGCCAGCCTTCTAACCCTGACTTTTTCCACAATAAGTCACAGACACATTTAGCCTTCTTAAAAAGAGGAGCCTTTGAGATGGCTACTCTTGAACATAATTTAGAATTTCAATCCTAGAGCCATAGGATTCAGTTACCCACCATAAGCACACAAACTAAGACCCAGAAAAACAGAAATATTCCTCCAAAACCACTCTCCTGCCATGCTTGACCTGGAATCTGAGGCTGCCTGTGCAGTCACAGCTCCCAGGCAGATGCTGTGGAGGAAACTGAGCATTAAATAAACAAGGAGCTAAATATAGATGCTCTCTTCCTTTTTTCCATTTTAGGGGAGTCACAGCATTTACCTCAGGGGAAAATCTGTTTTGTTTAGGAACACTATTTTTTTTCCTTTCTGGTCATAAAAGGCACAGCCTTGGGTCTCCTTTAAAATGGGGACATTCAGTTGTCTGTAAAACTACATCAAGTAGAAGTACACTCCCTCCTGGGCCAGAAAGCTCTGATTCATCTGACTGGGGAGAGTGTGCTGATGGATTTTCTCCAGAGATGGGCTCTTGCCGGCTCACTGTGGCTGGAGGGAGACTGGGCTAGGTTGAACGAAGGAGGACTGACTGTAGAAGAGAATGGTATGTAATCTTCTAACCCTGACAAGAGTAAGAATATTCTAAAAAGGCAATTGTGCCTCTCCGTTCAGCTATCAGGCTTTTAAAACAATAGCCAGAGAGTGTTATGCAGGGAGAAGGAAAGACCTGAATACAGGTGTCAGCCAGAGGACCATCCTGAGGCCTGGAAGGAGCCCTTGCATCCTGACTGGTATTCACAGGAGAGACGGGAGGCCAGGAACACAGTGTGACAGGCTCTGCTCAGTCACCATCTCTTGTTTTCCATTTAAACCGACCAAAACCCTGACAGTAGACTTGGGGGCCCATGGGACCTTTGTTCCTCTCCCCAGTGTGGGCACAGTGAGTGCATCTCCTTATCCTGAGTTCACCATTAGTTTCCTTGTCACTGTCCAACCTTGCTAACAAGTAGACCCACACCGTTCAAGAGGCTGAGGACCTTTTCTGGGCAGAATATTTGATGCTGTCCTTATATTTTCTCAGTGACCTTTTGAGGAAAGGTTAGTTTCACAACACTGCATCACATTAACTGTGCCAGGGGTGGGGGGCGGGGCCGGGGGGCAGGGGGGCACGCACAGCCTCTGCAGAGAGGAGGAGGTTGTACAGGTGCAAACAGCCAGAAGAGGAAATTACATCCCAGGACTCCGACCAGCTGGTGAATGGGCCAGGGAATGGCAGAAATGTGGCCTGCCTTGGCAGGAAGGGACCCACGAGGGGCAGATTAGACAATAACCCAGGATCTGGGGACAGTTGACAGGGCCGGGAACATGAGTGCAAAGTGGGAGAAATAAGATGCCATTCCAGGAAATGAGAGATTAGGCAAAGATCAGATCTGGCCAGGGCTGGATGCTGAGTCTAACTTTATTCAACGACATTGTCATCAATTTGAGAGAGGTTCAGTGACGTTCACCAAGGCCACTGTCCCGACTTTAGGGGACCCCATTTTAAAGCACCACGCTGTCATTTAGCACCCTCGCACTTCTGGCTCATGAACACTCCTAACTCTCAGCCAGTCTGCTGCATCAGTGCATCACCTCTGAGCTTTGTACCCCTGCCTGTCACAGGAGGGGACATCCAGCTCTCAGCGAAGGGGTTTGGAGGGAGGGTGACTAGCTTAGCCTTTTGCAAAGAGCCACCATGTCTCTTCTGTCTTCCTTCATGTTTGGAAGTTTGGAAGGACAGAGAATTGAAGTGTCTTCTCTTCTGAATTTTTGAAGTGAAGAACCCAGAAAATCCCTCAGCATGGAAAAACAGTAGCAAAGAAGAAAATTCATTGTCATGGACCAAACGCTGCAGCAAGGCAAAAGAAAGCAAGGAATACTGTTTAAAAAAAAATGGAAGAGGGGCATCAGAGAGGGTCCCAGTCCTTCAAAGCGAGGCCTCCAGAGCTTGTGGGAAAACACCAGTATGTATTTTAAGCTATGTATACCTTATTTCACTGTTTAAAGAAAAATAGCAGGCCTAAGCCACAGGGGGCCCAGATGGAGAAAGGGGCTTTGGGGCGTACACACACTCAATACCGTGACCTTCTCCAATGTAAACCACCAGGAGATGAATACTTTATGATATCTGCTGATGCTGAGATAGCTTCATAAATGCATGAATTAGATTTGGCCACAGTAAATGCAAACTGCATAAAAGTGCGAGGCCAACAGAGGGGGAGCCGGGAGTGGGGTCATCTCCAAGAACTACTGCTCATCTGTGGCCTGTGTGACAGACATTAGGCTTTGTGTGGTATGTTAGGTCTAAAGAGAGTTAAGAAGATTCTGCTCTTTAATGCTGGTGTTTTGTCTGCTCGGTCCTGCCTCTGTTTTCCACAGTGGTCAGGCAACCCTGGCTTGCTCACGTTGACCACGAATCCAGTAATTTCCCAGCTCTCCCTTTCACATGAGGGAGGCCAAAGTGCCACTGTTCTGGCTAATGAAATACCAATGGAAGTCGCTATGGGTCATCTAGGAAGTGTTACTGGAAAGGGACCGATTACCTGGCTCCTGCTTAAGCCCCCTGCTCACTCTCCTGCCTTCGAGGAACTGGAGCAGGCCAGTATGAAGCTCCTTTGTGGCCCAGAGGAAAAATTAACCCCTTATAGACTTTGTGAATGTGTGTCTTAAAGCGTAAGTCTATTCTGAGACCATAGTAATTTTGCATTTCAAGGTGTGCATAAAAGGACATACTGAGTACTACATGCTCCCTGTGGCCTCACCTGAGGACCCACAGGGATGAGTGTGTAGACGCTCTGCCTGAGGCGGCCACAAGGGATGGTTGCCCACCCTGATCTCTCCTGGATTCAGAGTAGCAGCTAGCCACCCGTTACCGGCACTGTCACTGCTAGAGCGACATGATTTATAAAACACAACAGTGTGTCAACGCTTGGGCTAGAAACCTTGTCATCCTCTGAGGACAAAATGCGGGGAAGAGAGTCACACTGTCCTGAGTAGCTTCTTGGGCCTTGCTGGGTGTTTTCATGCTCAGCTGGTGGATGGGATGGGATTCAGAGGACAGAGAGACTGTCCAGTCACTCAGACAGACTGCCACACCATGGATGTCTAGAAAGGGCAAGGCTTGAGGATTGCTGAACATTAAAAAGGGTCCCCCCAACCCTCCGCCACTTGTATGGACGTTAAGCTCTCTTCCTACGGATCCAGCTCTACTCATTCTTGGGAAAATTTTCTCTTGTCTGACCTCCACAGGGGAGGAAGTGGCTCCTGTCGAATTTGACAAGCAAGATTTCCAGATTCCTGGAAGAACGTTTTTACAAACAAGTTGAAGAACTCCCCTCTCTTAACATCTTATTCCTACCCCACTCGCTGCCTATCCACACCCCACCCCCAGTCACACACATCGGCTGTGCATGCTTTGTTTTTCACGGCATAGCATAGGTCCTCTTAAGTGGGCATGCTACAGGCGAATAACTCTTGCTTTCAGTCATAGAGCATTGCCATGGAGCACCAAAGAAAACATCAACGACTGCAGTTAGGGGAGGTAGTGAAGGAGTCTAGAGGTCTTAGGAGCTTCTGGACCTGTCATCATGCTCTGCCTCTGTGAAATCAGCAAATATACTAACAAAATTTTCTCCAAATGTGGCAGCAAGGTGACTTTTTTTCAAAGGATGCATATTGGAGATAAAATCCAGCAACCTTTTAATATCCTGCCCTGAGCTGAGTTCTTATGACTTGCTCCGTGCCAAGCAGCAGCAGAATTTGTGTCCCTCAGCGGCCTCCCTAACGTTGCTCCCAGACATCTCTCTTACAGATCTGATGGAGACCCTCTAGAAAAGGCAACTGCCATCAGAGCAGCCTCCCCTTGTACATGCAACACTCACAAAAGGAATTAAAATTGATTTCCAGAGTTTTTGGCAGCCACCAGAGACTGTGGTCCCTCCAATCAGCATTTCCCAAAGATGGCATTACTTATCAGAGCTGATCAGCATCAGCAATTGCTCAGATAAATAATTTATATGGGGAGCTAATAAAATAATGGAGTGCTTTGGGAATGGTAAGCCAGTGAGACTGGGGCCTCCTGGGAAACAGGACAAAGGTGCGCACCCCTCTTGAGAGTGCTGCCTTCCTGGCTCTTGCTCCCATGAACCCCTCACCTTGACAAGGCTTTCCTAAGAACCAGCTTTTCCACACCTTTCTAAACAAAATACCCCTCTCCTTTAGATCTCTGGAGTAATTTGTTCATGTAATATGATAGTGTTTCCTCTACTGCTTTATAGACATGGGGAATTCATGAGTATTTACTTTATTTTTGGCATTTTGTAACGTGGTCTCCTATTTCAGGGTGGTCTTGACCTCCTGATCCTCTCGTGTACAACTCGTGAGTTCTGTGATTACAGAAACCATGGCTCTGAACTGCCCTTTATTTATTTTTGATAATCCATGGTCCTTTAAAAAAATCTCCTCTAACTCTTTTGAAACCTGTCTTCTTCCACTCTGCCTTCCTCTCTCTTATTCCTCTCCCGTCTTCTCCCTTTAAGACAGCAGCTCGCCGTATGTAGGCCACGCTGGCCTGGTACCCATTACGCACATAGCTCAGGCCGGTCTTGAACTCACTGCTATCTTCCATCATTTGTCTGGCTGGCCAGATTATGGTCACATGCTGGCATACTGGTTTATATTATGAGCTAATATGGAGCTGGGTCATGTTAAACTCTGAGTTCCAGGTGTATGTTTTTGCTGACTCCTCTTGGGACGAGAGTCCTCCCAAAGAATCATTTCTTCTATCACGTGAGTGTAACAGGAAATTGAGTGTCTAGATGCATTATATTCCCACAGCAAGTTCAAAGGCAAGAATTATTGTTTCATTTTGAGAAGATAAAGACTCTATCTAGGTTCAAAAATTAAAATAAAAATCAGATTAAACAGAAGGAAATTAGTCAAGAACTGGGGAGGCTGAACAGCATTTAGTTATTGTAGAATTTGTGCTTTCTAGGAGGTCTTTTTGTTACAGCTTGCCTTGGGTCAATGGTACTGCATCAAAGAGACAGGCCCTGGAGCCAGGAGGCAGTGGTGGCGCAGAGCACAGCTGGTTTCAGCACAGGGCGGGGCTGGCTCCTCCGTTTGGTATCTTCCTTGGCAGGCAGTCTGAATCCTCACCTCCTCTTACCTAGGGGTTTCCTTTGACCAGCAGCGATTTTTCACAGAAGCCTCAATTCTTATAAACACTGCTCTGTGGAGCCCTAAGCTGCTTCCCTTCTGGGAGAATTTCTCATCTTCTTTACCCATCCAGGAACTCCCAAGGCCTCTGATGAAGGCAAGTTCTCCTATGCCCAGATCCTTTTCGTAGTCACCCCAACCTTCTAGACCCACACAAGAGCTCTGCAGCCCTCAATACAGTGGGGCATAGTTTCCCTCTGGGTAGCAGCAGCTCTTACAGTTCCATCTGTGGCTGCTGGAATCTAGCTTCCGACAAACAGCAGCATCTGAAGCGCACAGTGAAATGAGAGAAACGTAGCTGATTCCTGCTGAGAATCTCAAATCTGCAGGAGAAATGGCTGAGAGTGTCTCTGGCGATGAAAGGAACAAAATATTAGAGACTGTAAGGCTGGGGTTGCAGTCACATGTGTGAGGCCCTAGATTCAGTCCTCGGGAGAACAGAGAGAGTGAGAGAGGGGAGGGGATGTGTAGCACGTGGCCATGCGATCTAAGTGAGCTTAAAGGAGGCCAACCTGATGGTGAATAGAACCCTCACGCTCAAATTCTTTCTCTTCCTCTACTTCTTCATTTTCCTCATCTTCCTCCTTCCCTCCCTCCTCCTCCTCCACTGAGATTGGTTCTTCAGTCATGTTACAAGACTTACATGGTACAACATAGTCTCCAAACTGGCACCTCAGGAAAAACAGTGGTGGCAGACTGGAGTAATCACTTCAGTGGTATGCTTGCCATTTTTAAAACAGAGCCAGGCAATCTTTGTAGAAAAAACATATGTCTTCAATGACCAGTGGGAAGAAGAAGACTGTTCTTACCAAACGTGATCTTACCTAGGTCTGAAGTATCATTTCCAGAGGAAGGGAGAGGTTCGTACTCTGGTTTGGAGGAGTACCTGAAGTCTGAGCTCTGAGCCACAGGCATTCTTTGATGTCTTTTGTAATTGTCGGAGGAGTCTTTCATATTTCACTATGTTGGGCTTTGTTGGTCTGACATATATTATTAAGTGGCCTCCGTACGCCAGGCACTCCCTCGCCCATGATATGTTCCAAGGGCATATGATTATATTCTCTACCATTGCTGAGCCCATAATCGAGCTTGTGAGAAAATATGAAGCATAATCAATAAAGCGTGGCTCTAACTGTGTGAGGAGGTATGGACCGAACAGTAGGTCCCCGGAAAGGGGCGTCTTGGAGCAGGCTTGGCACTGCGGCTGCCTCAGAAGCCGGCGGTAGACGGAGGCTGGGAATGGTGGCGGCAGCAAGGCTAACGCATGCACTGGGCTTCTAGGCAGCCTTCTGTTTCCTGCCCTTTGGCGATATGGTATGCGCATGTGCGCAGGAACTGATGTTTTCTTCTTGTAGCTAGTTGGAGATTTTTATGTGAAGCAAAGGAGGCTATCAGAGAATGCACCGTCGCCCACACTGGTTTGGGGTTTCAGAGGATTTTGGGGACACTGGGGAACCTTACAGAGAAAGAAGTCCTCCAGTGGTCTCGACACAATGTCAGAAAAAAGAGCAAGAGGAAGGTGGTAGAAGCCAAGGCCAGTCCACACGGTGTGACCAGGGATTTCCAAGCGTTCAGACACACGTGTCACTGACCCTTGTTAGTACACTGGACACAGGTATGTTCTCACCCTGAGTCCCAGTCTGTGGAAACAGAAGATCAGTGTCTACAGGGAGGGGTAGCAGGCATGGGAAGGACCGGGGCAAATGTCAGGAAATAGCCCCAGGATTCCTGCAGACTCCCAAGGGCTGCTGAGGGTCAAATGTCAACGGCTTCAAAAATCTAAATAACTGGATTTTCATGAAGAAATTAATTCATTTCCAAAGATTCCCATTCAATGGCAAAAGCTGTTTGTGAGCCACATGTACAGTACCCGCCCAGGACGTGGCTTTGCTACTGTGGTCTCTCATGCCCCAGGGCACGTGGGACCTCTGTCTCCAATGTGTGTGGGTGCACGGATGCCCAGTCAGGACCTGCCCACCCGGCTACACTTCTATTGTCTGAAGTCCTGTAAGATATCAGTTTGATGAAATAGAGTCCACAGAATTAATCCCATCCCCCATTACAGTATTTGATTTCTTTCCAACTTAATCACACACCCCAATACACCCAGACTTCTGTGAGTCAGACTGAGCTTTCCCCTGGCTTTTCTTTAAAGCAGCTATCAAGAAGCAGTTATTTTTCCCCAGTCTGGCATCTCAGAGTGGTTTTACCAAACATGTAGTTAATTAACCCTAATTAATTGGAATTTCAAATGCTTTCCAAGTCTGTGGCAGTATGAAGCTGTCCTTGCTCGCCAGTACAAAGATTCAGTGGAAAGTCCTGTTTCGCCATTAAGAACATAAAATTCTTAAAGCAAACTCTCATAAAGGGTATGAAATTGTTCAAAGGGAAAATCAGGAGAAATTGTCGCTATCAAGTGGTACAAAGCTATTTAGGGAATGTTACTTTGTCAAGCCGGCTTTGAGCTAAGTTATTCTTCGTAAGATTTCTTTTTTATTTTGAACATCTTTTTTTTTTCTTTTTAAACATTACCCTACCCCCAATTCTTGTAATAAAATCAATATTTTCTGGAAGAACAGAGACGAGAGCCTTTAGAGGACTCCACCTCCTGTTTGCTGCAAAAACATTAACAAATGTCACTAGCAAAGTTGGGCACCAGGGGAAACAGGATGACCTCATGAATATATTTTCTAAAGAGCTTAAAATGTCTGTCTTGTATATTATTCATCCCTTAAAGAGTATAAGAGCTATTGATCCCTTCAACTGCTGCAAAAAGCAATTTAAATGCACCAAAGGCTCTGTGTGTGGATGGACAGAGCAGAGCCAGCTCACAGCGGCGCTGGAACGCCCATTTCCTCATGTGCAGAGCCAGGCAGCAGCAAGGGTGCCCCGTGGTAGGGCAAATGCTATCACTAGGGCTATTATAGCAAAATAATGGAGAGTTAGTGCTGCCGTTGCCTAAAGTGGTAGCATTTTATAGACCTGCTAAGATAAGACCTGCTGATAAAAAGTGATTTTAAAAAACTAATTGGCTATCATTGCATGGCTATTTCCTGGCTACTAAAGGGGCAGGCACCAGACACTGCTGTCTTCAGTGACATGGACACAGTAACAGGAGTCAGGTGCCGCAGACAGAGATGCGGGCATCACAGAAGGTTAAACAATGCATCCTTCGATTCTTCTCCTCTATTATATTTTAGAATATGTTATATTGGGTGGGTACAAGTATATAATAGATTTTGTGTATATCCTGACAAACCCTGCTGCCCTTCCTCACCCCTCTGTCTCCCACTAGGCCACTTTACTGCTCTAGAAAGCGTAGGGGATGTATTATTGCCACTGCAGAAGACCTGTCTAGTACTTTCCTCAGCAAGGAGCATGTCCTGTGCTTGGCTCCAAGGCCAGGAGGGGAAGGACAGCTGGTGCTGCATAACACGGGTAGTGCACATTTTCACTACCCGCCTTTCCTTAGTCTTTGAGGCAGAATAATTTTGTCCTTCAGGAATTTCAAGGTGCTTTGAAGCAACTGCTTCTGGTTTTGTTGCTGTCACTTGAGAACCAACAAAGGTGTCTTGTTAGAGCGTGGCTGTTCCTGTTCCTTTGTTTATATTGACACATCTCAGCAGTGAGTGACACAGGTGGAGGCCTGAATTCCCAAGTGCTGTGATGAGTCAGTCAGACATACTTCATACTGACGCAGAGGTAACACAGGCTGGGCCAAGATTGGGAAACCAGGATGGAGGGGTGTGGTTAGCAGTTAACTAGTTGGCTTTTTCTGTGGTTTGGATCAGACTTCTTTCTTCCCAAGGCTTAATGTGTTGGGAACTTATTTCCCAGCAGCAAGGCAGCACTAACAGGATGGCGGAGCGCTGATAGTTGTAAGGGTCGGGGTTGGGGGAAGGATGGAAGGCCGGGGAAGGGAGCAGGACCTCCCCTGGGAGACCGTCAAGGCCCGAGGATCTGGACACAGGGGAGGCCTGCACAAACTGATGAAGAGAGCCAAGACCACCTGTTCAGATGTAGCCAATGGACAGCTCTTTCTCCTCGGTGAATGAGGGTGGGGGTGGGGACGACGTCTGCTGAACCTCTGACATGCACTCTGGTACCCACGATTTGGTCACTGCCCCTTGGCAGACTGACTTGCGGGCACACAGAGGAAGGGGATGAAGGCTATCTTGAAGAGATCTAATAGGCTGTGGCCACACAGTGGGGGTAGGAGGGCCCACCCCACCAGAAGTCAAGACTGAGGGGAACAGGGCAGAGGAGGGATGGCAGGTAGGAATGGGAAAATAAGAGCTAAGAGCGAGGGGATAGCAATTAGGATGTAATGTAAATTATATATATATATATATATATATATATATATATATATATATATATATATTTTTTTTTTTTTTTTTTTAAAGGAGGAGCTGGTGGGAATCTTTTAGGTCATGTGAGGGCTATCCTCAGGGTACACTATAGGCACCTCTTTAACTTTGTTTGTTTTTTGTCTTTTTCATGTCCTGAGGTCATCATGCCTGAACCTCTGAAACTGGGAGCTAAATCAGGTAGACCCCAAGACTTGGGAATTTTAAAAATATAAGATCAGAAAAAGACTGATTCAGATATCCGGGAGTTTCAAGTTTGTGTAACTATAAAATGGACATTCTAATAAAATGGTGGGGGGCTGGAGAGATGGCTCAGTGGTTAAGAGTGCTGCCTGCTCTTCCAGAGGTCCTGAGTTAAATTCCCAGCAACCACATGGTGGCTCTCAACCATCTATAATGTAATCTGATACCCTCTTCTGCAGATAAAATACTCATATGCAATAAATACAATAAATAAATCTTTTTAAAAAATGGTGGGCGCTGTGGACAGGAAAGCTCTCTTTGATTAAACAGACAGGTTACTCACAAACAAATATCCCAGAATATCACTGGGACTGGCTTTCCACTGGTTCTGTGTTACTTACTTGTGTTCACAATACATTTTTGATCTCCGCTCAGCGGCCTCTTATTCTAAATTTCTCCCTAAAGCCTGTTTGTTACTTCTCTACCCGTCCCCCAACCCAGTCTGGGTGTGAGACCCCTGAGTGCTAATAACTTTCCTCTACAGCTTCCCAGCATGCACTTCCCTGAGCAGGCGTGATACCCAACCGTTTCTGCAAACGTTAGCAGAAGCGATCCTATAGCCATTATATTTTACCCCTAATACCTGTATTTGTTGTTGTTGTTTTTAAGAATCCTGAGCTAGCAGCCAAATGATTTTGTCTGTACTCTGGAGTCAGCTTCTGTCAAGTGGCCGACTCTTTCTCACTGACCCTGTTATGCTGCCTTCCATATTTGCCATAGCTTTGACAGCTGCACACCTCTCACAGGCCGTAAAGTCAGGCTGGGCAAAGGTCATGCAGTTTACAAAAATTAATACAGGTGGAAGAGAATGCTTCCCCTCTGGATAAGGGCTTCTGTGGTGTGTGTGTGTGTGTGTGTGTGTGTGTGTGTGTGTGTGTGTGTGTGTGTGTGTTTTGTATGCTCATAGTCTTCTCCAGCCTGTGAAAGCTTTCTTCCACATTGATCAAATGATGTAGCAGACAGTACCCTCAGTGCACAGGCCCTGCCTAGAACCCCGCAAATCCAAACTAACACATCATGTTTCTCTGTCATAGCGTTCTAAGGTCATTGACCTCAAAAGCGCAGGAACCGTCCATCAGTTCTTCTAAGTCACTAGGACTCACTATCTCATGAGGTCATTTTTGAACACAGGTGGATCTTGCCTGGGTCACATGAGTCCTATAGAGTAGCTGACACTGAGCCAGTCTGATCACGGTCTCTCACTTCCGGAGATGCGGATGGCCCTTTCACATATGACTTCCTGAGTCTTGCTTCCAGGGTCTCCTTATTTCTGGGCAGGAGCAACCCCTTGGGGCTTATGTTTTTGTCTTGGGTGCCTCTGCGTTGACCTGTTTCTGCATCCTGTCTGTTTCACCAGGTTCTCTGTCTCGGATGTTCTCATTGTCTGATGACGTCACTGTAGCCATGCTTCAGTGTTTGGGTCAAGTGTCATCTCGGTGTGAAGCGCAGCGACCTCACTCTCTTGGTACCACATTTGTCACTACCTCATGCCTACTTCTGTGTAGCTTTAATTCTCTTCAGTGAAACTTTCTGTCATAGACAGAGACATGATTTATCTGCCTAGGTACCCCAAGAGCTTACCTAAATGCTTGACGCATAGCACGTTCCAATAATTCTTTAGAAGAAAAAGGAATGAGACTCACAATTGGCGAGCACCTAATCTTGCTAGTTTCAGTTTTCCTTTTTAAGCCTCCTGCACTGGCTCGTGCCTCACCTGCGTACCTCTTACAGCTGGCAGGGTCCTTACGTGGAGTTCTGTGGCCTTTCACTCTGTAGTCTTTTAAAGGATTCAAAACACATCCACTTTAACTATTTCTTGCAGGTAGTTCTAATCTTTCTGATTCATTTTCACACATTGCATCCTGATGATAATTTTAGTTGTTTTCTCTGGAGTTTTGGAGTGTTGTTACTTCATCATTTATAAAGTGAGGTGGCTTAGGCACCTTGAACCAAATGCAAGAATCAGAGGATTCATGGTTTCTATACGGACACAGCAATGCTTACTAACCAGCTTATTACGATGACTCAAAGGCCTTGGGCTCTCTTTAGGAAGTGGTATCAGCATCTCCCAAATCCCCGTACCACATTCTAATAATCACTCAGGACCCAATGTCCTTCAAATACAGATATTGTCCCTGAATTCACTGCCTTATTCTTGTGTGGAAGTATGTCACCACCTTTCAACCTCCCCATAGTTTCTTCTTATGTTTCTCAGAAGTGCCATAGGAAGAGTCATTTCCCATGTGAAAAGTTCCTGAATATCTATAGACATGGGGCTCTAACTAGATATTTTCTCTTCTACTTAATTGGCTAAAATTTTAAATGAGAGTGATCAAGATACTAAAATCTTGGTGTTCCCACTATTAACATTTTTATCACAGAATTCCCACTTATTTCAATCTTTTCACTCTTGGAACTATGCCAATTCCCTTGCTTTGAAGAAAAAAGAAAAAAAGAAAAAGGATCTCTAATTCAGCAATATTTTGGAAAGAAAAAAATATCACTTAGTATATAATTTAGTCGAAGACTTTTTGAACGAAGAAATAATTGCAACTCTTAATCCTATTTTCCTAAGTTCTAATTTTATTCTTTCAGAAACACCACAAGAACTAGGTTGCTGAGCCAAGCTGGATAAAGGCTGATCTAGCTGCTGGTGGTATCCGAAGTACATCTGTCACTAGGAGAGCCAGGGACAAAGAAGGGGGTGGGAAGGAAGAACAGGGATGCCCAGCCTTAGCAGAGTCTAGAGACCTGTGTGTGTGTGCGCACACACACTCACACACACACACACACACACACACACACACATGCGTGCACACAGAGATGATGAGGGAGACATACGTCTATGAGAGGAATCTGACAGAGTAAAGACGCCCACAGACAGAAAGTAGAGTCCTAGTGGGAAGGAAATTGCTTCAAAAATGGTCACTTCAATGAGCCTGAACCCCAGTTTTCAAAGGGTCTGAATATGCCTCATTTGTATGGATCTTTAAGCTTGACTTCTGAAAGTACAGATTTCTTAAGCATGGTTCTCCCTAGTGAAACTGCAATTGCATATCACCTTTTACTATTGAACCTAAAAGAATTATTTTGCAGACATCTATAATTTGTAGGTCATTGTGGAGAGGATGATGATAGAGAGAGAGGATCAGACCCTTCCATGTGCTTCCCGCATACCAAGGGCCTGCGGATTAATCTCGAATAGCATGGGCCTCCACCTACATCTAAGATGAATGAAGGCCGAGGAGGCAAGAGCTGAGGCAGTGGGAGCGGCTCTAACTCATCCCTTTTCCCGTCCCCAGGCTCGTGAGAGGTGGTCCACAAAGAGAGGTGGTCCACAAAGAGAGGTGGCCCACAAAGGCCAAGGAGTCAGGGGAAAGAGTCACAGGAACAGCCTTGGGAAGAATGCCCAGGTATTCTGTCCCAACTTCAGCCATGCAGTTTCTACATGTGACACTGTTACTAGAAAGGTTTCATTTATTCACAAGATTAGACTTTCTAATGAGGCGAAATTACAAAGCCTTGCATGGAATCCAGGGGAGTTACTGCCCTGTAGGGCATGGTCTTTACTAGCTGATTAAACATCCTGTATGGACTATGGGAGAGTATAAATAGTCCAAATAACAAAGATCAACCGCTTTTGCATTGCTTCGCATCATTTGGCTGTTAATCGTTCTGCTTTGAGACACTTGTAGAGAGAAACACTCCAGAGAATGCTTCCGGGTTCCAGCTGCAGTCACCTTTGCTAATTGCAGGTTTTCTGTTTAACTGGCCTGCTGGAATCCTGACAATGAAGAGTGGAATCTCCCCAAGGAACTGAGTCTAAAAATGTCTACTTCTCCTACCCCTGTTAACCTTCTTTCTCTCCTGTTGAGGGTATGTAGGATGGAAGGATGGTAGAGGTATTAACAAACCTCAAGTAAAGTAGGTTTTAAGAAGATCAAAGCCCACAGAGCAGCTTTGGTGTGGGATTCAGAAAATCACCAAGAACACGCACAGAATCCTAGACTAGACCCTGGGCTGTAGACCGCATACTCTCCAGAGGAGGAGGAGGAGGTCTTTACCATCGTGCCTGGGAGCAGCAGATGATGAAAGGGAAGACCTTCTGTTAGTCTCTGTGGAATCATATGAGAAATGAAGCTCAGAATGATGAAAGCTTTGGCTCAATGGCTTGTAGTAAAATAACTGCAATTTGAAGGAAAATTCCATGACTTGAAAACTTGATTATGTCCTGTTGAGTCAAACAAGGGGGTCAGGGTCTGCATGCAGCATCCCACTTCATCTCCTTTCCAGCCCTCTAGAGGCCTGATGATGAGGCACAGAGACCATCACATTCCAAGTCGAGCTGTTGGTAGACCTGCATTCTGGAAGTTTCCATTAGTACTGTGAGAGGGAGCACAGCTCAACCACTTTTTTCTTGCTTTCCCCTCTTGCCAGAGGAGGTAAGGAAAGTGTCCAGAGCACTGCTGTGTGGGCAGCTGACCAGGAGACCAGGAGGCTGGCCGAGCTCTACTTTCTCTTCATTTTCCTGTCCTAATAGTGTTATTTATGATGCCAGAATGTTTCTTTTTTATTTATAAAAGAGAAAAAATTAGCCTTGTATAAGAACAAGAGTGATGATTCAACAGGACTGTTCTCTGCCAAATGACTTCCTGTAATCACATATTTAACAGTGTTTCTTACAGCACCAGGCTTGCAAGCATGCAATAAAACTGCTACCCAAAATGCTCCTCTCCCCATAGCACACTCCTAACACAAGATACCTGTTTTCCCTATAGTCTTGTACTCTGCCTTGGTGAGCCCAACCTAGGCAAATAATACTCATGGAAAGAGAGAGAGAGAGAGAGAGAGAGAGAGAGAGAGAGAGAGAGACAGACAGACAGACAGACAGACAGACAGACAGAGACAGACAGACAGAGAGAGACAGATAGAGACAGAGACACAGAGAGAGGCACAAAGACAGAGACAAAGAGAGTATTGGGGATAGGAGGTAAGCTAGCAGGGATAATGCAATTTTGATTGGATCATATTTTAGATGATGTAAATATTAGGTTTGGAGGCAGTGTCATACATCAAAAAATCATCACATTTAAAAATGTAAATAGCATTGAAACAAATCTGTTTTAATCCCTTCCTGTCATAGATAAGGAAGCTAAGACTCAAATCAATCAGTAAGGATTTATTGACTTTTCTGCTGTGTGTAAAGGATTGCATTCAGCCTATGTGGCCAAATGAGTTTTTCAAAGGCTCTCAACTTACTAGAAAACAGCAGAATGCTAAATGTCCTTCCTTTCTTACAAATATCCTGTCACCACTCTAAAATTTGAAGGTTGTCATAATTGACTTGCTCTTTAGAATATGAATAAAGGTAGACAGACGGACAGATAGACAGACAGAGAGAGGAGTAAGGGCACTGTAACCAGGAGAGGTATACTGCATCTAAAGCAGAGACAGAAAGCCAGGGTTGTTGACATTTGCTTAGGGTTACCCAGACCTTGACTGCATTTCCAGTCCTTCCACTTACTGTATAACCTTGGCTCAGCTTCACAGCCATTTTCAGATTTACTTTGCCATATTAAAATATACAATAAATATGCTTAAAATTTAATGTTAAAGGAGTATATGCAGATTCAACACATTTGTGGTGTGTGTGTGTGTGTGTGTGTGTGAGAGAGAGAGAGAGAGAGAGAGAGAGCGCTAGAGAGAGAGGTGATTAAGTAATTAAATCTAGGGTCTTGTAGTATTTATTTAAGTACCACCACAGCTTAATTTAAAGGCATAGGCAAGGCTTGCACTGAACCACAATTTGCTTTGCCCTCTTTAGAATTTGCTTCCTGGCATGCATCCTCATGGATGGCTATTTCATATGCTTGGACATCTTGGGCCTTTCTGACTCTGGGGGCTGCTCTCCGTGTGTCTTGTTGCAGCTCCACTCATACCCACATGCCCATCGCCTTCCCTGTCAAGCTCCCACAGCCCTGTCTTCTATTTCTCTAACTCTACCATCCCACCCATCCCTAACTCCAGCGTCCTCCTGTCCCTAACCCACAGAGATCACTCACACTTGCCAACCCTGAGGCATTTTACTCCCCTGCTCCCATTCTGTCCAGGAAACCAGAGGAAAGGGTTTGCTTCTGTCTTCTCATTCTTCTACTTCCTCACCAGTCTTGGTGCCTCCCTCATTTCCACGGGTTCTGTGCCCCCTTTTTTCCTGGAAATCTGTGTCATCAATGTCATCTCTCCATGACATGGCATCTCAAAATGGAAAAGTAATGTGATCCATGCCACAAATCATAGTGTGTTTCACACAACACCTTACGTATGGAGGCCCCAGCTCCCAAGGTCCCCATATATGTGAAGTCCCTGTCTACCAGGATATGAGTAACATCTACTTCCATCTTCAAGGAACTAAGCCACAGACTTATCAGAATGAGATGAGCCGTGGAAAGTTTTCCTGTGGCAGGAGGAAGACTTTAAATAAGGGTTTCTCAGCCTGTGGGTCACAGCCCCCATGAGGGATTGCAGGTCAGGCATCCCGCATGTGTTTCTCAACCTGTGGGTCACAGCCCCCATGAGGGGTTGCAGGTCAGGCATCCCGCATATCAGACATTTACATTACGGTTCATAACGGTAGCAAAATCACAGTTACAAAGTAGTGATGAAATAACTTATCACTGAGGGTCACCGCGGCATGAGGAACTGTGTGAAAGGGTCACAGCATTAGGGAGGGTGAGGGCCACTGATTTAAATGATGGAGAAACAGATTCAAATAGGGTTTTCTGACAGCCAAGCAAGGGTTGGGTTTTCACTGGGACCCGTGACTTTGGGTTTTATCGTGGCCTGTCTGCAGGAAACAAAGCATGTTTGGATGTCCCTGACACAGCCCCATGCTTGGATGTCCCTGATACAACCCCATGCTTTGATGTCCCAGACACAGCCCCATGCTTGGATATCCCTGACACAACCCCTGCCAGCCACTTAATATCCGGGATTCTGTCTGTGTGCTACTTGAGGAAAAAATATTCATTTCTTTCTTGGCCTCCCTTCTACATTCCATATTCATTTATTTTCAATAAACAGTTTCAGATTCCTCATTTTCCCCCCTAAAGCTTACAAATAAATTTTTCTGTCTTGCCTTTCTTGCTGCATTTACATAAAAGCCACAATGAAAAATTTATAGCAGTAATAGAAATCTTCAAGAAAACAAAATGTTCTTAGAACCTCTGTGGCCTTAACCCTGTCCTAGGGAGCATAGTGCACCAGGCTCACGGGCTCTCAGGCTGCACAGTTACTTGGGAAGGCATGGCTGAAGTTCTGGGGGCAGCACCGGATGCTGAGATTGGGCAGTTAGCAGACTGGAATCACTTTTCTCACCAAAGTCTTTTAGTCTACCTTCTCTTGTTACCATGAAAGTAAATAGATATTTACTTGCTAAGTTTTGAAGCAGCTGTATAAATTCTACAAAACTTTGCTATTTGCGAATATTGAAAGAATGGGATGTATGTTAGAGCAAAATATGGCTTCATGGAAATTTTAAACAGCAGTGCTTTACAGAGATTACATTTTAATCAGTTAGAAATACAACACATATAAGACAAGAAGAAAATGATTTCTCCTCTTATCCATTGAAGAAGTAAGAAGCATGTTGTATAATTTATCCAGCCCCCCGTACTGAGAACTCAAGACACTCTGTATTCTCAATATATTTCTATCCTCTTGCTCTTTAATAGAAAAGTAATATTAATAAACCAAATTAGTTAAGTGGATAAAATAGGTTATTTTGTAATATAGCATAAACATGAAAATACTTGGCACATAAGAGTTTATTATTTAATGCTTAGAAGTTAGAGACAGCTTTAATTTATGGCCTAGTCAAGACATAGGGATTTCAGATCTGAGGTGGGAACCCATTTTATCTTGAAAAAGACATGACTTTGAGCCTTCCCAGGCAATCCAGTCACAGGAAGTGACCATCATGACTGTGCTGCTTAGCCAGTGTCTCACAGACTCCACAGGCTCTGCTGGTGCCTGCAGTATTGCTCAGGAGTCACTGGGTGGCTTCTGGCATTGCCTTCTGTAGACAAAAGGGAAGAGTGAATATGGAGGTTCTGAGAGGAGGGAAAGAAACCAATGGCTTCTGATGTGCTGAAAACAAACAAACAAACAAACAAACCATCGGAGTGGTCAGTGTCTGGAGCTTCTCAGCTCAGATTCCTTAATTATCCATCTCTATTTTTACTCTCCTTCATCCCACCTCCAGCCCCCTTCTTAACTTGTGAGGAATTCTTAGATCTCATTGGAAACAGGGTTGCTCCCACCTAAGACGTGCTCTGCATTTAGCGTGGGCAGGTTCTGAATGCTCTTTTCTATGCTAGGGATCGATAAGGAGGAGTACTGAGGAGAGGGCAGCTGGACAGACACCTGAGCAGAAAGGTCATACTCCCAGAAATGCCAAGGGTATTCGGCCATTGAAAGGCAGACACTGTGGTTGGAAGGAAGTGACTATGAAGGTTAGGATGAGTGTTTACAGAAACAATGGGCACAGCCTCTAGGGAGATGCAGTCACTGCATCACTATACTGTTCTTTTGCTTTGTGGCTTATGAACCAGCTGAGCAATGCAGGGAGCTAGCTAAGTGATGTGCTCTTACTCTAGTTTCTTGACAGAGCATTCAAACTGTCCTCTGTGGGGTACACATTTAAATATACTGTCCCAATGCAGTGAATTTGTGGGACAGGTTAGTTTCCCACTGTCCTCAAGTAATAAATTTGACCTTTGCAACACGAACAGCAAATAATCGTTATTTGCTGGCCATCTTCTCTCATATAGGTTGATATGGAACAGACTCTAGATTCTAAATCCTTGGCTTTAAATCACAGCTCTGCTATTTATTGGTTGCATGAACTTGATCAAATTACCAGTTTTCCTGGGGAGACATGCACACACACACACACACACACACACACACACACACACAGAGAGAGAGAGAGAGAGAGAGAGAGAGAGAGAGAGAGAGAGAGAGAGAGAGAGAGAAGAGAGCGAGGAGGAGAGGGAGAGGAGAGGGAGAGGGAGAGAGAGATGAGAGATGAGAGGAGAGAGAGAGAGAGAGAGAGAGAGAGAGAGAGAGAGAGAGAGAGAGAGAGAGAGAGAGAACAAAGAGTTTTTATTAGAAACACTAACAGGAATATATATGAGGGATTACTTATAGGAGCCAGGATGATGCAAAAGCAGTTGCATCCTTAAAAAGCTTACCCCAACACAGGGGACAGTTGACAAAAGTTGGAGCTCTCTGCACAACTTGTAGGCAGTTTAACAGGTTCAAGAATCTTCTGGTCAGAGTCTTGGGTCTTCTGTTTCTATAACTCTGGGGATGGGGTTTCCTGAATCTTGCAGGAGTCAGCTTCCCAAGACATGTGAAGTTTACTTAGTTCTTGAGTGGCATGAGCCTCCCCTTGCCTCCTGGAGGGAATGCTTCAGTTTAGAGGAAACGGCTTTACCGCAGTGTGTGCTTCTCACCAAGGACACTCTTCCTCACAGAGTAGGTGCATGGAACGCAGTTGGCAAGGCTACATCAATTGCAATTACTATTTTATATACTCCTCCCACTGATCCTGAAAGGGAAGTGTTGGCCTGATAACAAGATTGAGAAACTAAGGTCCTAAAACTTCCATGGGTTCAAGATCCAATGGCTTATAATTGAGAAAGGCAGGGTTAGAGCTGGGAGCCCTTCCTACAGCGCTCTCAGTGCTGTGTGGTCCTTGGACATGACAGCTTGCACAGTTCCTTTCTTTGCTGTTCTTCTGCACATACAATATTGTTTTCCTGGAATGAGCCCTCCATCCAGTCTACTGGATTGCTCCAACTTGCCCTTGAGAGCTACCATCAAAGTACACCTCATGTGGGATATCTTCCTCCCTGAGCTCTGTGTCCCCATGGCTGTTCTCCTGTAAGAAGCCTGGCTTTTTAAAGTGTCTTTTCTTATAGGCAGCCCTGAGCTTTTTGAAGCTGAGCTAGTGTCTTTTAAGATTGTCGGCCTCTAGTATAGAACCTCAAGGCATTAATCCCTTAGAGAAGGACCACAGAAGGACCCGTATACAAAGAGCCATCATTTCCCCAATGCCTGGATGCTGAGCTCTTTGAACTGGGTTTTCATGGGCAGACAGAACGCCTCAATTGTACTTCATACACTAATTGAAGGGTCCTCTCTAGCACCAGTGTAGTCAATCATGGTTCTTAGACCTTCCTTGGGCCAAATCCAAGTCCCTTCTTCCTTGGTGGAGGCTTTCAAGACGTACTAAAATAGGGGTATGATGCAGATAACAAATAAAGACTTCTGTGAACTCTGGTGCCTCACATTTGACCATGTCCCCTGGAGGGGGAGACCTGGTGGCACTCAGAGGAAGGACAGCAGGTTACCAAGAAGAGACTTGATACCCTATGAGCATATACAGGGGGAGGTAATCCGCATCAGGAACAGTCATAGGGGAGGGGAATAATGGGAAAATGGGAGGGAGGGAAGAATGGGAGGATACAAGGGATGGGATAACCATTGAGATGTAACAAGAATAAATTAATAAAAAATAAAAAAAAGACTTCTGTGAAATTTATTCCTTGTACATTTCTAAACTCAGAGGTGGGTCTTATTTTCACACTATCACTCTCACTAGCACAGGGCTGCTTACAGTTTACAAACTTACTTTCCTATATATCATTAAGCTTCCTGCCAGCCCCCGTATGTTGGCAATCAATTCCGTTATTCCTTCTCTATGTTTTCTATAGGAAAATACTGTGGTGAAGAGTTCTGGTACCAGACTGAGCTGGACTTCTTCTAGGATGCGACCTGGGTCACTTACAATCTGCACATCTTTAAGTAAGTGAGTTAACCCTGTGAATCTCAAGAGCCCTGAGGAAAGTAGTATTTTAGCCATACCAGATTCAAACTGCAGTGTGACTCCACCCTTGAAGCTTCAGAGATGTTTCAGTCTTGCTATGAAATTGAAATGGAAAAGACATAATGCTAATAAAAATGGGAAACTCTACAAATGATTAAATTGTGCATCATGGAACATTGATCAAGGAACTAAATTGGTTTAATGGAGTGTACTGGAAACATACTTTTTTTCCACAAAATATATTGATGTTAGCATAATTTTACTTAAAATATTTATACTTAAAATTCAGTTGAAGGTCAACATGGAGTAGAGATGAGAACAAAGGAGCACAAAGTTTGGTCCCAGTTGCTTACTGAGAACAACTTCACACGCAGTAGCAATCAGTCTTCACAAAATTCCAGGGCACAGAATTATCACATGGCCCTAGTTTGTAGAGATGGACCAGACTCTGGCTCTACCAAGTGCTGTGCCCTGCTTGGTCCTCTCCTTGCCATATCTACCATCATCTTAGTGCCTACCTACTGGCATTGTGTGAGTTGTCAGACCCATCAAACATTATGTTATTTGGATATTGAAGTTTCCCAAAGTCCCATGTGTTAAAGGCTTATTCGTTGGGTGGTCCTTGAGGAGGTTGGGCCTTCTGAGAGGTTGTTAGGTCACTGAAGGTGTGCCTTTGAGGGGAATTGTGGGACCTTCGTTTCTTCCTCTTATCACTTGACTTATGAGTTAAGACATCTTGTCACGTGCCTGTGCCATGAAGAGTTGCCTCTCAAGAGATCAAAAGCCATGAGGTGAGTCAATCTTGATCTGGAACCACCAAAAACATCAGCCTAAAATTTCAGGTTATCTTTGTACGTTAGTGATCCAGGTGTTTTCCTATAGTAAGCCCGAGTTCACCAGTGTCAGGTCTAAACTAGTTGCCATAGTCTGCAGGGCTTTGCTTGCCTGTTCCCACCTTCTTCGCTGTTTGCCCCCCTTTTTCACCTTCTACACTGACTTCTTGTGGCTGCTGCACATAGGGCAATCTGCCTGTGTCCTTTTCTGACACTATTTCCATAACGCTCCCTCTTCCTATACCTGGGTGCCGGCTCCTATCCACCTACCTTGTCTCAGGTAGTAGCCCCGCCTTGTCACACCTACTCGCCCATGTTGCCTTTCTCCATTCACCAGAGCATGGGTGACATCTTGACATTTCACATTTGTTATTTACCATCTGTGTTTTGTTTGTTTGTTTTAGCAGAATTTAATCTTGTGGGGATTTCTGGGAGGAAAGGTGTTATTGCTATAATGCTCATTGCTTTGTAGGGACTGGGACGCCATCTATCACACGGTACGTGCTTTATGGGTAGTTTCTTAATTAATGAAGACATAAACGAACAGAAGCTTTTAATTCACAAATCCCTGACTACATACTACAGGCACTGCTTCCAGGTCAAGAGGCCTCATAGGGGAACCTACCAACCCAGTCAGCCAGCACTCCCGCCCAGCTTTACTCTGACACAGAACTGCCCAGGATTTACACAGTTGATGAGGTTCTTGACCCAAGCCTTCTCCTCTCAGTCAGTGTTCTGCTGTGCTTTGGCCTGCCACCCTGAGTTGCACAGCTCCCATCTGTTGACAGAACACCACGTTGCCAGTGTAACTATGCTCCACTCACTTAACTGGCTTTTGTGTTGGAGTTATGTGAGTGACCTCTGAGGCCTGCAGAGCACATAAGCTACCTATGCCTCTGGGAGGGGGACTGGGGGATCTTAGGGGGCCTCCCTGAGGGACTCTCTGTTATTGGTCCCTTTGGTGCTGATGTTGTTGCTTTGCAGCTTCCAGATCTCATTCCTATTGACATGTATGGCATCATGGGTGTGGCGTGCTCTGTCTCCTAGATGGAAATTGATCTCAATTGAATAACTAGAAGTTGAGCTCTCATACACAAAATCAGTTACTTTTTCTCTGCAGATTAGAAAAAAAAGGAAAAGGAAAAGCAATAAAAGGATAATAAATGAGGCATGTTATTTTGTAAGGAATGAAATAAGGATAGGTGAGAAGAGAAAAACTAAAAACAGCACAAAATTCTTTTTCTGTAGGAGATAAAAAGAAGTAAGAGTTGGTTTTTTTTTGTTTTTGTTTTTGTTTTTGTTTTTTAATAAAGGGGAGCTTTCAGTAGGAGAGGAAAACGTGCAGAGGAATTGGAAGGTAACCTAGTGACCTTCACTTGGATTTTGAAATATTTATTTGTTTAAGTGAAATTCTAAAGAAGAGCAGGGAAGTGACAAATCACAGACCCTCTGAGCACATACAAGCTGAAGGATGACACTCAGAGTAGGGCTGTAGCTTTCAGGCTCACCTGGGTCATTTGCCATCCTTAATTGAGTCCACTCTGATGTGGCTCGAGAGTGGCATTTTCATTGTGTGCTGGGTAACCCCACACATGCTTAGGCGTCTCAAGAATCCACAAGGGCTCTACATCACACACCAGCCACTGACTGGGACCATGTGTGGAAGAGCTCTGCATCACACACCAGCCACTGGGTGGGGCCACATGTGAAAGAGCTCTGCATCACACACCAGCCACTGACTGGGACCATGTGTGGAAGGAAGAAGGAAGATGCTGAGGCCATCCGGGAGGAAATGCAGACCCAGGGAGAAATGACATTAAGGGCTAATTAAGGAGTTCCAAGAAATAATTTGCTGTGTGGTAACAGACATGAGAAAGAGCCCTCTGGAAGTAAGCAGGCCCCGTGGAGAACCTGACAAGGAGTGTCAGAGGGCAAACTGTCTAGAAGTAGGGCAAGCCCGCTGGTGGAGATACCTTCTGGTCCCTTAAAACCTTTCAAAGTAAATAACAGAATAACTCATATAGTTTTTCTGCAAAGCTTCCTGTAAGAGGCTGTGGGGGTGTCATGCATATCTTCTGACTTGGCACAGTTCGTTTGAAAAGTTCCGATGGAACACAAGGCCCTTATCTCATCCTGAAAGCTTCTCATTCCTCACATGATTCTACGTCTTAGGCCAGGACACAAGCATCAGTGAGATGGGGGTTGAATGTTACACTAGCATAGTGTGTAAGATAATAATGACAACTGTTACTCTCATTACCCGGAGTGTCTTGCATGATTGGCAAGTGCCCAAGAACGATAGCTCGGTCCTAGAATTGTTTTTAAATACACATATTTTGAACCCAGGCCTACCTGATACTGTTTTCATTCTGTTTTGTCTGATTGCTTTATGGGTCATGAGTTTTGGGGACCCAGGATGCTCTCTGTTGTCTATGGAGTAGGAGACTGGCTGATTCCTGTCTTTTGTTGCTTTTGTTGGAGCCACTATCAAGACCCGCAAAACATGCCTCCTGCCTTCTCTTCGTTTCAGCCGTCCTTCAAGTCCTGTACCTGAAAGAGTCTAACGCTGAGCTAGAGGGAGCCTCGGAAACGTGTAGCTCAGGCTCCCTCCCCACTTCTCTGTCATGGGGGAATTTTAAAAAATAGGCAAAACTGTAGCTCAGGAGTACATAAACCACTCCAGAGAGATACAGTGTCTCAGCTACAAGACACTGACGCCTTCTGTTCACTTCTCTTTGATACGAGGTGACGGGCACTTACTTCTCACCATGAGCCATCTAGTCACTCATTGCGTGAGTGTGTGTTCTTCCCAGAATCCTTATGTTGAAGTTTAATCCCTACTTATGGTGGTTCTTAAGAGTAAAGGCCTTGGTAAAGAGACTATGGATATGTATGCAGCTACTAAAGAGGTCCGACACCCCCTTGGCCAGCATCGCTTCCCGTGCGTGTGGACACGGCCTTCCTTCTCCAGGGATTAACAATGAGTGACAAACCCAGAAATGAGCATGAGCCCCCACCAGGTGCCGCATCTTCCATCTACTTGATATTGGATTTCCAGAGCCTCAGAACTGGTAAAATGGTATTTTGAATCATTGTTTGCCATATCAAGAGGAACAGGCTAAGACTCCCTTCTGCACGGGACCAGCAGGATCGTGAGGTGGGTCTGCTGGAGTCAGGCTGGCTCTGGAGCCTGTTTAGCCAGTGGCAGGTTTAGGTACAGACATGTAGTGCACTGCGGTGCTGCTGCTGCCCAGTCAGTTAAAGGTTGGTCTTCCACCTCGAGGGAGTGATGGGAGATCGTGATTCCTCCTCTCATTGTACCTGCTCAAGGCAGGACATACCCGTTCTTGCTGTTGGCCGCTGCTCTGGCTGTGTGGCACCGGAACTGAAGTCTGCAGTGTGCCTGGCCAAACGCTTTGGAAATAGCAAAAGTCCCTTATAAAACCCGGTAGATCTCGAAGTCCATCTCCCTTCATTTTTATGAGACACACAGATACATTTTCTTATTTTTAAACTCACTAGATGTGGACTTTTTACTTGAGGCTGAAATCATCATAATAGACAAACATATTCAAGCCCATAACTATAATAGTGCTACTGATTTCTTTTTCCTCCATAAGTGTCCCTAATGGGAGATAATGGGGTAGAGCTGCCTCTAACACATTAGAAAGGGTGACTCTAGTCCACGTGCTCATGGCTGATCGTACCCACTACTGTGTGTAGAACAACACCATAAAATAAGTAAAAGGTAAGTACTAGTCTAACAAAATTAGAGACAGTGAAAGATCACAGTGTAATGTATTGCTCCAGACCATAACACAATGGACACCATGATGGAAGTACCACTCAGGCCATAGAACCCAGCACGTAAGGCAGCGACACTCACTAAAAATGAGAATAAATACCTAATCCATCAAAGTCCGTAGTTCGGGGAAAGTCCCTCCATGTACTAGCCTTGCTTTTAGGTTTCTCCAGTCAAACTTTGGGCTAACTGTTCTTGCTAAGTGAGGTGTGTCAACCCAGAACATAGTTGTTTCTAAAAGCTCATCCCAAGAAGGGCTCGGGATTGTACTGGAGTCCTGAATACACAGTGTAGCTGCAGGTTGGGTAACAAAAACTTTTTATTGGATTAAACCAATAAAGACTTATTTTGTGAACACCTCACAACAGCATTCATCTGGGCAACTATTTATCTGCTGAGCTGAAAGGACAAAAGGAATGTTTTCTTTGAGCCTTCTTTGCAATATGAGAGGAAGACTTTCTTTTTATTTGCAAAAAATAATTATTATTTTTTTAACTAAAGCACAATTACATCATTTTCTGTCTTCCTTTCTTTCTTATAGGTCCCTTCACTTTCTCTAAAGTTCATGGCCTCTTTCTCTTTATTATTGTTACATAGGTATATAAATGTATAAATACAACTTGCTGAGTCAATTTAATGTTGTTCGTGTATGAGTTGAGGACTGATCACTTTGTGCTGAATAACCTATTAGGGGGCTCATCCCTGGGAAAGACTAACTCTACGTCTCTCAGCAGTTAGTTACTATCTGTAGTCTTATAGACTAGGAGATGAATTCTTGGCACCAAACTAAAAAGCCACCTCAGGGGTATTTGAGATGAGAGTCACATTGCAGGGGACGGATTAAAGACAGTGTCTGAGGTTGCATAATGTCACTCTCCTACTTACCAAGGAGCCTAGGAAGGACGCTGGCATCTCTCAGTCTCCTTGGAGATAAATGTCCAACAGACAGCTCAACTTCAGCACACTAAATTCAAGTTCAGAGCTGCTAAACATGAGACTTAGATTTTCCTGCGGGCCTCCCTTAGACTTATCACCCAACAAGTGCCGAGGAGTAGATGCAAGACCTGCACAAGGCAGTGTCCACAGCTCAGGACCAACAACTACAATACCTTAAGAGGAGCTATAGGCCCAGTAGGTGGAGCTTCTTTGTCTAATGACCTTTCCCACAGAGCAACAGCAAACACGATGGGCTGGCCTCATAAATCATACCTCCAGCGCGCATCCACACAGCCAGTCCCATTGTTTGCATATTCAAATGTCACCCTGATCACAAGAGAAAAGACAAAACACCTCTTTTTTTTTCCCCTCTCAAAAATGTCAGCATGGCTGGATTAGAAAAGATAATTTGGAAGTTCTTCTAGACAATAATTACCTCTGGCACCTATCTGCAGTGTACTTAACGAATGGAAAGAGGACTTTTTTTTAATTTTAAAAAATTATGATTATTACAGTAATTAATCAGCTGCTCCCTGACAGCTTCCTTGAGGGGGAAAAGGCGTCGCAAAGGCCATCATGTTTCGGCAGGGCGCCTTGTTGATCTCACATTGAGTATGCAAAATATGTCTCCTTATTATTAGCTGCTAAAATGCTGTGGCAGTAGAATTAGCCTCCATTTCCTAAGTAGCCAGGAAACTCAGAAACTCGCATTTTATAAGTGGAAGAGAGGTGGGGGAAACCCTAATCCCAAATGTTAGTTGGGGGCATGGGGGCAGGAGGGGGAATTCAGACTTGCTCAGCTGTGGTTGTTAAACCAATTTCTTACTCTTAATTACATGCAAAAGGTTCCCAGTTCTAATTACAGGCCTTGGGGAAATAACCCATCTCCCCAAACCAATAACACCTCATGCTCAATTCCAATCGGATCTCAGCTTCCCTGCATAAGCTGAGTTTTAGTTCCGAGTTTTCCACTTCAATCCCCACCACACTGTGTGGAGCAGGGTTCGGAGACTGGCTTTCCTGGGCGACTCTGGTAGAACTTCTTGCTACTGAGCACAAACCCTCTAGCCTCAGACAGCCACATCAGGGGCCAAAAGGCTTCCTTTGCGTTCTTCCCTCCTCTGAGGCTTGGTGGCTCTAACCCTGTCAAAGCCTTGGAGCATGTGAAGGCAGCCTGGTGGTGAGGCTCACAGTCCCACCATGGAGGCAGAGGGCTTCTAGAGGTCAGCTGTCTCTGGCTTTGCCTCTCTGAGCAGTCTAAACCAGTAAAGGGCAGCAAGAGCTGGCTGGACGCTTGGATGCACAAACTTTACACTCAAGATCCAATAGAAGATGTTTATTCAAAGCCCTTGGATGAGCAGGGAGCCTGATACCTAGTAAAGGAGAAAGATGAGATGTCCTTCCATCACAGGGGCAGTTAACAGTGTGAGTAAGATTCTGCGTAGGCTGGTCTACACACAACAGAGATGTCCTCCCATCACAGGGGCAGTTAACAGTGTGAGGAAGATTCTGCGTAGGCTGGTCTACACACAACAGAGATGTCCTCCCATCACAGGGGCAGTTAACAGTGTGAGTAAGATTCTGCGTAGGCTGGTCTTACACACAACAGAGATGGTCCTGGATCATCTTAGACTCAAATTACAAAGTTGCCTTCCGATCAAGAAAAGGTGGGTAAGTATATGAGTTCGATTACTACTCCTGGTCCTTTGCCTTTACCTCTTCTGTCGCAGGATTCACTTCATGCATCTTATTATTCACACTCGGTGCTGTTAAGGTTCCAGGTATAAAGGTCAACTTGTTTCTGTCGTGACTCTTCACAGCATCCGGTACTGTGCTACATAAGGACACTTACACACAAGTATGCATTTTCTGTCCGTTGATCACTGCCCCCACGAGTGGCTTTAATTGTCAACTGGGCCTGTGGGTATGTCTATGGGGGGCTGAATTCATGAAGCTAATTGAAACGGGAAGACCCAGATCCCTGGCGGGAGACCCTGAACTGTAGAAGAGTAGAGCAGAAGCAAACAGGGGAGCAAGCATTCGCTTCCTTCCACTCCTGACTACAGACGTTCCAGGTGTTGGAAGTGTCTGCCTTGACTTTCTCCAGTCACGGGCTGTAAGCTTGAACTGTAACCTTGATTCCCTAACTTGTTTTTTCTTAGGTTTATTTTTTAATGACAGCAACAGAAATGAAGCTAAAATACCCCGTATCTTTTCTTCTTGCCACCTTCTTACTCATCTTTGTCACCTAGACAGTTTTACCTCTACTTTCCTGACATAAACACATGCCTGATTCTATTAATGTATATAAAACCTAGGGTCAACAAGTGAGAAAAAATGGAATCTGTCTTTCTGAGATCTTAATTCATTTAATATGATAACCTCCAGATGCATTTTCAGGCATCCATTTCCCTTCATGAGATGGAACTTCATAACTTGTTGGACCGTGGTTATACTTCCCCCTCCCTAGGAAGCCACTGCTTATTATTTTGTACATAGTAAGCGCTCAGCTCAATGTGGTTCAGAAAAATGTGCAAATGATCCTATCCTGGTTACCCCTCTCTTCCTTACCCACCTGTACTTAGATCTGCAGGGCAAGTATAGGAGGCGTCTCCATTCTCTGCCTCAATGACTTCTCTGCCCACAGCCAGTGTGTACAGACTAGAGACACTCCCTTGGTCACAGGCAGTTTTTTTTAAGGCCTACTTCCCTCAAGTTTTTAATTTCTTGATTCTTCTTAGCTCAGTCACGGGGAGCACTGTGTATAGTGTTTGTCTGTAGGACCCTCAGCACCTGGCATGGGCTTATTTCAAGCAGGAAATCAGTGCAGGTGGGATGCTGTGGACACTGTGGTCTTCTCTAAAGCATCCGGTTGTATACATGCATGGGCTGTATTGGCTGTATTTTGTGTTGAAGATTTATTTTTCCAACTTTAAGGTGGGTAGTAGATCACAGCTGACTGCTAAGTGACAGCTGTTCTTCAAGGAGACCGAATACCTATGAGTCATAATGAAAGAAGATACTAGATAGAGTCCAGAAATTCACACAGCACATACCCAAGCTGAGCCGGTAAGCAGACACGGTTAGGTCACACCAGTCGCTGGGCAAAGCCTCTGCTTGGAGACCAGGATATTTCTAACTTGCTTCTGGAGTCAGTTTCCAAGAACTAAATATAGTCAGTTTCTGCCTTGGGTGATTAGAACCGGTGAAAGTAACAATTTGACATTGATTGGGCACAGAACACAATTTAAGTAAATTAATGAGTAACACAAGTGACTAAGATTCTAATCTTTTGTCCTAAAATAACAAAAAGAAAGATTTGTAACTTTAACTACATAAACATTAAAAACATTTATACCACAAAAATGTAATTAAAACCCCAGCATAGATGGAAGTAATAAGAACACATGCACACGACCGGCTGAGAGCTAATATTCCTAATCAAATATCCAACTTTTAAACTGGAGACTAAGGCCAGAACTTGATAGAAAATGTAAATGATAATAATGATGATGATAATAAAAATAATAGTTAATGAGTAAGAGACTCGGGTTTCCTTATAGTAAGCAACATTGTTAAAACAAAACAAAGCAGTGAGGAAAAGCTAACCCTGTGTGGTTCTTTTCTGCTGCCTGACAGAAGTGTTGCAAACTGTCCTGTTCTGCCTCCAGCTGCTGGGGAAAAGCTCATTTCTTCTGCGAGAAAACTCAACAGCCTCTATCAATATGCACCTGGCTTTCGACCTGTACTGACATGTTCTAAGGACCTTTTCAGATTAGATTAGCCAGTGTGCATGTCTGTGGGGACATTTTCTTGACGCTAGTTTGATATAGGAGGCCCCGCCCACTGTGGGCGGTACCATTCCTTCTGGCCAATAAGAAAGCTAGCCAAGCGAGCGAGGAAACAAACAGCATTCCCCTATGGACAGTGCTTCAGTTCCTGATTGAGCTCTGACCCGCCCCTGCCCCCTTCTCCCCCCCCCCCATGGTGGGTTGTGACGTAGAGCTGTGAGCCAAACCCTTTCTGCCCTAACTTGCTTTTCATCATGTTGTTTGTCACAGCAACTCAAGGACAGGTAACCAGGACTCTCTGCATCAGCTGTCCTTCTCACCATAACGAAAGGCATCTCAGTTTAAGAATGAGAGTGGCTTTTGCCTCAGCTTAATTTGGTTATTATTACCAGTTTTAATTTTTTTTCATATCCTTACATTACTTTGAAATGTAATACATGGTAATATTTTAACAATTTGGAAAATGCATACATTTTAATAAGAGTAAAAAAAAATTCATCTTTAATTCCCCCATCCTGAAATTTGGGCTTATTTCCATCAAACATTTCCCCCATGCTTTTAAAACCTTATTAAGAACATTCTGTATATTAATGTAATTTTTTATTCCACTCTTTTGCTTAAGGTTATGATTTTTCCATATCATTAAAAACTCTATGTAAATATCATTTTAATAGCTGTTCAACATTCAATGATATTAGAAATTTCATTTTTAAATTTGACTTCATGCCTAATATCAAAATGAATAATTTTACTTTTGAGGAATGTTAGCCCCAGTCTCCATGGCTTGGTGACACTCCGAGGTTCTGTTTAATATGTAACAAAATTGTCTTTCTCTCAAGCTATGGCCTCCATCCAAAATGGAACAGGATGATTCTAGCACTTTCCAGCATCCCTTCTTCCTTGACCTTCTGACACGAATGTACATGTGGTTTTCCAGAGGAACAGCCAGTAATGCCTTTAGGATGTCACCAAGGTCAGACACCCCGAGAGAAGGGACGAGGTCCCAGGCAGCTGCCTGTCTCTGCCATGTAATGTGCCGTGATTAGTGATCCATAATTTATGGCTCTAATTAATTCTTCATTTTATCATGGAGAGACTCACTCAAGCATGCCACCCGGCAAAGCTCAGATACCCTGCTTCCCTCTTCCCTGGATCTTCTCACTGGAAACTCGTTTTGCAAAAACCATTAAGCTGGAGGAAGATGCAAAGCACTAGGGAGGGAAGCCCTTTATCTTACCCCCTGTTCTGTTTTATTCCACGGAGAAACAGACTCGCAGTAAGAAAAGTCCGCTGCACCTTTTAATAGAGGCCGAATCTTCCAGAAAGACATTTGAGACGTCATTGCAGTAGAGTACCGCCAGGGAGAACTCTGTTCTAGACTCCTAAGGCTTTGAGACGTGATGTAGTCGGAGGTGAGCAGCCCTCCAGCTAGCCTCAGCCTGCGTGCACTCCTGCTGGCGTCACTCAGTGAGCTGGGTTGGACTCAAGTATTGTTCTAGCCATGAACCTTCTGACTGGATCCCAGTGGGCCCATTTTTCTAGAACTTCACAGAGGGTCTTTCTACATTGTGTCTGGAGTCTGATGGCCCACTGGTTAGCACCTAAGCTGAGGAGCCCTTTTTGTGGACCTGCCCTTCTCTGTGAATGATTGGGACTTGCTCAGTACTAGGGACCGATTGACTCGTTACAAGACAGCTCACAGTAGCTGCCACTGTGGCGATCCACAGTAGATGTTCTGAGGCCAGGACCTTGCCTTGCTCCCCACAGTGTCCCTACACCCTAGAGCATGCAGCGCGTGACAGTGTTGAATGCGCGATTTCCCATTTCACAGAGGCATTATGTACCAGGGTAAAATACAAACAGTCTTCCGTTCTGGTTTCATAGCACATATCCTAAACTCTCTCTGTCCATGGGCTGGAGAGAGGACTCAGTAGGTTAAAGAACTCACAGTGCAAATCTGTGAGCTGAACTCAGTCACTGGAATCCACATAAAGATGGAATAGGAGAGCCTGGCATGGCGGCGCACGCCTTTAATCCCAGCATTCAGGGAGGGTAAGGCAGGTGGATCTCTGCGAGTTTGAGGCCAGCATGGTCTACAAAGTGAGTCCAGAACAGCAAGCACTACAAGAGAAACCTGTCTAAAAAAAAAAAAAAGATGGAGAACTGACTTCCACATGTGTGCCATGGATAACACACACATATGTGCACACACACATGCACACACACATTCACACAGACACTCACACACACATAAACACACACAGACACGCACTCACACACTACTACAATTACTACCTCTACTAATATTATGTTAAAAGAATGTGTCCTTGATGTCTTTATAGGTTTGACTTTATTTTGCCTTTTGCAGAAGGATAGGTGTGGAAGGAGGCTTTGAGTTCCTGATACAGTGTGAACACCAGGTGTTAATTATCAGGGACACAAAGTCTTGTGGAAAAAGACAGGTGTAGCTGGCTGGTGATTGGTAACTGACTTAATGCCTGTATTGCTATTGAAATGATTGTAACCTGCCACAAAGAAAATTTTTTTTTTCTATCTGGAGCTACCTTGAATTATCTGAGTCCCCTTTCTTAGGACAAACCTTTTCAGCCTTCGTATACCTTCACCGTTGAATCTAAGAAAACAGCCCATCTCGGTGACCCACAAGGACATACCCCATTTCTCATGCCTCATCTTTTGTTAGTCTGCCCTCTCCATGAATTTCATTTCATTTTTTCAATCGTTAGATTGATAAAAACGTTCTCCCGAGCCTCAGACAGTGGCCTGGGTGGACTATGTGAGAGCAACACCTGGGGCCATGGCTGAGAAAGAGGCATTATTTACATATTTATTAGAAATTCTGTCCTACTGGCAAGAGATGCTCACTCCTGACTTTAATTCCGATAAGTAAACAACCCCATTGGCAAGGAAGAGGGGAAACAAACCAGAATAGTTTGCACAAGATAATACAGTGAGAAGGAACAATGCCCATAATGCAAAATCCATTTGCAGTGCAAAGAAAAAAAAAAAAAAAGAAAGAAAGAAAAGAGAGAGAGAGAGAGAGAGAGAGAGAGAGAGAGAGAGAGAGAGAAAAGTCTTTCTCCAAAGACTAACTGAAGCTAAACACTTGGAAGAAATAATTGAGAAGTAATTCAATTATATTTGGTATCAGTTTCCTCACAGGCCAGTGGAATGACAATTAATCCCTTGGTGCTTTTAAAAATCTTTTTTAATACTTTGTGGTTTGCTCAGAACCACCCTCCAGCAGTTAGCCACACTCAGCAACCCTCTTGCTGATTGAGTCTGTCTTCCTCTCCCCATCCATCTTGGCCTGATAACGCCCCACGCCAGGGAGACATTCTGTGAGTTCAACCTTCTCTGACCCTTCTTCGCTCCAGCTGTCCGGCATCTTAACGTTTTGCTTAGGTGCCCTCTTGCTTCCTCTTAATTATACCGTGTTGCTAGAACCGCAATAGAGGGATTTCAGCACCCTATGGCTTCCTCTGAGCTGCTAGCATTGAGCCCACATCATCAGCCCTGTGACAACACAATGCATTAAATCCTTCTCAGCGCCACGCGTCTCGCTATCTCTAGAAAAAAAAATTACAGTTAGGAACATTAAAATGGACTGGCTTTAATCCACAGTAGCAAAGGGAGCAGGAGATAGGGTTTAAATCCTGCCTGATGTTCTGGCCTGAACTTAACCCCACAGATAAGATCACACTGAATTCTTTGCATTTGTATGGCCTCTCTCGGTGAGGGACTACGGGGCTCTATGCACAGAGATAATCTACACACCCTCTCTTGGGTGCTGTGGTCCAGCTCCAGGATGCATCCCTGCATCAGAAAAATGAAATATGATGCTGGAAGAAGACTGGTCCAGACAGTCTTCTGGGCTGGCCCAGGAATGCAGACATTTGGTTAGCAGCACTCCATACTGAATCTGTATGGTTTCTGCTTTCTATTTGTAATGTAATTATTGTTTTTGCATAATAATTTGATAATGAAAAACAAAAATTTTTAAATGTGATTAAATTTATTCTTTGTGATTAACAGATTTATGGGTTTTGATGAAGATATAGATGGTTTTGGGTGATGATATCCATGTATCTGTCACCAATTTCCTACAGGCTAGTTCCACCAACCCACAACTGTTCTTGTCCTCTTTTTTTTTTTTTAAGATTTATTTATTTTATTTATTGCATATAAGTGCTTTATCTGCAGGAGAGGGTGTCAGATCACATTATAGATGGTTATGAGCCACCATGTGGTTGCTGAGATTGAACTCAGGACCTCTGGAAGAGCAGGCGGCGCTCTTAACCACTGAGCCATCTCTCCAGCCCTCTTGTCCTCTTTATAGACAACTGCTTCTCCTGTCATGAGACCTGGGAAAGCCGGGAAGCCACTGTTCCATTCTCCTTCCATAGAATAATATTATGTACATAGAATCATGTTTTGAGTCAAACTTTGCAAAATGCGTTTAATGTTGATCATGTGCTTTGCTAATGAATAGCTTTTTCCTACTTATTGTGTGCTATTCCATGGTGGAATGCACTCCACCTGACTTTATATGTTTTAACCTCTTTGGGATTGATAACTAGTAGTATTGTTGTTAGATTATATGGTAAGTGGAAGTTTCATTTTTGTAGGAACTCCAAAATTGTTTTCCAAAGAGGTTGCAATTGTTTCTATTCTTAGTGCCTATGTGCTAGTGCGAGAGTTGTTTTTTGCTGCTTAGTATAGTCGTGTAAACAAAAAGTAATCTGTGGGGCTACAGATGTGGCTTGGCAGTGAGGGCCTACACTGGCCTCACAGAGGATGCAGTTCAGTTCTCAGCACCCACATCAGGTAGCTCACGGCCACCTATAATTCCAGCTCCATGAAATCCAACACCTCTGGGCGCCTTGGTTACCTGCATCCATGTGAACATACCCATACACATTCTTACACATAATTAAAAAAAAATAAGTCCTTTAAAAATGTTCACTGCTTTAATGGTGCATATGGCAGCATCTTGTCGCAGCGCTAATTTGCATTTCCCATAACTAATGGCATTAAATATCTGTTCTTGGTTTATGTGCCATTCGTGAATCTGCTTTGTTTGAGTGTGTGTTCAGATCTCTTGTCTGCGTTAAAGTTGAGTTTTTTGATTTCTTATTTTTGAGATTTTGAGAGCTCTTCATAATTGCAGTTAGAAACAATTTTTCCAAACTGTTATTTATAAATATTTTCTCTGACTTACTACATTTTGAAATGCAAAAAAAATCTAAATATCTATATTTTAACACAGGCTTTCACTATGTGGACCAGGCGAGTCTCATGCATTTCTATTTCTGATGCTCTTCAGGCTTCCTCACTTAAGGACCATGCTTTCAGCGCTGTAGCTGTTTTCCCTCTAATGCAATTTTTTTACAGATTCCCCTGCCCCCTGCCAGTGTTTCCTAAGAGTTTTTAGTTTTATGTTTTATATTTATGTCTAGAATCTATTTAGAGTTGATGACACATATGGTGTGAGGTAAAGGGTGACATAGTTTTTGCTTATTTGTAAGTATTCTGTACTTGTTGACGACACTGCAATTCTTTTGTCAGCTAAATGTGTAATTCCTAATCATCCCACTGCCTTTCATTTGTGCCGTCTGTTTACTTCCTCTGTCTGCCCACTGATTATGTGTCTATCATTTTTTTTTTTGATACATGGTTTTCTGAGTGGTATAGCTGTACAGAAAGTCTAGAGTCAAGGAAAATGTGTCCTCTTCCTTCCTGTTCTCATTCTGAACCGTGGCTGTCTCTGGTCGCTTTGCTTTCCTCGTGTGAGAATCACCGTGGCAGATCTTTCCGTCTTCATGTCTTCTTCAGAGATCAGAAGTTTTTTTTTTTTTTTTTACATACATACATACAAGTATTTCACTTGCTTGGCTAGAGTTACGTTAAGAACTTTATATTACTTGTGGCTAGTATGAAGTGTGTAGTTTCCCTCCCATGCTCATGAGACTCTCCTCCATTGCTGGTGGGAGTGCAAACTTGTACAACCACTTTGGAAATCAATCTGTTGCTTTCTCAGAAAATTGAGAATAGTGCTACCATAAGACCTAGCTATACCACCACCATACAGCAAGGACATTTGCTCAACTATGTTCATAACAGCCTTATTCGTAATAGCCAGAATCTGGAAACAACCTAGATGTCCCTCAACCAAAGAATAGATAAAGAAATGTGGTACATTTACCCAATTAAATACTACTATCAAAAACAAGGAATCTTGAAATTTGCAGGCAAATGGGTGGAACTAGAAAAGATCATCCTGAGTGAAGTAACCCAGACCCAGAAAGACACACATGGTATATACTCACTTATAAGTGGATATTAGCCCAACGTAGATGTCCTCTGAGAGACTCCACCCAGTGGGGCATCAGGACAGATGCTGGAATGTAGACCTTCTGTTCAGATCTAGCCAATGGGCAGCTCATTCTCCACGGTTGTGAGGAGAGCGGGGACTGCCTCTGACATGAACTCTGTCACACAGTGGGCACACAGAGGAAGGGGAAGCAGGCTATCTGGATGAGACCTGATAGGCTGTGGTCATATGGTGGGAGAGAAGTTCCCCTTCTGTCAGAGGTCTAGGGGAGGGGAATAGAGTGGAAGAGAGAGCATAGGTAGGAAGGGGAAGACACAAGCAAGTGGATAGCAAATGGGATGTAACCTGGATAAACTATAATAAATTAAAAGAGAGACAGAAGGCATGGAATTGGATGGGTAAGGAGGTGGGAGGGCCTGGGAGGGGATGCTGGAGGGAACTTTGATCAGCATATATTGTATAAAATTATTTTCAATAAAAAGGAATTAAAAAAAAGAATCACCATGGCAATGAAACGATGTCATCGCTTTTGTGACATCCCTGGGGAGAACCGCTCCACCAAGCCTTCAAAGCTATTACCACGGAGCGTGCCTAAGGTGTGCTTAGCATTTCTACTCTCCCACCAGGGTTTTGTGGTTTGTAATATATAGATCCTATACATGTTTTTAAGATTTAGATATGCTTTGGCAGTGTTGTGATAGAGAAGCATTCTTCCTTATCTTTGAATTCAAGTTGCTGACGTAAGCCTGTGACTTTGTCAAGCTCCTTTGTTAGTCGGAGGATATGTCTATGGACTTCTGTGGGAGAATTTTCTGCCTAGTCAGCATCATGCTTGTAAGTGCATATGGTTTAATGTTTTTATTATATCCTATTTCAAGTAGAAATCTTTATTTCCAAGGATATGCAGATGATCAGGAAGCCTTCAAGTTCACCAACCCATCTCTTAAGTCATCTCACGTGGTTTTAGTTCTTTGCATCGTGAAAAAATGACTTCAAATTTTAAAGTGGCATTTAATGCAAACCTGACTGAGTTTATATTGCTTTTGTTTTTGTTTTTTTCGGTGTGTGTAAGTCACAGACCACTTTGTGGGGGTTGGTTCTCCCCTGAGTGGTGCCAGGGACCACACTCAGGTCTCCAGGCACCTGCTGAAGACCTCAATGGCCTACCACTCATGGTCTCTGTTTTCTTTCTGCTGTGCAACTTCTTGCAATTCTTTTTCTTTGTTGCACTGTTTAGGACTCCAGGAAAACAGCTGAGAGAGAGACTAGAGACTATGCTTGTCCCGGCTGTAGTGGTGATGTTTTCCTCATCAATGTGATGTGCCATGAGCACTTGTTGGGTAGGAAAGTTTTTTTTTCCTCTCATTTTTGAGGTTTTCTAAAAAACCATAAATGGATGTTGGACTTTGTTGAAGTATCTTTCTATATTCATTAATGATTATTGGTTTTATTTCTTTATTTCATTGATTTCTGGTCTTATTTTTATTATGTATTTTTGCCAGCTTGCTTTAGTTTGGTTTGCTCTCCTTCCCCCAGTCCTAGTTTCTTAAGATAAAAGCTTACGCCAGTGATTTTAACTTTCTTCCTTTCTTTTAAAATATTTCTATGCATTTATTTATTTGCTGCCTGGGTGTGGGACATGGGCAAGCCATAGAATGTGTGGAGGCCAGAGGGCAATTTATGAGAGTCAAGTTTCTCTTTGTAGCATTCAGAACCTGAGGTTGAACTCAGGTTTCCAGGCTTGGCATCTGGTCCCTTTCTCTGTGAAGTCATCTTGTCAGCACCTCCCCTCCTGTGGAAGCCACTTTGTGCTACTAACACAGATGCCGGTGTAACTGCTGCCCTGGGAAGATTGCCCACGCTGTAGGCCCGCTTTCGTTCCATTCAACATGTCTTCTTCAGAGACTCCCCGTTTGATCGCAGGTTGCTTGTGACTGTGCAGTTCACTCACAAGAGTATGCAGACCAAGTGGTAGAGAGGGCGGGTGTCTCTGGCTGCAGTTGTGGGTCTGTCTCTTCATCTCATTGTTCACTTTTAGTTTAATTCTTCTGTGGTCTGAGAATGCAATTGCTACAATTTTTTTTTATTCTCTTTGAGTTTGTTGAGATTTATTTGAGTCTTGAATATGATCTTGCTTGGTGAATATTACATGTATAAAAAGGAAAGCAATTTTTCTCCTCGTTGATAAATGTTCCATCAGCATCAAGAAGGCCTAATTGGTTGACAGCATCCCCACTTGTTGCTCTTACTGGTTCTCTCTATGGATGCACTGTTGATGACAGAGATGGCCAAGAGTCTCCAGTCAGCTGTAGTAGTGGGTCTGTCCCCTTGGGTCTATGTGATTTTACCTCTTGATATTAAGACCATGTGCATTTAGCATTCCATCTTCTTATCTATATATAATGTCTCCCTTTTCCCCCAGCCTTCCCTTTTTGAAGTCTGTTTTGCTTAATGGTCAAAGTACTTACTTGGTTTTTAGGAGGGGGGGGTTGTGGCAGGATCACATTTTCTTTTTTTCCCCATTTTTCTAAATTTTAATCTAGATTTATTTTTAATTTTTATGTAAAATTGATTTCTTGATGAAAGTACATGGTTGAGGAGGATTGCTTTTTTTATTCAGACTGCCAGTCTTGCTGTTTAATTGATGGATTCAAACATTGCTGTGTGTAGCGTGGTTGTTAAATTGGTTGGTCGACTTTTTTGACACAGGGTCTATGCATTATGAAGCTGTCCTGGAGCTCACTATGTAGATCAGACTGACCTCAAACTCACAGATGTCCACTTGCCTCTCCCTCTCAAGAGCTGGGACTCAAGTTGTGTGCCACCATGCCTGGGGGTACTGCTGATTGACAGGCCGTCTTGCTTGGGCTGCTGATTGACATGCCATCTTGCTTGGGCTTTGTTGTTGTTGCTTTCATGTATTCTCTATTTTTAAACTTCTTTTCTGGCTGTACATTGAGAAATTTTATGATTGCATTTTATGTCCTCAGTTAGTTTATTATTTATGCTGCTAAAAATGCTTTTAGTGGTTGCCCTATGGTTTGTAATGCATAGTTCTAACTGCATAGAACAAAGACGGAAGATCTGCGAGTTCAGTGTAAGACTCTTATAAATGTCATATGCCAGAAATTCTAAGCACTTTACTGTGTATGAACTCATTCATTGCTGTTAGCAACACAAAAATAGATTCCAATTTCTATCCCCATTATATAGATAAAGAAATTGAAGGGAGAATGCTGTTTCCTGTTATCATTGTCTGGGACCAGAAGACTAGTTCTACCTCATAGCTTTGCTCAGAAGCAGCAACTACACTACTTGAGTGAGATAGGAAACTGCCACTTGGAATTCTGAGAGCCAAATCCTAACCCTCGTACACACAGATGGAAGTTCACATGCAACAATGTGAGTGGGGTAGAGTGCACATGGCCAGACAGCTATAGCCTTCAGTACCTGAGCTGACCAGGGTGACAGAATCCATGAATCAGAGAGGTGAAGCCAAGTTTGTAGTCCTGATGATGCTCAGCTGATGCTGTGAATTGCCATAGGTTGCCAGGACTTAGGCTTCATCACGTTTGAGGGTAGATTTTAAGTGATCCTGTTCTCTTGAAGTCTTCACTGCAAGGGATAGAATTGTAGGCTAGAGGAAACAGAAACAACACTACTCACCAATGACTCAGAACAACGTCATCACTATTGCCTAGAAAAGCAAAATGACTATGCAGAAAATTCAGTGATGACATCACCAAATAAACAATGAATTAGCAAATCTCTGTAAGGTGACTTGGCAAACTGCCAAATGACTCAGACAATCATCATAGGAGGGTTTAGCAAATGACCAGCAATGACTCAGCATCAGTGAGCTCACGACTCAGCAGGGGTCCTAATGATGACTCAGCACACAGCCCAATGACTCATACTCTCTCTGTATCATCTCACTTTATTTATTTATTTATTTATTTATTTTGGATTTTTTTCCAAGTGAACTATTGACATTTTTTTTTCTTCCCATAAAGTAGCACCATGTTGCTGTTTCCCTCCTTTTTAAAAATTTTCTTCCATCTGCTTTATAGCTCAATTTAATACACATTATAAAATCAGAAAAATTACAAAGGGAATCACTGAACTCAATAAATACAGTCTGGCACCAGTTACCTTCCTAAGGTTCTGCCTCCTGGGCTTTTGGGGACTTTTACTTAGAGCAAATTCCAGACATGGTGGTGATCCCAGGGACCACCACACGCCCTTGCTCGTTCTTCAGTGCCCTCTTCCTGGAGTCCTGCTCTTCCTACTTCACCTGTTGTTACCTTGATTCCTCCAGAAATAATCTCAGATACCTGCAAGGATCACAAATTGCTATTTTGATGTGTCTCTGTTATAAGAAGAAGAGGTATAGGAAACTCTTAAACGCCCCTTCCTAATGCCTCTCCTAAGCATGGAAGCTTTAGTTTCTTTTTAGAACTTCTATTAATATCTTAAAATAACATACAAAGTAATGGGTTTCATCATGCCATATTTTTCTTAAAAATTATACTTAACTCTCTGAAAATTTTACACAGTGCATTTTGGTTATATTTTTAACTTTCCCCCAACTCCTCTCAGATTCATCCACATGCCTTACTGACTCACCTTTTTGTACACTCTCTCTTTTTAATCCTACAGAGTCCAGTTTGGGTTGGCCAAATACTCATGTGTTGGGCCTGTCCTGGAGGATGGTCAACCAGAAAGGCATGTGATATATATTCCGTTTAGGGCTGAGTACACTATAGTCTCTTATTCTCTTGCATGGTGATCAGTTGTGGGCCTCTGTTAACTGTTTACTGCAGCAAGTATCTTTTGTGATGAGGGTTGACAGATGTGCTGACCTATGGGTACAGCAATATGTCATTGGAGTCATTTTAGTGCTGTGATAATTTAGCAGGATAATAGTGGTGGTTTCTTCTCTTGGGCCCGTGACCTGTCGAGCTACGGTACAAGGTATGAGTTCCACCTCATAGGGTGGCTCACAGATTCAATCATAAGTCATTGGTTACCCCTACAGCATTTGTGCCACTGTTGCATCAGGAGGAATATTTTGTTGGAACAGCCATTATTATAGCTCATAATGTGCTAAGGTCCGTAGCTGGATAGGATTCACTATCACTTTTCTCTTTTGGTAGTCTGAAAATGTCTGATCTCATCTAATAATATGTGTTATTACACTTTTCTCTTATCCACCCTAACCCATCTCTTTGCCCACTGATTCTTCCCCTAAATAGTCTTGCTTTCTTTATAACCTATTAGCCAATTTATACTTTCTTTAGATTTTTTCCTCTCCTTTTATGATCCTCTTTCTAGTTTTGTGATCTAAAACACATATATAAACATATATGCCAGGCTCAGAAAGTATGAACAGTACAGACTCCATGTGTTTAAAAAGGGAGGGAGGGAGAGAGAGAGAGAGAGAGAGAGAGAGAGAGAGAGAGAGAGAGAGAGAGAATTGAGTGGATAGGGAGTATGTTGATGAATTTTTTCAGAGTAAGAGGTTCTTGTATTATCAAAATCACACACACACACACACACACACACACACACACACACCTAGGTTCATTGTATGAGAGAAAACATAAAATATGTGTCATTTACCTTTATGAGCCTGGATTCTTTTGTTTAGCATGATGGCTCCAGTTGTATCTTTTTCCTGCAAATTCCATGATTTCATTTATCTTTAAAATTATGTTTACACAACTACTGAACTTTATCTCAGTCTTCATTATTTCAGATAAAAATTTCTAATATTAAGAAAATGAGCCAGATATAGTGGCACACACCTATAATACCAGCACTCAGGGTGGCTAGGCTGGTCTACAAGTCCAGGACGGCCAAGGCTACACAGAGAAACCCTGTCTTGAAAAACCAAGGAAGGGAGGGAGGGAGAGAGAGAGGGGGGGGGAGGGAGAGAAATATATAGAGAGAGTTTGCAGAGAAGTTAGCCTGCATTTCTGTGCTGAACTTTGTAAACCAAGCACTATGAAATCAGTGGTATCATAAACGATTGCATTTTCTTTAACTTTATTTCAGAACTTAGAACTTGGATACGATCCAAAGGTCTCGTTTTGTTGATAGGAAAGATGGGGCCCTAAGAAATTCAGCCTTGCTTGATCCTGGCAGTCAGAGGCGGAGCCCACCCTGCAGCCCTCGCTGGGTGCTGCTTGCTCCACTCCTCTGCTTACGTATTACTGTGAACACACTACGTATTACACGCTCTGTGGCTGTGGGCCACATATCCACAAGCGGCAGCCTCTGTTGTCTCGGCTGAATATCCTTCGCACCTGTCATTATAATACACAGGTTCCTTGAGTGACAAGTCTTATTTTCATTTTTCTTTTAAATCTCATCTTCGGTCAATCAATCTTGCCTCAAGTATAAAGATCTCCAAGCAATCTTCCTGGCTCCAGCACCTCCAAACCACATGGAACTTCCATCCCCTGGAGCCCAGAGCTGCCAAAACAATATGGGCCTTCCAGGACCTAACTGCATTACTTCTGCATTTGCCAGCGCTTTGCCCTCAGGATGCAGGTAGGGATGCTCTCTTATCTATATTACACATCCAGAAAGGATCTTCCGGGTCACACTGCTGTCCCCACACCGGTCCCCACACTGCTGTCTTCTCTGCAGCCGAACCTCTCACCCTATGGCAGAAGCATCCTGTGGACCCACAGAATCTCCACTGGAGAACAACCCTTGCTTTTGCTCACTCAGCTTCTGATGTGAGACCACTGGAGAACTTCGGAGCTTACAATCATCTTTGGTGTGTGCTCACTGCAAGAAATGACAGTGCATCACAAACTGTGTTGACTCTGGTACTAGAATAGACCCGGCCTGGCAAAAATATCAGGTGTCTTTTCTGAAGGTGATTACAAATCAAGACCAAAGAGTGGAGAATTTTGGTGGATAATTTACTTCTTTAAGCCTCTTCTCTCCAACTGTGAAGAAGGCATTCTTTTTCTCCAGCTGAGCTTAATAACAATTATTTTCCAAGACTTGTGAGGGTGAACTTAGACAATGCAACGTAAGCATTTAGCAAGTCCCTGGCATGCAGATCGTTAATGTTTAGCTGCTGTGGGTACCATTAATCATAGCATCGTATTAAAATCCAGAAGGAAGGCCACAGTGACCTTCCACATCACAGTTTTAAATGTACAATTCTTCAAACAACTTGACACCTTAGTGTCATTTACTTGATAAACTCCTGAGGCCACCTGGGTCAGGACTACTCAAAAGAAACTTCTTTTTGTCAAAGGCCAGAAGGAAACCAAATTGAGCCTTTGATCCTGTCTTGGGTATGGTCAAGTGAGAGTTTAGCGATAGACCTGTTTAGTAAAAAGAAAAGAGGAAATCTTTCCAGAATAAGGAGAGATGTGTTTGGAACCCGAGACCCAAGAAACTCCAATTACTGGGCTGTGCCAAGGAGACAGAGGTGTCAGAGGACCAGAGGAAGCAATCCCTCAGGAGGCTGTGCCTAAGGCCTTCTCAGATGAACCAGAACAACTTGAGAAGTGGGAGCCAGTCCACTGGGACTTGACAGGAAGCTCCAGGGAGCCCCAGGGTCAGCTTCAGAGCTGGAGAAAGGTCAAGCGCTCCTTGAGTAAGGTGTGTGGAGAGTAGGCCCCGGGAGGCTGTCTCTGCTTTTCTGTTGCTTTTCTCATCTCTCAGAGGAGCTAAGATTATTACTGAAGATGCAGTGATTTCCTACGTGTTTCCTGTGGCTGAGGGTGCTGGGAAGAGAGACTCGAGTAAAAGAATCAGAATAAACAGCATGCCAGCCAGTTTCACGAGAGAGCGAGCAGAGACTGCTGAGGTGATACAGCATGTCAGTGTCCCAAGTGGACCACTGTGCTCAGGGAACCATGCCAGGAGAGTGAGCTATGGTAAAAGGCCTGGTGTATTCCACCAGGAGTGAGGGTAGGGCAGGGTAAAATGAAGGCAAAGGACATGGCTTGCAGTAAGTTTTCGATTCCATCTTGAGTTTCATTGCATGGGCCTTCGTTCCCTAAGGCCTGCTGCTAGGCTCAAAGCTCTGCTATCATTGCTGACGGGGTGGCTGCAGAGCCTTTGCTAGCCCGACCTGTTTCAGGAGAGCATTTATTCCCAGCAATGTGTAACTGAAATGGACCACTCCAAAGCCTCAGGCAGAGTGCACCCCTTCCTACCTTTTATACCACAAAGTAAATATTTTCTAGATATACAAAAGTGAGTTTTCCTAACTCTTTTTTAAAGTTAATATCATCCTTAGGTACATGTCCAAGGGACAATGAATGAATGAATGAATGGATGGATGGATGGATGAATGAATGAAGAATGGCTTAAGTGGATTAATGGCTTGAGTAAATGAATGACATTGATTCTTTAAGTACTACTCGGTTTGAAGGATGAAGGAGAGAAGTTAGGCCAGAAGACCCTGTAGTCACTGTGATGAACCAAGCCAAAATGGGAGACATCTCTGCTGGTGCCGAGTGATTGTTTAGAGAGAACATATGTCTGAATTGGAAGCAAGATGGGAGTAACTGAGTCTCTGCCATCAGAGCGGACTGGCAAACATGGGGAGCTTTGCTCACACACTCGGCTGAAGTCAGGGATGCGTGTCAAAGCAAGGCAAGCTGGGAAACAGGAGGACCAGCATCGGACGAGGGAGACTCAGCAATCACTGCAAACTCCTTCTTGTTCCATAATATGGGAAAGAAGCTGGTTAGTCTTAGCTTAGCTGCCTGTGTGCATTAGGATTATAATATAAATGCTGCTTGAAGAGAAAGGAAAATAAAAATGGAAGTTAACTTCTCAATTAGCAAGAAGGAACACCATGGCCAAAAAGCAAGTGGAGGAGGAAAGGGTATATTTGGCCCACACTTCCACATCACTGTTCATCACTAAAGGAAGTCAGGACAGGAGCTCAGTCAGGGCAGGAACCTGGAGGCAGGAGCTGATGCAGAGGCCATGGAGGGTGCAGCTTCCTGGCTTGCTTCCATGGCTTGCTCAGCCTGCTTCCTTATAGGATCCGGAACCACCAGCTCAGGCACGGCCCCGCCCACAGTGGGATGGCCCCTCCCTCATCGAGATCACTAATTAAGACAATGCCCTACAGACTCGTCCACAGCCTGATCTTATAGAGACATTTTCTTGAGGTTTCCTCCTCTCCGATGCTTTTAGCTTGCATCAAGTTAACAGAAAACTATCCAGTACATCAGCATTTCCAAGGAGCCTGCAACACTGTGGCGATGGGAATGGCAGTGTCTCTCAGACCTGCTCAGAGCGGTCTCCTGCCACTTACCAACTCGTAGCAGTGTGAAGAGAAAGCAATAGAAGCAGGGAGATAGCTCTGGTGGCCAATTAGTTGCCATGCAAACTTGAGTTTGATCCATAGAACCCATGTTTTGTTTTGTTTTGTTTTGTTTTTTAAAGTGGGTGTGGTGCTAGCACTAGGGAGATGGGGGCAGTGGGCCCCAGAGCTCACTGCTCAGCCACACTTGTCTGCTCGGCCTGTGAAAGGCTGTCTTCAATACCGAGGACTGTCCTGAGGAAGGGTACTTAAGGCTGCCTTCTGACTTCTGCACACATGCACTTGAACATTTGTAACCACCCCCACATACACGAAAGGATATGCAAACACTTCAGTGAATGTTGTATTTATGTGGTCCAAACTGACATGGATACCTAAGTGTCATTACTGCCCCTCTGCCGTGCTTGAGACCTGGGACTGTCAAGGCCAGCTCACAGGGGGACCACCATGTCCACGAACCCATCCAGTTCATCGTTCATCATAGCAGACATGCCTAGCAGTCATCACAGCCTTCATCCTGGATCTTTAACCTGTAGCATCCGGGACTCAGTGGGACAGGACAAGTGGAAACCTGTAAAGCCACCTTCTCCACCATCATCCACATCAATAAAAACAAATCCTTGCTAAATCTGAGTGGTCGGAGTGAGTGCCTTACTAACATCTGTTAAAGGGCATAGGAATACTGACCTCATCAGTCCCCATTAACCAGCCAGTATGAGTCCTACAAAACCCACACAGGATCACTAGAGTGGACAGCTGCAAACACAGCCTGGCTCCAGACAAAGGTAGACACCATTGCTAGAGATTAACTTGGTATATTAGTGACTTTTCTCAGTGTTGTGAACAAATCCCAGACAAGAAGCAACAAAAACTAAATATTTTAGTTCATAGTTTGAGGAGGGGTATAGTCCATTACAGTAGGGCAGGCATGGCTACAGGAGGGTGAAGTAACTGGTCACATGGTGTCCATAGTCAGGGACCAGAGAGCAGGCAAGTAGTGGGGCGTGTCTGTAAAACTTCAGGGTCTGATCTAATCCCTCCATCATGGCTTCATATCCTAAAGGACCCACAACTCCCTAAAGCATGGGCCACTGTGGGCCACCAGCTGGAGAACAAGTGTTTAAGCACATGAGCCCGTGGGGGGCATTTTACATTCAAACCACAGCACATGGCACCAGATAAATGGTACATAACCACTGATCTAGAAAATATATTTTTTCATCTTTAGAAATAGAGGAAATGTATAGGTTTCCATTTATTTAGAGCAGACAACAAGATACATTATGAGTTTGCTCCGGGGCTGTGTTAACTCCTCTGCCCTTTGTTAAAATACAGTATGAAGAGACAGACGCCATCTGGAAGTCTGTGCAGAATACCCCATTTGTTCACTATATTGATGGTGTTGTGTGTTCACAGAACCAGACGAACAGGAAGCAGATGCTGGTTGGAGCCTCCGTTAAGAAGCATGAGCCCCAGACAGTTAGAGACTCCTAAGAGAGCTGAAGACTCAATATTTCTGAGAGATCAATTCCCCCCAATTCAATCTATAGATTCAACAAAATCCCAGCCTAAATTTTAATAAATGCTTCTAAAGTGATCCTAAAATGTCTCCTGGTGGAAGCCTTAAGAGAATTGTATGTTTCTCAAATGAAGATCCGATTCCTAAAGCATCAATTCCCAGCATGGAAAAGCAGTGTGCCTGGTGGAGCTCTGCAGAGTACTGCATCCCAGGACTACACACCACACAACAAGAAGAGATGACAGATTTAAGGGGTCCACATTTTAACGGGGTCCGTCTATGCCTCCGGATGACCATTCTGCACTTTAGAACAGCAACGTGGTAGTAGTGGTGGCTACAAAAGCCACTCATGATCCGTGTCCTGCTGCTGGGTCCCGAGAAGAGCTGGTGGGCTGAGGTGATTCCACACAGCTTCAGATGTTTCTGTGGAGAACACTTGGTGCTCCTGCCAGATGCTCCTTCACTGATGATGGAGTTGGGCGCCAGCTTTTCAGGGCTCTAGTCAGAAGGTACTCTCACCCAGAAGCTCCTGCAGGGTTGTATTGGCTTCCCAATCCTGCTTGGCCCTAAGCCACACTTTCTCCAGGTCAGCTCGCATCAGATGAGTAACTGGCAAAGGAATGCAGTGCCTTGTCATCCTCACCTTAGCTGGAAGCAGTAATGAAGGACAGGCTCTTGTATCCCTTGTAGGATGTTTGGCCTTTTCCATGGAGATGTGAACAGACATCTATTCATACCTGCGATACAACAAAGAAATTATTCTGCTCATTTCTAGCTTGTCAAACTGATGAGTTTACTGGTGTTACCTTGCAGGAGCATGAGCTGATGGATTATGCAAGCTTGGGCAGCACAGCGCAACGGTACCATCAAAAGCTCGTCCCAGCATGAATGCCCATTCACAAAACCCCGTCATCTGAGTCTCCCCAAAAGTCTCTCAGTGCCTGCTTACTGCTTCAATGACCTCCAAGAGAGTAGCACGAATCTTATATGTTTCCAGAGCTTCCTGAGGGCTTAAGCCTCCCTTTTCTCCCCAGGAAAGAATGTTTTGGTGCAGGGGGACTCACTATTACAAGATGAGGTCACTCAAGTCTTATCTCTCACCTGCTCTTGCCTGGCTCAGAGTCTGCTTCCCAGAGCTGAAGCTGCAGTAAGCTTTCTGTACTGAATACATGGCCGAGACCATAGCTATGGTGGAAATTATGTGTACACTTATATTTTCAAATCTGTAAGTGCAGTGCTCATTAACACCAAAAGCTGAAACTATATGAGCCAAACCTTTTTAACCTTGTAGACATTAATCGGGAGGCTGGTGTAAGCAGGCTAGCTGTGTCTCACTAGGCTGACTATGAGAGCATGACACACTTTGTGTCACATTAGCTACATACCGAGGTTCAGGGAACACCTCTGACTGTTTGTACCATCGTAAAGTTGGCCACGTACTCCTTTACAAAAGGTCTCAAACCCTTTCTGATGTGGAGCATGTGTTGCCTAACCCCAGCACAATAAAATTAGTGTAACTGAGTTTTTCCAAACATATAATCTATAAAATATTGAATTGGTGATTAAAACAGTTTTCTATGTAGGAGGCATCATGACAACACAAGATTCTGGAGCAGTTTTTACTAAAAATTAGAAGTTCAAAATTCCAGTCTGATAAAATTTATTTAAATGAATAGATAAAAAAGAGCAGCTGCCTATCACAGGATATCAAAATTAGACAGAGTACAAGAAATGAAGTTGTCTTTCAAACCTCACTGTCATTCAGATGAATAAAGCACACCATTAGCAAGCCCAGGGCTGCACTTGGAGTTTGTTGTGATGAAACTGTCTATTTCCAGGATACAAAGATGACTCAACATTCGAAAACCTGCACACTAACAGAAGAAAGAAAAATGCAGGTCAATTGATATAAAAATGTTTTTAAAAATCCGTATAACTGTAATCAGGATACATTGCATGAGAAAAGAATGTATTTTCAATGAAAAATATGAAAAAAATACAAAACTGGGCATGGTGGTTCACATTGCTAATCCTAGAACTTTGCAGCCCGAAGCAGGAGGATTTCTGTGAGTTCTAGACTGGTTTCAGTTTCATTGATATTGTAAAAGCTTACTTTACAAAACAAAATAGTAACAACAAAAATTTATCCACAAACTAAGGGAGAAACATTACATTATTAATAGAACTATCTTTAACCTTATAAAGAATTTCACCCTGGACTTCAAACAATCACATAATTTGTGGCAAGATTTCACAGATGCAAATTAAACTCAGGACAAGACACTGTAGATCAAAAGCCCTTCCTCTATAGCAATTATAGGGTATTTTGGTGAATAAAAATGTGATTAAAATAGGCATTAAAATTATTGAAAGAGACAATTGTGAATTAAGGATGGCATCAGTGTTTCATGCAAAATGCAAAAAAAAAAATCACAAAGTATTTAGAATTAAAAGTTTAAGAAGTTTGTTTCAAAGGAGATAAATACACAAAAATGATTAGATTTTGACTTAATGGTAATTGGATAACAGAAAGTATTAGGTTAAAAAAACGTTTATGGGGCTAGAGAGAAGGCTTAGTTTTAAGAGCACTGGCTGCTTTTCCAGAGGATCTGGGTTCAGTTCCCAGCACCCACAGGGCAGCTCGCAGCTGTCTGTAACTCCAGTCTCAGAGGATCTGACACACTTTTCTGTCCTCCACAGGCATGTATGCCTGTGGCCCACAGAGATACACTAAGGCACACACAGATACACATTAGATAAGCGAGTGAGTGAGTGAGTAAGTAAGTACGTAAAAGTAAACAAATGCTTTTAAACACATTTTAAAATACTCACTGGCTATTACATTTAAACTTCCATGATGTCTTGGAGAAATGACCAAAAATATTACTTAGTGCTTTTATGCAACAAAATTGTAAAAGTATTCATGTATAAAACTAATTTATGAATAGTAAGAAAGTTCAACATTGTGAGCATATTTTATAAATTTACCTTAAAAATTGATCAACAAATTCAATGTAATTCTAATAAAAATATTTAATAAGTATTGTTCATGTAATTTAATAAAAATTTCCAAAATTTTAGACTATGGATAAATCATATTCAAGACTAGGTATGATAGGATTTGGAAAAGTTACTTTTCTGGATATTATTTTAATTAGATGAACAAATTATTTCAAGGCAGCAATAATTTGAAGTGGTATTTTTCAGGGTTAAAATATGTTAATTAGATAGACTTGAGGGCTTAGAAATAGAAGCCAGGGTCGTTGGGACCTGAATTTATGAGAGAGGTTGCTTCACATATCAGAGCTTTTTGAAATATTAGTCATCTGTATGGAAACAAAGATAATTAGAGATTCCTCTCTATGAAAATAAATTCTAGGTAAATTAAAGGCTTAGATCTAGTCAAAACAGTTTAGAAATACAATGTAGGGTGACAATTTTATGATTGCACTACGAAATTATTTAACTATATAGAATAAAAAAACATAAAAATAAAAACACAATAAATTTACACTAAGGGGGAAAGAGATTTGTACAATGCTTTGTAGATGAGAAATCTATCCAAACTGTATATGGAGCATTTCCCTGCATGCCAGGTGTTGATGGCCACATTAAACATTTACTGTACACCTCTATCTGAACTAGTTGGTTAGGTAGGTTAGTCTGAATTTACTCCCCGAACCGCGACAATAAAGCCACAGGCTACCACTTTAATCTCCATTTTCCTCTTGAAGGGACTGAACAACAGGTCATGTCACACCCAAGTCCCCACAATGTATAAGTGATAAATTTATATTTGGAACTCTTGTCACCCAGATCCAGAGTGGAGTGTGTGTGTGTGTGTGTGCGCGCGTGCGCGCGTGCATATTCCAATCAAAGACAAAAGATTTGAAGAGGTTAAAGTAAAGCAAGCTGGACTTGTAAATGCAGATGGAAACACATGCAGCCTTACCAATCAGGGTTTAGACCTCAGATTTTTCACCTATTGGATGGATGAAAGTTTCAGAACGCATCCATATGCCAAGGTTTTACCAATGCTTGGTGCAAAATAGGAATTACAAGCCTTGCAACAGGAAGTATAAATTGGTACCCAGACTTAAAAGAATGAGTTGACAAGCGCTAGGAAATCCACACAGTGCAGTGCTGACTACTGAGCAGCCAGCTTCATTTTCAAGAAAACGGTGACACATGTGAGGGCACCACGTGTCAAAATATGTAAGCAGAGATTTGGGGAGAGTTAAGGGAATGTGAAAATAAATAATAAAATACTGATGTTGTAACACTCCTTTAATTAAAGCTAATGAACTGAATATTTTGCAACTTGGATGTTCCTCGAAGGTTGAATAGCTGAATAGAATCAAGTCTGTCTAACCTGCCCCACAGGTGGCATGCTCCCCAGGTAAACTCTCCAACCTGCCCCACAGGTGGCATGCTCCCCAGGTAAACTCTCCAACCTGCCCCACAGGTGGCATGCTCCCCGGGTAAACTGTCCAACCTGCCCCACATGTGGCATGCTCTCCAGGTAAACTCTCCAACCTGCCCCAGAGGTGGCATGCTCCCCAGGTAAACTCTCCAACCTGCCCCACAGGTGGCATGCTCCCCAGGTAAACTCTCCAACCTGCCCCACAGGTGGCATGCTCCCCAGGTAAATTCTCCAACCTGCCCCACAGGTGGCATGCTCCCCAGGTAAACTGTCCAACTTGTCCCACAGGTGGCATGCTTCCCGGGTAAACTGTCCAAACTGACCCACAAGTGGCATGCTCCCTGGGTAAGCTGTCCAACCTGCCCCACAGGTGGCATGCTCCCCAGGTAAACTCTCCAACCTGCCCCACAGGTGGCATGCTCCCCGGGTAAACTGTCCAACCTGCCCCAGAGGTGGCATGCTCCCCAGGTAAACTCTCCAACCTGCCCCACAGGTGGCATGCTCCCCGGGTAAACTGTCCAACCTGCCCCACAGGTGGCATGCTCCCCAGGTAAACTCTCCAACCTGCCCCACAGGTTGGCCAACCCCAAGATGGCCAAGAGTGTGGCCGAACACGAAGCCATAAAAATACAACAGTATCAGATTCTTTGCAACCTTTTCATAGTGAATGGATCGAGCATTTCTCAAGCATTGATCTTGTGGATGTCACTGCCATGTTGTGTAAAGGATTGGGCATGCCTTATATATACACTGAATGTGGCACCATTAGTGTAAGTTTTCAGGACATATGAAGTGCCATAGTATGTAAGTACACACACTAAGCATGAATATAGCCTGCAGACTACATCCATGGAAATGGTGCTTTGGGAAAGGAGGGCATGGTTTTGGGGCCGCATGTTCTTAATATTTCTTATAATTAAAGACATATGGTTTCACAAGATGATTTTACTTCTGGTGACAGGTGCAAAGTATAATTCTGCTCTGTATATTTCAGTAATTTTTTACTATAAAAGAGGAACAGAGTAAGCTGGCAAGGTGACTAGGGCAGGCTCCTTAACCACAGAGAACTCATGCCTAGTCATTCTAGCAGAAGCTGCGTAAGTCAGCACAGCTCTGCTGAACAGTAACAACCCCAAGGAGAACAGTGCTTCCTGCTCGTGTAGCTTCTCTATTCCATCCTCCCAGGCTTCTGAGTTTTTCTATGAGTGGTGTGCCAGTCAGATCAGAGGCAAGGTACAGAGACCATCCAAGCATCTCACGGGATGAAGGAGAAAGTGGGCCTTTGATACAAGAAGCACTTCTGGATCAGGAATCATGTTACCAGAACCCAGAGAGTAAATTAGGCCCGCAAAGAGAGTTGGTTTGACCTGTGAATGGCTTCATTATTTTAAACAAATGTGACCTGTCTATTTACTATCTGTGGAGATAGCTGCAACCCTAACTCCATTTCCCTCTGTCACCGATGTTCAACCTGGCCCTCTCGTGTTTGCACGTATGATTCTCGCAATAGAATACTTGACTTAAAGGGACCTCGGAGAGGCCAACCTTAAGTTCCCATCAGCCCTCATCACAGCCTCTGCCTGTCCTACCACGTGGGACTCACCCCTGGTATGGCTCATCAGCCACAGACCTTGTACCTACTCACAACACAGCTCGTGTTTTAATAACTCAACTAGGAAGCTCTGCTTTGTATGGAGCCAAATGATACTTCAAATTTATTTCCACTAAAGCCTGGTAGGGGCGCGCGTAACAAGGGTAGCGGCTCCCTTGCAAACATCTAAAGACAGCACGAATTATGGAACTGACACATTGATTATTTAAAGTAAGCCTTTCAGACCCCTTTGCCTTCTAGACTTGCTTAATTACATTCTTGGTTGATTCTGTTGGCCCCTGGTGCTGCCTTGTTGGCTTTGACCCAGCTCCTCACCATGCAAAGGCAAAGGAGAGCGATCATACAGGTTGCCATCCTCAGCACTATCTGTCTACTGTTTAATCATCCAGCTACATACAGCCACAGAAGGATGTACCTTCCACAGTTCTCTTTGTTTCACCTCCCCTACCCTCTGCCATGCTCATACAGTTCGTACATAGAGTCAGTGACAATATATTCATGTAAAGTTCCTTAAACAGCTGTGATGTGTAAAATGGTGTCTTTGTGTGGTTTCATATCCTGCTTCCTCCATATGAACTATTTCACCAATGCCATCCCTTGGAAACTCTCATTTATCCTTCAAAACCCAGCTTTGGTGTTGCCCTGTGGAGGTTGCCTGGCCTCCAACATTCCCCTCTTACTCCCTCACACCAGCCTGAAGCAGTCACTCCCCACACCGTCTTCATAACTTGTTTGTATTTTTGTCTTCTATATCACAGCCTCTTGGAAGGAGGTGACTATGTCTTATTACCTTATTATTTTTGTAGCTGCAACAATCCACACTGTGACTGGACTTAACATGTACTTAGTGAATGCTGTTGAGCTGATGAATTGAGGATGCCCTGAGACCAATGGGTGTTTTGCACAGACTGAAGTTGTTATGGGGGCCAGCCTGGTTTTCCTCCTCTTTGAGCAGGAATTGTTCTTGTTATCCTTGGTCTCCTAATAAGAAGAACCACTTCCATTGTCACTCAGATGTTTGCTGAATGAATAAAGAGCACTCAGAGGGACAGGGTGTGCTGCTGCAAGCCTTCGTGGGAATATTGTTTCTCTGGCTTTTCATTGTAGAGTAGGGAACAGAACACACACACAAAGATTAAGTTTATATGCATACATACATGCTGTACACAGCACCATATGAATGTGTAAATAGAGCCCCTGCCTTGTGCTCTGTAGCTACATGCATCTTCTGAATTGCAGTGTGTGCCCAGCTTATTTGAAGTCCCACACAATGTGTCTAACCTCCCAGGCAAAGTTTCTTAGCCATTTCTTTTGCCTCCACCAATATGTGATTTATTTACAGAAACCACCATGCAGCAAATTAAGCAATATTTTGCTTCCCAGAGGGGAAGATGCCTAGTTCCCCAGGATAGACAGGCCCTGTTTCAGAGGAATACAGGGACAGAGCTCCCTTGTCTTCTGTCCTACTTCCAGTGTCTGATCAGCCTGGGAGAGGGAGAGGAAAAGAACAACACATCCGAGTTTCCCCGTTGTCCCTGAGCCTCCAATGCCACAGGGAGCTGCTCAGAAACTAGTGTCATTACCTGGAAGTCTTTTTTTTTTCTTCCTGTCTTTCCTTCACTTTTCAAAAAGAAACCTATATTTTATTGCTTAAACAACGAATGCCAAACATTTAGCCATCTGTTTCAAAATTGTTGCACAGGAAAAGTCCTTGAGCCATCTCAGCCCCAACCTCTGGGAAGCTGTCCAAGGGAGTGAGGACCGCATCCCAGCCTGTCTTCACTGTGTTCTCTCACAATCCCAACTCAAATTATAGGAACCATAAAACAAGCCACAAAGTCAGGAATGTATAAATTATTAAATATTGATAATTAACATCCTTATCTGGCTTGCAGATATGCACCCTCTACAGCACATCCCCTTCCACCAGCAGAAGGCAGCTTTGGTTGATAAATCCTGGGCTGTCAGAGCTTTGCTCGCTAATTTCTCTGGTGCTCAGTGTCTCAGGGATGTGCTTTGCTGGGGAATTACACTAAGCAGATGGGCTCATGACTGGGCATTTTCCATGTTGCTTGTATGCTTCCATTTAAACAGTCTTCATGATGAATTCTTTCCTCAAGCCCCTGTCATTGCTTCATGCATTTAAATTTGGTTACAGTGATAGAGAGTGTGGTGGGAGGAGCCTGAGTCGCCCACGTTTGTGATCTCAGCTGACAAAACCGAGGGATAGTTGGGGCTCACAGAATCTAAAGATGTGTTTTACAGTCCTGTAGCTGGCAGTGGATTCTGTCTGTGTCTAGGACAACAGTTGGCTTGGAAGTCAATACTCATGAGGCCTTGTGTGTTGGGGGACTTCCTCAATACACGAAGGGTCTTGAGCCGAGCATTGATTCTAAGGGGCAAAGTCTTAGTTCTGGGGAACACTGCATCACAAGCCAAGCTGGGCCCTCAGTGGAGCTGTGGATGCTTCTCTTTATAAAAAAGGTGTCAAGGTGACCTTGTCTTGGAACACACCTGAGGGGAGCTTCATAGACATCTTGAGAAAATGCAACATGCCACATAACAGGGGAATTAGACATGCAAACACTCCAATTCCAGAAAGGATTGTAAAGTGAGGGTCAAAGGTCACTCTTTGTGGTTTATTTGTCTTGTATGCAGTGATAGGGTGGGACCTGGGTCTTCCTACACACCTGCCTGCATTCTACACAAGTGCTCTTCTACTGAGCTACATCCCTAGCCTTTAACTTCTAGTTCAACTCTTACTTTCTTCAGCTTTGACATGGTTGGCATGAGGTCATGATAATCTGATCCGGAAGCCTTTGGTCTTGCATTTATCTTGATCTCAGCCTGCCAAGCTTAGGTGTACCTCACCAGGTCAAGCTTAGGTGTACCTCACCAGGTCTAGCTTAGGTGTCCCTCACTAGGTCTAGCTTAGGTGTACCTCACCAGGTCTAGCTTAGGTGTCCCTCACCAGGTCAAGCTTAGGCGTCCCTCACCAGGTCTAGCTTAGGTGTCCCTCACCAGGTCTAGCTTAGGTGTCCCTCACCAGGTCTAGCTTAGGCGTACCTCACCAGGTCTAGCAGGGTGGTAGCTATCCATTTTAAGATGGGTAAATCAGGGCGTGCGGTGGTGGCAAATGTCCCCAACAGACTATGGTTTTGGATACTTGGTCCTCAGTTGGTGACACTGGAGGGCATTATGGATTCTTTATGAGGTAAAGCTTTGCTGGGGGCAGCATGTCACTGGAGGTAGGCTTTGAGGGCTTGTAGACTTGACTCTCTTCCCTTTCTCTCCATTCCTCTGTTTCCTTTGTGAATAAAATGTACTGTATTTCCCCATTCCTGCCACCACACCATTACGGAACCTTTTGGGATTTTGTTTGTTTTGTTTTGTTTTTTTTAATTTTGACTTTTTCGAGACAGGGTTTCTCTGTGCAGCTTTAGCTGTCCTGGACTCACCAGGCTGGCCTTGAACTCACAGAGACCCTCCGCCTGCCTCTGCTCCCCTAGGTGCTAGGCTTACAAGCACACACCACTGCACCCTGCTCATTAGGGAATCTTAATCCTCTGGAAATGTAAGCCAAATTCCTTTTCTTTCTTTGAATCACTTCAGGCCCAGCGTTTATTGCAGCAACAGAAAAGTAACTGATACAGACTGTGTCCATTTTACTGGGAGGAAACATGGGGTTTGCAGGCAGAATGCACAATGTCTCTCCTAACCAGAACACATACACTTGAAACATGCTTTATGTTAAAATGCACAAACAAAACCACAGAAAGCCCCATAATCTCCAGTGCCTCGAAGATTTGTTTGTGTGTTGAAGAGATACATTGGAGGAGCAGTTGGAACCTGCAAGATGAGGTCTTCTCCAAGGCTTCACACAGCAGAGAGCAAAATGGTTGTTGGGCGCCAGGACAGGCATCCAGCTTTACTGCTTAGAAGCTCCTGCCGCATTCAGGCGGCAGCAGGGGAAAGCTGGCCAACATGACCTACTCTGTCCTCCCAAGAGTACACTTCCTTTCTCACAGAGTAGATGTCAACCCAGGAGTCACCCAATTCAAGAGTCCAGCTTGGAACGGTGTTGCCTGAGGTCATAGGACTTGGTGACACTGTATGATTGCCATCTTCAGCGGTTGAATCATAAAGGATTTGGACCATTTAATGACCCTCTTGAAGGGTGCGGTGCACAAAGGCATCCAGGAAGCCCAGTGTTTCTCGGAGAGGGCAGAGCACACGAACACAATAGAAAGAAAACCATTGTGTCTTCAGAGCACAACAGAAAGCAGTCTGCATACGTAGTTCACTTTGTGCTACTGAAGAACGCTGATTCGATCCTCGCTGAGCCTGGGCTTCTAACTCAGTGGAAATGAAATCCAACTCAGTGTGAGCCTAACTTCCCCAGCATAGTGAACCCGATGCTCCCTCTGTCTCTGTCTCATCTCCCTGTCTGTTGTGGAGAGAAGCAATGTGCAGTGCTGAAATCTGCCAGTGGGAATCCACTTTGGCAAGCTCTGAGATGTCTGAAGAAATGAGGGAAAGGCTTGCCTGGAGCAGAGACAGGAGGCAGAGCATGCCTTGCCCCCGCTGCTGGAATGGCTGTCTGCTGCCTCTCTATACAGGTTCTTTTCTGCTCAAACACATAAGCAGAAGCGTGCCCAGCCAGACGCTTCCCGGCTTATCACACCACATCAACCCAGGAGCAATGCAGGTTTTCAATTTCTCCATTACTGAGTGCGGTGTACAGTTAGCAAGGCTGCTGTGTGGGAACAAAGTGAACAGTGGGGCAGGCTGGAGGGTAGATGTGGAGAGAAACCACAGGGAAGGAGGAAAGGCATAAAGGCGTGGGGGTCAGGGAAGGTGTGGGGGTCAAGGCACTCCTGTCTGATGACTCAAGGGTGTGGCCAGCCACGTCAAGTATTTTATATCTGTAACTAGGCTAGCTCTCCTTGGCTTCTAAGCGCATTAGTCACTTCCCTGGAACTTCCTCTCTGGTTCTCTATCCCCATTGGCCATCCATCTCACCGCCTTGCCTCTTTCTAAGGCCACCTCTTCACTCAAGTTCCATTTGATGCTACTTAATGTCTGTGTGACATTTACGTCTGTGCTGTGGGTACACGAAGCATGGTGCTCATGTGCAAGCCAAGGGCCCCCTAGAGAAGTCAGGTCTCTTCTTCAGCCTGGATTGAAGTTCTGGGGTTCTGGGGACACAACTTAGGTCATCAGACTTGGTGGCAACTGCCTAAGCCACCCAGCTGAGCCATTTCCCTGGCCAGGGTTCTCCTTCTTAGTGGATGTCTCCTCTTCCTCAAGCACCTCAACCTTTGACCTTATTCCCAGTGTCCCCTTATGGAGCATTTAAACTTTTCTTTCTTACATATCTGACTCACTAGTCAGATAAGGACTTGAGAACATGACACACTTTTCCCTGAGGCTCTGTTTCTATGCATGTAGAAGCATGTGTGTCTGCATGTAGAAGTATGTTTTAGAAATATGCATATATACATGATATCTGTCCCATTGCCAGGGCTCAAGCAAAATTATAGTTAGTAAGAGAGGATTAGCCAGAGATTACAGAGGGATTGACACAGATAGCTAAAAATCCAACGAATGGGTAAAGAGCTTTATTTTAAAGTTATAATTTTATAATAAGATATTAAAACAGAAATTAGATTGTTTTTATTTGGATGTGAAATGTTCTCCATAGGGTCATGTATACATCATCCTAGCTTGAGGTTCTGGTTTGGAAATTTCAGGAAGTTTTAAGAAGTGGAGTCTTACTGAAGGAAGTAGGACATTGTGGGCAGGCCTTGAGGTTTTATAGCTGGGACCCATTTCCTGTTTGCTATTTCTTGACTATATAAGCAATATGGCACCCCGACCCCCACATATATACTCCTTACATCCCTGATTCCTTCTGGGCCAAAATGTATGTATTCCCTCAGATTATAATCACAAATCAACTTGCTTCCCTTAAGTTGCTTATTATCAGGCATTTGTGTAGCAAATACACACACACACACACACACACAGACATACACACTGTGTGTGTGTGTATATTTGTGTGTGTTAGGTTTGCTACCACAATAAATTTCTCTAGTCTGAGTATGGTGATAAGTGTGGATCCTCCTGAGAGTCCCTTCTTCATGGTTCAAAGAGCCACGTTGTACAAAGCTTCCGTGGCTGGGAGAAGCAGCAGAAGTGCTGAAGGGTCTTTTTATAGGACATCAATTCTAAGGTTTGGGCCCCGTCCTCATCTAAGCTTGGTTACTTCTTGAAGATGTCCTTTCAAAATACCATCGCCCTGAAGCTAAGGATCAGGGCTTCAGCAGGCCTCTGGGCATGGACAGAACTTAGTCCAGGATGCAGAGACGTCAGCGGCGAGAACTTGGAGAAGCTGCTTCCTACACTCAAATGATGGTGGGAAGCAGGCAGCATGCTTTCAAGAAAGAATTTCTTCAAAAATGAGTAAGTAACCCAAAATATTTATATTAAAATGATTCTGTAATTCTACTTCTGGAATATAACCACAGTAAGTGGTTTTAGGAATGGTTATATATGCAAATATGATCCATTATAGCATTGTTTATAATCTTGAGAAACAGGAAATGTTTTGAGCAGTGTATGAATGGTTAAATAAGTGACAATATAGTATAATAAAATACTATATTATGCCACCATAAAAATGAGAGATTCAGGGCTTATTTTGCAGCATAGAAAATATTTATTATATAATTTTTGGTTAAACAATAAAATGCACCTTTACTATGGCTTAAATTATATAAAATTATGTCTTTGGGTAAGGTCTGAATAGGAATAAATGAAAATTGCTATATTTATTGGAATAGTTGGACTTTGTTCAGTTCTTAGCTTTTTTTTTTGTATAAAGCCCTTTTTTCATGCTTTAATGTATGACTTTAATGTAGTTTTAAAAGAAAGATCATGAGTGAGGAAGGTACAGGGAACCAAATCTTAAGGCTGATTAACTCTTATTGCAAACCACATCTTAGGCTGGGTTTGTTTCAGATAATCTCGGCTAATAGTTCACGAGTCTCATGTTCTTTCTGCTTGGGAACCTCAAGATTGAATCAGAAAGTTCAGGTACCTGGAGTTTTACATTATTTTGTTTTAATTTTAGCCTTCTAGTTGGCTGACTCCAGTTTGTGAGCTCCCCTTCCCACTGTGGAACAGCTGTTTGTCTAAATGCAAGATTCTTCAAGGTCATACCTGCAGCCATTGCAGAACCAACTGTGGGTAAGCTCCTAGACCCAGGTTAACCACTTATCATTTGCTTGAAAGATTATTTAAGATCTCAAAAGCCTTCACTGAAGGAAAGAACACACCGGAGACCCATTGCGGGTATTCTTTTATGGATAGGGCAATCTGACCAAGAGCCAGGAGAGAAGTGAGAGCAGGTCTACTGGCCTTGAACTCCTGATCTTCCAATGGGACTGCAGATATGCAGCAACAGTCCTGGCTTCCATATATGATTTTTATGATTAATAGTGGACAATTCGTATGCATATCCTTTGCCTACTTCACAGATTTTTCTACAAGTCAACACATATTTACCAAGCACTTACCATATTTCAGACTCAGGAGGAAAAGTCAGTGATGCAGGCTTACCGACCCTGACCTCTTCTCACAGGTTGCTTTGTTTCATAGCAAACGTCAGATCTCTGTTTAAGACCTCATGGCAGCCAGAAGGCGTGCAGATGGTTTAGAGCCATGGGGACCATTTTAGGGAGATATGGTAGCTACATCAGGTATAGATGACCATAGGGTCTGTGAGGGAAGTGTCACATGCTCTGCCCTTTCATCCAGTGGGGAGATCACAGGAGAGAACCCAGCACCCTGAAAATGAGGCAACAGCAATATTTACAGGAGCAAAATGCACAGTTGACAGATCCAGACCGTCGGTCCCGTCCCGTGCACCATTGATCTTCTTTAGTCTCGTCCTGGGATTTCAGTCTCTAGCAAAGACTCCGTGGTCTGAAGAGCTTCTTCCATAGAGAGATGGGCCAGAAGAGTCCATTGCACGTACTCAGCTCTTCATTCTATGCAAATGAAAAGGGTCTTGTTTATCGACAATCGTCATGAAAAAGTGTAATGACAACGCAGGGGACTCTGGGCTTCTCCGTGTGTCATGGGGCAGATCCTATGAGTCCCTTGAACTTTGTGTTTTAATAGCTCCCCCACACCTTTTGTTCTCAGGGCTGGGAAAATGGCTCCATGGGTAGCGTGCTTGCTGTGCTAGTACGGCCCGTGTGATTCCTCCTCTGTTATGGTTTCCAAAAGTGCCCAGTGAAGACTCTGCTTTGCATTCATGCAGTCAGAGTTATAAAATCAAAGCTCGTGACAACTCAGGAAAGTGACTCCTCATTCAATCACCCTCTATACTCATAGACTAGAAGTAAAAATCAATTGTGTAACCCTGGGACGGTGGAGAAAACAGAAAGCCCTTGCTTACAGCTCCTTAACAAACTTCCCATTCGTTAGTGTCTCTGTGGTCACGACTGGCCAAGTCAGTCCACACAGTTAGCGGCTCTCTGAAGGGAATAAGAACTGGGCCACAGTTCCTGTTGTGCCTCCCCTGCCCCCAGTACCAGTGTTCATAGCTTAGTCTTGTGCAATGTCAGACTCTTGTGTCCTGCTGCAAAATCATTTCCTGAGAGTCGTTTGGAAGATACAGTGCATGGGGAAAATATTTTAAGAATATAAGTAAGTTGTATCATTCTCTCCCCGCCCCACACCACACACACACACATGAATTCATTAAATATACTTCCTAGGAAAGCTACATGTATTTTAATTTTATTCCTCCTTGAAGCATCTATGGCCTCTCTCTGGGAATCACCTGAAGAATTCTGTAGAACAGGTAGTTCATGTCTCATGTCCCAGGGGGCCACTTTCCTGGTTGAGGAATGCCAGACCAGAGGAAAAAATCTTCCAGGTGGCAGCGTTCTTCATGTCTACCCAGTGCTATGGTACTCCTCATTTCTGGCTGTTTCTGTTGGTCTCCTTTTGGAAACGCCAACCAGTGATGCATCCAATCTGTGATGCTTCTGAAACTCCTACCTGTCACAGGGATGGCCCAGTGCCCCGCTCTGTGTAGCTTCTCAGTGACACTAATTTCTGTTGATTTTCTTCCCTCCACATTGCTTTGGCATTTAGTTGATTTCTTATAAGTTAGCACTTAATCATCACACTGTGAAACACACACACACACACACACACACACACACACACACACACACACACACACACACACAGAGACAGAGACAGAGAGACAGAGAGACAGAGAGAGAATCCAACAACACAAAACCTTGTGAATCTTCTAGGAGGTACAGTTTCCAAACCAGAATTCAGTTTCTTGTTTTTATAGAAAGAAAAGTCAGTTCAACCAAGGTTCATTACTACAAGCAGTGCAAAGCTGGTTTGCTTCTTCAAATCAAAATCCAAGTGTGTATACCTCCATGTGGTCTCAAAATGTCTTAACGTGTGTCTAAAAATGAACTGCTCCTTCCCCACCTGCCGTGACTGCCCTAGGCCTGTTCCCCACAGTTGCTCAGCTCAGGAAGTAGCAACTCTATCCTTACAAAAGCCCCTAAGAGTAGGCTTCTCTTTCTCAAGTCTATGAGACCCACTTGTAAAAACTTCAGTTTAGCTTTCAATAGCATGCAGCCCTTCCCAGGGACCCAGCACTGGCTCCTCCTTCCTGCTGGTTCCAGCAACAGCCTCTGGGCTGGACCAGCCTGCATGGTTTAACCCTTGTCCTCTGTCCCAGCCACAGCAGGTTCTCAACAAGTTCCTGGAATGGCATTTCCCAAGAGTCAGGTCACAGAACTCAGGTCACAGGACCCTGCTCTTCAGAGGTCTTTGTTGACTCCCCGAGTCTTTCAGAGCTGATGTTTTTAAGCAGCTAAGATAAACAAATCAAACAAACCAAATAACCACATAGTTGGTTACCCTCCTGGCCTCTCTTTTTCCCTTAGTACTCTGGCCATGCTAGTGTCTCTGTGTGGCTCAGCAAGAACCCTGCTGCCATCCCAAGTTTGTCTTTGCTGGTACCTTTGTTTGGAAAGCTTCGCCCACGCACAGGTTTTTAAGTCACCACTTCTCTCACCTCTTGATTTTATTCTCTTGTTAGTAGCAGCAAGTAAAACAAGCTACTTAACCAGACATCCATTTGATTTTCACTGCACACCCTTTCTCTACTTTCTTCTCCAGCTCCGATTACCATCTGACATATAATATAAATTTAAATGAACTACTTGTTTTCTGCTTGTCTTCGCCCGTGAGAACATGACCCTGTGTAAACTCTGAGTAGCAGAGGGCCTGAGTAACAGGCACTGTCAATAACTCTGAATAAATAAATAAATATATGAAGTGTCTGGGCCAGGTATGATTGGTGACGGCCAGACCTGTGTTCTTTTTGTTTCGTTTTCATTAATTTATTCTCTCATAAAATATATCTTGACTGCAGTTTCCCCTCCTTCCTCTCCTCCCAGTCCCTTCCTCCCAACTCCCCCCCCCCCCCGCCTCCATTCACTCTTCCTTTTCCCTTCAGGAAAGGGAAGGCCTCCTAGGTGTCCCAGTCCCAGTCCCTGCACTGGAAGTCTTGCCCGGTTACAGGGGACGGCCGGTTCTAGCTCCATATCCCCTGTTACTAAGACTCTTGTCTAGAGTCACTCTAATAAGTTCCTCTGAGTTTCCACTGCTCTAGGTTTCTACCTTGTCCTGGAATTGCAGGGCTCTCTCTGTGCTCCCAGTACTCTCTCCCTCCACCATCCCCTCACCTGATCACCCCTGTTTCCATCCCAACCAGCCACCAGGCCACCCACAATGTCTATTCTACTTCCCCATTTGCAGAGAGATCTATGCATGCCCCCTGTGTCCTCCTGGGTCTGTGGAATGTATTATCCTTTACTTTAAAGCTATTACAGTTAATATCCACTTATAAAATGAGTGCATACCATCTCTGGGTCTGGGTTACCCCACTTAGGATGTTTTCTTTCTACTTCCATCTATTTGCCTACAAATAACATGATGCCATCCTTTTTAACAGCTAAGTAATACTCCATTGTGTAAGCATACCATATTTTCTTTATCCATTCTTCTATTGAGGGACATATAGGTTGTTTTCAGTTTCTGGCTATTAAGAATAAAGCCGCTATGAACATAGCTGAACAAGTGTTTTTGTAGCAGGATGCATACCTTTTGCGTATATGCCTAGCAGTAGTATAGCTGGGTCTCACGGTAGATCAACTACCAATTTTCTGAGAAACTACCACATTGATATCCAAAGTAGCTGTATAAGTTTACACTCCCACCGACGAAGGAGGGCTCTACAACCTCACCAGCATGCGCTGTCACTGTTTTAAATCTTAGCAACTCTGTCGAGTGTAAAATGGAATCTCAGAGTCATTTTGGTTTTGTTTATTTGTTTGTTTGTTTGTTGATTGGTTGGTTTTTCAAGACAGGATTTCTCTGTGTATCCTTGGCTGTCCTGGACTCACTTTGTAGACCAGGCTGGCCTTGAACTCACAGCAATCCGCCTGCCTCTCCTTCCTGAGTGCTGGGCTTACAGGCGTGCACCACCGAACCCAGCTGGTGTGTATTTTCTTTATGGCTAAGGATGTTGAACATTTTGTCAAGTGCTTCTCAGACATTTGAGATTATTCTCTTGAGAATTTGTGTTTAGATCTGTACTCCATTTTTAATTGGATTATTTGATTTGTTAATATCTAGTTTCTTGAGTTAGAAATTAGTTCTTTGTCAGATTAGAACTGGTAAAAAAAAAAAAAAAACCACCATATTTTCCCATTCTGTAGGCTGCTGTTTTGTCCTTTTGATGGTGTTCTTTGCCTGACAGAAGCTTTTCAGTTTCATGAGGTCCCATTTATTAATGGTTGATCTTAGGACCTGAGCTATTGGTCTGTTCAGGAACACTCCTGTACTAATGTATTCAAGGCTTTAACCCTGATTTCTACATAGTTAACTTTGCTTAACATTTTCAAGTCCTGTCAAAGCTATACTTGGGTGTTTTTTGTTTGTTTGTTTGGTGTGTGTGTGTGTGTGTGTTTGTTTGTTTTGTGGTGGTGGTAGTTGTTTGTTGCAAAGGGTGTAATACCGAAGCTTGAACTGGGACGTAACCGGCACTCGATCACTGAGCTGTATTTTTAAAATTGTGTTTTGAAGCAAAGTCTTACTGAACTGACCAGGCTGGCCTTAAACTTACTCTGTAGCACTGGCAGGCTTCAAACTGGTGACCTTCCTGCATCAGGCTTCAGAAGTTTTTTTGAGAATCCTTCCGTGGTGTGGCCAGACTCAGAGATTCAGCACTTGCACACACAGCTTCCATGCCTTGCTGGTGCTGAGCGTGTGCACTGACTTCTTTTTGTTCTATGTGCTGCTGTGAGAACAGTCCTGGCGCCTCTGGGATCCAAACGGTGATGCCGACTCCTTTTATACACGCCCAGTTGTTGCCTTCCATAGTTGACTTACAAATGTGTTTTCGGAAGCTTTATATTTCTCCCCCAAGCTCTGAATGTGCATACCCCCTGTTTTGTATATTTATTCTGGAACCCTTCACCTCACTTTTTCCCTCCTTCTTTCTCTGTCATACATTTTTATTTGCACACTATTCCTGCCAAACTTTCAAAGTACCTTCCCCTGTTGAATTATCTGTGTCTTCTCCAGCATTCTGAAAGAGGAAAAGTTTTATTTTGCTCCATTAAATGCAAAGAAGCATCTGCTTGCTAAATTTTTAGCTGAGAAACAATTTTCCTATGTAGACCCAGCAAATGTCTCCCTGTCATCTGGAGGTGCCAACCATTGTTTTGGGCTAAACTTGACTCCAGTGCTGTAGGATAAAAATAATGATATTAAGTTTAAAAATAATCATGTTACTGCCTAGATTGCAGGCTGCATATGTAAATATGTCTGTCTGTCTGTCTGTGTAAGGTTCTGGGTAAATCATCAGTTCTTAATATTCATGCAGCTTATGACCCTGTTGGGTTAGGTCCTCGCCCATTCAGTAGGCTCCCGCACCCCCATGATGTGACATGTCACTGTTATATGATGGGAACCAGCACTCAGAAGCATAGAGTTCAGTTCCTGCTCCCACAGAGTTTGTGGTCCTGTGATGGAGGCTGACTGTGAGCAAACAGAAAGGGGAAGACGCAATGTGCCAAGTGGAAATCAGTAATGGGGAGAAAACTGGTGAGTCACGAAGGCCACCGTGTTGAGAAAGGAAAAGACACTAAACTACACCGAGCACTAAAAAGCTTACGGTGAACTGGAGGACAGACCTGTAGAGTGCTGGAGGGAGCAAGTGGGGCTTTCTAGGAAGTCGTAGGCAGATGGAGAGACTAGCACAGCCATCTTTAACTAGGGATTTGGTTAAAGATTTTACTCAGGAAAAATCCAGAAAGATGCTATGTCTAGTGTGGAAGAAAACAAGATGGAGATGATTATACACAAGGTCATAGAGGTCATGAATGAAATGGCCTCAAGGACCATCAAGGGAACTTGGGAAAGAGGCCAACCACACGGCTTCTAAAAGACTAGTGACTGCACAAACTGACACATTACTATAATAGTTTTTAATGCTGTGCTGAGAATAAACAGAAGACCAGGATGGAGGAGGCAGGAAAATCACTCACTCAGTTAATAAGCAACTGTGCAATCCCAGGAAGGAATGGTGCAGCTTCTATGGAGGCAACAGCAACAGTGGCGATGAGCATGACTCTGACTATGTGCAGAGCTGGAAAGAGCAGCGTTAGGGGCAGTGGCCCCCACTTGGCCTTCAGTTTGAAATAGTTGGTGATTATCAGATGACTGTATGACCTTAGGTACTTCAATCATGAAAGAACATCTGATAATCTAATTGAGAGTTAAGAGGAGCTGGAGGGGGCAAGTGGGGAGGGACAGAGGCAAGCTCAAGGACAGTTCATTCAGGCCATACGTGCAGCAATAGGTGCAGGTAAGTGGTTGGAGATGCTTCCTGATAGATTCTGGTGTCTTCCTTGAGAGGAGACCGAGGTCATTGTTAAAGATATGTGGGGAGGAGAAAATGAAAGTTAGAGAACAAAGAATGCAATGGCTTCCTAAGAAAGAGGAGGAAGAGACACACTGGCAGGAAACTGTGTTGAGAACCAAGAGCTTTGTTAAGGTTGTGGATATATTTAGTAAATTTGGTGTTTTTCTCCAGACTGGGTGATTATGGCAGAGAGAAAAGAAGAGTCAAGGGCACAGAGACAGCATGCAGGGGGCTGATGATAATTGTTCATCATGGAATTTAAGCCCATGCTAAGAAAATAATTCCACCAAACAGTAGAAGATATTGAACTTTCCTTGGCTCAGTAGACTTTTAAGTGTAGTTCAGTAAGTTTGGAAAGGAGGATTGTTGAAGTCGTGCTGTTGGACTATGGGAAGTTTTAAATTTACATTAAGGTGGGGATGCAGTTATTGATAATGAGGAAGTGTGAACAAACACCCGGATGAGTAACACACTGAAGAGGGCAAACCCTGCAATTGAGAAGATATGGAGAGTACTGTTCCCTGAATGCTGAGACCGGGAGGAACCATGATGGGTTGTATCGGAGGGACCATCAATAAGGAGCCCAGGGGACGGCCCAGTCGCTAAGGTGCACACCTTCCAAGCATGGGGACCTGATTTGATCTCTAGCAGCTATGGGTGTATCTGGGTATCATGGCATACACCTGCTATCCCAGCACTCAGGAGGTAGAGACAAGAGATGCCTCAGAGACACTAGACAAACTAGTGAGCTTCAGGCTCAGTGAGAGATGCTGTTTCAAAAATCTGGTGGTATGTACCAGAGGGAGATGTTTGATGTTTGTCCTCTAGTCTCCATAGGCATGCAAGTGCACATGCGCACGTGTGCATACACACACACACACACACACACACACACACACACACACACACCCCACAGAGGAACAGAAGTCTTAACAAGGCTGAAATCAAGCAGCAAGGAGACTTAATTCTTTATTTTGATCTCTTAGAGTACAGCATTAGAAGACATGATTTAATGTCATGGATGTCAAAGTTTGGAAGGGGAAGGAAAGAGTCAGCTGAGTAAGGCTAAAGGCATGGGAGGCACAACAAGAATCACTATCTGTAGACAGTATCCCTTGTGGTAGGGGGATCTCAAGTTTTCCAGAATTTTCTGAGTTAATCTACTAGAATAAGCAGTCTTTCCAGAAAAACCCAGTTCTGATTCAAGCAAAAAGTTTCAAAGAAAAGTTTGAGTAAATAGGGTCCTCTATTGATAAAGGTAGTGACATTTCAGATTATATCAAGAGCCTTAGAATCATTACTCAAATCATAGTGTTCAATATGCCATAGGTGTATATATAAGCTTGTAAAAATAGAAGATTCCAGATTGTCAAATTTCCTAGTTCATTTTTTGACAGTTCTGGGCCCTTGTTGTGTGAAGAAAACTCTAAAGAAGACACTCATTTTTGCTTGTACAGTGGGGCTCATCTTTGCTTGCTGCAGCGGGGCCTTCTTTGCCTTCTCAATCTAGAGGCATGGTCAGACTTCCCCTTAGAGGATCAAAGCACCAGGAACTGCATTTTCCCCCTGGACTGGAGCCTTGAGCCAAGATGGAAAACAATCAACTTTCAATTTTCTGTGCTTGTTTGCTTTCCGCCCAGAGTATACAGCAGAGGCAGTTGAGCAAACCTTTGGGTTAAGTTTCCATTTTGCCTGCACAGGATTTAGGAGCCAGTTGCTCCTGGTGCCTAGAGCTAGTAGCTTTTTTGTTTTTCGTTTTTTAATTATTTAAATGTGGGTGTCTTCTCATCAAAAAAAACCCTCAAATGTTCAATCTCAGCCCCTAACCCACACTACTTGCTAAATGAAGCCAAGCATCATAAAAGCCTTAATGGTGTGGATTCATCGCTTAACTGTTGTTTTGAGATCACAACAAATCATTAAAATCATTAACTGTTCTAGCTAAATTGGAGCTCAGCTCTCTCACAGTGCCTGGCCTGTGTGGTTTTCCCCATAACACCCCCACCTCTGCTCACTTTAGGCTCCTCAGGCTTTGCCTGTGTAAGATGGACTGGCTTAATACATCCAAGTCACACGCTAAGCAGCTTTGTTCCCTGTCTCCAGCGTTTGTTCCTCCCATCTACCCCAGGGCTATTTGCCTAAGCTATGTGGGCAGCAGCTAAATGAGCTAAGGGGCTTGGGTCAGTGCTGACTCTGGGAGCCTGCACTGCAAATTTCATGAATCCAGGGAGTTTGGGCTCTTCCAACGCTCCTGTGTAAGCAGAAACCATGTGTGGTGCATCCAGCAAAGGTAAGAGCGTGTGTCAGCAGACACTCTCCCTCTCTGAATGTAGCAGAGTGGGCCGTGGATGTATTGCCTGCCTTCCAAGTTGTCTGTAGCCACCTCCAGAGCTGAAGTAAGGAATCGTGCCTTCGCTCTGTGGCCTGATGGTGTAGAGGAAGGACAGGAAGAACATGCATCCCATGGTTCCTGAGACATAGACAGGGCCTCTCATACCCATGGAGAGAGGAAGGCTTCATAGGTCAGCATAATACTTGAACTTGGAGGAGATCACCTACTCATCTCTAGGTAGAAAAAAAAAGACGTGTGTGTATATACTATGGGGCAAGCTCTGGTTCTGTGGGTACAGTGCTTAGAAAGGATGCTGAGCTATTAGCGGGTTAAACTCATGTGCAAGAGATGATGCAAGCTGACTGGACGCCCACACCTAAACTCAGTGACCAGAATGACACATGGTTGAGTAATGTTAGACACCAGAATATGGCCGATTGATGTTGGTTGAACTAAAGGCTGCATGTAAAAACATTCTCTCGAGGTCTATGGTTAAACTCACTTCACAAGGTTAATTTTCATCTGATTAACAGTATGGCCCTGCTAGTAGACACCATAGGCCCCTTGCAAAACTATGTGGTGAAAACGCCCCAAATTCAGTAGTTGGAATTCAGGTGCCATGGTGTCTCGGTGTGTGATTTATTCTGTCATGGAAACAGCTTATGGATTATTCGTGCTGGGAAGGTCTTGCTTTGGCCATATGGCTTTTCCCCGATGGACCTGGGCTTTCAGGCCTAGTCATACTCAGAGATGACTGTTCAAGCTGAGGACACAGAAATGGAGAAAAGCTCATGTAAAAAAAGCTAAGAAATCCACTGTCTCCCTACTTTTCCACTGGTATGCAGAACCAGTGGGTGGGCTTGCTGAAGCTCTCTTATGTTTTAATTAGATTCTGATTGCAAGTACATGTGTGTGAAAGTCCGTTTATCTCTAAATAGGAGGATATCCTCTGAGCTCTATCTTTGCTACTAGAAAATTGGTCTTTTATCGGGCTAATTCAAGGGCCAGATGAAGGACAATAGAATATAAAGTAGATGACATTTGTGGAGAAGCCAGGAAGGGCGCTCTGTGGTCTGGCTTGTATTCCTTCTCCGCATACCCATATTAGTGCTTGCAGGAGAGGAAATCTAGGGTAGATACAGGAAAGGGACTCCTCACATTATGCGGCTTTGTGATCACCGGAGACAAGGAAAGTCCGGGCCCAGCACCATCTCTGGGGTGAGCCTATGGACCATCTGGTGGGTCAGGCCTCAGAAGTCCCTCTTTTGGGCAACTGTCACACAGCGACACCTTCCTCAGATCCCACACTGTCTTGTCCGTGCTCTTGTATTTGTCACAAAGGGCATGGAGGGACAGAGCCTACATGGCTGCAGCGTGTGGCTTTGCCAAGCCTGCTTTCCTCCTCATCTCTGCCCTGGGCTCTGCCATATTCTAAGTCACCCTGAGCCACCTCTGTTGCCTTTGCCTCTGAGCTGTGACACTGAGGGAGCCACCAGTGAGTGCTTTGTGCTTAGATAGCTGACTGGCTTTGCTTAAGAGCTTCTAGGAGGACTAGGATCAGCGTGTCCTGCCTTCCTCTGCTCCAATCCCGCCTCACTCTAATGGTTCTCCCCACCAAACCTAAGAAGCAACATGAAGAAAAACATCAAAATAAGGGAGAAAACATGTTTAAATAATACACATGCAAAGTATGTATCTTCTCTTAGCAAGTCTGTAAGCCGTTGTGACTGGCTTCTTGTAATTTCTGAATGGGAACCTGCTGTGCTAAAAGGTTAAGCGACTTGTATGAGATCACAGCGTCTAGGGTGGAGCTAGAGTTGAGCGCTTGGTGGCAGGTGAGTGAGACAGCACAGATGTGTGGCCTGGATTACTGGTTCAATGTGAAAAAAACTGCTGGGGCCAGGGAGATGGCCCAGTCCCTAAAGCATTGCCTGTTGCTGATGTAAAACACCCAAGCAAAGCACCTCAGGGGAGAGTGTTGTTAGCTCATGGTTCCGTTAGAGTCTATCCCCGTGGGGTGGGGACAGGCAGGGGTCAAGGTAGGAACTCGAAGAGGCCTGTTAACGTGCTCAGTGAAGAGCAGCAAGAGCTTCCGAGGGCTTGGTTCCTTCTTTCCTTTTCTCTCAGCTCAGAGTCCAGCCCATGAGACGGTGGGGCCCTCATTTAGGGAGACTTTCCACATCAGTTAGCCCAGCAAAGAACGTCCTTCTCATGCATGCCCACAAGCCTGCATGGAGACTGTTTCCCAGGTCATTCCGTGTTGTATCAAGTTGGCAGCTAAAACGTGTGTGTGTGTGTGTGTGTGTGTGTGTGTGTGTGATCTCAGTACTGAGAAGGGAGCAGAGACAAGTGTATGCCCAGGGCTCACTAGCCAGTTAGGCTAGCCTAATCAATAAGCATCAGGCCAAAAAGAATTTTTATCTCTCAAAAATTAAGATGAAGAACAATTGACAAAGATACTAATGTCTGACTGTCACTACATTCACACACACTGGACCCATCACAAACCCAAACAAGATGGAACCCCTTCACAACCAGCTCTTCCTTCTCCGTAAGGTGCCCCTTCCTCCTCTATGGGGCTTTTTCTCCTTCTCCATGGGGCTCCCTCCACTTTAGGACTTTTTCTCCTACATGGGGTGTTTGTTTTTCCTCCTCTTCCATGGGAATCATCCTCCTTTTCCATGAAATTTCCCATGGGACCCAACTCAGGGCCCCACTTCCCCAGCAGGGTTCTCTCCCAGTCCTCTGGACTTCCCCCACGAGCTAAACTCCTAGGTGACATCTGTAAACAACTCCAGGACCCTAAGCATGTGCTATCTCATATTACTATTTAATAATTTCATGAGTCACATCTTACGATGTGAGACTATGAAGCACCAAGCACACAGAGTAAGAACTAACTGAAGTACTAAGACTGGTAGCCCAATGCTAATAAGGAAATAAGGAATTTTAAATATTCAAATTATATTAAATTAAAATTCTGTCTTAATCAGAGTTTGCACAGCATATTATTTATCAAGTTTGAATGGATGAATTCCCTTTAGAGAAAAAATTCTCATAAAACCCAATGTTTATTTTTATTGTCACTTAAGCATATAAACATAAAACTAAGTATAAACTCCTAATAAAAGCTTAAGGTTTTTAAACTACTATAAATCCCAAGTGAATTTGTAAAATTAAATATAAATAATACCATGATACTGTAACATTTAAATTAACAATATAAGTTTATTGTGATATATGATGCTTGCTTAATTCAAGCCACATCTCATGTAGGAAAATGGAATGATCCAGTGTTTTGGAGCTTTGAGCTGTGTGTGAAAAAATATCTTAGCACTTTCTTCTGATCAGTACAGATCACAAGCAAACCTCCATCCCCCAAGTGTGTTGTCAGGTCAATGGGACATTTTGTAACAAAACATCATTATAATTTTTAAGGCAGTTCTTTTTCCCAGACTAGCACTGCCTTGTGCTGAAGCAGACTAGCATTGTGTAGTCACCCAGAATATTAAGATAAACCCATGTGGAGCATCTGTCTATGGGCTGATGAAGTGACTCAGTGAAGGAGCACTTGCCACACAAACATGGAGTGCAGAGTCTGGATCCCCAGAATCCACACAGATGCTGGGCAGGCATGGCCGCCACCTGCCACTCTAGCGTACAGAAAGCAGAGATGGGGAGGAGATCTTTGGAAGGAGCTGGCTGGCTAGGCTAGCTGGTTGGTGAGCTCTGGGTCCACAGAAAGACCCAGGAAAGTGCAGGATAATTGAGGAAGAGGCCTGACATCAACTGTGAGCCTCCACACCCATGCATACACATGTGCAGGCATACCTGCGCGCGCGCACACACACACACACGCCCTCCATGTTAGAACACACGCACACGCACACACACCCACACCAAATACATATATATATATATATATATACAAAAAATAAAGTTAAAAAGCAAAATCTATCTCCAAGAGTCGAGATAAGGGTCATTTGCCGAGTGCCTCCCTAGGAGCAGGAAGTCCTAGATCCAATCCTCATATGCCACAGAACAGGTATGGTGATGTACACCTCTAATCCTGGAAGTCAGGGCTGTTGGCAACTTTGAATCCAGCTGTCTGCTCAACATAAAACCAGAGACATTAAATCAGTTAGAGGAAAAAGTGGGGAAGAGCCTGGAACACACTGGCACAGGAGACAGCTTCCTGAACAGAACACCAACAGCCCAGGCCTTCAGGTCAGCAATTAATAAATGGGACCTCATGAGGCTGAGAAGCTTCTGTAAGGCAGGAGACACTGTCAAGAGAACAAAGCGACAGCCTACAGACTAGGGAAAGATCTTCACCAACCCTACATCTGACAAAGGTCTAATTTCCAAAATACATAAAGAACTCAAAAAATTAAACACCACCAAACCAAATAACCCAATTGAGAAATGGGGCTTGTAACTAAACAGAGAATTCTCAACAGAGGAATATCAAATGGGTGAGAAACACTTAATGAAATGCTCAACTTCCTTAGTCATCAGGGAAATGCAAATAAACACAACTCTGAGATTCTATCTTACACCCATCAGAATGGCTAAGATCAAAAATTCAAGCGACACCACATGCTGGTGAGGATGTGGAGAAAGAGGAACACTCCTTCATTGCTGGTGGGAATGCAAACTAGTACAGCCACTTTGGAAATCTATCTGGTGCTATCTCAGAAAACTGGGAATAGGGCTTCCTCAAGACCCAGCTATTCATCTCCTTGGAATATACCCAGAAGATGCTCCAGCACACAACAAGAAACTTTGCTCAACCATGTTCATAGCAGCTTTATTCATAACGGCCAGATCATGGAAACAGCCTAAGTGTCCATCAGTAGAAGAGTGAATGAAGAAACTGTGGTACATTTACACTATGGAATACTACTCAGCTATTAAAAACAAGGAATTCCCAAAATCTGTGGACAAATGGATTGAACTAGAAATGATCATAATGAGTGAGTTAACCCAGAAGCAGAAAGATTCAAATGTATATACTCACTTATATCTGCATACTAGCCCAAGGGGCATGTCCCATGAAAGTCTTCATTTACCAGGAAAGTGGGACTGAGGGGAGGACATCCTATTGGGACTTTAGGTGAGAGAAGCAAGGGAGAATGGGGAAATAGAAGGATCCAGAAGGTCCTAGAAACCTACAAGAAGAACATTACGATGGGCAGATCTGGGCCTAGGGGTCTTGCTCAAACTATGACACCAGCCAAGGACAATATGTGCAATAAACTTCGAACCCCAACCCAGATCTAGCCAATGGATGGGACATTCTCCACAGTTGAGTGGAGAGTGGGGACTGACTTTCACAGGAACTCTGGTGCCCCATATTTGATCATGTCCCCTGGATGGGGAGGCCTGGTGGCACTCAGAGGAAGGATAGCAGGTTACCAAGAAGACACTTGATACCCTATGAGCATATACAGGGGGAGGAGGTCCCCCTCAGTCACAGTCATAGGGGAGGGGAGTAAGGAGAAAATGGGAGGAATGGGAGGATACAAGAGATGGGATAACAATTGAAATGTAATATGAATAAATTAATAAAATATTTTCCAAAACAGCCTGCTTCCTATGGATCAGGGATTTCTATTAGTTTAAATTATGTTAGTTAGAAAATAGAAACATAAAACAAAATCTGTCTGCAGATTCTGGTAAAATTGCCAGCACACTCATAGAGGAGTTGTCAAAGTAGAAGAAAAGGGCAACTTTCCCCTTCCTGGGAGTCACTGCCCTCAGAGATCTGTTTTTTTCTATTACCAGCTACATTTGCTTAATTTTTTCATAGAATCATTTTGTAATCTAAGAAATCAAAATATGGATGAGAGAAAATCTAAAGATCATTGATAATCCTAGAGGAGTTCCTGAGTTCCCAGAAGCCGGCCCTCTGGAGGTCACACATGAGAGAGTTGTTCATCTCCTGCTGTGATTCACAGGCCAGGGAATGTTCAAATTGTATTGATGACAGATCCATTCATGGGGCGCCATGTGCTGGAGATATCACCAGAATTCCCATGTTGTATATAATAAATTGGGGACTAAAAAATTTCAGTTACTTTAGAATATAAAATTATCAAGAGATATAGAAGGGTTCTAATTGAGGCAAAATGTAACCACATTAGACTACAGCAAATGATGCCACATATGAAAACACACACAGGACATGGGATACTGCTTATTTCTTTCTTTTGTAATTATCTTGCTGTTTAGTAACTAAATGTGCCAGAGGCCTCAGATGGGTGTATTCCAGCATGTTTTACATTTTTAATTATTATAGACGATGCTGAGATGACTGCTGGGTTTGAGCTCATCCTTGTTTGGGGAAACACGTTCACGTTTTCTGTGCTACCAGCTGAAGAAGAAAATCACAGAGAGTTTTAGGTGTGCCCAGTGCAATCCTGTAACTGTTGATTTTATCCACTGGGTAAGTGCCTGGCTACACATAAGGCCCAATTATATGTATTTATTTCGCATTCAATCAAATTTTAAGTTTTCCCTTAAAGCTAATAGGAGCTTTTCAACTGTAAGTACTCACAAGTGAATAAGAATAAAACACAATAACCTTAAATATATGTCCTGAATGTTAGAAATTAGAAACCATCTATTCAGTTGTTCTAAGCCAGAAATTGTTGCTCCCCATGAGCAGGTAGCATTTTATTAGGTGGTTTTAAACCCTGTTTTAGCCATTTGTTTAGGAGAAGGAGGAAGAGAATTTTCAGAACAGCCACCATTCGGCTTGCTTTTGTAAACCACTGTCATCTGACTTGAACAGAAGCCATGTGCTGAGGGTCTAGTCCCCAGCCCAGTGCTCAGAGGTGAGGTGTCGGGGAAGGGACTCGCAGGACCATGAGGACAGTGACACAATCAGTGAGCGAACTATTGACACATTGCCAATGCGATAGCATCTGGGGGCAATAACGAAAATGAAGAAGTGGGTCACCCTCGAAGAAAGTAGGTCACTGCAGTGGTGTGTGTATGTGTGTGTGTGTGCGCGCGCGCGCACGTGTGCACACATGTACATATGTGTATGGAGGTAGGGGTGAGGGGGAGGGAGCAGTGAGCTCTTGAAGAGCAGGCATTTTCATTGGCCATGCTGCCTCCTCCTCCTGTTCCTCCCCCTGTTCCTGCCCCCTCTCACCCTCCAGGCTGCTATCAGGCGACAGCTCTGCCCTTCCATCTTGGCTCCAGAGCATTGGGACATGCTAACCAAGGGCTTGAAACTGTGAAACTATGATCCCAAGTAAGCCTTTTCCTTCTGTAAAGTTCAGGTATTTTTGTCATAGTGACAAAAAGATACTAACTCAAAAAATAAGCCAGGCTGATTCCACATCTCAGTGTTTGGACCGTTTATTTATTTATTCAGAAACAGCTAAAGTTAAGTGCTACTGGGACTGAGGGCAGGGGCTGACGTCTCTCACTTCCTGCTCTCCGTGGACAACTCCTCTGCTACTCTTTCTAGTCAAAACTTTTCACTTTCCTGTCCCCTGTTTTCCTCCACCCCTCTTCCTTATTTTTTTATTTTTCTTTTCTTGAGATAAGGTCTCACTATGTAGCTTTTGATGGTCTGGAGCTCAGTGTGTAGAAGAGGCTGGCCTTGAACTCACAGAAATGTGCCCACTCCTGTCTCCCCAGTGCTGGGATTAAAGATTTGCACCACCACCACCCTCAGCTTAGTCTATCTTATTCTTTATGACGTAAATTTAACGGGAGCAATATCTTCTCTTATTATTCTGGGAAGATTAGTCATAATTTAGGCTTTTCTTTTGTTTTCTGGATCATTTTTTTTGTCCTGTCTTTTGTATTGGATTCTAGCCTGCCGTTGTCTAATTAGAACTGAAACACTGAACGGCTTTTCATGAATGTGGGAAGACAAGGTGTGTGACGGTGATGGGCTCTACTACAGGGTGGCCTGTAGAAAACAGGGTCAATACTGACTGATGTTGGCGGTCTTCTGAGCCTGTGGGGCTGCTATTCCGCCGTGAGTGGAGGAGAAGCAGCTCACTGGTTAGGCAGGTTGGATGCTGGGACCTAATAGTTTTAGCAAATCCCTGACTTCTCCCAGCTCCTACCATTCGGAGCCTTTCCAGCTCATTTTTATTGGCAGGCCTATCTTAGTTTGCTTGACTTTCAAGCCTGCCACTCATTTCTCTGGATTCTGGCTGAGTTACAGCAGCCTTCACTCATTAAACAAAGACGTTGTTGTGTCTGCCTGTTGTTTGCTTCTGTGCATGTTGCCACCTAATAGCTTTTATCTACTTGAATCTAAGATGCATCCCAAATATCCAAGCTTAATGGGGAGTAGGTGGGCAGAGAAAGCTCTTAAAGGGGACGGGGCATTCTTGAGTCCTCCTTACAACCACGGGGAGAATACAGGCTGAGAATGGAATGGCTCACTACTTTAGGCAATGAAGTTTTTGACCTCTGTTTGTGCTTTGTACCCCATCAGTAGTCATATGACTTTTATCTGAGCTTCAAATCCTTGATAAAATGCCATGTCCTCCATGAACCCACTTGTGATGGATGTAGCTGACAGTAGCCTCCCAGGTCTCTGTACCACACGCTACGTGATCCATCATCTCCTTGTGGTAGTTACTCACTGTGTGCTGTGAGTTGTCATTACGTTTGCAAATCTCCAGCGGGGAGGTTTTCTCATTAATTTATCATCACTTTGATCTTTGAGGATTGCATTCATATCTTTCTCACCTTGGACCAGCTCTTAGCACAGTGCATGGAAGAGGAAATGCATTCAATAAGTGTTGAACAAATGTGTGACTGTGTGGAAGCCACGGCAGTGCTTGCTATTGGAAAACCAGCAGCCATGTTTTAAGGTCCCCCTTCCCCCACCTTGCTGTTAATCCCAAACATTAAGGAAGGCAATGGCATCTGGTGTGACCCAAGTGCTAGTTCGCCTGCTGTGTGACAGGTGCTCCTCAGAAGTCTCCCCTGGAATAAGTTGGGCGGCTTCTGCAGGCACTCCTTGTCTTCACTGCCCTCCCCCATACGCTCCTTGTCTGCTTTTCCCCCCAGTGGTCAAGCACTCAGGGTTCCCTTGAGAGATCTTGTTGAATAGTAACTATTGGAGTGGTGACGCTGATCTTAGCCCGCCTGTCTCCAAGTCAGCATCCTCCTACGGAAAATGGAGAAAACATTTGTTTCCACAAGATTGTCATGAAAGTTAAATAACAAGTAGTGAAACCATTAGAAGAGACACGGATAGATTCCCACCTTGTATTTTCTCTTTCTTAAGATAGTCCTTGGAGGAGAGAGGGAGGGAGGGAAGGAGGGAGGGAGGAAAGGAGGGAGAGAAGAAGAGAGGGATGGGTGTGAATTCAGACTGTCCCTTGGTGACACTTCATGACTAATGTGTCAAGGACTTCTGGGGTTTATAAAATGTTTTGTATGGAATCCTCGTTCGTAGTTCAACTCTTAGAGGAGAAAGCAACAGGAACTGCTTCTCTTAATGGAAGCAAAACAGAAAGTAAACTTAAAGGAGCAAGCAAACACGATACCTCTGTTTGCTTAAAATTCACTTATAAATGCTTAGAGGCGAGGCGAGCTGTGGCTTCCTGGCCTCGTTTCTCCTGTTCTTGTTCTTCCATCGGCTGAGCATGAACTGTCCCCACCACCTGTCTATGGAATGCTTGGTCCCCAGCTGACGCCTTTGAAGGTCACAGCCAGTCTTAGCTTTCTGCTTGCTCTGCTTCCTGCCCGTTCTGAAGTGAGCAGGCTCTGCCACGTGAGTGCGTTCAACCTTGCGTGTGCCCAGAATCAACAGGTCCATGGCTAAACTGAGCCTCCGAAAAGGAGCTGGATGACGTGCTCTCTCCATTGATGCTGTTTCTGTTATGGAGAGTGAGAGAGGATGGTCTCTAATATTTTATTTTATCCTTCCCAAGGCTTATCCTTATACAGGAGAGACGGATGCTATTTCCTGAGCACCTAGTCTAAGTACCCTTTGGATCTATTTGTCCTTTTCAAGTTGGTGAGTTCTAAATGATGGTGGAGGAAGGGATGACTTTGTGGAGGAAAGAAAACTGGAGGGTGGCCACTGGAGAACTGCTGCAGTGCTGCTGGCGCGCTCGACAGGACACATCTGGCTTCTGATGAGCTCTGCCAGGTGACCGTCCTCCTGTGCCACAGCACGTGTGCGGGAGAGCTGCCAGGACTTTGTTCTCAGGAACACGTATTTTCCTTGTGTGGAGGTAGAGTGGATTAAGGAACCGTCCTGCCAGATCTGTACCAGCTAATGCCAATTCCTAATAGTCTCACTCCCCTTCAGCATTAGATCTGGCAGCAACGTGATGCCACTTCATGGCAACAAAGCCCATCAGCCTCTAGAAATGAGGTGGGGGCGGGGCTTCTTGTAATTTCAGTGTGAAACATGCAGCATTCCCTAAGGAAGATTCCAGATGCAGCAGGAAGAAAGTGGCATTTATCAATGTCTGCTACATACAAGGTGATAGTTATAAAATACTTGGTCCTCCGAGAAAGACATTTGGAATCACACTCCCAAAATAAATTAACTCAGCGAGATAGAAATTTAAATACAGTGGAAGAACTCTGTAGGGGGTTTGATTGTCAGCCTCATTGGGCTAAGAGAATCCAGCCGTACTTTTTTTCTCCCTTGTTTGTCTGGCCTGGACTCATTTTGTAGACCAGGCTAGTCTTGAACTCACAGTGATCTGCTGGCCTCTGCCTCCTGAGTGCTGGGATTACAGGCATGAGCCAACGCACCTGGCAAGCTCCCCTCTCTTAAATTGTTTCTCGTTATGTATTTGCTCACAGTAATCGAAAGGGTAACTAACAAAGGTCTCAAGTCAGAAGCTTGGACTACCCTTTCTTTGTTAAGCTGCTTCCTTCCAGAACAGGGTCAGGGAGAATTCCCAAAACAAATGTTTAGAATTATGCACAGGCTCCAGCTTTCTGCCCTCTCTGTGGCTGAAGTGGCTCCTCACCAGCCTTTTCTTTTTCCTTAAGAACAAGTTGTCCCAGCAGCTGAGTGGCCGTGCTCTTTTCTCCTTCCTTCTTTTCTGCTACCCCTGTACGAGAAGAAAGAATTTTCTCCTAGAGAACAGACAGCTTTGCCACCACCTGGTCCCATTCCAGCATCATCAGATTTCAGCATGAAAAGCCTGAGCTCCCCAGGATTCCACTTACCGTAACACGCCATCCCACCACCACCACGTTAGAGCTTTCAGCACAGCCTCGGCCTGGGGGACACTGAGACATCTGGAGAGCACGGCTGACGTGGTTTGGTAGTGTGGACCTTCTCTGTCAGGACCTTCTGTGTTCTTCACGGACTGAAGGACTGGCTGAACAGGCAGGCAGAGGGGACCCACCATGTTGTTAGCTGCTTGCAACTGCTTAGAATATCTTTCCTACAACCCTTACAAAATCTGGTCACATCTGCCAAGCCAGCAGCTGTGGTCCGTCCTGGTCCAAGCTAGCAGCAGTGATAGAGACGACAGAGCATCAACTTGTCTTTCCTGGTTACCTTCAGCCAGGCGTTGGCACGAGGCTGTGTTACCAGCAAATGGGCATTTTTGTGCCATTTGTGAAAATTAACTCCCCTAATTAACTCAGCCGCACAAATGCACTCAGGATGAAGACATTAGAATGATTACCTAGGAAATTACTGCCTTGGTAGAGTCCCCTATGCCCCCTTGTGCCGCATAAATGTGCCAAGAACAAAATTGCCCCAATAACGTCGTCAGATTTCTGCGAGCAGGTAGCTGACAAATGAAATCACACTGCTGCATGCTGGTGACGTTAACCCCAATTTCAGCTCCCAGATTCTGCTCAGCATGGGGTGGCCGAGGTATCATCCTCTCCACGCAGATGGGAGCACTGGTGGGGACCAGAATTGCTTCTGGGTGCGTAAGCAGGCACCATCTCAAGCACCAGGCTACACAGCAATTACGGCTTAATGGGTTCTGCATCAATTAGGATGGCCGGGGGGTACCCTAGAGGGAGGCATGGGAGGCCCACATACAGACATAAGAGACTGTGGAATGCCACTACTTTACTTCGCAGCCTACACGTGCAGCTTTATTCTTTTTTTTTTTTTTTTTATGACTCTAGTTATCCCCACACACGAGCCCCTTCCTGCCTTGGGACCTTTTTTAAGTCTCTCTGAAACGCCCTGTGAGCCAGCACTAGTCCTTATTAGTGGTTTCCAATACTTCTGGAATTTTCCATTATTTTACTCTATCAGACTGTATGAGCATGCTGCTCTTGAAACAAAAGGTTTGTCCTTCTATCTCTTCCCCAAACGTTGTTCTGCATTCTTTGTCTGGCCAGGCATGCATCGAAGGAGCCTGAAGATAAAGGGTCCAGTTCCAGTTCAGGATATTGCGGACGGAGATAATGGTGTATACTTACTGAAAACACCGGGGTGAGTTGAAATACACCGTTTAAACTGATAGTTTCCAACTGTGACGCACATTCAATTCACTTTTAAAAAATATTTTTGTCAATGTCTGGGCTTCGCTTCAAGCTATTTAAACGAGTGTTTCTGGGATGTGCAGTCAAAATGTCTCCAACATTTCCAGATGATTTTAATCTCAGTCAGGTTTCCGAATAATGAATTGATTTTGGTCACTGAGGTTGGAAGTGACAACTCCATCTTCATAGAGCAGGTGGATCTGATCACAACAAACAAAATTAAGAGATAAATAGTATTCAGGAGTTATAAATTGGTGGTAAATGCCAAGGAGAAAAACAAAGAGAGGGCATCCCTTGTGAAACCCTCAGTAGCAGCATTGCAGGGTGCCCTGGAAGGCCTGGGAGGTGTGTGACCCTTGCATAAAGCCAGGAGGAGGAGGGGCCTCCGAGCAGAGGAAACAGGCACCTGCCATACCAAGAGGAGAACAAAGAAGAGAGTGGAGCAGTGCTCTGAATGGATGAAACAGCTTAAGATGCACTGCATCTTCCAGGAAACCAAGGCAGCATCTCATTTTTGACATCAGCCAAGGGATAATTGACAAAAGAACTTGGTCAGCCTGGAGGGAACTGAGCCTAGGAGTCCAGCTGTGGAGCCAGCCCTAGACTACAGAAGGCAGGACAGGATCAGGACCACCCATGGCCCTGAAGAGCAGCCCTTCAGTCAGCCCCTGGCCACCACCCAAAGGGCACTAGCAACTCGCCTGTGGCCAGAGACCAGCATCTCTTCTTGCTTCAGTAAGCACAAACATACATACACCATTGGTGAGCGGGGCCTCTCACAAAAGAATCAGGGAGGAATTCTCCAGGATTGGTTAGGATCTGTGCGTTGCTTGTTCGGTGGCAAAGAGGACATGTTCAGGGTCGCCATGAGGGCTGTTTCTCTTCAGTCACAGAGAGCCCGTAGATCAGGATGAGCTGATGCCTAGAAGGAGTTTGAGTGTAAATTTGGCTTGTGTGGTTTTCTCTATATTATGGGTTAGTGTGGGTGCTGTGTTCTATGAACAGTGATGCGTTTGTGCTAACTGTGGCTTCTGTCTCAGTTCCACTGGGTGAGTACGTTTTTCATAAGAGAAATAGATAAGGGGTATGACGGAGGTGGGGAAGAGGAGGCAGGCACCTGGGCATCCTGTGCGCTAAGGGCTAAGACATCTTGTGCATGTATTTCTCTCTGCATTTTATTCCCCTTCCAATAACAATCAGAAACAGATCAATAATATTTAGGAGATGTTCTAAGAGGTTAAAGTAGGGCTCCTTGTTTTTACGATCTTTATAGAAGCCGGATATTAAGCAAAGTTTTTTTTACTTTCCATCCTTAGGAAGAGATGAACACCTCTTAGACTAGCTTTGTTTCCCATGCATTTCGTTAAAGTTTGTTTTTATTTTTTACTTACATTTATGATTGTAAATCCCTCTGTGTGTTTACCATGTGTGTGAAGGTGCCCTCAGAGGCCAGAAATGGACACTGGGTCCCCCGAGCTAGAGGTACAAGTGGGTGTGAACTGCTCCCCGGAGTGGGTTCTGGACACTGACCCTGAGTCTCTGTGCTAGCAGGTCCTCATAACTACTGAGCCACCTCTAGCTAGTCCCATGCCCCTCATAGGTCTTAAGACCCATTCACTGCCCAGCCGTCCTGCAGACACCCGCGTGTGTTTGAAGTTTCTGGTCTGTGTCCATCTCCAGTCCCATGAGATGTGCTCCTCAGAAGGACTCACTCACGGCCTCTGGTCCCCGGCAGACCTTCATTCTTCTCCCGAACGTCTTACTCACTGGATCAGAGAGCTCGACCCGTGAAACTGACCCACGCATGCTTTTGCTTTTTCCAAAGCTGGTGTCAGGTGTGTTGGGTTCCAGCCTGTCCTTGCTCCCCGAGGCTGTCCATTTGAAACAAAACTTGAGACTTCAGCTGACATTGATACAGCTGTCTCTCAGATCTTTTTTTAGCCCCAGAAACACCCCAGGGATGAATAAGTAGAAGGGAAAGTGAGTACTTGGTACAAGTCTCAGACAGGGGACCAGAATTAGGGTATTGGACATATGCCAACTCTCCAATTCCTGGTTCAGGCCTCTCCTGACTTGAGGCCCTGGTTTTCTCTTCTGTATACCATCACCAGAAGCCACCCCACATGGAGGAAGTAGATAAGCATGGGTTTGTAGGAAGTGGGGGTCTGATGCTGGAGGGAGGGGGAAGGTAAGCATGGCCTTTCTGCTGGGCTTTCTGGGAGGACTTTGTTCAGGACCTTTTCTGACTTGTAACACATTCTCACCATGAAAAGAAGTCCCCAGTGGAGAGATTGCTCGTTCAAATTTTCTTTTGTTTGTCCATACTTTTTTTCCCTGTAGGATAAAATATCCCTTTCAAATCTCTCCTATGTGAGTGGTTGTGTACCATAATGGAAATAAAACACTCAATTAGCATCTCACAGCCCTAATTTTGAGTGTGCTCACTGTGGCCAAAAGGCCCCAGAGGCATCCATCTGTCCCCTGCCAGGCCAGGGAGGACAGGGTGGGTCAGCATTAGGTGGGATGCTTGTTATGTAGTTTGGGACTGCAAACTTTCTTTCCTTTACACAGCTGGTTCTCAGAGCCAGGCCACATCTGATATGAATGCAAAAAGCAGAGGCTTGCGGATCAGGCTCTGCAGCTAGCTTAGTGCTTCTCACACCTCTTAGGAACGTTCCTTAGTCAGGGTTTCTCTGCTGTGATAAAATACCATGACCAAGTCAACTTGGGGAGGAAAGGGCTTACCTAGTCTTAGAACTTGTAGTATGTCATTCAGTGACGTCAGGGCAGTGTCTCAAGGAGGGATCTGTGAGGCAGGAACTGACACAGAGGCATGGAGAACTGCTGCTCACTCACTTGTTCCCCATGGCCTGCTCAGCCTGCTTTCTTATGCTGTCCAGGGTCACCTGCCTATGGGTAGGATCACCTGCAATAGGCTGGGCCCTCCCACAGCAGTAACAAAACCACCCAACAGGCTTATCTACGGGCAGGTCTTGCGGAGGCATTTTCTCAGCTGAAGTTTCCTCTTCTCACATTCTCTACCCTACGTCAAGTTTGCATAAAAAGTATCCAGAACAGGATGCTTCTAGATTGTCCTCCAGGAAGGAGACACCGCCCGGTGCATTTTACAATGAGCCCCATTTTATATTGAGGCTCAGGGAAATAATTTAATGGAAATCACATTTGTAGATTTAAATTTGGACATTGCTCTTCCTGTTTTCTACCTGATGGAAAAAGAATGATTCGAGTAATTCTTTTTTTTTTTTTTTTTGGTTTTTCGAGACAGGGTTTCTCTGTGTAGCCTTGGCCATCATGGACTCGCTTTGTAGACCAGGCTGGCCTCGAACTCACAGCGATCCGCCTGCCTCTGCCTCCCGAGTGCTGGGATTAAAGGCGTGCGCCACCACGCCCGGCTTGAGTAATTCTTAATAAAAGAAAAGATCTGGGGTAGCCTGGGTGACCTCTCTGGGGTAGCCTGGGTGACCTCCCCTGGGCCCTGCACTCCCACTCAGCACCCTGCATTCTTGAAGAGAAGCTGTGACGTGGGCCACAGAGCCCCTGCTTGGGAGCCCAGAGTTTGATTTCCTCAAGTGTGCCGTTGACCTCTGAGTGACTTGGACAAGTTTCTTCATCTCCAGGCCTCAGTGTTATCCATCTGCATGTGAGGTGAGCTCCTGTGACCTCTGGACACCACTTCCAACTCCAGCAACAGCCCTGTGACGTTGGGACTCCCCAGCCCTCTGAAATACCAAGGTGAGTAACCGCACCAGGGCTGCTCTTCTGGTGTTAGCTGAGCTAATTCTTAGTTTAGATTTTTTTTTTTTTTTTAGTGGACTCTTAGTTTAGAAAATTTTCATCATGAAAATAATTGATTAAGATGTTGTGGAATCCGCATCACTGACTGAGCATTGATTGGGCACTGCTCTCCTGACCCTTCAGAGAGGTTGGGTCTGAAGAGCACAGGAGTAAAAGCCAGGCAAGCCAGGTCCTGCCCCCTGCCGGGACTAACTAGCACTGCAACCTTGGGCTTGGACTGATCCCTCTAAGGGTCTCCATTTCCTCACCTGTTAATTGGGGTGTCTGAACCAGATGCTCTCTGCAGTCCTCAGTCCTTTCATCCTATGGATTCCAAGCAATGACATCTCCCCGGAGAGGCAAAGCTGGGTGGAAATCTTGTGCCGTGCCACTGCAAATGGCACACAATTAACTATGGAATTTCAGCAACCAGCTTCCTTCCCTGCTCCCTGGCTCCTGCCTGCCTGCACTAATGGCATTTCCACAGCCTTCTGATTAGAGCATGTAAGTCTCAGACTAGCTGGCATCTTCCCATCAGGGTCAAAGGGCACGAAAGGTCTTTATCCTAGGTCTCTTCTGTAAGATGGGTCTTCTGCCCTTACCTTTCCTCCCCATCTGCAAAGCCAGTCCTGGCAGCATTATCTTTTGTGTTCCTGTCTTCCAGTTTAAGCTCCCTTTGAGATGCCTGATTGGTGAGTTTCTATAGTATGTAAAAATTGTGGAGATATTAGAACAGCTTATATCATCTGAGAAAGACTGAAGTTTAAGAAGAAAAACAGAAAGATAATATTTCTGGTTAGTCACAGCGCTGTGCAGTCCTGAGAGCAGAGACTCTGCTGAGATGGGTGTGTTCAGGGTGCTGTGGCCATGTAGCAAAGACAAACCAACTTTATCTCTGATTTCTTCTCTGCAAAGTGGGGCTAATAAATGATATGAATAACCCTGTCACATCAAATGAAATTAGGCATCTGAATCAGTTTAATCAATCTATTGTTCGATACAGGAGCCTTCAGCATTAAAATTATGTTTGGCGTCGTTTTCTGCTAGCCAGTATTTGCTGTGTACTCCTCAACAGGTCAAATCATGTTCTGTTTTCTCTTTCTGGAGTTTGGTGGCCATCCACACCCCCTCACCTCTATTCCCGGGAAGCACTGGCCCCCCACCCAGGGCTCCTTCCTCAAAACTCCCAGGAGACCCCACTGTTTCTGAATGATGGTGTGCTGGCTAGTTTTCTGCCAACTTGATATAAGCTGTAGTTATCTGAGGGGTAACTCAATTGAGAAGATGCTTCCCTGAGATCAGACCATAGGCGAGCCTGTAGGGCATTTTCTTAATTAGCAATGGATGGGGGAGGGCCTTGCCCATTGTGGGTTGAACCATTCATGGGCAGGCGGTTCTGGGTTCTGTAAGCAACAGGCTGAGGCAGTAAGCAACAGCCCGCCATGGCCTCTGCCTCAGCCCCTGCCTCCATGTTCCTGCTCTGTTTGAGGTCCTCCATAGTGATGTGGCACTGTAAGCCTCACAGCCCTTTTCCTCCTTGCATTGCTTTTGATTGTTTCATCGCAGCAACAGTCACCCTAAGTCAGATAGCTTAGGAAAGTGCTATTTCTCCTCTCAACCTTGGGCTGCTGCCGCCTCCTGACCTAAGAACCTGGCCAACCAGCCCCTTTGCCAGCAGAAGACACTGCCCTCACACAGAATGCCACTGCTCACCTGAAGCTTAAGATCTGCCCTCATTAGAAACACTGCAGTTCACTCAGATGGGGAGTCAGGTTTCCTCTGTGTAACTTCTCAAGCTGAGGGCTGTGCTGTGCTAATTTTTGCTCATGAGGTTTCTCTTCCCGCTCCCTTCCTTCAATGCTTGGAGCAGTGCAGCGTATGGGGGAGAAAACAAGAAGACTCTCTGCAGACACTGGCGGGGCTGAGGGAGGCGTAATTTGTTTAATGCTTCTTATCGATTGATGGGTTCAAGGCAAGCCCAAGTCACTGTGACATCTTTATGGAAATTCAAAATTAAATGGAGCTATGACAAGAAGCCCATCAGCTAAAAGGTGATGGTCCTTCCCCTCCCCTCCCCTCCCCTCTCCTCGCCTCCCTTCTCCCCTGCCCTTCTTTATCGTCTCCTCTTCTCTTTCTCTTTTTTCTTTCCCTGTCTTCTTTCCTTCCATCCTTTCTTCTCTCTTGTCCAACTCTCTTTCCTCTTTTTCTTTCTTCTCCTCATCTCTCTGTCCTCTCCTTTCTATTCTCTCTCTCTCTCTCTCTCTCTCCCTCCCTCCCTCTCTCTCTCTCCCCTCTCTCCTTCCCTTCTCCCTCCCTCCACTTCCCTCCCTCCCTCCCCCCTCCCTTTCCCACCCATATCGTTCTTAAAGAACTCTCCCTCTGGCCTCTCCCGTGATTGTCCTTGGAAGACCAGCTCTGGTAAAAGGCAGTAAAATGCTCAGATTGCAGAATCAGTGTAACAAGATTCCTGGACACTGGGAACAATGCATCCCCATAGGAAGCAAACAGTACAACCAAACAAAAATGAGTGTAAAAGTTGTCTGAACTGCTAAAGATAAAACATATTTTAAGCAAGAGTTTGGTTTCTTTTAATTTCAAGATGAGCACCGTGATGGGGAAAAAATTACTGAGGTTGTCTGGAGCCCACAGACTGAGAGCCACTTCCGATTGCTGCATAGGCTAGGATACGGATGAGAAATGCAAGATGGAGTGAAGGTGAAGTCAAGCTGGACGTAAAAACTTAAAATTTGGTCTCTGTTCCAAGAACAACACAGAAGTAGTGGGTGAGCTAAGTGAGCCTGACATGGCGAGCTGTAGCTGGAAGACAAAGATGAGGCTTCTTCTGACCCACGTGTGCAGGCTGACGTGGCCAGAGTGATCTGCCATGTGCATCCAATCAATGATTACAGATGCTTTAAGGGCTCAGTCTCTCCTGAGTTGAGGATAGACTAAAAACAGGCTAGAGCCTGGGGAAAGGGGAGAGGCTAGAAGCCCACGGGCCTATGATCATAAATTTAGAACAAATTCTCTCTGCCTACTCAGACCTCTTCGAGGAAAGTCTAGTCATACTGACTGAGAGGAGGACTGAAGACGTTCTAAAGTTAATGAACTTTATTCATTATGCCGCCCATGACTTCCTGAGTTCAAGTTGGCATGTCTCCATTCTGACGGCAAGCTCACATGACCCTCAGTATCTTACAGTGTGTTTCTTTCCTGTGCACAGTAGACAGGAGAGGAAAAGACCTGACTACTTAAAGGATACTTACGTGTTGGACTCAACAGAAAGTAAGATTTTTTTTCCTCCAGGGAGTCCCTGGAGTTGTGGGTCCATCCCACCTCAACTGTAGAAGTTGGGTTCTCTGTTCTCTGGCCAGGACAGGAAATTAATTTTCTATGCTCTATGCTCCAGCTATTGGTCATTTTCAGGGGCAAAGACTGAGCTCCAACCTGCCCAGGAGTCTCTGGGTACCTTAAACCAATTACAGCTGTTCACTCCTGTTACAGATTTCAAAATGTATCTAGGATAACGTCAAACAGCATGGAGAATGGGCTTCGCTCCTCAAATAAAGCACCAGTGACCTCCTTACCCTCAATTTTCCCTGGATGTCAGCACACCCCTCCACAGAGAGAAGGAGTATATAAATTTAATCTGGTGTTCATATCAGAGCCGAATGGAGGGATGGGTCAGTTGTCCCTCTGAGCATGACAAGCTCACAGCCTTGTGAGTATTGGGCAGCGGAGCACATGCTGTGTTAGTTTCACCCACATCACCAGGGGGAGGCAGGGAGGAGTGGAGGAGTGCTCACAGGCGAGCTCCCTGACCCATACTGGAGAGGCGGCACATTCCTGAGCAGCCAGCACTCCTGATCCTGTTGATACATTGTTATTCAACCATCTTTTTAGAAGATGTGGGAAGGCTTTGGCAGTGGCGGCTTTCTGTCTCTCTCTTCAGATCTCATGACTCATGTTTGCCCACCGGAAGGGAAATGTGACACATGAACTAGCAACTGCCTCAGCTGACACAGGAACATGCTATGAATGCAGAGTCTCACGCCGCTCCAGACCTCAGGAGCCCGAACCTGCGTGTTAACCACATTCATAGAGGAGTTTCCTGTGTATGGGCCGTGCTGTCTATAACATCTAGAAACGTGTGACTTTACTGCGGTGACTTTACTGAACATACTTCTGATTATAAACTTTTGCAGTCAGTTCAGCTGGATGTAGTTTCCCACAGGGTAAACCTCAGTTTCCTCCACCTGGCAGCTGTAAAATACTGGAAAAACCAAACACACACCCAGTGGTCAGGAAACAGAGCTCAGTTTCTCTTGGGTTCAATCCCCGATTTTTCTTCAGCCTCAAGGCCGGAGTTGTTTTCATGGCTTAGTTGTCGTTGTCTATGTATATAAGTGTATGCCTGTAATATGTATGTATTTATTCCCTAAATAAACCCAAGCGTTCTGCAATATACCAGACGACATTTAGATAAGGCACTTAGCCTCTCCCTTTCACTTTTCTGAAAACTATTATTTTTGCAGTAGATATTCGCTATGTTTTTCTGGAGCAAACTATGAATAAGTGAAAAGACTTGCACGAGCTCTCTATGTCCATGGCCACCTGCTCCTTCCTGCTCCTCGGCCCTCCTCCCTGCTTCACCACTCACTATCGATCGGACTGCGCATTCTAAGAAGGACTTAGGTGTAGCAGGAGGCGAAGGCAGGTGCACCGTGCTACGGGCTATATCGTTCCTTCATTTACAAGAAGCTAATGGGGTGGGGCTGGAGAGGTGGCTCAGTGGGTAGAAGCACTGTTTGATCTTCCAGAGGTCCTGAGTTCAATTCCCAGCGACCACATGGTGGCTCACAACCATCTATACTGGGACCTGATGCCATCTTCTGGCATGCAGGCTTATATGCAGATGGGCAGTCATATATGTAAAATAAATAAATAAATACAAAAATAAAAAGAAGCTAATGGGGCTGGGCACCCAGTGGAACTCTGGGAGAAAGTCTATAATGGAATCCCATTAGTCCTTTGGAGAAACACAGCTGGGGAGTTCTTCTGGAGTCAGCTGTTAGGCTCCCTCAAGTGTCTTAGTTTCTGTGCGTTCTTGGTGGACAAGGTCCTGAGTGTGGAATATTCTACCAGCTAAATGAAGCCCAGAGAGTCCTCACTTTCACTCAGGCAAGCATGAACCGAGCCCCAGTGAGGAGTGAGGCTGAAATCTCTAAACACAAAATGTTAGGGCTGAAGCCTCAGCCCCAGTGTGGGATGGTGAAATACCAGTGGGGTTTGGAAGCAGAGTTGCTGGATCTGAGTTTAGCCTTGGTCTTTCTTAGTTGATTTTAAAGATACATGAGCAAGTTTCTTGACTTCTCCAAGACTCATTGCTTTGGGGTTCTAAGTCTCTTCCAAATGTGACTCTCAGAACCTTTACTGTTCCAGCCACAGCACACACGAGATCCTCAGAACCTTTACTGTAATGGCCACAGCACACACGAGGTCCTCAGAACCTTTACTGTAATGGCCACAGCACACACGAGATCCTCAGAACCTTTACTGTAATGGCCACGGCACACACGAGATCCTCAGAACCTTTACTGTAATGGCCACGGCACACACGAGATCCTCAGAACCTTTACTGTAATGGCCACGGCACACACGAGATCCTCAGAACCTTTACTGTAATGGCCACGGCACACACGAGATCCTCAGAACCTTTACTGTAATAGCCACAGCACACACGAGATCCTCAGAACCTTTACTGTAATGGCCACGGCACACACGAGATCCTCAGAACCTTTACTGTAATGGCCACAGCACACACGAGATCCTCAGAACCTTTACTGTTCCAGCCACAGCACACACGAGATCCTCAGAACCTTTACTGTAATGGCCACGGCACACACGAGATCCTCAGAACCTTTACTGTAATGGCCACGGCACACACGAGATCCTCAGAACCTTTACTGTAATGGCCACGGCACACACGAGATCCTCAGAACCTTTACTGTAATGGCCACAGCACACACGAGATCCTCAGAACCTTTACTGTAATGGCCACGGCACACAGTTCCCATATCAGCTCCTGTTACGTACCGAGTAAATGCCGATTCCACCAAATTGATTTTGAATAAAGCTTAAAAATCAATATGAAATAGAAAAATATAAGGCCTGGCTGTGCTACCAAGTAGCTGAAAGCCCTGACACAAACATTAATGGCTTTAATATGTATATGCGTAAGTATATCTATATATACATACCTACATATGCAAAGGAATTTTAGAACTTTTAAATGTAACATTTAAAGGGCTTGCATGCCTTTTCCTTTGGATTTCAGGCTTAGAAAATGTTTTACTACTCTTCTACAGTAAATGTTGTGTTTACAATTCTCTAAAACTTACATGGACATGTGTGTATAACTTATTCAATACGATAATCAATATTAATCTGCAGTCACATTCTATATAAAGATAAAAATTCACATTAAACAAACAATATACCTTCAAATAAAGAGGACTTCAGGCTTGCTTAGCCCAGGATTTCCCACACTCATTTTATTTTATTCACTTTTTAATAAAATGCCTGTTAAAAATCTTGCTTTTTTTTTTTTTTTAGCATAATTTAATTCAAATTCACACCAAAATTCTTGGCTTTCTATAGAGGCTCTGTTTCTACCATATTTGCAAATCACCTGTAAGTATCATGCCACAAAGCAATTATAACCATTTCATTCTTTTTAATTTTATGTTTTTAGTTAGCACACAAATGAGTTTCAATTTGGCATTTTCGTGCGTACGTGTCATTATACTTTGTTCTTATTCAGCCCCCTCCACCATCCCCTCTCTGCCTGGTTGGCTTCTTCCCTCTTGGCACATGTATCCCATTACTCCCTCCCTCTCTTCCTTATCTCTGCCGTAGGCTATTTTTCTACCTACCTTCTCACAGTCTCCTATGTACTTCACACACACACACACACACACACACACACACACAGACACACACATACACACACAAATCTAGAGCCTGCAGAGAAGTGAAAACATGGTGTTTGACTTGTTGGGTCTGGCTTATTTAGCCAATGTAATGGTTTCCTTGCATCAGTTTTCTTGACTTGCCACCACTTTATTTTCCTTTACGGCTGAGCAGCATTCTAGTGTGTTAATCTACCACACTCTTGAGTCATTCTTTTATGCTTCTCTTGAGAACCATTTATTCAGTTGGTTTGTACATTCACTGATTGGATGGTTTGGTTTTTATATTTAATTTTTCCAATTCTTTATGTATTCCAGTTATTAGTTTCCCATCTGGTGTACAGTGAAAATTGTCTCCCTTTTCTCCAAGGTCTCTCCTTACTATTCCGATTGTTTCCTTATGCAAAAGCATTTTAATTTCATAAAATCCCAGTTGTCAATTATTCCCTGCACTCTTAGTGTCCTTAAAAAAAAATCTGTGTCTATGTCTACGTCTTGCTGTGTTTTAGCTACTTTTTTCCTGTATCAGTTTCAGAGTTTTAGCCCTCTTGCAGACATTTTGAGTCGTGTGTGTGTGTGTGTGTGTGTGTGTGTGTGTGTGTGCGCGCGCGCACGCGCGCAGCATGAGATATGGATCTATAGTTTTCCCAGAACCATTTTATGAAGGGGATTATTTCTTAAATGTAGTTTTGACATTGTCAAAGCCTGGTGGTTGTAGCTGTGTTGGTTTCCTTCTGAGCTTCTCTTTGCTCTACCCCATTGGTCTTCATGTTGTAATTTTTGATCTTTCAATGTCACCAGCACACATCTTATAAAATACCTACAGAGCACAGCGGGAGCTGCTTGTCCTGTCCACACTCCCACAATCCAGTCTTCCTCTCTCAGTCACTATCAACAATTTCCAAGGTTAATACATGTGGTACATTGTGGATTCGCAGTGGCATTCCACTGCATTCCTCAAGGACAGGTAATTAAGTGTAAACCCTGTTATCTTTGGATTCAGGCAACTTGATCCAGTTTTCACCTCAAGGCACTGAGGCTGTCTGTTATGTCTGATGCTGCAGACGGTGAGAGGCAGCCCATTCCGTTCTCCTCCGCCAGAATGGAACTTTTCTGGAACGTGATGTGTGAAATGTTCACTTGTACATAGTGATGTTTTAAGTCTTGCCAGTTCTCGTTTTAAAGGTGACCTGGCTTCAGGAAGCTCTGCCTCTCCCACTGACAATCCCAATTTCATCCTGGCATCTCTGCCAAGATGAACAGTTCACAACAAATGGAATTGTTTACCAATAATTTCTGAGCTAGATTTGATATTAACTGGGGCAAAACTAGAGCTATCTCTGGTAACTGAGTCCAAGAATGGAGGGTTGAGAAGGGCTGAGCTACATCTCCAACGGGTCTCTTCTTAGTGATTCCCTGTTTCTTGTTTTGACACAGTTGACTCTGGGGATGGCTCTTTATAGGCAATTACAGAGAGTCATGGGAAGAAAAGGCTGTTTTTCAATTCAAATAGTATGGGCCTGGCTGGAGGTGAAGGCTGTTTATTGGCCTCTACTGTTTAGCAACTAATGAAATTAATTTATAAAGAAGACTTAGAAATAAAGTACTGGATTCACTCTGTAGTTTCCTGGTTCACTGGGATATGAATGAGGCAGCCATTGGCCTGAAGAGTTTTCCCAAGAGTTTATTCTTACATAAGCAAGAGTAGATGGTGCGTGTCTCCCAACAGACAGCCTGACAAAGGCTTGGTGTTTTTATGGTTGTTGTTTAGAGCCAGAGAACATGCCACCCAAAGTCCAAAACAAGCCCCTCGTTTCTCCATAGCAAATTATAATCACTGAACCTAAATGCAGTGTGAAATTGAGGCTGAAGGCCGATGCTCATTGCAAGCTAACTATTGATCTTCCAGAGACTAATCCATGACCACTAGGGCTCAAGAAATCTTGCAAAATAGCCTCCAACTATTTTGGCTTCTCTGGTCACCAGAAAACAACGGAGGGCTGACGAATAGTGACTTCAGATCACAGATACAGTTTCATCCATCATAGTGGTGATTCCACTTCTCTTTATAATATTATTAATGATGAAGATGATGGTATGACCCGTGATGGATGCAGCTAAAAGGGCCGCCTGGATGAAACTACTGTGAGCACAGGTGACAGAAATGAGATGCTAAACCGTCAGGACAATTCCACAGTCATTAGGCTTCAGTCCCTTTCATAAGAAAATAAGACTAATTTGGGACTATTCAGAACTGGGCACAGGTAAGGCTACTTTAAGAGCCATGAGATTGCAACAGTGAGGAAGGCCAAGGAAGACGATCCAGAGCCTGCTATCTGACTCTAAAATGAATTGCTGGGTGAGCTGGTTATCCCTGAGTAAGGATTTGTTCTTGTCAGCTGCAATTACCCTAGTTTATAATTCCTTCAGGCACAAACTATTTGAAATGGATTCTATGCCTGCAAGAGGGCAAAACTTTCTTTTAGACCCAAACTAGAATCCAAACCAATGGAAAAGCAGAGCTGCCGCTGTGAGCAGGTCTGTGTCTCCTCCTGCCAATACTCACTTGCTTGATTTATTCAACATTCATTATTCAATACAGCCTTATTAAGAAATGACTATGTGCCAGGTTGTCTTTCTGCCTGAATATTCAGAAGTTAGCAAACGAGAGATGACATCTTTAAAAACAGAGAGACCTATGGTTTGTAATGGAAGGAGAGAAGAGATGCCTGGCAACACCCATAGAAGCTAGTCCCAAGCTCCAAGAGCAAAGTAGGTCACAGGGAGTTATGAGAGCCATCTCTCTCAGGCTGGGTGGTAGTAGATAGCATCACTTTCAGTTGACCAGTGCTCGAACAGACAGAGGGGAAAAAACACTATTTACACAACACAAAAACCATTTTGAGGGGCAACCTGATTAAGTAGCTCAGAACTCTCAGATCTCCAATCTGACCATCACAAGTTCAAATAATGATTAGCAAGTTGATGGGCCCAATATCTTCAGTCCTTGATTCACTGCTGGGCCTATGTTGGCTGTCTCTCATGTCTGGATTTTGCAAATACTCTAAGGGAGAGCATCAGGCCATTAGCTCATGTGCCTGTTATTCTGTCTGTCTCTGTCTCTGTCTGTCTCTGTCTCTGTCTCTCCTTGTCTCCCTATCTGTGTCTGTGTTTGGTAAAGACACCATGCAAATAATAGAGCCATGGCTAAGTGTGGCTAAGTGTTCAGAGAGAGAGAGAGAGAGAGAGAGAGAGAGAGAGAGAGAGAGAGAGAGAGAGAGAGAGAGTGTGAGTCAGTCAGACAGACAGACAGACACAAACACAGACACAGACAGGGAGACAGGAAGAGAGACAGAGACAGAGAGAGACAAACAGACAAATAGACAGACAGACACAGATAGGGAGATAAGAAGAGAGACAGAGACAGACAGACAGAATAACAGGCACATGAGCCAATGGCCTGATGCTCTCCCTTAGGGTATTTGCAAAATCCAGACATGAGAAACAGCCAACACAGGCCCAGCTGTGAACCCAGGACTGAAGATATTGGGTCCATCAACTTGCTAATCATTATTTGAACCTGAGATGGCCAGATTGGAGATCTGATGGTTCTGAGCTACTTAATCAGGTTGCCCCTCAAAATTTAAAGTTATGCAAATATTTCATGACAAGTCTTCACCATCTCCTAAAAGTCAGAAGACACTGTGCCAAGGAGATGAGGAGCAGGTTTTACCGTCTTCTAGAATATGAGCCCTTGAAACGTAGTAGCGGTCACCTGTAGAGACAGAGGCCTTCAAAGGTCTGTATCCCTCTACACACCTCACTCTTCTTACTTTCTCCACTGTCTCAGGATGTTGTAGCATCCTCTCAGGATAGTAGAGGTCCAGGATGTCATCAGGCAAACCAAGATAAATGCTGTGAGCTTGCCGCCTTTGCAGCCTCTCCTCATCTGAAAACACCAGCTAAGCAGTCCTCTCCTCCCGGTTCCAGCCCTGAGCCTGTACAGATGAGGGTGCCCTGTAGGTACACACAGTCCAGCCACCATCCATGGAACTCTGTTCTGCACTCTACTGGGACAAGGATGGTTTTATTAGCAGAGGAAGAAGAAAGGCCTCTGCTAGCTGTCAGCATCCATGAGTTTGAAGAGTGGTGAGGACAGTGTGAGCCTGAGACAGGGACGGTAGAGGCCCTAGTCCATCCATCTTCTAGGGGGTAGTCAGATAGCGAGAGAGCCACATGTCATATTGTGCCATCATTTTCCTTCCATCGCCTCCCAGGTCTTTAGGACTCTTAGTAAAGGTATAGCCTGGTCTCTGTTTTGTTGTAGACCCAGAGAAACATCTGTGGCCATGTCTGATACTATCATTACCACACCAACCATAGCCAAACAGAATTAGAGGCCTTGCCCAGCTGACCAAGGCAGAGGCAGATATCGACTTTGACATAGCATTGAAGGGGGCGCACCACCACGCTATTCAGAGAGACCAGAGTGAAGAAGATCCAGAGGAACAGCAAACGTTTAGTGAAGTCATCGCAGTCTGCTTAGAGATGGAGGTATAAGCTGACTTCATTCTCAGAAATGGAAAATTGATGTGCACCACTCACATGATTCTCAGCTTGGGCACACACTCTAAGGATACAGTGGTGAGGTAAGCACACAGCGTGTGTGCACGGCTGAGTCCTCAGGCCAACACACTGGAGAGTAAAGTCAGTGGGGACTGTGCCAGAGAATCCCGGACAGAAAAAAATTAAACAGGAGTAACCTGGACCATGCTATGTAGGCTTTCAAAGTGCCAATGTGTGTGTAGGGGGGAGGCATGTGTACATGTATGTATATGTGTATGTATGTGTTGTTGTATATGTGTGTGTGTGTATGTATGTATGGCCTGTATGTATGTATGTATGTATGTATGTATGTATGTATGCTTATTTGTCTATATGTATGCAAGAGTATATGTGTATATTCATATATATATGTGTGTGCATGTATATGTGTTTATGCATGTGTGTTAGGTGTGTATGTCAATGTGTGTGCACAGGCACATATAATATACAAACAGCACTAATATAATCCTTTACTGTGCTGATTAAGGACAGAAGACAAAAACAGTTTAAAGAGTTTCTTTGAAGAGAGCATGAGTACCCAGTGGTAAGAGACTGTTTCTGTACAGTGATCTCTGGCAATGATGTCTGGGGTGAATGGCATAGTTAAATCTTTCCTCACCCCAGAACATGTTCTTTTCACCTGTTTTTTTTTTTTTTTTTTTTTTTTTTTTTTTGCGATTTACTGTCTTCTAGGGGTTCCCACCCTTATACTAAACCACTCTATGTTTGTGATTGATTAGTGTGTACCAGAAATCAAGCCCGTGGAGGAAGTCAGATCTGGGAACTGTTCTTAGAAGGCTAACCTCTGAGCAAGAGAACAATGCTTCACATCCTGAAGAGGCCATAGTTAGAGTTGCTCACTCAACAAGCACGGTGGCTAAGCATGACGTCGGGAACTGTCAGACCAGGTCATGTGTGTGCAGCAGGTTCCCAGAGCCCTGCTGCATGTCAGTGTGCACTTGCCTTTCCCGCCTCACAGTGTGGATCATCATGTGCTTCACCGCTTGCCACCTGACCCCTTGTCATGTCAGCAAAGAGCTGGAAACAGGAGCTGACACTGCAATCAGAGAAACCTCTGCTGGTGTGGGCCTACCTCCCGCTCCTCACCTCTTCCTGCACTTGCTTCTGGGACTGTTAATAGCTTGTATTACAGAGTCCCCAGGGCTGTGTCCAAGTTTAGACTCTTCAGAAGAGGAAACAAGGTTTAAATGTGTGAGGATCTGGGTGGCCGCGGTGTGACAGTCCTGGAGGTACATGAGTGAAATGGCCAGATGGGAGGGCTTAGGATGTGGTAGGACAGGAATGGCTTAGGATGTGGTAGGACAGGAATGGCTTAGGATGTGGTAGGACAGGAATGGCTCTAGGATGTGATAGGACAGGAATGGCTTAGGATGTGGTAGGACAGGAATGGCTCTAGGATGCGGTAGGACAGGAATGGCTCTAGGATGCGGTAGGACAGGAATGGCTCTAGGATGCGGTAGGACAGGAATGGCTCTAGGATGTGATAGGACAGGAATGGCTCTAGGATGTGGTAGGACAGGAATGGCTCTAGGATGTGATAGGACAGGAATGGCTCTAGGGTGTGGTAGGACAGGAATGGCTCTAGGATGCGGTAGGACAGGAATGGCTCTAGGATGTGGTAGGGCAGGAATGGCTCTCCTGAAAAGATTTCACTTGATTTGTTCCTATTTCTCACTTCAATTTCCTTCTACTTGGTCCAGTTAACCCTGGCTTCCTGGGGTTCCATCTCAGCCAGCCCTCCAGCAATGGCTCTGTTTTGGCATCTTCTGGTAGGATGCTTCTCCCAGTTGGTGGCATGGTTTTCAGGTGAGAACACCCCACTCGCTGCACTAAACATAACTCTCTGCTTATTCACTCAGTGAGTCCAGTGCCAACCCTTGTGTCAAAGCAGAGCTGGTGGCCTGTAACCTAAAGCCACAGCCAGTGAAGGTGAGTGACAGTCTGGGCCACAGGCAAATGGGGAGATTGACATTTAGATGGTCTTGTCTGGTAACTGAGACCACTCATTGCATTCTTTGGAGGACACTTTTTTTTTTCCTGTTTGTTTTGTTTTCCTGCATGTATCTTAATGATTGTAGCCAACACATACATAAAGAAAACTCACCATTGCGGGGGGAGGGGGGCTCTGGATTATTTTTAAGCTCAGTTGGTCTCCATCCTAGCCTAGCTCTGTTTGACTATTTGGAGCAGCTGTAGAACACACTCCAAGCACAGGGCAAGGGGTTTGCTGCCAAGCGGCTCCAGAGGCCTCAGCAAACCACAATCACTGAAGATGTTTCCCAGAAGGCTTTAGGAGTACAAATCTCTTTAATTAAAATGGGAAAAGCCATCATGAATGAAGTGAGAGGAAGTTGGGTGAGAGGGGAGGGGCCAGGGAATGAAGAGAAGAAATAAATATTTCACAAGTGTTTTCAAACACTGGCTGTCCAACACCCAGTGGAAAACGCCACTTGATGGATGATATTTTGGGTTGGAAAAGTGAGGCTAATTCAATGTAATGAGAGGTGAATGGGACTTCAGGCCCTTATCCATCCACAGGAGACCCCTTACAAAGAGCCTGCTCTTGCAGTCATTAATTTTTTATGAAGTTTAATAGGCCCGAGCCTAGAGACCTTCTGTGGTGTTGATTAGCTTCATATTTCTCTCATTAATGTAGAATCTGATTAGCTTGTTAAAAAAAAAAAAAAAAAAAAAAAAAAAAAAAAAAGCATTTCATCTCGGGTCCAGGCGTGGCAGCTACATTGTTCCATGTTAGGAATTGTGGTTTGATTCACTCAAGGGAAGACACATCCTGTGGTTTGAATGCTAAGGCCTTGCTGCCACAAGAGGAGAGGGCGCAGGAGACCAGCTGTTGCCGGAGTCTGGGGACTGTGAGGGGGGACTCTCAGCAGCTGGGCCGCGGCAACTTGATTGGAGGACAGCAGAGCCAATACATAGCAAAGATGGCGGAGCAAGCACCAGCCAGAGTACCAGTTTTAGGGCTGGCTGAGAGGAGCTGAAACACTGCGTGCTATGAACTAAGGGGCATTTTTATAAAGATGAGCTCTTATGTCACCATTCAAGCTGGCAAAGCTGTCAGCTTTGATGTCAGCTCCAAAGCTGCTTTAGGCCAGCCAGACCAGCAGACAGGAAAGAAAGCTGGTTGTGGATGAGAGAAGAAAGAAGCTGGGCCCCTCAGAGCAAGTGCGAACCCACGGCGACGGCCTTTTCTATTTCTTACTACTGCCAACCTCAGCGTCATAGCTGGCCAGGGAGGAGCGGCTGTCTCCCTTCACCATAGAGGTGTCCTTATGCTTCACGCTAAAGCTGACGAAGAAGATCTGTGGCTCCTCAGAGATCCAAAAGCCTAGAGCTAGATGGGCCAGGGGATCAGAGCAATGTGGAGAGACCACCACAGCTAGGGGTTACTGCAGTGAAGGGGCCACCGCCTTGGCTCTGGCACCTTGATTAGATAACAAAAACAGCTGCTCTCTTCTTTCTCCCAACCCTCTGCTTTCCTCCCAACCCTTGGCATTTCTTGAGCATTACACTAATCAAGATATATACAGGGAAGTGGATTCTGGGAAGTGGCCCAGAGTAGCTTGCTTGGCACAACACGCAGCCAGTCCTGGGTAGAAAAATCAGCTAACTGTAAATTGCATGATAGCTGTGGTGCCTGTGACATTCAGGCTGCGGACTTATGAGAAGGTGATTCACGAAGATGTAGATTTGAAGAGAATTTAAGCTGAGTTTTCTCTTCTGTCAATCAAGCTTATGAGGCCCCCACAACTGTGCAGGGCCTGAGAACTTTAGCTCAAAACAACAAAAATAGTAACAGCAAAAGGCATCGTAGACCATCAGTATTTTTGTCTCCATTATCTTCCAAACCCATCTTATTTATCCCCTGCACTTCATCTTCCATCCTGAGGAGAGCCTCATGGAGAAGCGGGATGCCAGCTTCCCATCAGCCTATCCACTGTCCTTGCTCCGGTGCTCTGCGAGTAAGTGCTTGCCCTCTGTCTCTCTAGGCCTGCTCTCTGCTAAGCCAGCCCCACACCCTGGCTGTCCCTTTTGTATAGGTGAGATCAAGACCCCAGCAGGTTTCCTTGTTCCCTCGCTTCATTAGCTCTTCATTGGCTGCTTGATCTTTGCCACGCACTTACAAACAGGCTATTACTATCTCTCCAAGCAGAGTGAAACCTTCTTTGCTCTGGACTCTGCCTGTGACGGATACCAAGAACATTCATTCAACATTATATTCTTCTAACTGTGGGATCGATTGACAGGATACTCCTGGTGAAATTCAGCATTCTTTTGTTCTTTGATTTTTCTAAAAATTGACAGGTTGATCTAGTTGGTACCTGATCCCTCACTGAGACTAGATGAAGTGGAGTTCTTTTTCACCAGGCAGCATGTGTTATCTATTTGTATCTTTTTTTTTTTTTTTTTTTTTTTTTTTGTAACGCTGGCAACTGCTGATATTCAAAGTCAGATGCATGGATTCTTTGGAGGAAAGATGGAAGGAAACCCATAGATTAGAAGAGATTTAAAAAGCACAGTGTTTTTAAGCAGGCAAGGCTGATGAATGGCGGCTGGAGATATATGCCTGATAAAATTATAAACATAAGGGTGATTAATTAAAATATAAGGACAGTGCACTTGAAGTAGGAAGAGACAGAGAGGCTGGGGTGATAATACAGCATTCATTCATGTTTTAGGAACCTACTAAGTTTTTGGAAGGTGGCTTTCATGTCTCTTATACGTATATATACTCTTATATGTGTGTGTGTGTGTGTGTGTGTGTGTGTGTGTGTGTGTGTGTGTGTGTGTGTGTGTGATTTTAGAGTAAACAGCCTCTACTAGCATGATACCAGTCAAGCCAAACCTGACCTGCCCTTCATACGCCCAAGCCTGCTGCTCAGTTGCTGGGCCTGTTTGTAAATCAACTTCTTCAGCTGTTGAACCTGCTCTCCTCTCTCAGCAGCTTGTGGCACAGTGGTTCAGAGATTTTCATGTAGGTCACTACCCAACTAATGCTGCTACCTCATAACTTTGTTATGTCCCTCTGGTATCACCGTCTCCTCCATATCCTCATCAGCTTGGACACTATGTGGCCTCAGCCCTCGGCCTCTTCACCTCGATGCTATTCCACAGGGCAATAGCTATAAATGGAACCTGTCTGCTGACAGGCCCTGCAAGTGTCTGCCTTCAGGACAGACATTAGGCTAGACTATCCAAACGCCTGCCTGCTCAACAGCCTCACCTGCTAGTAGAATCTCTTTTAAGACCTCACAAAACAGAATTCTTAGTCTCCAAGAAACCAGTCAAAGCTATTTCTTCCATGCCCTGATAATGATGCCTTCTCGTCTGCCATTACTCGACAGAACCTGTTAGCATCACGAAGGACTGCACCTCGCTGTCTCATCACTCCTCTGATCTAGAAGCACATCTTGGTGGCACTGACTCCAAGAAGTGTTGACCAAGAACCTGCTTCTCATCCACTACACCCTAAAGTGAGAGCAAGGCCACCTCTCTCACCCACATCAGTTAACATTGTTTTAGTCTGTTCTCCCCGTGCCCTGCACACAGACTACCCTCAGGACCGTGGCCAAAACAAGCCTCTAAAAAAAACATCAACACATGTCTTCCCACTTTGCTTTCCACCTGTGGTGCACCTTCCTTTCCATGTCACTTGGTCACCCCTGCCCTGCATGTGTGGAGCGTCACCTGCTGACACCTCTTGAACAGGCCGCCCAGCACACTCCCAGCTGGGGACACAGGTGACTCTCTGCTCTTCTGCTAGAAGGACTCTTTTCTGAATGTCCACGTGTTCCTTCATAACTTAGCACTTTGAGTGTCGGTCCTGTCGGTGAGATGCTCCACAGCTTCCTGTGGTTCTGCTGAGCCTCCACAGCCGCCTCTGCTGCTCCCATATTTGTCAGTCGCCTTCTCACGTATGGAGTCACTAATTAGTGCGCTGAGGGTCTGACATCTATCAGTCGAGCGGAAGCAGGTCTACTGCGCCTTTTGCTGTCCGGTACGTTCCCAGCATGATGCGTGGTACTGAGGAAGCAGCCTGCTCACCTCAAATTTCATTCTTCCTTTCTTCTTCTGACTGCTTTTATCGTAGATTTCTAAAAACTGAAAAAATAGACGCTATCCATCTACACAGACGTAACCCGCATGTTGTTTCTGTAATGGTTTGGTCTGTGATCTTTCAGCTTGCTCTTTCTGTAAGACAAGTAGCACACATCTAACGAGCACTGCACCCGTGTGTGTTCCTGCAGAAGTGTGTCTAAGAAGGTAAATTGGGCATTATGATTGGAGGCTGCATTTCCCACCCTCAGGACTCATACTAACAAACTCTGAGTGAACAATGTTGTTTAATTGCTAGTTACTTTTTTCATCATTTTCCCTTTGACAGGTGTGTGATCCTGGCTAGCCTCAGACTCATGGACGACCCTCTTGTCTTCCTCCCTGGTCATGTGCCACTCCAGTTAGCTCCCTGATGACCTTTATTCCATGTGACTTGTCTTTGAATGTGAACATTCTATTCTAGTTTGTTACTTGTCCTTTTTACCGAGCTCATCATAGTTTCTCTATATAATGGACTGTGATCAATATGAAATATATATTTTGGGCTTATAATAAGTATGCTGAATTCTGTAGAGAACAGGGAAAAGGAAACTGTGTGCCAGAGAAACAAAATGCATGTTTGCGAGGAAACTGTTCTGTTTCCTGGCCTTGTTCTCCAGCCCAGGAACAATTATGCCTCTATTTCATGTCCTTCAATGATGTTTTTATCTTCCTTCATGATCTCTTTTTGTCTAAATATAATCTTTAGCCTAATTTTCTTTGTTCACTTTCAATGGGTGCAGTGAGTTTAACAGGAGGATTACCCGTGCGCCTACCTCCTGTGCTCTAAAGATCACAAAGGGCCCCATCTACAGCCCATGGCTCACATGGGATGCCTACTCAAGATGGCAAGTTAGCCTCTCTGCCTTATTTTGGGTTTAGTTTCAAATTAAATTTATATTCTGATTCATGTTTTTGTTATCGGTTTCTTAAACCAGATACTTAAAAGGTTGACTGCAATAGGGACAAAACAGCTCAAAGCAAAAAAACGTGGAGCATTTGCTGCTGTAAGGTAGGAAGGGGAGGATTTTCCTCTTCGTTTTTCATCCTTAAGCTCAGAGGAACAGAAGGGCTGCAGCTGGGACCCAGACCCTGATGCATGGCTCTTTAATCTGTTCCTGATTCTGCATTTACTTGGTGTCTCTGGAAGGCATACACAGTTTGCTATAATGAATGACCCCAGCAATTTCAGCTAATGGCCGGAATTGAAACCTTTGATAATCCCAGGTGAATAATGTTGTCTCAACAGACTGAAGGAGTCTTTTACCTGCCTGACACAATGATAGATGTAATTAGTTAACACGGACAGTCAGGGGTTTTAGTGGAGGCATTAGCAAAGATGGCTAGGGTCATTCTTAATTATGCAAATTCTCTGTCTTCTTCAGACAGAATACAAAAAAATAAAAAGAGTAAACACATCTGGACAAAAAGATTTCAGGGAAAGTGAAAGCAGGAAAACTCACCAGAGTGATTACGCATTCCTCAGGCAGGTTAGGAGCAAAAGCCTCCCCTGTGCTTGTAACCACACCAGACAGCTCAAATGTCTGCCAAGAATGCTTGTCTTTAGACATGTCACCTTGAACAGACATGACTGAAAAGAGAGTGAATGTGGGTAGATTTAAGCAGTTCCTGAATAGCAGGCTTTCCTTCTAGGAAGGACCAACACATGGTGTTTCGTCTTCGAGACAGAGGAGCTAGAGTGTCATTGGCTCAGCCAAGGGATGGAAGGGAAGGGAAGACAGAGAGGGAGGGAGGGAGGGGGGGAGGGAGGGAGGGGGGAGGGAGGGAGGGGGGGGAGGGAGGGAGAGACCGAGACACACAGACACACAGACACACACACACACAGACAGACAGACAGAAAGAGAGAGAGAGAGAGACAGAGAGACAGACTGAGACACAGAAACAGACAGAAAGAGAGAGAGACCTTAACTCTAAATATGTAGTCACCTCTGAACTTAACGTCCTTTGACTTTCCTGCCATTCCAATTTAAAATCTTACGTGTTTCATTTCTGCTTCTCAACAGATAGCCCCAGACTGTGTCAGATCTAAGGGAAGGTGCGTAATTCGACATGTCATTAAAAACAAAGGGCTCTTTGCATCAGATGTGTTTGTGTTACTTGTAAGGCTTTGACACATCAATGGTTATCACCTGTGGTTGAGTAAAATCTTGGCATGAAATCAATTTCATGTGCAACACCACGCAGCTTTCTTTAATATCTCTGAATAAGAGGAGACAGGACTTGCATCCGTGAGTTGCAGCAAAGGAGTGACCCGGGCCATCACTTCCCTGACAAGGACCCAGCTGGTCCCCTTAGTTGAGAGAGGCAAATGTGTGGGCTGCAACTCTTGCTGGTTGGCTAGGAAAGGCATTGGCGTACATCTAGGACAATGGCTCACGCCAATCTCCTGGCTGGCAGGTGGGCAGTGGTGCTTGGCCTCCACTTTTTAACTGCCTTTTCTATACTTTTTGTCCCTTCTACATCAGGAAGGAAATATTTTGCATTATTAGAGACTTCACAACCAAGGCAACAATGTATTTATTTATGTTTGTGCTCTTGTGTGCGTGTGCAGGCATTTGAACACATATGTGCATATACACATGGAGAGCAAAGGTAGTTGAGTGCTGTTTGTCTTGATTACTCTATACTTTAGTTTTTGGGGTAGATGCTCTCATCGGCCCAGATCTCGCCGGTTGTTTGGCCAGCACTCCCCAGGCTCCTCCCCAACACTCGAGTCATAGACACATGCTGCTGTACTCAGTTTTTCTTATGGGTGCTGGGAAACTTGTCTTCCTGCATATGCAGGGAGCACTTTACACATGGAAACATCCCCATCCTAAAAATACAGATTTAAGAGACAGAAGTGAATGCATGTTGGGTCTCTGCGAGGCTCCGAGACAGTGTCGGAGGAGCAATAGTCTTGAGGGTTTGTGTCCCTGGGCTTCAGGCCGGGCTCCATCTTGTTTTTCTAGCTCTGTGGCCTCATTAGAAATCACTACATCCTCTGAGAGATTATGAGCCTATTTGGCATTAACTGTGGCAGAGTCTCACATTCTTAGATCCCAAAGCAGATTTTCAGAGTGCTTATAAAAAGTGGAAAAAAAAAGTTACATTAGAGACCGGACAAATCTGTACCATGAGACAAGAGTAAGGGTGGGCACATGTCGAGTCCTGCTTAGCGCCCAGGGAGCCTGCTCCAGGGTTTGTAACTTCAGCGACTCGGCTGTGCAGCTTTCTTTACACCAGCTCTTCTCTGAATACAGGGTTTGTCCTGAGTCCTCAAGAGTCTGGATGAACCATGTCTTTTGTATAATTTCTCATCATGGCTTCCTCCTGTCTGTCTCACCTCCACATGACAGGAAGCCTTTTGCCAACCTAGGAAGAGCTACAGGTTTCTCCGTTTCTTTGGGTCTTCATTTTCAAAAGCGTCAGTCATATGGGATTTGTTTTTTGTTTTTTTAAAGACCCTTAGACTTTTCTCTTATTAACCTGTCTTCTGCTGCCTAAGTCTCTACCTTCAACCTAATGTCAGATTAGAAAAGGAATGGGGTGTCATCACCATCCAATCCTGAGACATTTTCGTCACTCTATACAGTACCCATTGCGGATGACTCCCCACCCTTCATCTCCGTGGCCCCTAAAAACGACCAGTTGCATCTATAGATTTGTTTTTAGACATTCCCCATGTGCCATTTGTGATTGGTCTCTTTCACTCAGCATCTATGTGGTGCATGGGGCTGCCTGTTATTCCATTTTCAAGTGTAACACTGTTATGCTGCATTGACAAACACCCTTTTATACCTGTCAGTGGGCGTTTAGATGTTCACTCCTCTTCTGTTTTTTGCTTGGGAGGCATTTGTAAAGGACAGATGACAATTCTATACATATGTTAGAATTCACCGGTGACCCAGGCCCACATAGCTCTACACTGTGGACACTTGTGCACCCTAGAATCTGCATTGTCACCTAGGAGGCTAATGGGGCTGCACACCCTTCATTCTATCCCTGTCATATGAGTGAGATGCTCAGTGTGGGAGAAAGCTTTGGTTTAAGGTTTAGAGGTGACAGCTCAAGTTAATCTAGAATGTTCTTTCTATCAGATGGTAGGAGTCTAGGGACAGTCTCCTTAGGTCAAGCCCCCTTGCATATGTCCCTTTAGCCTTATAGTGTCTGAAAACAATCAGACTAACGTACTTGGACATGGACTTCTTGTGAACACCACATGTTTCTCTGGTAAACTCTGGTGCAGAAGAGCTAGAGATCTCTGTCAGTTTTTTCTGATATATCTCTGACTCCTGTGAGAGCATCTGGCACAGCACACATATGATGTGTGTTAGTATTTATTGAATTAGTAAATGACCATCCATTACATGTCAGACACCACAGTGCATTCAGTTCATTGTACAGATAATATTTCTCACAAAACTTCCTTTAAACAAGCTTAAGCAAAAAGATGGCACATATCATAAAAAGTATAGATGTTTTAAAAGGAGCTTTATTACATAGTCAGTAGGTCTGTGAGCCCCTCTGTCTCTTTCAGCTCTTCTTTTACCCTGAATTTGTGAATCTACCATCTCCAGTTCCCACAATTGACCAATTTCCTTGTATTCAGGGCACAACAATGTTCTCAACAATAAACAAGCAAACAAAAAACCCAAACCAATATTAGAATTCACCATTGAAGAGTTAAGATAGACAGGCAAGCATAATCTGAGTTCTGATTCCCAAAGGGGAGAATTATATTTGCCCAGTTAGGTTGCAACTCTCACCCGAATCACCTTCAGCTTTGGTCAAGGTCATGTGACCTCTGTGTCACAGCACGGCTGCCCTGCCCAGTCTAACCATGCGAATGAAAACCAGAGAGGGACAGAACCCACAAAGCACTGGCTTCTTTGTGTCTCTTCATCAATTAATAGCTTAACTAGGACTTTTTGGTAAGCTATTTGGTACTATGTGTACCCTATTGGCCCAGTGCTATGATATGAGCACTGGGTAACACAAACACTGAGACCTCCCTTTTATTCCATGGAGACAGTGTTCAGTTGAAAGGTTGGACCCTAACTGTAGGGAACAACCTGCTGCCTGCCGCACATGGCATTCAATGGTGTGTGGAGTGGACAGCAGTGTTAGTATGCTATGTCATCAGCACTGAAGACAGAGGCCATTTTCAGTCAGTCCCTATCCCCAGAATTTCCTGTGGACCTTGTCCTTCCTGTCACAAGCCACCGTGGTGTGCTTTTATTTCCACTGTGGGGCCACACAGCCATGCAGCCTCTGCAGTGAATGTCTGTTGTGTGATAATGTGGCGACTCTCAATTTACCTGGAGATCTAAGATCGGACATACCTCCAGCCATTCTGAAGAATCTTCCGGTTAAAACACACAGAACCTCCTACCTGCTGTTTTCTTTTCCTCTACTGCTTTGTGGGTCCCCTGAGTTTCCACACAGTTTGGTTTTGACATGTCAGTTGAGAAAGCATGTGTTTCCATACATCATGTAATCTATTGCCATATGTTTTCTCAAGTCTTTTTTTTTTTTCTTCTGAAACAGAATGTAACCAGCCCCAAACCTTCAACTGTCTTGTGGAGTTTACAAGAGGCAGTGTGAGGAGAGGCCTGATTCTGTGCCTTGGTTCTCTCCTGGTTGGTACTATTTGTGTCTGAGCAATATATATAGAAAAAGGCAGATTAATAATGGACAGCCCGCTCTCCACTATTGGGGGGAGAACAGGGCCTGCCTCTGACATGAACCCTGGTGCCCCCAATTTGGTCACTTCCTCTTGGTGGGGAGGCCTGGCGGTGGCACACAGAGGAAGGGGAAGTAGGCTATCCAGATGAGCCCTGATAGGCTGTGGTCATATGGTAGGAAAGGAGGTCCCCTTCTGTCAGAGGTTTAAGGTAGGGTAAGGTAGAAGAGGGAGGAAGGGTGGGAACAGGGGGAGATATAAGCTAGGGGATAACAATCAGGATATAATATGAATAAATTAAAATTTAAAAAAAAACAAGAAAGAACAGATTAACAAGCATTAAGTTATTGAAAACCTTTTGCTAACTTAGTTTCTTAAACTCAAAAACATCTCTCATAGGAAATAACATTTCTGTAATACTATGGATATATATATATATATATATATATATATATATATATATATATATATATATATGCACTATTTAACAATCAGGGTGGGTGATATTTAAATGGTGCAGACATGACAGTTTTAGAATAAACTACAAGCAGAAGAACCGTGTGAGAGGGTAGCATAGGAGGTAAGGCTGTGAGGCAGACTGTGAGGAACCGGTTTGGGTTCGGCACTCTCTGTGGAATTCACTCTGCTGTCCACAGCACCTGTGTCTGCTTAGCTCAGTAAATCACAGAACAGCACCAAAGACTCCAAGGTCATGGGCTTTAGGCCCAGGTGGCCTCCTTGACTTTGCCCCTGTGCCTTGGCTGGAAATGTGTTCCTTGCCATCTGTCTCAGACATGTGTGTGGGCTGTGCAAGTGACAAAGAGTCCATGGGAGGGTTTGGACTTGATAGCGTATCTGGACCAAAGTCTCCCCTCCCCCAAAATAACACCTGCTGGAGAATGAGGATAGTCAGGTTATCACTCATTGTCACAGGTGGGTATCTATGAGCCCGCTTAGCAACCCCCAACAACAGGATGTTGTTTTTCTACCTCAAAAATGTATAACACTGGCCTCAGGAAGAGCTGCTTGAACAGTAAACACATCAGTGCAGTTGAGACCCACTGTGGAGAAGTCCTGTGGGCAAAGTGGCTTTGGGAAAGACCATTACAACCCCTTGCCTTCTTTGCATGCAGAGACCGACTGTGGTTTCATTAAAGTGAGGCACCCAGAGTGTGGCCAGTTCCTCCTGTGGATACATAGTCTGGGCCATCAATCAATTCTCATTTGATTCCACAAAGCCCCTTTGCTGAAAAAACATCCAGGCCTCACCAATGGATGTGGCTCATGGGACACTTCTGATTAATACCAATCAGGTTAATGGCTTAGCTATAGTTAATGGTGCTTGCTCTGTAGCAGCAACAACAAAAATGAATAGCAAATCCTCTGCTCATTTTTGCAAATCAGAGGGAAGGGACACAGAGGGCCTGACAAGCTCTAATCTTTATGACTTAATGGAATCGTGTTAGAGGACACAGGCATCAGAGATTGGGAAACTAAAAAGATTCACTGTCATATCCCTGGCTTTAAAGATCTGAGCCCTTCCTAATACTCTGTCAACAGCTTTCTGTCATGCAGCTTTACAGGACAGGACAGCCTTGGTGACAAACCATCTAGAGGAAGGATTGGGAACGAGTGGGTCATTAGTGCTGCGGACACATGTGAGCTTCAGCTTCACGGAGAGGGCACAGCCTCGGCAGGCATCTTACCATAATGAGCTAGTCATTGTCTTCCAGGCACCAGATGACTCACTTTGTCTCTACAGGTGACCTTTATCAACTCTGTGTCACAGGCATTCCAAATGCTCAGGCAGTCAGTCTTGCAAAGTCCATGGGACAAGGAACTGAGGCTTTTTGTAGCCAAATCACATATCCCAACTCACCAAATGTCAGGCATCAGCACAGCTTAAAAGTGTGCTCCAAGAATCCCAGAGACACTTAACACCGAGGCCTCCCATGCGTCCAGCAGCTTGATTGCTCTGAAGGTTAGGATGAGGGCAGCTACTGCTGGTGCGAGGAGGAGGAGGGAGCCCCTGTGTGATTAGGGGCTCAGGCCCAAGCTGGAGTTAAGACATAGGTGGGGAGAAGAGGAGGTGCACACAGGACTCCATTAGACTCTCATGGAGCGATGGTCTTAATGTACCTTTTAAGGATCCAGTACCAGTCTGGCAGCCGACAAACCTCCATTGTGTAGGTATTCCATTTACTTTGAAATATCCCACCCTGGAGGAGGATTTTAAAACTCAAGAATGAAAGAAACTTGCTAGGCTGAGGAAGCAAACAAAATCCCCAAGTCTCGAGGAGCCTCCTGCAACAAGATCATGTGACCAGTAACAACAGTGGGAAAGAGCTGCCTACAAATCTGGGGGCTCCCGGGTATAGTTCTTGGAGTTGGCACCCATGCCAGAGTTGGGACTTTGGTGACACATCTGAGTCAGCTATACTTTTGTAACCTCTGGCCCGTATTCTTCTATAATCTCAGGAAACTCACGAGACCAAGCCCAGGTAGGGCAGTCTCCTTGATCTGTCATTAGCCCCCTCACTGGGGTGAATAGATAGTTGCTCTGTCTCCCCAGGAAGAGCCACAGGACACTCAACAAGATCAAATCCTTGGGAACTTAATCTGGGAGGGGCAGGTAGAATTCCAGCTCTTACTTGGGGGAAAAGAGACAAAATTCAGTCCAGGAGGCAAGAAAAGAGCAAACTTTGAGTAAAACAGCTGGAAAAGAATTTAGGATTCTTATAGGGAAGGGATGTGTCGAGATTTGTTCCTATAAAGTATTTGAATACAGCTGTTTGGGAGGACAGAATTAGCCACCACAGCGCAAGTATCAAGTGCCCTGGCTCAGCAGGGGACTCAGTAGTGGCTGGTAGGACATTCTTGACCCTCACGTTTTAGAATGTCTGTGAGGAAATGTCCCCAGAAATTGGATGAGCACTAGCATTCCTCTTTCTTTGCCTTCTAGTCCTCTGGATGTGAGGAGCCGTTTCCCATCATGCCTTCATCCCATGATGGGCTGTATCCTCTCAAACTGTGATCTGAAATAAATACTTCCTCCCTTAAGGTGCTTCTTGTTAAATACTTAGTGATAGCAACAAGAAAAACAACCAACAAAATAGACTGAACTGCCCAGTGCTCCAGCCACTAGTTATATGCAACTACACAAAGTAGTTTACACTAAGTAGAGGTAAAGGTTTTCCTGTCACTGGACAGCATTAGCCACAGTAGACCATGCCACTGGACAGCATTAGCCATGGTAGACCATGCCACTGGACAGCATTAGCCATGGTAGACCATGCCACTGGACAGCATTAGCCATGGTAGACCATGCCACTGGACAGCATTAGCCACGGTAGACCATGCCACTGGACATCGTTAGCCTCGGTAGACCATGCCACTGGACAGCATTGGCCACGGTAGACCACACCACTGGACAGCGTCAGCCAGGGTAGACCATGCCACTGGACAGCATCGGCCCCAGTAGACCATGCCGCTGGACAGCGTTGGCCAGGGTAGATCATGCCACTGGAAAGTGTTGGCCACGATAGACCATGCCACTGGACAGCATCAGCCACGGTAGACCATGTCACTGGACAGGATCAACCAGGGTAGAGCATGCCACTGCACAGTATCAGCCATGATTATTACCCATCTTTGAAGATCAGCACCCAGCAGCAAGGAGGGTTTGTTGACTATTTAGTCCAGGTCTACTTGGCTAGAAGGAAGATCCTCAAGCCTAGCATGATTAACACAAGGCCTTGAAGCTATACTGTACCTAGTCTTTCCTTGTGCTGTCAGCTCTTTCTGCTATGGCAGGAAGCCTTGCTAGGGGTTATTTGATGAGTTGGAGCAGAGAAAATTCTCTGATGGGACTAGTTTCTAGGGTTCTAGCTTTCTAATGTCCCCACAACATAAACATCAAGGTTCCTCACAGTGGACTTTTCTGGCGTGATTCTGATATTTGCAGTGTTTTGGAGTCTTGAAATGCATTTCACAGAATTGCCACAAACGTCGGCCATTCCCTTCTTACTGGTATGCAGAACAAGATGCAGAGTCTAATGCTGCAGTCACAGGAGACATCAGAAGCTGTGATGCTAATTACTATCTATCTCCGAGAACAACTGGAAATGAAGAAGAAAAGCGGCTACACCCCCAGGTGTCTGACACTGTTATTAGCTTGAATGTGAACTGTTCTCCAGGCTCCTGTGTTTGAACACTTGGTTCCAAGCAGGTGGCACTGTTCCAGGCGAGGTTGAGGGCGGGCTGGCCAGAGTGTATCACCACGCGGGTGAGCTTACAGATTATTACCAGCTCTGGTTCCAGCCCAGTCCCTTTCTTGGCTCCCTGATATGAGGAAATATAATAAGTCATACTACCACCTTCCACTGAGATTGAGCTGAAACAGAGCCTGCTTCCTCTAAATTGCTTCTTGTTTTGGTATTTAGTTGCAATGAGAAAATTAACCAATATAGAGCAACCTTGTTCCTTTTTGTTCTTTCCTCTTTTATATTCCTGGTTTGGGTTTCTCCAGTTTTCAAATTGTGGAGTTCCATGGTCTGGAATTATAAGCCTTGAGAAGAGGCATGGCCTTCAGGACGCCCAGGAGCCAGCCCAAGCCCAAGTAATGAGGAGTCGGGCACAAGCCTCCGTGAAATGTCATTTTGACAACTCAGACACAGACTGGTGATGTTATGGCTCAGTGGTCTCCTTCATCCCTTAGCGTATTCTAAGGCTATTATTTCACCTTTAAACTATCTGAGGTTAAAAAACAAACAAACAAACAAACAAACAAACAAACAACAACAACAAAACCCCAGCAAAGATGCAGCATCTCTAGAGTATTTAAAAGACGTTTATTGTTATGCATCCAGCAGGAGCCGCTTCCTTTCCACGTCTGAGCTTAGCTAGCATCCTGCTGATGAGTGGAATTTGTCCCCAACCCATGGTTTATTAGTCAAACCAATAAATGGGAGTCCACAGGAATGCCAGCGTGAACCAGAACTATTAAAACTATTAATAATAATTAGTATTTTGAATAAAAGATTCATCCACCCAACAAATATTTAACGAATTCCCACGATTTAGTTAATACCTTCTGCATGGCTGCCTTCCTGACTGATTCAGAGAAATAAACAGAGAGACTCATGAAAGGAGAAAGTGAACACTTCCTTTCTCCTCAGCATGACTATCCAGGGATGCTGTCACCACTCCAGCCACAGGCACCTCGCTGATAAAGATTCATCTATAAAGCTGAAGGTATAAGGGACTGTGGAACAAAGTCCTGCCCTTCCTGATGTCCCCCCAAAGAAATGCCCAAGCAAAGCATGATGGAAAGAGCAATGTCTCCCATGAAGAAATGTGTGGTCCACGGTGCGGGGCTGAGGAGAAGCCCTTACATAACAGTCTCTAAGATGACAATGGAGCCATTAGTTATCCAATCCTCACATTCTTTATTAGCCCTCTTAGAGCCCTTTATATGCCTCTGATTCCCAGATCCGAGAAGCCTCCAAACAGTGGGAACGTACTTTGGTACAATTATGTCCATGTATGGCATGTTGTGCCACAAATCTCTGTAGTGCATTTGTGCTAATTACAAGCATTAGTTATAAAGGAGTCCAGGGAGGCTATGCCCATTCCAAAATCCAACAGAGCTCAGAGAGTTTAATATCCAGGATGGGTGAGGAATGGCTGAGGACAAAGGAGCTATGAGGACCAGGAGCAAAGGCAGGTGTCCTTTTAGTTTGTTTAAATAGACCCAGGGTGAAGAGCTAGCCTTAGCCAGGAGTCCATGAAGATAGTCTTCTTGGAGGTCAGAGTTGGTCTCAGATGCAGGAGGCTACGTCTACAGATAGGGCCCAAATAACTTTAGCTATAGGAATAACAGAGTTCAAGATCTGGACTTAAAAAAAAAAAAAAAAAAAAAAAAAAGAAAGAAGTGTGGTGGTTTGATGTGGATGGCCCCAAAGGCTCATGTATTTGAATTCTTGGTCCCCAGATGGTGGAACTATTTGGGAAGGATCAGGATGTGTGACCTTTTGGAGGTGTGTACCAAGGAGAGGATTTGAGGTTTCAGAAGACTCATACCATCCCCCCTGCCTGTCCCTTGCCTTGTTGTAGATCAAGATGTGAGGTCTCATCTTCTGCTCCACCACCATGGATTCTGACCCTCTGCGATAAGCTTTCTTTTACAGGATGCCTTGGCCTATTTAAAAAAAAAAAAAAAAAAAAAAAAACCTAAGATAATAAGTAAACTATAAAGATCCCTTAAAAAGACTCACTCTTACTGTACTTGGTGTGCTCAGGTCTGTGGCTGGTAACAGTAGCACACTAACTGTGCTTTCATGTGTGGTGTTGTTCTGTCCATCCCGACTGGAAAGCCCAGTCCTTCATCACCTGCAGGAAAGAATTTGAGGAGTCAGGGGAGCAAAGCTTGTGAGTTGACGATACAGAGTTAAGAGACAGAGACAGATTTAAGTGCATGTGGACAAAGAGAGAGCTTATTGTATATTAAGGGTCAGCATATATAAGAGATTATGTGGCCTTCTCAGAAGGGAGTGCACCCCTTAAATGTCTTGACAATGGCTGCTGTGTGACCATGTGGCCCTTTGGAGTTAAATCGCTTAAAAGATGCAATTTACAACTACATTCAACGAGTAAGCAAATTGTAAAAATTAAGTGAAGTATTAGAACGAAGTGAGATACGCATTAGTTCGCTTATTTCTCTTACATACAAGAATTTCATATTGTAAATGAAGCCTCAGGAAGTGCACCGTTCAGGTGTGGGGAAGAGAGGGTGATGGGGTCACGTGTGCTCTGGTCATAAGCCACCACAGTCCAGTTTGTTCTTCCCACCTTGTTTGGGATGTCTCTCAGAAAAGGGGCTGTTGCCTCTGTCAGAACCTTGTTTTTGTCAGCTATATTAAAGGGTTCCTTTCTTCTGCCAGTTGGAAATATAAACCAGATCCTGTAAGTGTAAGTGGCCTCTTTCCCTCTCATGTTCCCGTAATTTTCCATGACTTGCATCATGTCTCACTGTTGTTGGCATTTAACAGGTGAGAAAATGGAAGCGTAGATAAGTGAGCTGCTAATCACAAACATGGATAGATGCAGATGAGGGATCCTTGGAGCGAGCTGTCCCAGCAAGACTATCCATAGCAGCAGGCTCTAGCTTTAGTTGAGAAGCTCAGCCTTAGTGAATGAGGTGGCTATTAATCAGGTAAAACAGTGTTAACCTTGGGCCTACACACAAGCATGCACGCATGCATGTGCGCGCGCACACACACACACACACAACACACACACACACACACAACACACACACACACACACACACACACACACACACACACACACACACTACTATTCCAGGACACTCAACAAAAGAAGCGTATGGTGCAATCAGACAGCCATCTTTATAAGGACAGAGCTGTGCCTTCATGGCTGTGGAGCCTACATCCTCAGCCTCTCAGATAAAATGACACAGCATTTGCATCATAACTTATGCCCTTCCCTTTTTTACAAGCTTTCAAGCACCTCTAGATTATTGATAAGACCTAGCAAATGTAAATGATATATTAAAAGTTACCGTACTGCATTGGTGAGGGGGTAAGGAAAAGATTGTTTGTGTCTAGTGCGCATGCTTCTTTAACAAGATCGCTTTCAGCTGAAGCTTGTGGGGACCTGCAGATACTAAACCCACAGATACGGAAAGCCATCCTGTTTTCTCATTACCAAATAAGCAGAGGCTTTCAACAGTGATTAAAAGGTCAGTGTATGGAAACAACATGATAGTTTTAAAGAAATACGCATCAACAACAGGGTCTCAAGACATATTAGGTGAAGCATATAATGGTAGACGAACTTAGAATTACAGCTGGGAAAGTGATGTCAGCAGTCAGTGGGCATGTCGACAGTGTAGACAATATTGCTCCCATCATGACTTAAGTGAGAGTACCAAATTTGGAATGAAAGAGACATCACTACAATTCTACCGATAATAAAGAAATACTATGATCAACTTTATGTGAGTAAGTCAATATATAAAGCACGTGATAAATGTCACCAAGACTGACTCAGGAGGTGATAGTGTGTCAGATTAGTAATACATATGTAACGATATTCAGTGTATAATAATACACTATTGGTTAGTGATGTTTTATATGCTCATCAATGGTATATATATTACATACAGTCATTAATGTTATAGTTTAATTTTTACTAAGAAAACTAATATTATAAGTAGATTCACCTGTATTCTATCAGACATGTAAAGTAGAAATATTATCAATATTAAGATATAACTTTTGGAAAATAAAGGAGTCCTTCCCAATGTATTTTTTCACAGTACTCTGCTACAGAATCAGCCGAAGACATCATAGTGACCACAGTGAGAACACCAACACTCCATTGCATATGAATACAAGTTGAGCCAATTGCAGGATCTCACTATACAGTTCAGAGGGGCCTTTATCACCCTGCCTCAACTTCTCAAGTGCTGGAACAATAGGCATTTTATACCACGCCCACACAGACACCAACATGCTTAAAATTTAGCCACTGAATCTACTAATATACAAGAAGGATAACACTTCATCATTGATTAATCTGATTCCAAGGATGTTGGTTTAGGAATGTAATATTAGAATTCAGACCAGTTTGCTGCTCAAGCCACAGTACCTGCAGCAGCCCTTGTCCTCTCGCAGATATTGGCGGCCGCTCTACTGAGGGCACTGGCTGTGAGCCTCAGCTAACACACGTCCAGTACCAAGACTTCTCACCTGTGGAAACGAGTTTGCATCAAAGGGGATGTTGATGGCTACAGGTCCTGCTCCACACAGCCTTCCTGCCTTATTGCCTAGGGGCCAGAGAGTCTACCTGAAGGTTTCTGTTGTACAACTGCCCCCACACTCAGGGAGCTGTAAGGGAGCCCCACTTTGTTTTTAAGGGTTCTGATTCCTTTCTTCAAAACCCCCACTATGCTGTTATCTGTCTGTCCATGCTGTTAACTACCTTCTAATAAATTTATTTCACCTCATAAATCTTCTCAGTGTCTCTTCTGGACTGAGAATTTTAGATGTTTCAGTTAGAATTTTTAAAATTCAAAAGGCAATAATTGTGTTAGTCTTAATAACAAAATAAAGAGAAATATCATGACTATTTAAACAGATGAATAAAAAGCTTTTGTTAGCTTGAATATGAAATTATCATAAAAGCATTTTTTATCAAATTAAGGTGAATAAATAAAGGTCATTTCCAAGAACTTCCAGTAACTTCACACTTAAAGTACTATTTGTATAAATAATAAAGATTATTGATTAGATTATACACTTTCTAGAATAAAGATAATTCATTGGAAAACAGATATATTTGAACATGTAAAAACAGAACTATGAATGACAAACATTAAAGGAAGTTCAGTGTTGTTTGTATTAAAGACATCTAATGAGAAGCAGAACTTCAAATTAAACCCTCAGCTCAGGAACATGTGAATTATCAGCCTGTGCTGGTGAGTATGAACTGGCAGTTTGGAAGGTAGTTTGGTATTCTCCATACAACCAAGAACAGTAATTCCTGGTAGCCCAGGGCTACCGCCACAGGATGCCTCACACATGTACTACCTAGATGTGTGCATTAACGCTTACTGTAGGATTGGTTTTTGACAGCAAAATTGGAATGAGCTTATATCACCAACAAAATGAAATAATGGCACTGTAGTCTTATCATACAATAGAATTCCTGGCAGATAATAAAATAAATGTGTCTCTAGTGACCTGAATTAACCAAAAAAAAAAAAAAAAAAAAAAAGGTCTACAAAGAAAGCAAATTGCTTACAAATACACAGTTTTCCTACAAGCTGCACATACAAATAAAATCTGTAGACAGAAAACGTAAAATAATAACATGTTGATTATATAGTCATGGATATATAGGAAAAATTCTCAAACAGGCTAGTAACACAGCCTCAGCTCCAGGAGAAAAATGGAAGGAAACTAAATGTGTGAGCCTCTCTGTGTCTGTCTGTCTGTCTGTCTGTCTGTCTGTCTGTCTCTCTCTCTCTCTCTCTCTCTCTCTGTGTGGTGTTATTAGATAGTGATATAACTTCAGAATTTTTGAAGATAAAGAACAAATATGTTAGTATATAAATGTTTTACCCGATAAATTTTGATGCCACATTTATTGGGTTTCTTGTGTTATTTCCAATATTATTTTTTCAGTTCAAATATTTTCTAAATTGAAAATGCAGAACTGGAAACTGAAGAGTCCCTTTGGGTGGCCTCGTGACTGGCCTGGGTGGAGGTCAGTTTCCAGTGCATGGAGGGCTGAGCTAGGCACAGGGGGTGGGGGATGTGGGGTGGGGGGATGTGGGGTGGGGGATGTGGGGTGGGGGGATGTGGGGTGGTGGATGTGGAGTAGGGGGATGTGGGGTGGGGGGATGTGGGGTGGGGGATGTGGGGTGGGGGATGCGGGGTGGGGGATGTGGGGTGGGGGAGATGTGGGGTGGGGAGATGGCTGCTCCGGGCTCCTTGGATCGGCCTGCAGTTTCTCTGGCCTGCTTTCTCCCACCACCTTATATTTTCGGGATGAACATATGTGCAGACTGTGGCTCCCACAGTGACCCTAGCTGCTTTCTCTGTGGGGCTATTGACAAAGAAGCTTTGGCCAATTTTGCCACAAGAGATGTTAGGGTCAGCACATAGGTCATGACAGCCTTAACAAGCCAAGTCTGACCCCCTGTCCTCATCCTTGCCAGGCTGATTAGACAAGCAGTAAAAAACCAAGAAAGACTTGCTGAGTGTGCTTGTGTTTGAGAGGAGGGACCAAGAGGTCCAGTGATGTCCCCCAACATCAGTATCCGGGGTCCTGACAGGACGCAGGCGAGGACAAGGTGTAGGTCCACTCATCATCACAGTCAGGGCTCCACTGTTCTGCAAAGTGCTCTGAAAAGCTGTCAAAGTGTGAAATGCCATCCTGTGCAAAGAGGCCCTACTCTGGTGGGCACCAGGCTTCAGCCTCTACCTTCTCCTGACTGCTCACCTCTTCTCCACTAATAAAGAAAAGCCAGTCAGAGCCGACTTCCCAGGCAACTCTCCTGCGATGGAATCTCATGGCTGTGTTTTATTAGGGACCTTGGGAGGAATGGCCTAACTCCTCTTGCTTAGGGAATCGGGCTGAATCACATCCTACAATGGGTGTCCTTGAAGTTTAGATGAGATCACACACATGCCAAGGCGCTTCAGAGACGAGGGGGGAGCCTTTCCTAAGGGCTCAGGAGCCTGAGTTGCCAGCCCTCCTCAGTAGCTTCAGCTGGGGCTTACGCTGCTGATGTGGCTGGTGGGCTCCCTTCTCCCACCCCAGTTTTCTTTGTCTCTGATCAACCCAATTGAAACTTCTTTTACACAGAGCATCCTAAAGGAGCCACTGTTGTAATAACAACAACAAACAAGTTAGGAGGAATTACCCTCCCATCTCTCTTGTAAATGTCGACAGGTTCCATCGTTATGTTACAATCCCAATTAAAGAGAAATTCCCCACTAAGCCATAAACCTAAAATGAAAAAAACCCTATAGGGATGAATCAGCCTCTTCCGTGAGCGAGGCTGCTATTTATCCTTTTGTTGTCACTGCGAAAGTGCGCTCAAATCCCCACTGAGCGGGCCCTGCACGCCAAGGAAGACATAAAGCCCTGGCATCCTTCGCTGGTCTGTCAAGACTTCCCTTGTAACGAGTCTCCCATGGATTTGATTATTATTGGATATTAATTATTAATGGTTTTTCCTGCAGGAGGCCTGTGGGGGCTTCTTTCCTCCTCAACCTCTATTTTGAACTGGAATTAAAAAATAACCAAAAATCCCCCCAGAGGATGGGGAAGGGGAGAGAGACAAAAATCAAGTAAGTCCCTTGCTGGTCTTCATCAAGCATCCGCTTGATATTCTGGGCCTGCTCTCCTCTTTACGCATGGGAGAGCAGGGCTGCTTCTGTCACAGTGCCCTCGGACCTCACGCAACCCGCTCTCCATCGCCCGGGAGACACACAGGAAGCGCCCTTCTGCCTACCTCTTCTCTCCTACCCTTGCGATCCTCTCTAACCCCGTCTTTTTGGCAATTAATTTCCTCTGATGGTTATGTTGATTTTGATGGCTTCCTAATGATCAGAAATATTTGGCAGATTAACATCATTTAACTCCCCTTTCCCTGGGGGGCAAGACACAGGGAGGAGGCTAAATGGTGCGAAACAGCTGGAAAGGGCAAGAGTGAAATCGGAATTCTGTGCCAGGCATGCCAATGGGACAGCGAGAGATGGAAGAGGCCAGAGGAAAGCAGAGCTTACTTAACAAACAGTTACAAGGCTAGGAGATCAAAGGCATCGCCCCGCCCCCACTAGTCACGGGCTCTCTCTTTTATTCACTGTCAACCGCCCATATGTTGCCTTCCTAGTGGCATTTCAAAGATGACTACACCTGTCAGGGTGTCTGGGAGGTGAAGACAGAGCAGATGTTGAGATTTGTGCCAAGGAAGGGAAAAATCCACGAGAAAGTGACTGTGCCTGGGTATTCTGAGGAGCCCCCTCCTCCACTGCCACTCTCCCCCGTTCCATAAGGCGACCGTCCCGGCATGGCGCCGCAGATGGGAAGATGGGATTTAATTTTACTGGCGTTCAATCAAAACAGAATAATGTGTTTAATATCCCTGTGGTGTAAGTGAAAGGGAGAGATTCATGAGCTCTTAGGAGGCCCGAGGTTCCAAGCCGTGCTTCACCGCTTCCCTGTGCGTAAACACAGACATTATGGTGGAAGCTAGGGATACACAGAAGCTGAAATCTCCCCCACGCTCACATTGCTCCCTGAAGCCCAAGCCTTCCTAATAAGGGCATGACTTTCAACAGAGACCAACTGGATTAAACACAGTGACAGGCACCAGTGCTGAACCTCAGAGGAGGGTGTCTTTCCACCTGGTAGGTGGACCAAGGAGGTAAAAGCCTAGAAATGCCTCCTGGATGCCCATCTAAAATCTCATAGACAATAGTCATGGAGCTGTAAGTGTGTTTATGAAATTGCAGTAATCTATGAAATAAGGGGCCTCGGTCTGGTTGTAAATCTCCCGAAACATTGAGCAAGGCTGATGTAGGAGAGTGGAATTGTGAGTCATTGTTGTCATTTGTTATTATATATATAATATATGTGATATATAAATACAATCCATCTCCGCCATTATCTATCAGCTTTCTAGCCACTCAGGGACTGATGGATGTCTGTTCGTTGTCGGTGTGCTTATGTGTAAGACTTGCTTCTCTTCTGCATCAGAAATCTCCCCGGGAGCTTAATAAAAATATAGATGCCAACAAAACATGGTAATAAACAGGTAAGAAAGAAAAAACATAATATGCTTTAACTATCTCAGGCAGATGCACATATATTCACACAATATATTTAAACACATGACATGAAAGCAGGAGGGAGACTTACTTGGAGGGCGTGGCCCACAGGTTTGGACAGGAGGGCAGAGACGTGGGGAGGGGAACTACGAGGAGTGCATAATGTACATAAATTTCTTGAAGAAGCCTGCTATTTTGCATGCCAATCAAATACATTCTTTAACCAAGGAGAATGGCGTCAGAGAAGGGGGGCCCACTTAGAGCCACTGAAGTAAGTAAGTAAAATAAAATGCATGAGGTATAAACACCCACCTTCTGCCAACTAAGCTGGAACTTCTCAGGTCTGTCTGCTTGGTGTAGCTTCTTCATAGACCTATGTATATTCCCTCCAAAGCTTACTCAGAGAGAATACTCTAATTCCTATAGTATTTTTTAAAAAATTTTTTGTAGTCATGCATATATTTCATTATTTTTAAAAAGCATAAAAAATAAACAACGAGCTCTGTGTCTGCCAGAACCCCGATTCGTTCTTCTCCACTTCTCAGAGGTACACACACCCCTGCACTCACAGCAGCCCAGAAGACTCCACACATAGTTACATCACTGTTATGCAAATTTAGTTAATTCAGTAAAAAAAAAAGTTAATCAAATTTGTGGTTGATTGAATGAACCATTTGGGAGGATTTTTTTAAAAAAAGGTCTTCAGTTGGCATCATTGTCAGTCAAGAGAGTTGAACCAGCTCCTGCCGAGGGTATGAGTGCCACTGCAGAGGTAGTTTCCTTGGCTTAACTCTCTGGTGACAGAGCTCAGTCAGGAAAAAATGCCTTTTTTTTTTCTTATAATTTCTGCAAGTCCAGCTAATAGCAGCTATTGTTTTACATAGAAAATAACAGAACACATCTTTCTGTTACAGCCTCAGGCAGCGTTGGTGGTACCCGCAGAGTCACGCTCATACGCTCAGAGAATACACATTCACTATGTCTCTGGAAGCTATCTGCGCATTTGCATAAATCTGTAGGTCCCTGGGTGAATACTCCTTAAAGACGTCCTCAATATGTCTGGGTCTGTCTCTCTGGCCTTCTCAGCTAGCTGCTGCAAGAATACGCCAAGATTCTTCACCCTGTTGTGGTTTAAACAAGATTTTGTCATTTTTCCTACTTGTTTCCTGTGCCACTTAACTGATGTTACACAGTCAACTGGCTCTTCTGCCAGGACTGTTGGCTGTCCACTCTGGACCAGGAGCAGCTCCTAGAACTGAGGCACAGCCCTCCACAGTTTCTTCAGAAAGGACCACCATTGTCTCCCTCTGTAGAGAACAAGTTCTTTGAATTTGCATGCTTCCCGTTTTCCTAAAGCCACGCCTTTCTAGATGGCTGATGCTTAGTGACAGTGCCTCACACTGGGCACTTCTCTCCTGGAGCACATGTACTCTACTGCCGCTGTGATTTTGGTTGCAGGGCATATTAGTCTTGGCAACTCGCACATCATCCTGTGACAGGCTAGTAGCCGAGTAGCAGTCTGGCCTTGGAGACCAGTATCTGCTCATTGGTTCTATTCCCTTGTCCTCTTAAAAAGCCTGCCTACATCAAAAAGAAAACTTGCAAACACAAATTAACAAGCAAAAGGGCATATGAAATTATTTAATATACAGGAGCGTTCAAAAGGAAAGGAAAATCCAAAGAGGCAGTTTCACTTGAATATTTTCATGTCTTTGCTGTGAAATGCTCAGTGGTGGAGAAAAATGACTAGCGAAGGAGGGTAAAACAATAACCTTGTCAAGGCCCACTCAGATTAATCTCCGGACATCTTGTGTGCAGAGAAAGGAAATCTCTTTCCTCCAGGAAGGCAAGGCTGTCTTCCTCAGTGGAAGGGGCTTAAGACAAACTACTGGAGGAGACCAGAAATGCTTCTAGTTTGTGTGTCATGACGTGACACACTGGAAGGAGAATGGAAAGAAATCCATACAACTTCCTGCTTCTGTGGGCTTTTGAGAGTCTCTCAGTTTAAGAGACAGTACATTAATAATCAGATTTTGGAATTTCAAGTCTGGCCCTATTAACATCAACTCAGGCCACCTGTGACTGAAAATACTCTCTTTCATCTGTTTGACATCCAGCTAAAGGAAGTTTCTGTTGAGTCCAGATTGAAAGTTTGCCCTTGCAATGTTCCCTCCTTGATTCAACACTGTGAAGAGCGGACCCACGAAACCCTGAGTATTGTTGACTGTGCACTGTGTGCAATCACTTGCCTTTAGTGAATATTCACAATGTGCTGGGCACTTGGCTTGTGTTCTGGCCTTTAGTCTGTGCAGTGTCCCTTCGGTGGGGATGATGACTTCAGATAACTGGAAACTGAGATTAACATCATACAACTACAAGCAAAGAAACAAGAATTCAAATGCAATTACATGTAAATTTGAAAATTACCCACCTGTCTTCCCCCTAAATTCCTCATTCCTTTTCTTTCCACAAGGCAGTGCTGTTTTCCCTTCTGTTCAAGTCCAGCAGACAACAATCACCATCCTTTGCCCCCACAAAGCCAAGTCCTGCGCATCACTCCACCAAGCCCGTAGGTGACAAGTTGTCATATCTCACTGGTGTGTTTTGCACAGTTGAAATCTGCTGGGAGAGCCCATCCAGCAGGAAAGTGGGTAGATTCTATATCTGTAGAACTGCCCTCACACCCTGGGCTAGGTAACTCCTGGCCTCAGAATCCTGCTTAGGACACGCTCCATCCTCCTTATCACGTGATTTGATTTCTTCATAACACTTTCATTTCTCCGATCCAGTCCTCTAGACATGGACCGTTCTTCTTTATGGAATCTCAGTGCATCATTGCTGTTGCTTCTCTTAAGAACCTTATCGATATCTCACTTAGCTGTCAGCCTTGGGTGTCTCCCCGGAGGCACAGCTCTTAGTTGCACACGTATGGATGTAAGCCTTAGTGTCCTACCTTTATGCACTGTATGTACAGAGATAGGCCATGCATCCCCAGCTCTGACAGTTACTATCCCAAAGAAACATCTAGAATTGCACAAAGCTAACATGGGTAGAATGACTTATGCTTTAGTGGCTGGTATTTAGACTCAAAACCATGTTATTAAAAAATCAATTAGCTATAAAAAAAATTTAGCTCCAAGTTCTCTTCCATTTGCAGCATGGCAGCAGTGGCCAGTTAGCATCTGGGTGTCCTGGAGACATTCGGAGCCTTTCATTCATCATACGTGACATTTGCATATTGAAAATATCATACTTTATGCACATGCCTCCCAGGCTACTTTAGAGACTATGATTGCTGCCTAATCCTCACATAAATCAATGCACCAGGGAGTACGCTTCTGAGCACAAGGAGAAGTGCGGACGCTCTGCTTCGGATGCTTCCTGGGATCAGTTCACTCTTGCATCCCCAGTAGATGCACTGCCTTCATTTCCTCTTCTTTCTTGTAGCCATTAAAATTCTATTAGCCATTTGTGAGTATTATTTTATGCCATCTGCATTTTCTCTAAGTTATGATAGAGACAGCTGTAATCATTTGTATGCGTTTTCAGTGCAGGAATTCTTTCTGCGGAAGAACAAAACCTTTCCTTTGCATGCTCATGTACCCAAATAGAAGGATGGGTTGTTTATAAATCTCTTTCTCTACCAAACGTTGCCTTATTTGCTGAGGAGATGGAAACAGAAGACATTGGGAAAAAAGGAAGGCAAAAACATTTGATCTCAAATAACAAAGTGTGAGTCCTCTTTTTTTTTTTTTTTTTTTTTTTTTGTAGCCATCTCTTAATCAAAGTTGACCTTACAACTGCTGCAAGGCTGTGTTCTGTGTTGGATCTGAAGGCATCCAGGGTGTTTTCTCTATTCAGCTGCCGGGTCTCAGCAGCACAGCACCTGTGGATAGCCTAGTCTCTTGCCTGTTTCATCACACAAGAATAGCTCCTATTCTTCCTTAGGAAAGGGGTGGACCTATTGGAAGGCGAAGGCCCGGGCCTCCTCACCCTGGGTAGTCTTTTCCTGGCCAGAGTTCTAGAGCTGAAGAGTCTCCACCCAGGAACAGAGCCTATCCCTTCTCTTCTCTTTACTTTTGTTATTTTCTTTCTCTTTAAGACAGGGTTCATGTAGACCAGCTGGTCTCAAGTTGAAACACAGAGCAGCATGACCTTGAATTTCTGAGCCACTGGACTCTACCCAACAAGTGATGGACATGTACCACATCTAGTTTGTGTAATGTTGGAGATAGAACCCAGCACCTCATCCATGCTAGCCAGTCACTCCAAGAAACAAGCAAAAACCTGCCTCATTTGGAGGTGCTACCCTGCACAGAATACAAATTAAATACTGGTAGACTTCACCTAAAAATGTACTGTAACTTGGACATAGGAGTTCCTAGAAAGTGTTCCAAGGAAGTTGATTGAGGCCCAGTCCTCCTGCCTTCACCTAACAGAACACCAGGGAGCTTTTATTAACATGTGGTGTGCCCGTGTTAATGCTGGCTGCTGGGGTGGCTAGCGTGCCCGTGTTAATGCTGGCTGCTGGGGCGGCTTTCTTATTGAGCTTTTCCTTGTATTAGGAAGTGAATGACTTTCTTCTGATGGGGTATATGAGGAAGACAATATTTTGGTCTTCCTTCAAAGGCAGTTCTGGCTAAATTTGCCAAAATAATGGAAAGGTGATACCCTGTCTGAGCCTACATTTTCCAAAGACAAACAGTAAAGTGTCATTTAAGAACACGTGTTTCTTCTAATTGTGTAGTTTGATTCCTTGTGGAATCGTGAATTCCACCAGTGTTTCTCCATAGGAGCATAGCAGCTCTTCCTTTGGCTGCTTTTCCACATGGCTATCTGTCATAGCCGAGAGCAGCTCTGGGTTAGACATCTGTGATGCAGGGGTGACCTCTGACCTCCAAACCTCCTCGATTTAATATGAGGATGGGGATATTAGTCTCGCCACCTCTTTGTTCGTAATATCTGTAAACAAAGGAAATGGAAGTTAGGAGGAGAGACAGGGTATACAAAGGAGATTAAAAAATAACGGTAATAACTTCGCAATGCCTCCAAGCAGACAAGAAAATTGAATGAAATCGCATGAGAACCTTGAGCCCTGGGCTCCCGTGGTGGAAAACAAGAGGCTGCCTACAATGCTGGGATGTTTCAGCTGCTGGCAGAGATTTGATGTGTTTTAATAACTTTGACACTGAGTTTCTCTTGAGGGGAGCTAGAGTGAAGAACATCTGGGGTACACAGAGGCTTTCCCAGCTTCCCCAACCTAAGCCCGATGACATACTCTTCAAAATGGTCCCCACAGGAATAACAGTCTCTGGCTCCTCACTTATGAGCACATTTGAGACCAAGAAACCAACAGGCATTGGTGGCCCAGTCTGTAGCTTAAGAAAAGAAGCCGCACAGGAAGGGCCGGCACCCTGAGCAGAGGGCCCGTGTGTGGTAGGAGAGGGTGGTCAGACTGACGCCTGCTGATGTTCTGACCAGGTGCTCGCTGTCTCTACTCTGCCTTCTGATATGGGTAAGAAATTATTCTATGGGCTCAGGAGCCTGCCACAGATGCAAGTAAATGAGTTAAAATTGGCCAGCGCATGCTCTAGGTAGCCAGCTCCCAGCCACCTAACAGAGCTCTGTAGTCTAAGATGTCTTCATGCTGATATCAACTGTGTCTGCTGGTAAGGCTTGTCGGAACCCAACTCTGTGTGGAAGCCATCAGTCCTGTAGAAGGCCAGTGACTCCGTAGGCATCAGATGTTTGACCTAGCTCAGGTGATACTTTCTTGGCTTCCTTGAAGCAAGTGGTTTCAACATGACAAAGTCTGACCAGTGAGCTATAAACTTCAATCTCCCAAGAACTCTGAGCATAAGGCTATCACATTCAACAGATAAAATATAGAAAACTTTGCCTCCTTGGACATTTAAGAAAGCTACAGACACATAGTAATCTCAAATATTTCATGGAAATATTGAGGCTAAAAACTATTTGTCCAACATTTAAATCTAACTGGACAGCTTATAATTTAACTGTCTTCTTGTTAAATTCATGCATGTATTTTTGCTTACACATAGCTTGCAGCATTCCTTCACCTTTCTTCCCATCTTAACATCAAAGCACAGGTGGCCCCTGGCACTGGTATGTTCCATGTCCTCAGTGTCAACTAACACAGGTTGAACATACTCAAAAGATAAAATCATGTCTAGACTGAACATGTACAAATATTTTCCCTGCCATTTCCCCTAAACAACAGAGCACTGCAATTGTCTACACAGGATCTACATCTCCTTAGCATTATGAGTCATCTAGAGACAGTTAAAAGCATCCAGTATGGTATGCATAGGTTACATGCGAATGTTACCCCTGTGTGTATATAACATGTGTGTGATGCAAGCATTGGGTGTGCAGACTTAAGGTCAGTGCACGTGCATGCAGAGGTTCTAGTAACGTGTCTGGTGTATTCCTCTGTGTCTCTCCACCACGTTCCCTTGAGACAGGGTCTGTAGCTGAACCAGAAGCTCTGCATTTCGGACAGTCTATCTGACCAGCAAACTCTTCGGATCTGTCTGTCTTTGATCCTCCAGCGCTAAGGTTCTAGGCACACACAGATTCCCCGGGGTTTCTACATGGGAGCCGGGCATTAGGTATCAGGTCTTCAGGGTTATGGGGCCATCACTCTTATCCACTAAGCCATCTCCCTTTAAAACATCCTGAGTCTGAGGAGGTGCCCTCTAGGGTGGAGTGTTTTCATTCTGACACTATTCCTATACAACAGCTGGGCAGAGCTGACACTCACAGGCTAACTCATAATCTAACGCAATGAACTTTCTGTTGTTTCTTTACCTTAAAGAATAGCATTGGCCTCTCAGTTTCCAACCCTCATCTTCTTAACCCCGATGGCTAAGCCGACCTTCACTCTTTGTGCAGTCCCCTGGCTCTCCTGGACTCTGGCCTAGACCCTGACTTTAGGAATGCTGTATGAGATATCTTCCAAAAGCTTCTCATGAGGTTTGCCTGAGGTGAGCTCAGTGTGCCAAAAACATGGTTGTTTGGTTCTTTGATTTTTCCAAAAAGTTGACTCTGGCTGAGACTAGTGACTCTGTTAGGAGCCTGGCCCCGAGCTGCTGCTTCTGATGTTCAGCCTGTGTCTGTGTCCCCTTATCGCTAGTGCAGATGCCCAGCCTGCTAGGAGCTTGTGGTTTTGCTAAGAGAAACACTGTTGTTCCTCAACTTTATCATCTTTTAGGGGAACCTATTTTCTTGGCTCCAATACAACAACCTATGCTGATGTGGTCTTTCTCCTAACTTTGACCCTCTGGTCATTTTACAGTCCCAGATCGCTTCTCTCTGCATCCTATGCCTACAAACTCCTCTCACAGCAAGCATATTCCATGCTTCTAGTTTTGCCTGGAGCTTGCACTAGCCTTGCATGGAGCTTAGAGAATCCTCACACAGTCTAAGAGCAAACTTTTTTTTTCCTGTGGCTACATTGTATATAGCTAGCTTTTCTGAAACAATCACAGAAGTCAGGAAGGTGCAAGCATGGTCCTCTGCATACAGAACGAGAAACTTATTTATCCAACCTTGGTTGCTAGGTCATCATTCATTGACCTATCCGTGACTTTTAAATAGAAAGAATAACTGTTTCCTCCCAGAAACAGTAGTTTGTTGTTTCTCAGAGAAGAAGGACGTTCTGATGGAAGAGAGTCACGTGACACCATTTGTCTGCCCTGAATCACGTGACACCATTTGCTAACCTGAATCACGTGACTCCATTTGTCTGCCCTGGCTTTTCTGGACCTCTTTCCCTGGTTGTCTCTCCTCATCACTTTCTGTGATCTCTATATATTAAAGATTTTGGTCTTTTCCATTATTAGAACTATGACACTCACGCATAGACAGTAGAACCTGAGGCAAGCGATCATCTCCTCCTCAAACTGCTCTGTGTGTGGGGCCATTTGCAAAACCTCGGCCAGGTTGGGCTCAGGGCTTTGGAAGGTGCTGTTTGATTCCTTCCTCCTTCCCACACAGCAATCTCTGGAACCTTTTTAAAAGACCAGGGAGGTATTATTGCAGAGAGGTTAACTTTGGTGCATTTCCACCCGGGCACTGTTTCCCCTGAATAGACTAGTTAAACGTTAGTCTCCTGCCGGCTTCGGAACTCTTCATTTACTCACAGTCTTTGCATTTAGTGTGTTTCTCCCGTAGATTTATGCCAACATTTTGGGAACTCAACATGGCTATATTCTCTGAAATACGTTTCTTTCATAGAGAATGACAATCCATTTTTAAAAAGAGGCTTAGATCTTAAAATTTACCCTAATATTATAAATCCACAAATACATTTTTATTCTAAGGAAAGTTATAATGTCTGCTTAGATTGTTACAAAAAAAAACAAGGGTAAAGCTTACTAATTTTTAATTTCCTTAGCATTTTCTTTCTAAATGAGGAACAGATTGTGAAGGAAAAAAATTGATAATCATAGCTTGCTAGCTGCTTTGTTAGCACAATCTATTCGTGAGATTTTATGAGATTTGGCTTACAAAGCACTGGTTGATAAATGATTCAATATTTAACCATGATTTACCTGTACCATGTAGAAAAAATTATGCTGATGGTGCTGAAATCACTGGAACAGAGATTTTTACATCCCACGGAACATGTCAACATAGTGTTGAGTGTGAATTGCTCATTTGGGACGTCGGGTGTTCCTCTTTTTAGGATCCAGGATTATCTCAATATATATGGCTGGTAGAAATAAACAAAGTGAGCCCAGTGTGGTGCCTGGTGATAAAGACCAGCAGTGAGGGATGGAAGGGCTCCCTCACTATCTCTAGAAGACAAAGAAGTAGATTCCAACCCAGTGGGTGGGATGAGCCTGGAAAATAGAGAATCATTCAGACCATGTGGAAATCAATAGAGCTCAGTGAAACGGAAGATGAGACCCAACTTTGTCCTTTAAAGGAATGACTCAACTTGGCACTTAGCTCTTTTATAAGTTCTAGCTACCTGTATATGTACCTAAAAGCTTTATTCGGCTAAATTAATGAGACCCAATGTTACAGTTTAGGAGGCCTCCATCTGAGACTGCTTCTGTAGACATTGGAAAGGTAATACCAACACAGAGTTCATGAAAACTAGCACAGAAAATCAACAGATGAATGTGAAATTTACCTTACTGACTTCAGTGAACCAAAGAAGACCTGCAAGTAACCACTAAAGATGGTTGAGTCTTATCTGAGCCTAGAGGAACTAGGAGATAGCTGGTCTTATGCCGTCAGAGTTCTCCTATGCGGAGCAATAAACTCCACATTCGTAGAAGCCTGTTTGTACTTGATACCACTATTTTATGATTCCTGATCCAAAGGATGTTTTTCATTAAAATGGATGTGTTTGTGTGCACACACGTTCGTGTGTGTGTGTGTGTGTGTGTGTGTGTGTGTGTGTGTGTGTGTGTTTACAAATGTCACTAAGCAATGCACATGCTGGATTTGTTTACTTCCATGTGTGTGCACATATGTATTCATTATATATATATTTATGTACATGGCTTGGTTCATTGGAGAACAAGAAATTTCAGATGCAGTATGGATCCATGTAAGACTCTTAATGAGGCAAAGTTGGTGAACTGGGAGAAATTGCTGGCCTTGCTGGAGAGGAGGCTGGGGAGAATTTTCAAGGTCTGTAGTCCGTTGTCCTAATATGAATGCTCAGTGGCCGGGTAGTCTGTCTGTCTGATCTAAGGACTGTAGGCCGGGTGACTACCTTATGTGTTATTAGCCTGATGCATCCATGGCCAACAGCAAAACCTGGCTTTGCTTTATCTCCTTTCTATAAATTCCCATCAAGGTAACCAGATTTGTAGTCTCATCCAATAAATACACCATACTCGGGTCCTTCTCAAGGCCCAGGGCATTTTACTTGGTGTCTGGGCCAAGAGTTAAAATGAGATTTCAAGCCCCTTAAACTGATTCTGGGCCTTGCAGTTAGGCTGACAAATGACATTATTCTTGTAGGATCCAGCAAGTGCCAAGGTCCTTATCCTCAAAATCTGATGGCTTTGGATTTATAGGAAGGATTGAACTTCCTAAAGGCAATATAAGCAGCACCACCCGAAAAGCCTGGCTGTCATCATGTTGGGCATATTTAGTGTGATTTCCTTCAACTTTGTAGGGTGGCAGATAGCTTGAAAATTCTAATGTTCTTCGCATAATACTATGAAATATGGATGTATTTAATTTCACAGTTTGAACTAGGAACAATTTTACTAGCAGAGTAACTATATCACAGGTATTGCAACATAAAATCACAACACTTGTGCATTCAGAAGCAAGCTCTGCAGAAAGTGCGGGCTGATGTTTCTGAGCTTTGCCATTAATATTCATTTGCTGCTTGTTCATTTGTTTTGTTGTCTGCCTTGAAGACAAACAGCAGAAGCCACCAAACATTTTAGAAAAATTGATGGGAGGAAAATTTAAATTTGAGAACATTCTATCCATTAAGTTATTGCTTTCCTTTAAATTGGCAAGGCTGTCTTACTCAGTTTTAGAAAGGAAAATTCTTGGACTATGGCATAAGCTGTGTAATGTTTGGGAAAGGAATTTGGGATACAGAAAGCGTTCCATAGGACACAGTTTAAAAAGTGTGCAGTTGAGTGTAAGCCTCTCCTGGGCCTGCATTTTGCTTTCTTTCTCTGTCCTTTTAGGTGTGCCATTTTTATTTCCATTTTCTTTGTACTTCTTCCTTCATATAATGCTTGGAATACTGCCTTAGAACCATGTAGGTCTTAAATGAAATTTGATTTCTTTCAGAATGCTGTGATTTTTAGCAGAAGATATAAGTTTAAAGTAAATTAAGCAATCTAAATTACTGAAGAGACACTGGAACCTTATAAACCCATAAAATCTTGAAGAGTCAACTGTAGGAGTGATAGGGACACAGGCAGAGGAAGACATTTAGTACAGTTTAGTAGCTCCATCTCTCTACTAACCTGGCTGCATCAAAGGGAGTAGTAGCTCTCCTCTACAGCTGGCCTTGCTGAGTCTCCAGCTGTGTCTGAAACACCAAAGAGAAAACATCTAGTTGGCTTGGAAGGGCCATGAGGCCTACCCTTGATTAAGAGTAAGAAACATCTCTGAATACAGCTCTCTCAGGGATGTGTTCCCTGAAGGAGGGTCATCATGGCAGTGATGGACAGCATAGGACTGGAAGGGGGTGGGGCTAGAGGTGCTAAAGGACCAGTGTCTCCCACAAAGGAAGCTTGTGTCTTGCCCTAGTATCTGCCATAGTATCTTCTGGGCACGGGCCTCTCCTGACCTTGTTTAAGGCAACGAGATGGCTTGACACTGTCTGCGGCTGACTTGAGTTCCTGGCCATTGCCTTGTAGTGTTCGGATAATAGACCAAAACCTTTTAAGAACATCAGGGGACCAGATCTCAGTGGAGTGGGAACATGATATGGATTCACAAGGAAGCTCTAGATCCAACACTGGCAACTGGAACCCAAACACTTCTAACTGTACTGGTCTTCAAAGCCCAGAGAGCAGCTGAAACAATCGGTGCCATTGGCTGTGCTGGGAGCCGACGGCAGTACTTCCTGAATGTACTTGAAGATCTACATTTGGGGTCTTTTTAAAAAAAGAAGATTAGCTCTATGATTACATTTTTATTAGCCAAGTCACACATATCTTGATAGATATTTTAAAAAGTATCATAGGTTATAAATAAAACGTGTGTGTACCTTCTTTTATTTCTGCTGAGTATAGACTAAGTCTGCAACTGTCTAAGAGAGCTTGCTGAATCTGAGCTAACGGTATGACAGCCTCACTGCTTCTCCTGTGGTGTCTGGGAAGTTTCTCTGCTGGGCCTGTTTGACTGCGCCTGGGTTAGCTCTTCTTACTACTTCCGTTCTCGTGCACAGCCCAGCTCGTCTCCTGGACTCCAGACATTCACACCCTCGGAGAGAACTCTCTCACTCAGCTTTTGGGCAACTCTTGGGCTGGCCGTAGGTGAGGCCCTGTCCTGTCCAGTTAGAATCCAGGTGACAGCATGTGAGAGACAGTCTCTGTACTGGGCTCTTCTGGTTCTCCTTCACAACCCAACACTGAGCTGTATTTAGAACTGATTTGATAGAGGAGTTCAAAGACACCTATCTGCACCTGGGATCCATGCACAAGTTTTCTTTCCCCCTTTTCTGTCTTGAATCAGAAAATGGCTTCAGCGTGTGATGGCATGGCGGACCCATTCATTCAGAGCCTATTTCATTAATTCTTCCTGTAGTTCATTTTAAGGATTCTTATGAAGTTCATCCCCGTCCCAGCGACTCCCTGAGGGCTCAGGGTGGTACCCTGGCTTGCTGCAGTTGGTGGAAGCCGAGGAGGTTGGAGGCAGCGTCCTCAGTGGCTGTGCATCTGTGGGAGGGATGGAGCTGGAGCCCCACTCACTCCTTTCCACGCTTTTCTTAAAATGCTCTTGATCTTGCCTCCCTCTCCCACTTTGCTGGGACGCAGGAGGTATGGAAGGGTGACCCCATTGTGGCCTTTGTGAGAGGTGCTGGGAGGGATCCGACCTTTTCCATATTTCTTTTTCGTGCCCTTGGCTGAGGCCCAAAGTCCCACAATTAGCAATTCATTCTCTCAATTTAAGGCTTTGGATTTTCTAAGATTTTCAGCAGAAATAGCAGATTGAGTTTTACGAACCATTTGCATCTCAGAGGAAATGTATTTCATGCTTACTAGATAACAGAATTGGAGTCAAGAAGGTGAAAACATAATTCAGGGTTCTGAGTTCTTAGGAAAAAATGTGACAAGAAGACTAAAAGTTGGCAATATTACAGGACAGTGTGCCTGGTTTTGTGGCATTTAATGAGAACTGACCACTTCTATTCTCTACCCCGACATGTTGCCTGGTCTATGTCTATTTTCTATTTCTTGACAGAAAATATTCACTGATTAGGCAAAGTGTGCCCCACATAGAGTAATTCCACCTGCCCTTTTTTGGAACAGTGCCAGGGTTGAAGGGTTGTGTTGGTGAGGGAAGGAAGCTGAAAACTTACGTAGGAGAAGTAATGCTACTTCCAGCTCAGAGACTATGAGAGAAGTAAAGAATGTAAAAACCAAGGACGCTGCTTTTAGTTCCAACCATGATGTGTTATTAGTCCTGGGTTTGCTCTTCACACACACACACACACACACACACACACACACACACACAAACCAGAAAACCTAATAAAATATATGAAGCAGCTCTCTTCAAATACTAGAGAAAATGCAATTCAGAAGTACAACTTCTGAAGGAAGAAAAGCTACTAAGAGATCCCACAGTTAACCTGGTTTCAGTCATGAAGACATATTTTTTTGGGGGGGGGAACCCCAGAAACAAAAAGGGAGCTCACTCAGAGTGGAATATAAACAACTGCATCCATGACAGATAAAGGAAGCATTTGATGGACTGAGCACTGGAGAGAGGGGAAGACAGAGAGAAGACTCCCAACTGCAGCGTGGCAGCTCCTTTGAGAGTCAGCTCCTTTGAGTGTCAGCTCCTCTGAGTGTCAGCTCCTCTGAGTGTCAGCTCCTCTGAGTGTCAGCTCCCTTGAGATATTGCACTGGAATAGGAAAGGCATCATATACTCTGTGAGATCTTGAAAAGTGCATGGGGACCAACAAGCTGCACAGCCCAGAGCCAAGATGAGGACAGACTGCAGCCCTAGCTATCTATATTGTTGGTCTCAGTCCAAAGGTAGATGCAGCAGAGGAAGGGGAGGGATGATCTAGACACCAAAAGCTGCTGGAACTACCTCAGAGGGTACACACATCTCCCACCTGTCAAAACAAGCATGGCACTCTCTTAACGAAGGCAATACATACGGCTAGACATTCTGAAAAATCAAGAGAGACGGAAAGATGTGATGCAGAATTGGGTCTAGAAATGACCCCCCCCCCAAAAAAAAATTAGAAAAGAGTTGTTGTAGGCAGAAAACTGTTACAAATATGCGGAGGGGCTTAAGGAAAGAATAAAAGTGTACAGTGGGAAATAGTGCAGACATAAAAATGAGTGACAGAATTTCTAGGACTAGACTGTTTAGTGTTTAGAATAAAATGACTCATGGAAAGAGAGTAATTAAAGGTCATGGGAGCCGGGCGTGGTGGCGCATGCCTTTAATCCCAGCACTTGGGAGGCAGAGGCAGGCGGATCGCTGTGAGTTCAAGGCCAGCCTGGTCTACAAAGTGAGTCCAGGATGGCCAAGGCTACACAGAGAGACCCTGTCTCGAAAAAAAAAAAAAAAAAAAAAAAAGGTCATGGGTACAGGAAGAGAAGCTGAAAACTAATCAAGAGAAAAATTCAGACAAGCAGAAAAACAGGCTCTACAGTTGCCTGTGCATAGCCCAAATATCAGAAAGAGAAGGGGATGAGAAAGAAAATGGATTCAAACAATTTATCTACAAATTTGATGGAAATTGGGTTTCTCTAGTAAAATCCAACAAAACCTAAATAGGATAAACACAAGGAAAATAGTCCTCCGTTCCCCCGGGGAGTTGCTAGCCACCAGCCCGTGAGGACAAAGGGAGCAGAAGCGATGTATGAGAAAGAGACTCCTCCAGTTTCTGCCATGCTCAGAGAACCATCCAGACGTGGTGGACTGTGACCTTAATAACAGGGTCTTCCCATGAAAGAACATATATGCCAAATGAGTGAAAACCAGAAATAAAATCTTCTTTTAAAAATTTATTTTGTGCTTGGTGCAGTAATCCCAACACTCATGGAGGCAGAGGCAGGTGGATCTCTGTGAGTTCAAGGCCAGCCTGGTGTATAAAGCAAGTCTGGGACAAACAAGACTACACAGAGGAACCCTTTATTCAAAAACCAAAAGATAAAAATTATTTATTTGTGTCTGCGTCTGCGTGTGTGTGTGTGTCTGTGTGCCTCTGTGTGTGTGTCTGTGTGTCTGTGTCTGTGTGTGTGTGTGTGTCTGTGTATGTGTGTGTGTCTGTGTGTTTGTGTGTGTGTGTGTGTGTGTGTGTGTGTGTGTGTGTGTGTGTGTTGGCCAGCCACAACAAGCATTTGGAGGCCAGAGGACAAGCTCCAGGATTCAGGTTCCTCCTTTGCCGTGTGTGTTCCTGGATCAAATGAAAGTGCCAGGCTTTGTGCTAACTGCCTTTATCCACTGAGCACCTTATAGGTCTTCAGTAACAAAATCTTAGAAACATTGACACAGGGAAAAAACATGGATACAGGAAATTAAAACAAACAAGGAAATAATAAACTTAAAACTTGCCACAACAACAACAACAAACCTGGACTGGGGTACCACTAAGTAGTAAAGTGTTTGTACCATATGAGTGAGGCCCTGGTCCCATTGCCAGCAATCACACATTAACAGTACAAATAATTAACAGACAAACCAAAGACAAAACACAAGTTGTCTTTAAAATGCTGAGTGAAAAGCAACAAAATCACAAATTTACCTGTGGAGCCATTGGCTTGAAACCGGTAAACATCTGTTAGTCCACTTTCTACTGGTGTAATAGGACATCACAGGCTGAAGAACTGGACAGATGTGTAAGCAACTGATTCCAGAGGCTAAAAACCTAAAATCTGGGACTATGTCTGCTGAGACATACCTGACATCACACAACGAAGGCAATTAGAGGTGCAGAGAAGGAGGCCAGGAACGGAGGTCATCTTTGCATGAGGAACCGAACCCAGTGCTGACGGCATGAGTGCGTTCATGTATCTAACTGGTAGTTTGAGTGAGAAGGGTCCCCATGAGCTCACGTGTTTGAATATGTAATCCCCAGGTGGTGGGAACTATTCTTTTGTTTGAAAGGATTAGGAGATGTAGGCTTGTTGGAGGAAGCATGTCAGGAGGGGCCGACTTTGAGATTTCAAAACGTTAGCACTATTCCCAATGCTCTCTCTGTGCCTTTCGTTTGTGGATCGAGATGTGACCTCTCAGCTGCCCCTGGCACCGCACCTTCAGTCTGTCTTTATGAACTATAAACTTCTGAAACTCTAAACCTAATTAACACTTTCTTTTATAAGTGAAGCCTAGTTATAAGCCTTAGTTATGGCGAGCTTTTTCTTCACAGCAGTAGAAAAGTAACTAAATGTACCAAATTTCTTCCAGAAGCCCCCTACAACTAACCCTGCCACACAGCAGCTCAAGCTCCCAACACTTGACTTTGGAGAGCAATAGCTTCTAAGAATACCAGTGAAAGCTCAGATCTAGGAAAACGGGTGAAAAGCACTGGAAGTGTATATATCTGAGTAAATTCATATACACACTTATTTAAAACTTCCTTCAGGCTATATACTCAACTGTGAAGACTTTGGGGATGTATCCCCAAGTCAAAGGGAAGTGATGTTTGTCTCTCTTCGTCTAGGTTACCTCACTCATTATAATACTTTCCAATTCTACTCATTTCCTTGCAAATTTTATGATTTTAGTTTTCTTTACAGCCAAAACCTACCTTTCTACTATGGGAAGACCATGAAGGTAAGGGGCAGTATGATACCAGTGCTATGAAGGGGGGATGGGGGAAGTGGGGAGGCGAGACTTTAACTGTAGAACGGACAGGGAAGGTAAAACAGAGGGAGAGGGAAGAGAGAGGGACAAACAATTCAAGGACATTTGGATAAAGCTACAAAGCAGCATTACTTTATAAGCTTACTTAAAATGCACACACACACACACACACACACACACACACACACACACACACACACACACCATATTTCCACTAGTGCAATACTGGCACTTTTATCTTGAGAGTAACAAACAGCTGTATGGTTGGACTTAAGGCCCTCTCCATAGGAGGGCATAAATGCCTGGTACTGCAAACCTAGCCAAGAACCAATGAGACCATAGAGGAAAATCCACTATTGCCCCTTTCCTAAGCCATGTAATTTCTAACTGCATTCTAAATACCTCTATACCTACAAATAGGTGGAGCTCTCAACTCGCGTTAAAGGAGCCCCTTTCTGCTGCAGAGATCTATAAGTAACTAAGCACGGGATGCCCAGCCCCAGCGGATACATCTGCAGCACAACCATTGCAACTGGGGCTCCGATAGCATCACAGCAGAGAGCCAATGGGCCAGAGCTCCTGAGGACACATAGTGTCTTCAAGACGCGACAGGGAAGCTGCCTCCATGAGATTTTTTGTCAATATCGCCTTGTAAACAAGACCTGCATAATGCAGCAGTCAACGTGGACGGGGGGAATTTCACACGGCCACACCTCTGGATAAAGACCCACAGAGAACCATGGCCCAAGAGGAGGAGAATCGGCTTTGTCCTGTACGAGCCTCCAGCTCAGTAGACGACTGTCTAATTCCAAGTGTCAGCCTAAAACACATGTACATTCAAACAGCGCTAAGTGGACTCAGTAGGTTATACAGAGAAATATGGGTATGTATATGTAATAATAATAATAATAATAAAGGAAAAAAGGTCATGAATTTGAGAGGGGCACAGGAGAGAGCAATGGAAATGACAGTACTCGTGCATAAAATCCTAAAATAAAAAATAATTAAAAAAAATAAGTACGTTCTGGAGAAATAATAGGTCTAAATATGTAACAAAATTAATTAAAAAATAAAAAGAATTTACCCAACTAACTACTAATAATGTAAGTATTTATTAATATTATATTATAATTCAGGGAATTATGTCCTGAATGCTTTCTATTTTATTTTATCTTATATATAAAATATGAAAAAGTACACATATTAATGGGGTACCATGTAATGTTGTTCTGGAATCTTTAAATCAATTTAACCATATTTATCTCCTCAAATATTTCCTTATGATGAAAAATTTTAAATATTTTCTTCCCAGAAATATCATTATAATTTTGTACTTGAATAAAGCAACTCTTTAATGTGAAAAAAACTTCCTTCCAAGGTTATTGTCTAGTTAGAGCAAAAATATTAACAATTCAGATTAGGTTTATGATGTATGCACAATAAAACCTATGACAATAATAGTACAAAGCAGAGGGCTTGTAAATGGAAGAATTCTGCAATGAAATTATTATACTATTAAAAAATCAATATGCATTCACATGTAGATTTGGTAACTAAGGTATGCGTTGTGAACCCTGCAATCACCCCTGGTACTTCAAAGGTAATCGTCGGATAAAGATGTTAGTATGAAACGCTAAAGCACATTCAAATATCCAAGGAAGAGACAGGGAGGAGAATAGAGAAATAGGATAATAGAGAAAAATAGAAAACAAGTGCTAACATGACAGGCTTGAATCAACGGGTAAATTAAAAGCTACAAGGGAAAGATAGAAATAGACAGTTTGGGACGTGGGGACACATGAGGGGGTACATATTCAGCATGCAATATTTACACATGCCAAAACTTGAACAATAAAACGCAACAGTAAAGTTCCCTTTAACTACAAAAGTGTGCATCTATCTATTTGCAAAATAGAATCATGGCAAAGTGCAGTGTGTACACTATTAAAAGACAAAGTAGACTTGAGGGCGAGAAATACAGTTGGTGAGAAAATGAGATCTTTCACAATGATAAAAGAGTCAATTAACGAAGAGAAAAGTCGTCTCAAATGTGAGTGGAAAACTCAGCACTTGCATAATTGCAGTTGGATGTGTCTGTCTCATCACTCAGCGACTGACAGACTAGGATGGTCAGTGAGAAGGGACAAGGCTTCTAAGGGGGAGCACATGTAAGCATGTAACACGCACAAAGGATGTGTATTCTTATAAAGTATGTACGAGCAAGCATCAGGTTAGGTCATGGCCACAGCTTTGATGAGTTAGCCTGGGTCTGGAGTTAAGAGATGCTGGGCTTTACTGGGGACATATTGCCATGGCTGCTGTGTTCTCACGCTGATGTCTGGGCAGCTGGGTTTGGGGTGATTGTCGGCTAGCTGCTGATTTCTGGGCTTGTCTTTGTTGGATGGGTGTTTTGTCTCTGGGTTTCTGTTTCCTCTCTGGATTTCCGGAGCATAATAGCTGTGTTGCCCGTTTCACTGGCCTGCTCAGCTGGTGTGTCCACAGGGAATGCCTGTTAGGGTTGGAGGCTGGGAAGAGTCAGGGGAGGCGAGCTGGGAGGGGTGGTCTGTAGCGTCCACAAGAAATGTGGGCAGGGGTGACAGAAGCTGCCACTGGAGATCTTCTATAGCGATAGGAACAAGACTGAGGGATTTGGTCTTGAGAGGGAGAGGGAGAGAAGAGGAGAGGAGAGGGAGGGAGGGAGGGAGGGAGTGAGTGAGGGAGGGAGGGAGGGAGGGAGGGAGGGAGAGACAGACAGACAGACACACAGAGGAGATAATGTCTGTGGGCAACCTACATGATTTTCTGTCCTGCACAAAATAAGTAAATCCAAAAAAGAAATATATGAATATCTCAGTAGACTAAGGAAAAATGCCAATTTGTGAAAATTTAAGTAGAAAAATATGTGTCAACAAACTTAAATGGTAACTTTTGTAACTGATAACAGGCTCCATGAAAACCTGCATCAAGTATCATACTTGGTAAGACTTCAGAGTTACTTCTTAAGATAAGGAACAGAATTGTTGTCACAATTTTTATTTGACATTGCAGTGAAAGTTCTGAACAAAGCAATACATATACATATGTATGTATGTATGTATTCATAGACGGAATACTCTTAGAGTTTACCAACATTGCTAATGTTACTCAGTGTTTGCAAAGGCCTTGAGAATTTAAGGTAATTATACATAAACAAATGTTATTTCTATGTACTAGAAATGAAAATCAAAAAAACATTTTTTGAAAATATATATAGTTCACAATAACATCAAAATATTATAAGTTTCAATGTGTATTTAACACAATTTTAAAACTTCCCATTATGAAAAATTTAAAACATTGTTTAAGAAAGGATCCAATAAATAAAAGTGTATTTAAGAAATGGAGACACTTATGAAAAAGAAAATTCTACCTTGTTCTACAAATTTATCTTGGCTTTATTAAAATATTTTTATCAAGCTTTTGAAAGAGTTATTTATAGTCTAATTCTAGTGTTTATATAGGTATTAATAGCTTGGATATTTGAATTACATTGGAGTGAGAATAAAGTTTTAGGACTTAGTAATACCTGACTGAGATCTAGTAAACACATATAAGGTAAGATACTACGAAGCAAATGCACAGAACCATAAACTAATGAAGTACAACAGAAACTTAGAAATCACCCAAGACACATGGTCAGTTGATTTTGATCACGTTTCTATGGCATATCCAACAAGGAAGGACAGCGCCTTCAACAACTGTGGAAACAACTCATCATCGTAGAGAAAGATAAGAACCAAATCTCAACCATCGCCACACAGTACACCACAACCCAACTCATGGACCATAGATCTAAAAATAAATACCAAATCTAAGGGTTCTGGGAAAATTCATAGAAAATAAGCACTTGAAAACTTGGAGTAGCTCTTTATATTTTCAGTCAAGGCACATAGATTTTGAAACACAAAGAAAAAAAGAAGAGAAATTTGGACTTCAGCAAATTCCAAGAGAAGACATTTGTTAAAAACAAACAAACAAAAAACTGCCACCAGACTCCCTTTCCTGTTGGTAAAACATGGGTGTAAAATGAAGAGAGAAGAAATAAGCCTCCTTTAGCCAAGCTTAAAACTTCAAACTAAAGGGAGAGACAGTTTCAAAGGAAAAAGAAACACTGTTTTTAAGGCAGGAAGCCATGGCAATTACAGGTAAAATATAGGTGTCCATTTCTGCCTGAGTTCAGCACCAAACCAGGCAGAAACAAAGACCAACTGTATTTAGGGTTGTATCAGGACTAAAGGCTTGCACCTACCACCCAGTAGTGGAGCAAGCCTTTCGTCCCAGCACCTGGGAGCCAGAGGTGGGTGGATCCTTGAGTTCAATGCCAGTCTACAGACTGACTTCCAGGACAGCCAGAGTTACATAGAGAATCCCTGTCTCAAAACAAACAAACAAACACCAAGGTTAAGAACCTAGAAATCTCTTGATGGAGAGAAATAATTATTGCCTAGTATTTTTTATCTCTCTTAATCATTTCTTCTCTTTTATCTCTCTTTTACTTTCTCTCTCCCTCCTTCCCTTCTTCTTGTTTTTAAGGAAAGATTCATATTTTTATTCCTGTGTATGCCTATGTGTATATGCACATATGTGCACAGCTGTCCATGGAGGCCCGAAGAGGGAGTCGGGGCCCCTTGAGATAGAGGTGCAAAGGTTATGAGATACTGGGTATGTGTTCTTATCCGCTGAGCCGTCTCTGCAGTCTCCTTCTTCCTGTTCCTCTTGCTCTCTCCAAAGGCATAATTCTTCTGAGGGTGGGGATGGTCTCTTTTCCCTTTGTTTCCTCTGCAGTAGGGCATAGCAGGGTGCTGGAATCACATCAGTCAGCAAATTAACAGTGAATGATGAAGAAAGACGTTGACAAATCAGGAGGCTAGGACAAGCTACACACTCATGTCTGAATATACTAATACTTAGGCTCCAAGCTAGAAATTTTAACTTCATTTTTCTGAGATAGGGATGTAGTGTTGGCCCTGCTACACATGGCAAAGTTTATTATCTTGACTTCTCTTAGACGGTCCTCACCAGTGTTAGGGAGCGGCTGCCGAGGTGTGGCCAAACTGAATTCTGTTAGAACAGAGGTGGATTGTAAATCATTAGAGTAAGAGAAACAGATAAACAAAGCTTCTGTCCCCAAGGTCTCTGGTGTTGTAATGCGTGGTCCGTGATAGGGCTGGGAAATGTCAGGAAGATGACTTTTCTCTCTTGGCTGTGTCTTTACAGTCCTTAGCATTAAACACCAGTTGGCAGAGAACACTAATGAACAATAAAACAGTAGGCTTGTGTCTGTGCCACCTACATGGCACGCATACCAAACAGGTGTCTTCCAGTTTCAGGTGCCCAGGAGAGAAGCTTGGGGGAGTGGGGCCTGTGCACTCTGCAGCAGCGCAGATAAGTGGATTTCCCTGGAACTCTTCCAACCTGGCTTTCAGGATGCCCCTGCCCTCGTGTGGTTCCTCTAGGTGTAGAAGGCCGGAGCTAAGGCCCAATGGCAACAGCTGCTGAAGATTCCCTGCAGATGAGAGTGAAAGTCAAATTTGCTTGCACATTCAAAGGGGATTAGCAACAAAGTATGTGGATTTCTTCCCTGGATCTTTGCAGTAAAAAGTGTATGTTCCTTGACTAATAATGACTTTTCTCTCTTCCATCATGTCTTTCTGACCAGAGCTCCAAGACATTGTGCTTTGTCATTTGTTCACTTATGAAAAGGAGAGGAAGCCAGGCATGGTGGCACACGCCTTTAATCCCAGCACTCGAGTTTGAGGCCAGCCTGGTCTACAAAGTGGGTCCGGGACAGAGAAACTCTGTCTCAAAAAACAAAACAAAAAAGAAAGAAAGAAAAGAAAGGAGAGGAGAGAACATAAATATTTGCTAGAGAGGCTGACCGTCTCATTTCGCCTGGGATTAGCTCTAAGTCTTTGGGCATCCCAGGTTGCACCTCAAAGACAGTCAATGGATCACACTCCTCCTGCTAGTGACACATCTGCCCCGACCAAGTGCCACCGTGCCACAGACCTTGGGTAAAAAGACTTTGGTTGCTTTTAAATGTGTAGCAAATAAATAAAAGTTAGAAAACATAGTGTGTGTATGTGTGTCCAAAGCAAACCCAAACCAGCAAAGAGAAGCAAAACCCATTCTTTTGTGCAACTGTCACCAGTGCGCGTTGACTAGGAATATGATCACATTACATACATGTGTGAATGTGTGCAGTTGTATGCTTACTTACATAGACACATCTCTACACACAGTGATGTAGATGTCTACTCAGTGGTTCTCTGGGTGTTTTCATTACTGTGTATCTTCATGAATGTCTTGCTCATGCCTCTCATCATCCTGAAACCTGCACCGTGTGCCACTTCACAGCTAATCTATGTCCTGCCAACCTCTGATTTTCGTGTGTTCAAGGTACACAAGGTTTTCAGCCTTAAACATAGACCTGGAAATAGTTCCATGACTGAAACTTGCATAAATATTTTTTGGTGATTTCAGTGCCTACAAGGCATATCCTTCTAAAATTACCAATATAGCTCAAACTTAGTTTTTTTCAAACACCCAACCTGGAGACAAGAATTTGGGTTTGGGTGACTTATCTAGCAATCGTAGTTAGGAATATAAGATAAAGAAGAGATGCCAAGAGTTGCCTCTACCAGAGAGCTTTAGAAAATAGTATTCAACTGTAACAGGGAAGCCAGTCAGCTGGGGTTTTTATTTCCTCCCGTGACAATTTGAGAGTTACCACTAACAAATTAATCCGCTGCCCCCTGAAGACCAAGAAAACACCTGTGACCACAGAATGTTCATAAGTATTGACCCAGGGAGCCACTAACACTTATGAGAACTGTCTAAAGTGATCTACAGGGTGGATGGAGGAGCCTCTCAGTTCCTTGCCTCTAATAGTTCCTGCTTTTTTTGATAGCTGGGTGGTCATTACAAGATCTATTTTCCAACATTATCCTTTCTTTATCACGCTCCTCTGACACCTAAGCACAATTCTTTTGCCACCCTGGAACCTATAATAGACAAAAACATAGCCACAGCCATCTTTTCTCTATCACAGTCTGTAAGCCACCGTCTATCACTGAGTGTCCTCATAATTACTCATTTGTGTATTTCCATCATTTCAATCCCACTGCCTATGATCCAATTGAGGTAACTTGGCAAAGCTCAGTCCTTAGCTGAAGGCAAATTTTCTTCCACTCTGTACATGTATCTTCTCTCTTCTACATGATCACTTCCTACGTCAGTCTCCCAATGTCTAATATTCAAACTTATCCTCACTGATCTGGTTATCATTACTTGCTGTTTCATTAAAAAATAAAAAACTCAGAAGAAAACTCTGCAAGCTGATCCAAAAGCAGCCATCCTCACCTATCAGCTGCCAATAGCTCCTACCCATGCAAGAATGTTGGCTGCCTTAGTCTTGTCCAGGTGACCGCAGCTACTGTGAGTAATGAGTGAATGCAATGACCATATCATGTAGAGAAGACAGCATTTTATAGCAGGCCTTCCTATCCTCCAACTCTTTCTTTTCTTCTCTTTTTCTTTTTTGTTTCTTCTTTTGTGATGTTTTCAGAGCAGTGGTGGTGGTGGTGCTGGGTGGTGGTGGAGGTGGTGATGGGTGGTGGTGGTGGTGGGTGGTAGTGGGTGTTGTTGTTGGTATTGGTGTTGTTGGTATTGGTGTTGTTGGTGGTGGTATTGGTGTTGGTGGTATTGGTGTTGGTGGTGGTGGTGGTGGTGGTAGTGGTGGTGGTGGGTGGTGGTGGGTGGTAGTGGAGGTGGTGATGGGTGTTGGTGGTGGTGGGTGGTGGTGGGTGTTGTTGTTGGTATTGGTGTTGGTGGTGGTGGAGGTGGTAGTGGTGGTGGTGGTAGTGGTGGTGGTGGATGGTAGTGGTGGTGGGTGGTGGGTGGTGGTGGAGGTGGTGATGGGTGGTGGTGGTGGTGGGTGGTGGTGGGTTGTTGTTCGTGGTATTGGTGTTGTTGGTGGTGGTATTGGTGTTGTTGTTGGTGGTATTGGTGTTGGTGTTGGTGGCGGAGGTGGTAGTGGTGGTGGTGGGTGGTGGTGGTGGGTGGGTGGTGATGGTAGTGGTGGGTGGTGGTGGTGGAGGTGGTGGTGGTGGTGGTGGTGGTGGGTGGTGATGGTAGTGGTGGGTGGTGATGGTAGTGGTGGTGGTGGTGGTGGTGGTGGTGATGGTGGTAGTGGTGGTAGGCGGTGGTGGAGGTGGTGATGGGTGTTGTTGGTGGGTGGTGGTGGGTGATGTTGTTGGTGGTATTGGTGTTGGTGTTGGTGGTATTGGTGTTGGTGATATTTGTGTTGGTGTTGGTGGTGGAAGTGGTGGTGGTTGGTGGTGTTGGTGGTGGTGGTGGTGGTGGTAGGTGGTGATGGTGGTAGTGGTGGTAGTGGTGGTGGTGGTGGTAGTGGTGGTGGTGTGAAATAGGCACCACGTTCAGGGTTGAACACTGTCTCTTACACTCAGCACCTAGGCCAGTTATACATCTCTCCATTGACTGTTACCCACTGCAAAAAGAAGCTTCTCTGATCATGGTTGATATCAGCCCAAGTCTATAGGTATGAACATAAATGTTTATAAAGCATATTGACAAGATGAGCATTTAGCAGAATAGCAACAGCATAATCTACTCTAAGGCCTATGACCCGACGTGGCATTTCTTCTTGTGGAGCAAGACTCCAATCTAGGCAGAAATTGATCAGCTACCTCATAACAGTTATGCCACTGTTGTGTCTACAGACATGTGTTTGCCTGTCAGATCAGTATGGCAGCGTGCAGGGTCCAGGACTGGCTCATACTATTGATTTCTTTTCTTCCCCACTAGCTTGAATACAACTAAGAAAAGCTAGCCAGCAGGGAGGAACGTTTGCAGTCAGGTTGAGATGGATTTTTTTATGTCCTCTATCCAAAGTGTGTGGTACCTTCAGCAATAGCATCTTACCATATAGTTACCATGGCTCTCTTGGTTACCATGCAACCAAGAGCAATGGCAACAGTCTATGGTGTACTGGAGACTTTTGGGGAGTCCCTAGCCAGAAGTCACACATTTCAATTTTTATGTAATAACCCATTTCTTCTGGAAGCAGCATTGTCTACCTGTGCAAGACAATTCTGTTATAATTCTTCTTTAAAGCTATGTTATGAAATTAGCTTAGTAATTCTATTATCCCTCCAATTGTTTTTTAAACTGAGTTGTGAGGTGGTAAGCTGGCTTTTCATACACCCTTCATTGGAGTCCCCATACTCAGACCTGTTGACATTTTATTCTCTGCATCTCAGTAAGCAACTCCATCCTGTCCATTTCTCAGCACAGAGCTGGGAGCACCCATAGGTTTATCTTTCCCCCTGCACTATATCAGGTCCAGTAACGAGCCTCATAAGCTCTAACCCCCAATTACGTACTAAGTCAGCAACCACCTGGCCTAAGCTGCTTTTATTTCTTACCCATTGCTTCTCATCACTGCCTCTTAAGCTAGTTTTTACCTCTGGCCTTTTCTCTCACAACATTTGATATCAGCACTAGGTCCAAGGTGTTTCTCTAAAGATTAAGAACCCTCTAGCACCTGGGATTCGGGGATGGAAGACAGCAGGGTTTGCCTACGTTTGGCCACATAACTTTTTAACCTCATTGTCCACTTGGTCTTTATACTCACATCTCTTACCAGCTTATCTGCTAAACATTGCCCTCTATTTCTACCTCCCTGATCTTCCCTAGACGCTTTATTTAGAACCCCGACCTCCACACCCCATGTCTTCTCACTCCTCCTAACCTCCTGAGCCTCATCTTGTTTTATAAATTTTTGTTTTCTTTTGTCTTGTTTTACTATAGTACCTATCATCAACACAGGTATATTTGTAAATGGAATTCATTCATTCATTCATTCATTTTGTGATGGGATGTAAAGTTTGTTTTCCTACTAAGGAACATTTATTTGGAGCCAACTATCTTCAGATCAGAAGTTAGCAGATTCCTCAAAGGCTGCACCATTTATCTCTTCTACATTACTCTTCCTACTGATTTACCTAAGGCAGCCCCACATTTGTTCCCTCTTCTCTACCGTAACAATAACTCACTTGAGATGTTTGATTGATTGATGTGCGTTCACTGGTCCCAGTGCCAAACATGTGCACACTCCTCCCTTCCCTTCCATTCTCTTTCTTCCCTCCCTGTTCTCCCCTCCCTCTTCCCCTCCCCTCCCCTCCCCTCCCCTCCTCTTCCCTGTTCTCACCTTCCCCTTCTTCTCCCCCTCCCCTCCCCCTTTCCTTCCTTTATGGTCTAAATGACCACATATAAAAGAGACTAACAGGAGCCAGCAAGATGGCTCAGTCAGTAAATCCACCAAACCTGATGACCAGAGATTAATCCTAGGAGCTATATATTAGAAGGAGAGAAGAGTCATTTGCAAAATTGTCCTCTGAACTTCAAACGCACATGTGTACCACACTCAATAAAGAAATAAACGTAATACAAAATATATTTTTTACAGACTAGCAGAATTCAAAAATACTTTCCCAGGAGCTTGGAATTTAATTATAAAACTAAAATGCCATCTGATATGGGACACAAGAGTCTCTGATCTGATGTCAGATGTACGCAAGAAGGAATGTCTTAATTATTACAGACTTAGAGAAAAGTCTATTGGGAGAGGTAAGAATTTTAACCCTGAAGGATGGGTGGGTATATTGTTTGTGGCAATTAATGTTACTTTGGCCACACACAAACCCCCAGATAATATGGTTGAACACAGTAAGTGTTTGTTGTTTATGTTAGCCCAGTGATGACTATTGGGGCTTTTTCTGATCAGTACATCCTGCCCCTAGCAACCGAGATCTTGTCAGTGTGCCTGCAATGCCTTCCCTGTAGATCATGAGTCAGGAAGAGAGAAAGCTTTTAGGCTCTTTTAGGCAACTGTATAGTCAGGCCTAGAAGCCACAGCTGTGTCTTTTAGGAACCATCAGTGGAACCTGAGCACCAGGGCTCACTTGCCTGAATAAAGGCCAGTTACTTTCTGAAAATGAGAGGTCTCTTCTGGAGGGATGTGCAGATAGAAGGGGAGGGCTGTTCAGCAAGCAAGCTAGTGGCAGCCAAGGTGGCAAGCCAAGAGGACGGAGGGTTCAAGAAGGAGAGTGGAGAAGCCAGCCTGTGGGGCTGAGAAGCCATGCAAAAGGACTGTGCCTCGCCACACAGGGGCATTTCTATCAGAAAGCTGCACGGTTAATGGAGAAAACTTGGAATGTCCTAAATGCTGATCAAGTACATAAAATTACACATTATCCACTGCAGAGAGAAATCATTCTATTGGTTGTACTTAGCTTGCTTGAAGATATGTGTGATGCATACCATTTAAATTTAGGATCAGATTATATATAATATTTTTAAATACTTATGTATTTACTTTTATGTGAATGTGTCTGTAGGAGTTCACGTACATTGCATGTGTGCAGGTGCCTGTATCCTCCAGAAGAGGTCATCAGACTCCTCGAAACAAGAGTTTAGGTAGTTATGAGCCACCAAATGGGAGCTAAGAGCTGAACACATGTCCTCTGTAAGAGCAGCAAACACTCTTAATCTGTGAGCTGTATCTCCAATCCTCTAGTAATAATTTCATCATGTATTTCTCTTCTGGATATTGTGTCTTTAGTATTTACCTACACTAGTAAATCTGCCAATGTGCTAGCGCTTAGAGGCTTATTTATGTAGCTTTTATTTCAGCATGTACCAAACACCTGCTAGTGCAGGTACCATAATCAATTCTCAGTACACAGGGACGAGCACAGCCCTGGGTCCTCACTGATATTCCAGGTGTAAGACTGAATCACAAACAAGTAAACACACAGACAGAAAGATTGAGCTAAAAGTGAGGGAGGAGAATTGAGGAATGGCGCTGAGCTGGGATAGCTTGGGGGCAGACAGGAACCGTATGCCAAGTCTGACTTGTAGTTCTCAGTCTGCTGAGTGAGGCATGGGGGGTGGGGGCATTTCAGACAGAGTGTGTCCTGCTAGTGTCCAGACAAAAGGACACGTAAACTTGCAATAGCATAACTTAGGCTACTATCATAATTAGTAAGAGAATGATATGAAAGTGGATTCAGGGAGACCTGGTAGGAAGGTATTTTCAAGGTCCCGAGAACACAGATGCTGGTGGCAGCATCAATCAGAGTGAGAGAGTGGACCTTGTCCAAACAGTGGGTGTGCAGCCAGCTCTAGTGAATTCAACACCTCCAGAAATATGTGGCCCTGGGTAGTTTGTCTCATCTGGCCCCAAATACAGCATCTTATATAGGTAACACACAGGCTTGGTTCAGTGTGACCTTACTCAAGGCATATCAAATGTGCGAGGATGACTGTGAGCGCCTTAGGACTGCTCTGCAGTGGGAACTGTGTTTTCCAGATGTTGAATAGAAAACAGCGATGAGCGTTCTCAACCCCATCATTGCCTGACAAGTCAGAACATTCCTGAAACTGGCATGGAAAAGTCTATGTCTGTGGAGGAGATGAAAACATCAATCAGACAAACAGGTGTGTGTGCTTGGGATTAGCGGTTCCTTAATGAGGTAATGGACCTTTGAGAAGGAGAGCTCGAATTTCAGCAGTTGTCATAAATAGGTCTGTTTACCAGGAAGAGTGTGACCTTAGAGCAGAAACAATGGCACACTGTTGATTACAACAGTGCAATTCTGATTCTGACGGGCTTCGCTGGAGACCGTGGAGGAAACTTCACGCTCCTTTTAATCTCTCTCAGAAGGTCTCCACAGCTCATGGCTATAGTGTTGCTTAAAAATATTTCTGCTCCCCCCCCCCAAAAAAAAACACAAAAGAAATTTCCAGAGATAAATTTAGAGGGGGACTGCATAGCTATAAATATAAGCAGAAGTTACTTTTTTTTTGTCTCCTTATATTTTGCTGGCCCTGCCTCTGCTTTTTCTCTGGTCGGCTGTCTTTTCTCCAACGGACATGGCTCTGTCTTCTCTGTTATTGGGCTTTATACAGCTACGATGAGACAGACCTTCTGTCTAATGCATCCTGGAGACTTCAATGAAGTAGTAACTTATTCTATGTTTTCACAGCATTATGCCAAACCAAAGAAAAAGAAATCCAAAACAAAGCTTTATTTCCTTCATCTCTATAAAACAAAGAACTGTCATATACAACTTTATCATCCAAAGTGAAGACTTTCAGTGTGTGGTAAGGAAGCCCAGTGACAACATTGTAAGTTTTGTCTCAGACTGGCCAGACTCGGATTTCACTCTTATCAACTTCTGGATACCTAATGGCATTATCGTATATCTCTTTAATTTCACACTGTAAGGTACTTTTATAGTAGATGAAAATCTGTCTTACTCCAAGAAAAGGTTTTTAATGTTATTTTAATTTACTATAATTTATTCAGAAAATATCCTTAATGTTATCCCCACGCTTGTATCTTCCTGTTCACACCCTCTCTCCCTCTTCTGCCCTGTTCCCTTCCCCTAGACCTCTGACAGAAGGGGACCTCCTCCCCCACCATATAGCCACAGCATATCAGGTCTCATTCTGATAACCCGTTTCCCCTTCCTCTGTGAACCACTGGGCCTCCTCACCAAGAAGTGACCAAATATGGGGCACCAGAGTTTATGTCAGAGGCAGTCCCTGCTCTCCCCACAACCGTGGAGAATGAACTGTCCATTGGCTAGATCTGAACAGGGATCTAGGTTCACTACATGCATTGTCCTTGATTGGTGCAACAGTTTGTGTAGCCCCCCTCCCCTGGGCCCAGATCTTCCTGCCTTGATGGTCTCCTTGTTGAGCTCCTGAGCCCTCAGTGTCCTTCCCTGCCCCCGTTCTTCCATATCACTGTCAGCGTTCTACCTAGAGTCCAGCGGCAAGTCCCAGCATCTGTCCCGATCCCCTGCTGGTGGAGTCTCTCAGAGGACATGTATGTTGGTCTAATATCCACTATTAAGTGAGTACTATATACCACACATATCTTTCTGGGTCTGGAAGGTTTTGAGAGGTAGAGTTGCCTAGCGCCCTGTTTTGAAAGCAAGAAGAGATGAAAGAAGAGAGACACAAGATTCTTCTTTAGACTGAGTCTTTCTGCAAAGCAGGAAGAAAAACCGGTATCAACGTGGGGACAACTTTGTTGTATTCACATCTATTAGACTTTTACTATATGCTAAGGACTGAACCATATATTTTACACAAACCAGTTCGTATAAAAAAGATACACAATATGTAAGTTTCTTCTTGCACACTAGGAAACAGGCATAAAAAAGCCACTTGCTCTATGCCCCACAGTTGGCAAGACTCAGAGCCGTAGTTCAGTTCCACACAGCTGACCCACAGGCCAAGTACAAGCCATCTGCTCATGTGTGGTAGCTGCCTTCATCTTCAGACAGTCCTCTGGGGAAAGCACTGTGATTTCCACTTTAGCAGGAAGGAACCCGAAGTGGGCAAGGTTAACGTTTAGGAGCTACAGAATGTCCCCGTTGGTAAAGTGCCTGCCATGCAAGGCCCTGTGTTTGGTGAATCCCCCACATCCATGTAAAAAGCCGGGCATGGCAGCTGAAACCCAAGTGCTGGGGACAGAAAGATAGGAAAATCCCAGGGAGGGTGGGGATTTGGCTATCCAGCCTATAGGAAAGGCTTCGGGTTCAGTGCAAATCTGTCTCAAATGGTAAGACAGAGTGTTGATTGAGGATAATGGCTTCTGGCCTCCTCAGGCATGCCTGCATGTGTGTGCACACATGTGTATGTAGACACAAGAAAGGGACATATCTTACAACCTCCCACCCCCCACATAGAGCTAAAGCCCAGCCAAATGTTAGGGGGCAGCTTTTACATTTCCCCTGAGGACAAGGTGTCTGTCACTGGAGGAGTTTTGGAATATGGTCCATGAATGAAGCTGTGTGAGATTTCTGAGACCTTGTGAGAAAACTTCAAGTAAACCTGAGTCTTGTTGCTTCTTTTTTTCCCCAACAACATGGGTCTTTTCTTGGAATGTACATCAGTGCCTCTCCCAGGTGTAGTTTAGTTCAGATTACTTATTACAACTGGCTATTATTTTGATTTATATGTCTCTATGGAAAAACATGGCTTTGCCACAAGCAGCTTGTCCTTGTGATTGTAAAGTCACTCAGGTGGCTCTTCTTAACCCTCAGAGTATAAACTGTCTGATGCTCTGAATCAAGTTGGCTGTCGCATGACACCTTAGTCTACCTTATTTGAGGCCCTACTCTCTCAGGTTCTTGCTGCCAACTAGAGTGGCAAACAGATGGCACCATAAACCAGGGACCTGAATTTGGGTAGGAAATAAGGGCATGGCGACCCTCCTGAAAGAAGGTCAGTGAGCATAGAGGGGCAGAAACCAGGGAAGGCCTCACCTTATGTCGATCTTGTGCGTCCTCTATTTTAAAGAAGGGGGAGGACAAAACCATAGCTCTTAGATTGCTCAAAAGCTGTTTATAGTTGTAACCCCTGGCTTCCAGAAGAGGGGACTTTAGATGAAATATGGGACAGGGTCCTGAAAGAGTCCTGAAAATGCTCATAGACAGGAGGGGGCTCTCCTTGGGTCTCATGGGCATTGACTTGGACTGTTATCAAACTGCTGTCTTAAGGAAAACAGGAGGGTGTTAATCGTGAGGAGGAGAGGCTAATTCCTTGAATGAATATAAACTGGATGATGAAATCTTAAAATTGGTAAAAGAGGCAAAAAGAGATTTTCAGTCAGCACCACTAACAACTACACTTGTGACGATCATGTGTCCCCAGCTCAGTTCTTGGGGTCTCCTTTAGATATGTATCCTCCATTGCCTGAAAATGACCCTGAAGCATTGGGGTGGGAAATTTGATAATCAATCTGACACTGAATTCTCTCCATGTTTTGATAAGGAGTTAGGAAAGCCTATTCTTTTTTTTAAAGCTAACTTTACAACCTAGGCAAGCTAGGGCATGGCAGGGAAATTTGTTTAGCAGTTCCTCCTCGGCCTCATCATGTGCACTTGGTATTTCTTGTGCAATTTCAATAAAGTAAAACCTTTTATATGCATTAACTAATCTATTTGAAACTCTAGAAGATGGGATGGCATTGAACAGTCCTTGTAGATTATCTCAAGAGGCAAGAAAAGAACTACAGCTATTTGAATCCACACTAAAAGAAGCATTTGCGTTTCCTGTGGACCCTTCACTGCCTTTAAACTTACTATTTTCCTCATTTAATTGTCTCCCACAATACTACAGCACCAGAACATAAGCCTTTGGGATGGGTTTATTTATACCATAAGAACCATAAAATATTAACTGCTTGCCTTACTGTTCTCACTCAATTAGTAAACCAGGAGAGGATCCAATGTCAACAATTATACGTGTTTGATCCTTGCTGCATTATTTTACCCTTAACTAACAATCGGTTTTTAGGAACATTACAGAACTCTATGGATTTTCAAATCTCATTTTTGCAGATTACCATGGAGGGATAGAAAAATCATTACCCAGCTGGTAAGCTATGGGATTTTCTCACATAAGCTGAATTCGTGATTACAGAAATTGTCCAACCTTCGCCCATTCCACAGACAGACACTTATTTTACTGATGGCTCAGCTAATGATGTAGGAGGGATGGTTGGTCCAGATAGCCATCAGCCTATTAATACTTCCTTTTCTCCAGCCCAACATATGGAGCTGGCTGTTTGAGTCGTCTATTACAATTAATTCATAATCCCTTAAATATTATTTTAGATTCTGCTTATGTTATAGGATTATTTTCAGCAATACTTATGCACACTTTAATCTCCCTGGCTTTTATTGCAGTAGGAAATAAGCAAGAGGTTACATTAACCTGTCCCATCTTTACTTCTCCATAAGAAAGTTGGGAAGGGGCATGCCTCTGTCTTTGCAGATGGAGCTACCAAAACATCATGGATTCCTCTTTGGTTCCTCCAGTCCTGGGTCATCAAGGGCAATAGTGGAGGGTGGGGAGACAGTGGGTGTCACCAGAAGGTAGCAAATCTCCAGATAAAGGGCAAAAGGAGATGTCAACCTTATCATCAGAAGTCATGTCTGCCTCCCATCCCCGGGGTCAAGTTAGGCCCTATGCACTTTACCAATGACTCTGTATTATAACTGGTCCTTGGGACTCTGTAATAGACTCACTCATTCATCTATAGAAGGGGCTGGGCTTAATTTTTCCTTGGGATTTGTATCACCTCCTATTTGCACAGGAGTCATGACATTTACATTCATATTAAATGCAAATACAGGCTTGTGCTCTGCAAAATACTAGAACTACTAATCATATGGTTCTCTTTTCAAGCTATTCTCTAGATTTTTCTGATCATTATAATAGTGTAACTAGTGGCACTGGACGTAGTTTGGATCTCCGTTCTTGGTAGTAGAGTATCTCACACACTGCTTTCAATGTCCTAGTGTTATGATTTGCTTGTGTATAAGACATTCATGCATCAAACGACAATTAGATTTATCCACAACTTCTAAAACGTAGAAGGGGAAGACGTGTCGGAACGTGGTTCACAGGTGAAGCTGTGGGGAGATTTCTGTGACCTTGTGAAAACTCCAGGTAAACAATCTCTGTTCCTCCATACCATGGGGTGGTTGTGGAATGTGCTTTTGTGCCTCTCCTATGAGTAGCAGATAGGAGTCACTTTAGTTCAGATTTTTCGTTATAAAAGGCTATTATTAGTTTATACGCATCTATGGGAAAATGTGCTTCTGCCATATGTGGCTTGTCCTTGTGACTGCAAACTTTACTCACGTGACTCTTTTTAACCCTCAGAGTATAAACTATCTGATGCTCTGAATAAAGCTGGCGGCTGCAGGAGACCTCAGTCCTGCTCACTTTAGGCCCCGCCTTCTTAGTTTATGCTGCCAACCAGAGCAGTAAACAGAGGAAGGCGCCTCTTTCTCATCTTGGCACCTCCGAATTCCCTCTGGACAAGCTTTTGTGTTATTGGATAAATACTCCTCAGTAGCAGAATTTTGCTCTTCTGTAAAAAAACAAAAAGACATTTATTGATTGATATTTTAATGTGTGGAGCTCAGAGCTAAAAGAGATAGGTGTAAAGTGAGGCTTTCTGAGCCAGACGTGTGAGCCTGAGGACACGGTTGCTCGCTGTCGGTTTTTATGGTAGAGTTGAGGCAGAGTGTGCTCAGGAATCTGGAAGGGTCTAGGGCAGGGAGAGAGGGAGGTACACTGAACCATGCCAGAAGTCTTAACTGGACCATGAGAGGAGCTGGGGGTAGAATGAGAGAAGACTAGAAAAGAGAAAGAAAAAGAAATCTCATGGCTGGTGTGGAAGGGCTATAAAACAACTGGAAGCTGGGGCCAGGAAGCCCATGAACTGGAGAAGTGTAGGGCAGGAAGCAGGGAAGGGAAGCAAAGAGGCCATATCGGGTGATCCTAGAGGTCACATGTACTTTTGTGTGCTACTAGGCACCACAGCCAGCCTCTTGGCCCTAGTTTCCTTTGGATCTGACAATAGAAAGATAAAGAGTGGCAGGCCTGCCCTCCTGGAGCAATGGTCACAACTAAGAAAAAAAGAGAGTCCTGTGATGGAGTAAAATGGCATTATGAGTCACAGTCAAAGGCATGCGTGGGGAAGACTTGAAGGGATGGTGTAGGTTCTAGATCTGAGGGGTCTCAGGGAAACAGGGGCACGGTCACCCCATCAGAGTCTTCCTGGATTCCTTACTGAGGAGAACTCTTTCCAACATTCCTGGACACTTCCCCATATGCCGTCACCTGCCCACATTTGTCAGAAACACTGGAATATTAAAAAACAGTGCAGCAACATAAGTGAAGCCATTGAAGTGAAGCCATTGTTTGAGGTTCTCTGTGAATTAATTTAGACCATAGGGGAAGTAACAAACAAAACAAAACAAAAATAAGAGGTGAGAGTGGAGGCGTAGGCTCATGTGCCCAGAGATTTATTCTTCCCCCAGGAGATGGCTGCCTTTCAGACAGACACCCAGCAGCACCCACTGACACCTGTACCTGACTCCTCTAACCTGGAAAGGTTTGTGGGGTGAGGTGAAGGAGGAAAGGCTTAAGAAGATGAGATCACTGCTGAGAAGATGCAAACAATCTAAAGGGAAATGGGGCGGCCCACTGGACGTCACACTGAGTCTGACCTGCTTTTCTCCCTGCCCAACATCAGACTTGGCGAACAGTTTGTGGCTGGGGGAGCCTGGGAAATCAGCATCACTTTTATCCTTCATCCTCCAGTCAAATGTCAGACACAAATCCCATGGGACCAAAAGGTTAGGCTGTGGTAAATGCCCTCTGTCTCCAATCAAAGGTGACAGAAAGAAGATAAATAGGCTTGATAACCTCGAGAAATTCCATTTCCGGAACATCTTTTGGGATATGTTTCGTGTCCAGAGTCACTTTCACATCCCTTTTGCTGTCACCTGATAAGGTCAAAGGCATCTCATTGCCAGAGACAATTCCCTGTGAAGACACTGCAAACCACCCTCAGCTGTGCTGTTAGACCTTAGAAATGCTCCCAAGAGTCTCTGGGGCTCCCGTGTCTGGATGAGGAGCCCAGCATCAGCTTCATGCTCCACATGGCTGCTGGCCAAACAAACACTTGATTCAACCATACAATGAGTCAGCTAGGCCTTTGCAGAGGGAAAAAAAAAAAAAAAACCAGCAGTAGACAGGACCTACAGCTGTGGGCTAAGATGGGGCTCACCCTGATCAAACAAGTACAAAGCCTTGGTCTATCCCACAGTGGGGGTGGGGGAGGAGAGGGGAAGAAGGAAAGAAAGGGAAAAAGAGAAGGGGGAAGGGAGGGAGGAGGCAGGGACAAAAGAGCAGGGAGGAAGGGAAGGAAAGTGGGAAAGGAAGGAAGCCAAACAAGGGAAGGGAGGAGGATTTGACTTTGTTCCTGAGGTAGGAGACTCGCTCTCTCCTTTTTGTGGCATCCAAAGCCATTTCCTGCTTGAGAACACCAGGATCATAGCAAATATTGAAAGACAGTTCTGTGTCTCGTTGTCTAAGGAACAAGGAGTTTGTGGGACGGGGCAGCCCAGGAGAATAAGCAGAGAAGCACGTGGTGGTGCCAGGAGAGGTGTGCAGGATATGTAGTCATGCGGCTGCCAAGTTTAGCCTTCATGGGGCTCCTTGCACCAAACTTGATTTTAAAAGGTGCGTGCTATGCATGTAACAGTTGCTCATTAAAGGCTGCATGGGAGACTGAGGGCTGGACGAATGACAGACTCACGTCAGGAGTGGTAGTTATTTTCCCCAAGTGGTGGCTAATCAACCATAGCAGGTTATGTCTACTGACCACGGGGATGACCCTGTCCAACCATGACAGCAGCAAACTGCCTTGAGGTACGTCAGCCCCAAGCTCACTGCCATCTGAGACTCCTTAAAGGCTGTGCTGTCTGCATTTTTCACAGCCCTGTCCTCGTCTGCTCCTGCCTGAGCCTGCTGATGCTGGTTCGACGTGGAATCTCTCTGGCTGTAAGATTACTGATGACTGACAGCCCTTGCCTGAGAACACTGGGACTGGCTGTAGCCTGGCTGTGCATGGATGGCTCCCGATGACAGGATTAAGCGCTGACATTTCTCCAGGGACAGCCAATGTTCAGGATGTGTGTCTGAGATACTGTCAGACATGGCAGCCAAGGGATGGCATGTGGGAGTGACGCCTCCTGAGAACGGAGAGCATCACAGAGACCAAGTACAAGGTCTGTGCCTACGAGCTCCTGAGCCCCTTGCTGCTGAGGCATAGCCCCAACCCCTCTGTCTGGCCAAGAAGGTGTCAGTGGGAAGTGAAAGACCCTGTCTTCACCTGCTTTGCATGAATGGTGTTTGTCCTATAATTAAATGTGATCTACCCTAAAAGCCAGCTGGACTCCATATAGATTTGCAAGAGCCGCCAGGTCTGGGTCCAGGGATTCAACTTCCTGCTACCAGTGCCTGATGAGCAATGTGAGGACTACAGAGGTAGGACTGTAATGGGATGCTGGCAGCTCTGGGAACCATAAATACACATAGCTGCAGTGACCAGTGGAAACAATGGCCGACTGAGTTCACAAGCGAGATTAAAACGGAGTTTCCTGATACTTGCCAAGGCAGATTCAGAAGAACATTCTAGGCCTTTGGTAAGGCTAAGAAACAGGTCTTGATTTTTTTTTCTTTCTGCTTTTAAGGGACAAGAGACTCATCCATTTCTCCACAATGCAGTCTTAAGTGGGGTTGAGCTTAGAGGAAAGGGCTTGGGGCTCCTTTGTGCGGCCTGGAAGGTAGGAGTTAGATGTAAGAGGTTAGAAGTGAGAAGCCAGCTTCTGCGATTAGCATCCTCCTCTGTTCACTCATCCTGCATCCACACTGCCACTTTCCCAGCCCCTGTCCCCCCTGTTCGTGGCCTGTAGCATTTTACCTTGCCCATGTGGCTATTCCTCTGGCATTTGCCAGCTAGGGTGACAGCTCTTTGGAAGAAAAGAAATGAGGCCTCCCAAAGGAAGCTTCTGGTTACTGTAATTACAACCAATGACAGAAAGCAACTGCCGTGAGAACTGCGGTGCTTCCTCTCCTGTAGGTGAATGCGAGTGGCTCTTCTCCCCTGTGCTCTGCCACCCTCATGGCTGTGAAGGGCTGGGCTAGGCAAGCAGCCTGCCTCCTTGCTGTGGGGCTCCCCAGCCATTCTATGCTCAGTATGGCTATTGACAGTCCTCTTCTTACCTTGGGCACCTTCCTGCAATCTTTAGGCACCGCTTCCAGAAATCCTAGTGTGAGTACAGGGAGGTTGCCAGTGACTCCTGTGGACAGACGGCCATTAACAATTGTACCATGGTGGAGGTAGCTCACAGGGACACTTCAGTTTGTGGAACGGGACAAGGGGGCCAGAATGCGGTCATGAAATCAAAGGGATGATCATCAGGCTCGCAGGCTGCTGGTTCTGCCACCAGTTCCTCTCCCGGCTCCTACTCCAGGCTCCATGATAAACTCTTGTTGTCCCACATTCAGTTGCTTGGGGGATCTGGCAGCTCGTTTTTGATGCCCCGTGTTTTCTAACATCTCGCCGCCTCCGTCTGCCCTGGCTCCTTTCCCTCTCTCTCCTGGTTTCTTGAACATCACTGCAGGCTGTTCTGTCTGCGTAGGGAAGACACAGAACTGGGAGAACAGAAAAATAAACTCATTCCCTTGCCACGGTAGCCTGAGGGAGGCCATTAGGAAGCAGCTAGTCCTGGAGATGTTTCTAATGAGCCTGCTATAATTGTGGCTGAAATTTTAACATCAAAGGTTAAAGAATCGCGGTTTTGGATAGACTTTCTTTTATTTGCAATTATCACTGGGAAGAGAACGTATTAGGCTCTGCTCAGGGCAGCACTCCTTAACCCAGGCTGGCCTTCGCTGTGGTGAGCGGTTGAAATGTACTGTTCCGGACTTCGAGAACGCAAACGGGGTGAAGTGGGAGGAGCTCAGGGGAAAGCTCAACAACGTTCAGATGAGGGCATAGGCGGAAGTTCTAAGGCAGAGCGGCTTTCCACCTCGAGAATTCTAGTTGTAAAGTTTGCATTCAAGAAAGGCAGAAATGGATGAGGTATGTGCTTCAGGAAGCTGCGTAAACCTGAGGGCTCTTTCTAAAGGCCCCAACAACGGCTTCGAGAGCATGAGAGACTAGGATTGTTGAGAGCATGAGAGACTAGGGTTGCGGGTTTGTAGAATTGGGGCTCGGAAAAGCTGGGTTAGGTCTTGTGATTGCTTCCTTGGCTTGGTCGTGTGATTCTGCCCTTTGGGCCTATCTCAAAGCGCAAGATGAAATGATAGTCACTGATGCCCTGACGCTGACTGCTGAAGCCATGCCCTCCCATGTTGTGAGTCGGCTTAGCAACCTGCCCAAGTGCTGTTCGCTTTCGCCTTCACCAGGAAGTGAAGGCCCCACACGATCGATCTTCTCTTCTCTCACCCGCCTCTCACCCACCTCTCTTCCTAGCAGCCAACCCTTTTGAATCTTTGGATTAAACAAATCCAAGCATCGCTCTGAACAATGCCCTAGTGACCTTAACCCTGAATGGCAACTCTGCTTCGCCCACTCTCTCTCTCTTTCTGTGACTCCTTCTCCCAAGCCTAGCAGCTTGGGCTCACTTGATAGCAAATGGTAGCAAATCAGAAGCCCCCTGCTGCTCATAATGATAACACTTCCTGTAATTTGCATGGTAAAAATCCAACTGATTTCAGATAGCATTCGTCAGGACAGATAGGTGACACTATAGCTGGCTCCACGAGGGGAATAAATTACCACCTCTCGTGCCAGGCCAGAGCAGTCATGGGTTTGGATTGGCTGGCGTTCAGTCCTAAACAAAAGCACAAAGTCTTGTCTAATGGAGCAGCGGAAAAAGGATATCTAGGAAATAGTAGCAAGTTTCTCATGGTAATTTATGCAAATACACGCCATAACTCAGCTGAAGAGGTTCAGCCTGTACCAAGAGAAGGGAACAGATACCTCATTACATCTCAGAGGAGTGGGCTTCCATACAAATTAGCACTGGAGAGACCCGGGGTGGTAATTAGTCCTTAGACCACCTGCACCAGAGTCGCCACGGGGTGCCCACTCAGCGCAGGCTTCCTGGCTGTGATGGGGACCCCCTGAATCTGAAGCCCTGAGAACGGGCCTGAGAGCCTGGTTGTAATACTGATTTATTTATTTTTTCCTGGTTAGTGTTTATCTGGGCTGAGTTCATCTTTCTGAGCCCGTACCCAACACGGCCAGTCTCGCCTGTGTCTGGAGGCACATGCAGCTGCCGCTGTCTTCCTTGTGCAAGCTGGAGAAGTGATTTGCTTTTGTTAACCGCAAGCTGATCTCCTCATTTATAAGGTGAGGGATGGCCGGAATTGCTTCTTAGGTGCTGCAGGCCAGGATACTTCTCTGAAGCATGAGCCAATTCTACAGGCCAGACAGACCATACCAGTGGGTGGATGGACGGAAAGCTGTGCCAGATGGACAGCACGCTTACAGCCCCCTGGAATTCTGTTGCCCTCTGGGAACAAAGTAGGGGGCACGTCCACTTCCACGTCTGCATCCCCACATCAGCTCTTCTCACCTGGAAGCTATGCTTTTCCTTTTGCCTGTACTGGCGTGTGTGTTTAGACCCAGTTCCCCTTTTCTTACCACTGGCTTAGTGTTTCTAAAACCAAAGACTTCTGCCTTAAGTTAATTTGTTTTTCGTTATAAGACTGGTGTCTCTTCCATCGAATAATTTGTATTATTTGTGCAATATAGCGAATACTGACAAAGGTACTTTTCTTGTCCCAGTTCTTAATAAACAGGCACTAAACAGAAGACCGCTGGAAAAATGTCTTCTTATAATAGGGATTGGGATGGGGTAACAGAGGGAGAGGCAACAAAATGTCATAACAGCTCAACACATAAAACTAGTATCTATTTATCCAAGAATAGCTTAAGAATTTCGTCATCTCACGTTTGTTTCTTACTGCGATTTTTCATTTGGCAGGGTCTAGAATTACCTAGGAGACAAACCTGGGGCGTATCTGTGAGATGCTTGTTAGGCTGAGTTAATTGGGGTGGAAGGACCCATCCTAAATCAGGGTAGCATCACTGTGTAGGCTGGGGTTCTAGAGAAATGAAAGGTAGAAAATTACCTGAGCCCCTGTGTTCATCTCTTTGTTTCTCGACTGTGGACAGCCCAGCTTTTGCCGCCATGCCTTTCCTGGCAGTCTTTTGTACTTGGAAACTGAAATAACCCTTTCCCTTTCCCCCTTCAGTTGCTTTGGTCAGGCATTTTGCCAAGCAGATGAGGAAGTAAGCAGTATACCTAGTATCTAGGAGGACTCAGCAATCTACGCATTTCACTTCGGGGAACTAGGTTTGGGTAGGTTACGTCATTTATACAACTAACTGTGCAAGGACTTTCTAAGGACAGGTTCCACACCAGCCTTGCCTTAGAATGTACCACATGACCACGTCTCAGTCTGTGCTTCTCAGGGTAGAGTCCAACGAAAAATTAACCAATATTTCATCTAAGTAGTATTCCCTCACCACGACCTCACTGTCTTTATTCCACCTGAAAGTGTTTTCTCACTTTCATCAATGCTGAAAGACAAGACTGAAGCTTGTTTTATTGGATCTCATCAGAGCACCTGCCCTGCTGATGGGTGGGGACAGGGCTCAGGAGAACCACCTGCCCTGCTTCTGAGTGTGGACTGCAGCTCAGGAGAACAACCCGATTTGCTACGGGGTGGGGACTGGGGCAATTTCCTAGGGATTAATTTTTCTAGGCCATATATTGTCTTCCTTTATTCTCCTACAGCTTTTCTTATTTTTCTTTTAGCTGTGTTTGCTAGATATTTCACATATATTCTTAAGATCTTTCTTTCTGCACTTCTCATAAATTCTCAGATTATTTATGTCCCAGGAATAATGAAAGATCACCAAAGAAAGAAGGAAGGAAGGAAGGAAGGAAGGAAGGAAGAAGGAAGGAGTTTTAGGCAGAGGAATATGCCTGGGCAAATGTTCTATGTGCCTCCTACAATGCTGGTGATTCAACAGAGAAATTGGAGTCTCCTCTGCTACGGCTTCAACATCTCAGAAGCCTGCTCCCTTCTTTCTTCCTGCTTTGCATATGCATCTCTATGTTGCTCACATGTTAAGTTTCTTCCAACACAGCCTTATTCAGGAAACAAAACAAAACAAAACAAAACACTTTGGCCATAGGAGACATGGCACTAGGTTTTGACTTGCAGGGTCACTTCTCATCAGGAGGGATGTGTATCCCGTGGGCCCTCAGTGTCAAAGTTCACACTATGAGATGCTTCCTTCTGCTTCTCAGCTAAACTCAGCCAATCAGACCACATGAGCCAAAGTTACACTTGGCCAGAAATGCCCTTGGGAAGACAGCTGTGTGCGTGTGCAGATGGAGAAGAGGAAGGAGTAGTGGGGGCGCATAGGAAAGGCCATTGCACAGGCAAAGTACAAAGGTCAGAAGGTGCCGTCGGCCAGCCCTCTGTATTGAGAGGTGTGTTAAGAAGTGTCCTCGTGTTCCCAGGCCTTGAAAATCACACGCAGCCCCCGTTTCCTGCGTTCTTCCTTCCTCCACATTAGGAGGCATCAGGAACTTGCAGCCCCAGTCATGCTGGCTTTCAGGGGGAAAGGCGGCATTGCTAGACTGCGTGGAATGATCCCCCTAGCTTGTTGCTCATCCAGTGCAGACTCTGGCCAAAAGCCTTCTCTTTTTTCCCTCTGAATTCCTTTCCAGGCCTGTCTTCCATCAAGGCCACGTGCTCTCTCTTTTCTGCTCTTTAGCTGCCCTGCCTTCCTCAGGCTGCAGGAAAGTCCACTTCATCACTTTCTTCCTCAAATCTTCCCTGTCACTGTTCTCTTTGCTCCCTACAGGCCCTCTGCAGGGGCCCGTCTTTGTTCTGCTCACAAAGAGAGTTGTCAGCATTGAAGGCTCTTTTCAGGAAGGCAGGGAGGAGGCTCTTGTTTTTCTGAGGCACAATCAGAGGCATTCTCTGGGCTACCACTCTCTTTCAGGCCTGTGACACATAAACGCAGGCAAGGTATCACATATTCATAGGCTTTGGGTAGTATGGGTGCGGTGGGGGGGGGGGGGGGGGTGGGGTGGAGACAGTTCATCACAGGATGAAAACGAGGCAGAAACAAAGGAAAAGGAAGAGGAAGAAGTGAGAGAGGAGTCTGAGCCAGGGAGACCTCTGGTAATGGTGCAGGTAGCCCCGGAGGCTTACCCTGGGTGAGTGCTTTTCAAGTTAGAATCTTCCAGAGTCTCTGGCTCAGGGGAAGCAGCTGGGCACTGCTGTCCAGAGTGACATCCAGAATGACGTCTGTCAGGTGCCCTCTTGGGCTTCTTGGGGGGCTGATCAAATGAGTTCTGTCAGCACAGGGACAAGCAGTGCCTAGTGGCTGCAGCAGGGTTGCCAGCCCCCAAGGGTTAAAGGCACCACCTGCTGTCTCTCCTGGGCACCCTCACAGGAGCCAAGCCTGGCGCCCAGGGCCAGTGACTCAGCCTTCACTTCTCATTTATTGCTACTATTTCATCTCCACTCTAGCTGAAGTGATCTGGTGGCCGGAGAGTGAGAAGGTGACCCCTGCTGCAGGCTGGAGGTGAGGTCGCTTGTCACCATCAGGCTTTTTCCACTTCTTTGTGCCCTTGTAGCTTCTTAGAACACTCTTTGATGAGCCAATTCTCATTGACTGGAGCTTGCTAGCCTGCTGCAGGAAGGTCAGCTAACACCAGCCACTGCTTTCCTCCCCCATAGCACTGCACAGCAGCAGGCATGTGTGGAGGAGCTCTGTGTTGCAGGGACAGCCCAGTCTCATGCTTCCGAGTCAGGCAATCGGTGAGCTGAGAAGGAGCTGCAGCGGCAGTCTTGAGTCCCAGGCTGCAGAAATTTAGGAAACGCTATTTTGGTAACAACACCAAATTGAAATGCCTGACACATTCTCCCCCACTGGGTTCAGCTCATGCTTCTGAAAGGAGAGCCATTTCTTCACATGCAAAGCTGCAGGGGCGCCAGCCAGCCATTAAAGCCAGGCATGGCATTCACTGTGTGGCTTGGGGCTCCTTTCATAATCCCACTAAAAGATAATTTGTTTAGATTCAGAGATAACAGCCAGTAATTTACTGCTGGCAATCCAGATCCATTATTTAAGATATTAATTCCTGTTAAAAACCGCAAAGACCCTAGGGCAAGGAAAACACATTGAACACAGTAAGTTAATGTGGTCAGAATAATCCATGGAAGCCAATGTTGATCATGATAGCATCATCGTCAGTACCAATGACCACTGCCACCACACAGTCAAAGTGGCCTGAGATGTTGTTTCCAAAGCACTGTTTGGAACCATACTTCTCCCTTTCAATATAATACCCTGAGGTCAGCACTCCTACTGTTTGCTTTTTGTAGACCTAGAAACTGAAGTTTAGTATGTCGGTGAAGTTGGCTGAGGTTACCAGCTAGCAGGTGCGGGCTCCAGAATTCTAACCTCACAGGCTCCTCCAAATGCCCTGGCATCTGTGGTACTAGTTGCCATGTTGTTGAAGTACAGCAAACAGATGGGTCTCCATTCCTACCCTGTGGCTCTATGGCTGCCTTCTGGCTCCTCCATAGAGAATTCCACTTGTGAAAACAAAGTACAAATAGGACGGGCGGCGGAGGCAAGCCACAGAATGGAGGTGGGCACAGAGCACAGACGCGGAGGCAAGCCACAGAATGGAGGTGGGGGCACAGAGCACAGACGCGGAGGCAAGCCACAGAATGGAGGTGGGGGCACAGAGCACAGACACAGTCGTTCTTTCTCTCTGGGCCTTAGCTTTGAAATAGGGCATCTGACCAAATGATGCACAAGGTAGTTCCCTCTAAGCCATAGCTGCTGTTTTGGAGAATTTTACTCATAGGTCATGGCACACACCTGCTGAAAGTCTCTTTTGCTGACAGGGTTCATGGAACATGGAGAAACAACTTCAGAGGGGCAGGAGGCTTCCCAGGTATAAGTTCTACCTATGGTATAGCTCAGGCTTAAGCCTTGTTCTCGGCATCCTGATGTGAACACCTGATGTAAACACCTCTTTGCCTTGGCACCTGAGCAAACAGGTGTCTCCTCAGCCTTTTGCTAGTGTTTGCACTGATGCAAAGACTGGCTGGGGAGGCGTAGCCAAGACTGAGCTCTTAAACCCGAACTTTCTTTTTCGTGAGACTGATGTTACTAGTTTCTTTGAGAAGAAGGTTGATTACAAGAAAGAAAAGTGATGACGTGGGCTTTGCTGGACTTCACAGAAGGGGGACTGAGGGACTTCGAGGTCTGCATAACACATCCCGTGATGTGGTGGGACCTGCTTGGCTCCAGTCACCCTCCTGTTTTGGTCCTGATCTGAACGCATTCATGGTTTTCCCTTTGTAAGATGTGAAGGTCTCCTTTCCAATTGGTGCAGAAAATGCTCCTGTGGTCACATAAAAAGCCATCACTGGGTTGATTTTTTTTTTCCTTTTTGTTTGTCGTGACCAGATACCTGAAAAGAAGCAACTTAAGAAGGCTTAGTTTGTCTTAGGTGAAGGCTACACCACCCAATATGGCGGAAAGTTCTAGCAGCAGAAAGGAGAGGTGTCTGGTTACATCACGTGCTCAATTGGGAAGCTGCTGTCACTTAGCTTGCTTCCTCCTTTTTATTCAGGCCAGGACACCAGCACATGGAATGGTGCCAGCCACACTTAGCCTGTGTCTTCCACCTCAATTAACCTAATCTATAACCCTCATCATGGGCACACGCCCTGAGGTTTGTCTCCGAGGTGACTCTTGGTGCTTTAAAGGTGACAATCAATATTAGCCATTACATAGGGCCTCAAAACCTGGTTTTCTGGGGCCTCTTTATGGTTTTTTATTTTTAGTTCCCCCTGCCCCTCCGAAGTTGCTCCCACGTATGTCCTGTCAGCAAAAGAGACATAGCAGACATGTCATGACTCACGAATAAAATTCTCTTTCAGAATAGGAGTTAAGGCTCGAAGGGACTTTATGGATCATTTTGTCAGATGTCCTTATTTTAAAGACAGCACACGTATGACTCAGGGAGAAAGAAGGGGCTGGGCAGCATCGCCTCTTTAGTTCTGCAGCTCAGCTCGCTGGACCAAGCACAACATGTGCCACCAGCCAGGCTGAGTGTGAGCTCCAGGACTGGACTTGGCTCTGATCAGCACATCCCTTCTCCTTCTAAAGAAGACAGCTTGAGGAAAACTTAGGCACAGCCTCCCCTCTCTGCCCTTCAGTGACCTTCATGAAAGAAACGTCATACCTCGCACCCTTTGTGTATGCTGAGAGTGGAATAAGTGAACTCTCTCACTCTTTCCTCGTGTGTGTCTGTGTGTGTGTGTGTGTGTGTGTGTGTGTGTGTGTGTGTGTGGCCATGTAGTTTATATATGGGTATGTGAGTACGTGTATATTCGTGAATGTGTATATACTGAGTGTGTGTGTGTGTGTATGTGTTGTGAGATGTGTGCATATGTGTGTGTGTGAGAAATTACTCAGTGCTAGCATGTAACAAAGCAGTCTTTCTTCCTATTAAAGTGATTTTCAGCATTCCACGTGCCAAGGACTCAGCACAACCCTTGCCACTTTACTTGTTAGATGTATGTACGTCTCGGTGGCCTCTCCTGCTGTCCACACTCCCAGCACTAGAGCTCTACAGGGAAATCTAGGCTGACCTCTACTGTAGGGATCTTCCAGCACAGCACATAATGACACTTTAAGGGGCCGTTGCTTTCGGAACCCTTCCCACCTGACCCATTTTCCTAATAATGACATCGTCTCTCGGCCACCTCTGCTCTCTTTTCTTTCCAGTCACAAAGTGGCTCCTTTTATGAGTCTGATGACTTGATAATGACTAAGAGAGTCTATTCTGATGGGGACCCCCAGTCTCAAGAGTCCTCGGAGCTACCTAGACATGAGGCTGTGGATTTAGTGTCTAGAATAGTGTCCCCAAGAAGCCTCATCTTGGGAAAGTGACAGAGTCAGCATGAACTCCAGTGGTTCTGACATAAATGCTTGCCTAAGACTAACTGTCCCTCTCAAGTAACTTCCCCACTATAGTGACTGCATAATCCAAATAGAAGTGATTTGGAGGCCTGCGGGAGAGCACATAAACTGCACAATGAGTTTTTTTGTTGTTGTTGGTGGTGGTTGTTTGTTTGGTTTTGTTTTGTGGCCCTGAATTATCTTAGAAAGCAGGGATATGGCTTCCATTCGTCACTTTTCCAGATGTCCATGTTTTGGGTGCAGCCTGAGCCACTTACCTGACCTTGATAATATGAAAATAATGTTATCAGCATCATTTCATTTTTACTTTGCAATGTGCCCAATAAGTTATCCATACCATCTATCTATCTATCTATTATCTATCTATCTATCTCTACTCTTCCTCCTTCTTTGTTGTTGAACACGGCCCTGAGAAGCAGAGGTGGGGCTGTTGCTGCCAATCAGTGCTTGCTCAGTGTCGCCAAATTCATTTTTGGATACTCTCCCAACATGTGCTGGTTCTTTTTCCAGGAATCTGATACACAGAAAGGCAGCATAGCCGTGGAAACATGGAATTTAAGCCTCAGCTAGGGCCTTTTGACAGCACTCCTAGGTAAGGCTAGGGAGATGGCTCAGTTGGTAAAGTGTTGCCTTGCAAGCACAATGCCCTGAATTTGAGGTCTAGAACCTTTGGAAAAAACAGAGATGATGGTGTGTGCTTATAACCCCAGCAGGAATGTGGTAGAGACAGCTGTCTGGCTTGATGGGCAGTCATCAGCCTAGCCTACTCAGCACGTCTGTCTCTAAAAACCAATGTGGCATCAACAGCACCTGAGGAACAGCCAGAATTGTCCACTAGCCTCCACAAGCATGCATGTACATATACGTGAGCCTGCCTCACAAGAACACACACAAAGTTCTTGGATAATTCTGAAAACTCTGAGGTTTGATCGAGAAAGGCACACGGTACAAGGTACATGTGACTTGGAGCTTCCTTGTAGTCACACTACAAAATAAAAGCAAATGAGTGAGGATTATTTTAACCTCAGCAATCTATTCTAACCACAAGTGTGTCACAGATTTCATAATTGATGAGGAGTATTGCATTCTCATTGAGTCTTGGTATCTGATGCGTTTGACACTAATACATCCCAGTTCAGAGCAGACTCGTTTAACTGACTGGGGCATTGGCACTGTGTGGGTGGGCCAGCTTCAAAGCAGGTTATCAGGGATCAGAGTCAACTTCAGGACTGGTTGAAACCCATGCTGTGTCTTTCTCCAGGTTTCCATTTTGTAGATCTGGGTTTGTGTGCCATTGATTCCCCTTCTGAGCAGGTCCAGGTGGTGCCCATTCAGCTGGCACTAGACAGCTCTGGTAGCCATCGCTCCAGAACCACGTCTGAATTATGCTGCTAGAGTGCGGTTCATGGGAGAAAGAGAAATGCCAGAGTAAGACCTCAGCTCCTCACCTCAGACATGGTGGCAAAGGCTGCCCTTTGGGAGTCAGATGTAATCGCTGTGGTGGTTTGAACAGGAATGGCTCCCGTGGACTCATGTGTTGGAATGTTTGGCCCATAGGGAGTGCCACCATTAGGAGATGTGACCTTCTTGCAGTAGGAGTGGTCTCAGTGGAGGAAATGTGTCACTGTGGGCATGGGGTTGGAGGGCTCCTATGCTCCCCTAGTGTGGCACACAGTCTCCTTTTGCTGCCTGCACATCAAGATGTAGAACTCGTAGCTCCTCCCCGAGCGCCATGTCTGCCTGGATACTGCTGTGTCCCCTGCCATCACTACAATGGACTAGACCTCTGAGAATGTAAGGCAGCCACAATTAAATGGTTTCCTTTATAAGAGTTGGTGTTGTCATGGTGTCTCTTCACAGCAATTTGAAATCCTAAGAATATTATCCATGGGAAGATAAACTAACCATCTTGGCAGGAATTTTCAAGACACTTATCCCTTTGGCAGTAGCCAAATTAGACTATTAAGACAATGACCACAAGGAATTGGACTTTCCCTGGGAGTTTCATGTGGAACAGGAAAAGGCTGGGGCCTGATGCTTTTGTGACACAATTCTGGCAACTTGTCAAACCACCTTGTAGGAGAGTCCTGGCGTCACGACTGGTGAGTTGATGAGGAGGAGGACCAAACCTTGACCACAAGTGCTTAGTAATACAAACCTCTTGCTGTCTACTTAAACCTGAACCTTGTAGTAAGACCCCGACGATGAACTTGGGGGCTCACTGGTAGCCCATATTTGTTCCTCTTCCCAATGTGGCCACATTGAGTAAATCTGCTTTCTCTGCTTTTTCTATTGTTTATCTGTTCATCTGGACTGTTAGCACTGCCAAGGCCTAGGCTCTGACCCTAACAACTCTTGTAACACAATCAGCATTCTGATCTGACCATGATTTTATTTGACTTAGAAGACAAAACAGTCACACCCCATGCCCCAAGCTAGGTTCAGTCTCCCATCCTCAATAAGAAAAGAACCAAATTAGTAGGACACAGAATATGGAGATTGATTCAATGTGGCTTCCTGGGAAGAGGAACAAAAAGATCCACCCCCACATGACCCCCAAATCTATCAGGGTCCTAAAATAAGAGTAAGGTTTAAACAGAGGCCCAAGTCCTGGTGAGGAGTGGTCTGACCCATCACTGATCCACCACTGGCTTCAGTCTAGTCCTGTAGGGGTCTGATGGTAAGGAGCTAGGGTGCAGATATGTGGGGGGTCTGATGGTAAGGAGCTAGGGTGAAGATATGTGAGGGTCTGATGGTAAGGAGCTAGGGTGCAGATATGTGGGGGTCTGATGGTAAGGAGCTAGGGTGAAGATATGTTAGGGTCTGATGGTAAGGTGCTAGGGTGCAGATATGTGGGGGTCTGATGGTAAGGAGCTAGGGTGCAGATATGTGGGGGTCTCATAGTAAGGAGCTAGGGTGCAGATATGTGGGGGTCTGATGGTAAGGAGCTAGGGTGAAGATATGTGGGGGTCTGATGGTAAGGAGCTAGGGTGCAGATATGTGGGGGTCTGATGGTAAGGTGCTAGGGTGCAGATATGTGGAGGTCTGATGGTAAGGAGCTAGGGTGCAAATATATGGGGGTCTGATGGTAAGGAGCTAGGGTGCAGATAGAGTTCCCTGGCGGCTGACAGAGGAGGTAGAGGGGCCACACCTAGATAATGAAGACGGCAAAGCGGCTTGTCGGGCTTTTTCTCTGGCTCACAGAGCCCCTGCCTGAAGATGGTTCAGCAAGTTCAAGGCCAGACCAGGATGTGCTTTCCCCACACGTGTGGACCTGTCAGTCTCCCTGTCTTTTTTCAAACTGACCAACCCTAAATTGTGGAAGGAAGATCCTTGAAACTCTCAGACCTCAAGATGAGATGGGGTCTTTGGCTTCCTGAGTCCCACTTCTGCATTGCAGTGCATCTTTCTCTCTGTGTGCCTTGGTGTGTGTGTGTGTGTGTGTGTGTGTATTTATGTGTGTGTGTATGTGTGTGTGTGTATGTATGTGTGTGTCTGCGTATATATGTATGTGTGTGTCTGTGTGCGTATATGTGTGTGTATGTCCCCAATAAAAAACTTTTTTATGGGCTGATTCTATTTGCTGTACCCAAGATTTATCTGCTGCTATCTGTCATAGTCAAGATGTTTCCCGCTTTTTAAGTCTTTAACTTGCAGAGAAACTGAACATGACCAAGACCTCTAGCCAGTAAAGAGCCATTTGAACTGTGTGACATCTTTTAGGAACAAGCCTCTTCCCCCCAACACACACACACACACATACATACACACACACACACACACATACATACACATACACACACATACACACACACACACACACACATACACACACACACACACACTGCTACGGGCTTTTCTATTTCACAAAATGAGATTCCTGGGGAAGTTCCCATTTCTTTGGGGTTCAGTAGTTTGATATATTGAGAACCTTAGAGCACCCACATTTCTGTCGGTACTCACCACTGACTGGTGCACTAAAGGTTTTCTGTAGTGTGTCCAGGGCCCATTGGACACTTCCAGCGGCATCTCTTGATGCATTCATATCTTCTTTGAGAAGTCTGCTGTACTTCACGCTCGGTCAGCTCCTCTCCATCCTATGGAGGAGGCCCTTCCAGGGCCATCTGCTTCCCTCAGTTCACCCTGCACGATGCTCCCAGGAGGACTCCGTGGGAAGATAAGCCCATTCATAGGTCTCCGTTGTTTAGGTACCCTGAACCTTCAAATAAAGCCCAACCTATCATGCTGGCCTTTGAGACTCTCCAAGGCATCCCTGCCCAACCTGCTTCAGGGCATCCGCCATTCGTGCCCATCCCAACTCTGACTGGACAAGCTCTTCTCGGACTCTGCACTCAGTGATGCCTCTGCTGAGAGCCACCTGTCTCCTGGCGTGTCAGCTGGCTGGTTCTGCCTTTAGCTTCAGTTTAAATGTTACTTGTTCCTGGACCTGACAGGACCCGGCAGAGAGCAGCATGCACACGCTACGTCTCCTCACAGACCTGCGTCCTTCCTGCCCCTTACCAAGATCTGTTGCAATGTGTTTATTAGTGTCTCCCTCAGAAAGAGCACATGGGGGAAGGGACATGAACTTGGTCTGTTTCACACTTTGTCCAAGTCCAGAGCCTAGCACAGAGGTAACTGTTACCTGCCTGTGGTCTACCTGGACACTTCTGCCAGGCTAATTACATTAAAGATTCTCTCTGGAATGTGTTTACATTTGCGCACGGCCATTGGGTAATCACAGCCGAGGAAAAGAACTCAGCAGCATTGATATGAACATAGCAGACTGTTCATGGAAAGTCTAAGAAGACAGGCAAGAGGACAGCACCAGGCTGGCTGCACCATGACACCAATGACTAGAGGAAAACGTATCAGTTATTCACAGGAAAATGCTCACCAGGAGATCCAGGCTGATGGCACAGAGGACAATTTTCATTTTCTTTATTTGGGCAAGCTCCTCTGCCATTTTAAATTAAGCTGAATCCCATATGGCTGCTTGCTGTAGAATTTTATTTTTAGGCTTCAGCTATCGTCTCTGGGATGTATCTGTTTCTTTTTATAGCCAGACCCCAGCCATTGATTCCCAGGATTGTCGCGTTCTCTTTGCCTAGGTGCAGCCAGTCCAGGCAGCAGTGACTGCTCCCTCCCAGGGGAGCTGCCTGGAAATACTAGGGGCACCTCAAGGCAGCTTCCCCTCTGCTGCTGCTGCTGTTCCTTGCCTGCCGCAGAGGACCAGGCTGGAGCTTTCTTTGCCAGCGAGGCTGATATATCAGCTGGAATCCCGCAGAGGGGCCCCACCAACTCAGACATTTACGTGTGGGCAGACCTGAGCTGCAGAGCCATTCTTCTTCCTGCCTGGTACTTACTCCGTAGTGGCTTCTTTTGTTGTCCCTGTGCTAAGGGAGTCCTGGGGCCCCAGCTATTGTGAGCCTCCTGATCTGTGTGAGAGTGGTGGGGGGTGGAAGGCACACTGGCTCATCTTGCCTCTTCTCCCTCTTCTTTTTATTATCATTAATAATGAAATATTGAGACCGAGCTGCTAATGAGCTTAAACTGCCCCCCCCCATTAGTTTTTTTTTTTTTCTTCCTTCATACATACTGTCACTTCAGAGTAAATTACTTTTCTCTGCATCTTGTTCAAGGGATATCACACCAGCATGACCCTCCCCTCCCATCCTTGTTCTAATTTCAGGGTTATTCAGTTTCTCCCACTGCAGTTTACTAAGCAAGGGAGGTCGTCCCATCCATCATACTTAAACCTGCGCAACACGTCTTCTCCTGCAATTGAGACATCATTCTTGCTGCACCGAGCTGCCTCTGGCTTTAAACACTTATACAATACACATAGATGTAACCTATAAAAGAGTAAATTCATAATGTATACTGATATCTCTGTGTTATGAGTGTAATGGGAAAATATTTAAAGACTGCGAGCACAGGGAAACATGTTGTGGAGGGAGGCGGGTAACCAAACAGCTGCCTACACCGTGCAACACATCTGCTGGGCCCTGGCTCCTGTTCGCAGCATGCTAAGCACTTCCTTGTCAATTGGGAAATGTCAGGATGTGGAAACAACCGACATTAAGTAGAGATTTTGTGCCAGCAAGACAGCTAGCACCCTCCAGTATGCTTATGTCTTCTGCTCAGAGATGTTAAGCTGGCCTGCGCCGCACAGCTATTTCTTCGAGTTTCCTCTGCCACCCACCAATAGAAGGCACTCAGAGATGCCAGGTGACATCCCAGCTTTGCCTTTCAGAGTTTGACCTTAGACAAAGATCACACCTCCCTCTCCGTGCTTACTTTGTAGTGTTTTGGGGGACAGGATGAGTTAACACATGTGGCACGCTCAGTAGCCTTCTTAAACTTTTCCCCATTAACTTATAATTTCTTCCCAAGAAATTGTTTGCTACCCCAGATTGTATATGCTATATATTATGTACATAATGTATATTAAAAACATGTACTGATAATAAACCATAGGAAAAATATTTTTAAACCGTTCTTTGTTATGTATACGATTTTGCCATTTATTAAAGATTAGAGCAGATTTGCATACTAATGAGATAAATGTGTTTATATATTTTAACACAAAGAATTAAATTTTGACAGACTACTCAATAGTACAGGATTTAGAGCATAATTCAATATTTCCCAGATTTTATCGATATTTTAATTTTACAATCATCAATGCTGAGTGTTGCTTTGCATAAATGCACAGTACATAGTGACAGAAGCATGCCTAGGGACACTTCTGAGGTCGCTAGAAATTCTGTTTCTAATCCCAAGCCAAATTTCACATAGAGATTTTTTTTAATGCAACTCAAGTCAGCAACTCAAATAGCAATTTTAAAAATCAAACATTTTAACATAGCACAACCCAAATATGCACTAATTTGGTACTTAAATGCTGAGGAATGATGTCAGGAAAATATTAAAAAATCTTTGTTTTCTGTAACTAGTCATCGTGATTCTGTGAGAACACAGCACTGGCTGAAGAATTCCTGGTGGTTTTGTTGTCTTTACCTGACGATGCTTACAGTGCAAAGAGCATGCTGCATGGTCAGAAATGCAGTGCAGCAAATGCAGTGCAGCAGCAGTGTTTAACACAGCATTGTCGGACACTGCCACAGGTCCCTCTGGTTTATTACACAGCTGATTTTAGGTAAAGTTTTGCTCATTGTACACTCAGAAACTTTTTGCTGTGACCCTCAAATTCAGTGACCCCAGGTGATGTTGCAAGCCATAGTCCAGGAATATGGGCTTACCACAGAGCCTCATGCTTGGAAAATGCCCAATAGGTTTTTCTTCTTTGCCTTCTCTTTGATATGTGCCCTCTCCTTTGTTATCCGTATGAATCCTGACCCAGACAGTAAACGCTCCCCATCACTCCTTGTCCATCCTGTACACACAGCTTTATGTTGTAGTTGATGAACTGCCAGGGGCTTACCAAGATGATGCAAATCAGAAATCCCAAGCCAGTCTTTATTTAAAATTTTAGTATCTTGCTGTTGTTAACTTTCTTGCCTTAGCTTTTTTAGAAAAAATATTGCAGTATGAAATGATTTATCTTAATTATAGCGCTTTTGGCAACACTCTGGCTCTGTCCTGAGGTGAGCGAGTCCTGGCCTCAGTTTCCCTAATGAGCCCCAGTTCTTACTGTCACAGAGCACATTACCTTCTAGACTTCCTGGCTTTCCCTCCTCTGCTGTGAGTGCTCTTGAACAGTAGACACATCCTCTTTAAATTTGTTTATTATGTGTGTGTGTGTGTGTGTGTGTGTGTGTGACATATGTGTTTGTATGTCAGTTCAGTGCCAGAAGAAGCTGTCAGATTCCTTGGAGGTGATGCTGTAGCCAGTTGTAAGCTGCCCAATGTAAAAGCCAAACGCGGGTCCTCTTTAGGAGCAACTTGTGCTCTTAAAGGCTAAACCATCTCTCCAAGCCCTGTCAGCAGGGACTCTCTGGACAAAATGGCCACCCTCTTTGTACTGTCACTGGAGGGCAAAGGAAGGGTCTATTTAACCCACAAAAGAAGAGCTCATTGGACTGAGCATGAAGGAAAAGCTGGCAGAAAACACATTTGAGATCTCTGTGACCCAGATGTTAGGCCTTTAAATCTCCCTAGCTGATCCATGAAATCCCATCTTGCCCTCCTTGATAAGACACAACTGACTAGGGAGCAGACTAGAGGTGATATTTCTTATGAACATGTTCATCTGGGTAAGGGGGTCCCAGGAAAAGATTAGGCAGCAGAACTCAAATGGCGTAGTTTTTCTGTTTCCATACATGCAAGTAGGAGTGCATGGCAGGGGTGGGGGGGTGGGGGATGGGGGATGGGGGTTGGGGGGTCGGTGCATCTCCTGTGCCATGTGATCAAGTAGAGGCCATTCTCTGTTATTCCATGCAGCGCTTTTGATTTGAGGATAAACAGTAGCCATCAGTCAAAGGACAAGCTGACTCTTTGAGCTCCCAGGACCTTTTGCTAACAGGTGCGTGTAACACAATTCTGTTTCTACCTTCCATGAGCATTCAGGACACTGTTGGGAAATTATGCAATTATTCTCCAAGCTTTGTATTTCTAGGGGAGTCTTAGACCTTTTCATAATTTCAAGGTGAATATATTTTTCTATTAAAGCTAAGAGTCTTTTAGTCCCACACAAATCCTTCAACTAACCCTGTCCTCCTGGCCAAAGCCAGTCAGTGTTCAGGCCCAGCTCCCCACAAGTCACTAAGCAAACCTAAAATTCATCAACATGATACGAACATCTTTTTCTTTTTCTTCAAATTTATTCTGACTTGAAGCAAAGTGTCAGTAGCACTTTTGTTCCAATTTGTTCCTCCAATGTTTGCAAATATGCCTGAAGAATATATTAAAATGTCATAACTTGAAGCGTCAAGCCACTTACCTCTATAAACATGCTTTAAGATCTAGCGTAGCGCTGGAATCTTATTGGAAAGTGGTCTTCAAACTGCAGAAGACAACAGAGAGATCTTAAATATGAAGGATGAGCCACACAACAGGTATGATATCGGGAAGTTTATTACAGGGGAGGGGTAACCCAGGATGAAAGAGAGACACAGCAAGAAAGGAGGAAGGAACAAGAGAGGGAGGTAAGAGAGACATAAGAGGTAAGAGAGAGCCTGGGCAGAGGCACGCTCAGTGACAGGCAGGTAATGACATCATAGGCTGCTAGGCAGACTGGGGGCAATATGCTAACATCTACCAGGAGGAATGATTATTCCAGAATACTTGGGATCCACACCTGATTTAATATGTCTGGCATGGTGCCAGAAAATTGGCATTTTTTAACATGTGTCCACGTGGGAAGTTTAGTGTTGTCCATGTGGCCATGTGGGATGGTTAGTGTTGTACATGTGTCCATGTGGGAAGGTTAGTGTTGTACATGTGTCCATGTGGGAAGGTTAGTGTTGTACATGTGTCCGTGTGGGAAAGTTAGTGTTGCACATGTGTCCATGTGGGAAGGTTAGTGCTGCACATGTGTCCATGTGGGAAGGTTAGTGTTGTCCATGTGGCCATGTGGGAAGGTTAGTGTTGTCCATGTGGCCATCTGGGAAGGTTAGTGTTACAGCATGTGGTGCCCATGTGGGATGGTTAGTGTTGCACATGTGGTATCCATGTGGAATGGTTAGTGTTGCATTGTGTGTCCATGTGGGATGGTTAGTGTTGTACATGTGTCCATGTGGGGTAGTCAGTTTGGTTGTCAACTTGACTGAGTGGGAGATATCTAGGAATCTGCTGTGGAAGAGTTCAGAAGCCTTTGGAACTGGATTGTAGGAGGATTTTGGCAGAGTTTGGGGCACTGTGGAATGCTGCCAGCGGACTCAGGGGATGATGCTGTGGATGACCCAGGAGAGTGGGAGGATGGTAAACAATTGACAGCCGTGGCTGTGCTTGTGAGGTGTCAGGTGGAAATGAGGACTGCTTTGGGATTCGTCTATGCTCCCATGTCACACTTCTGGCAAAAAGCTAAGATGTGTCCATTCATGCTCCAAAACTCCTCAGGGGCTGAATTTAAAGGCACTGGATAGCTTCTTGGTAGAAGAAATGCCATGACAGCCCAGCGTTCAAGAAGCAGACCAGATGCTTCCACCTGCCTTGAGCTAGATTTACAACCAGAGTCCGGAACAAAAACTGGAGAAATATTTTTAAGAAGCATAGCTGTAACATAACAGAAGTGTGTGCAAATTTGTAGTTAAAAAAGACACAGTTGCTAAAAAGCGTCATATCCCTAAAAGGAAGTCGGTTAGACTCCCTGCTGAGACGAAAGGGAAGGTGGCTTGAGGAAACTGTGAAGACACCACCCTTGCTCCACTACAGTTTCAAAGGTGTGAAACTTACACTTATTTCAAAGGCTTTCATTACCGATTAGAACCATAGGCCCTGCTTCTACAGGGCTACCTGGAAAATAATTTCCTTTGGACATTAAAGGCTGCTTTGGACATGGCTCAAGTGGCCTGAATACAGCTTGCAGTAGTGCAGACATTGGTATTATCCATGTGGGGCTAACCCTGATAACACGGAAAATGCAGGAGTTAGGGGATTATGGCAGCTTCCACCAAAATTTCAGTAGAAAGCCCAGGAAATTAGGTAGTATAATGTTCTAAGTTAATTTCTGTTGTGATAAAATGCCCGAACCAAAAGGACTTAAGAGAGGGAGTGCTTATCTGAGTGCACAGTACCAGGTTCCAGACCATCATGTGGGGAATTCAAACCAACAGGAACTTGAAACAACTGGTTACATCCTCATATCCACAGTCAAGATAAGAGATAAATGAATGTGTGCATGCTTACTTGCTTGTGCTCAACTTGACTACTTTGGCATTTTACCACAGTAATAAGAGTCTGGCCAACAGATCAGGGCTGTGGATGCTCATCTGGAGACTGTGGTCTGAGGATTATTGGTGTAGGCTCTGGGAACACCAGTGCTGCCACCGACATTTGGGTGACACCATAAATTTAATGATCTCATCAACACAATGTCCTTGTAGGTCCCCCCATTACAAGAAGCTGCCCCGTTTCTCTTATGCACTCCTCTCTGGTATCTTATTGTGCCATCCTCAATCTATTCTTTCCTACCCAGCTGAAGGGTGGGAAAATGGTGAGGGGCAAGCCTGTTCACCTCTTAGCCATCTTGTCTCACAGGAAGCACGTGTCATCAACTGGGTGGATTCTGTCAGGATGTCACCTAGAAGAAAGGAGGAACGTGTTTGGGTGACTTCGGTTGGCTCCTTCCGTGGCACACCTAAAGGGTGTTTGGATTTTACTTTGTGAATGTTGTTTAGCTAATGGCCTTAACTGTCTTACTTGCATCAATACTGACTGCATCCAAACCTTGTTTCTGTGTCTGTGTCCCTTCCCTAAATAATCGCTGCCTTGCCATGTCCTGTCTGTCTTTGCAGAGAATAGGAGCTCTGACTGTGCAGTAGGGCTTTGAGGAAGGATATCAGCAGGGGTAGATGCATATACTCCTTCAAAGAGCCACGGCCCCCTTATATTTTTAAAAATAATCTATTTCTTTTTATTTTATGTGAACTAGTGTTTTATCTGCATGTATGTCTTGTGAGGGTGTCAGACCTTGGAATTACAGACAGTTGTGAGCTGCCATGCGGGTGCTGGGAATTGAACTCTAGCTCTCTCGAAGAACAGTCAGTGCTCCTAACTGCTGAGCCATCTCTCCAGCTTCCACAGTGCCCTTCTATAAGAGATCCCATATACAGTAATGCTAGGAACTACACCCATACAGTCTCACCAACATGCCATGGCCAGACATGAGCTGACCAAAGGCAGCAGGGAGAGCCTACAAGTCTTCAATGCCACATCGAACTACAGGCAACTGAGAAATGCTGAGGTGTACAACTCAGTGTCAATATCAAATCCTGCTGGTGACACATGCTTCCCATGGGACGTGATGGAAGAAATAATCATGCTTTTTTTTGTCAGTGGGTGAAGAATATAAGCAAATGTAGGCTGTGAAAAGGAAGGAAAGAAATATTTTCTTGCTTGTTTTACTCATGTTGTTCCTTCTACGGTTCAGTTTTGTGTGGTTGGTGTGAGAACTGGAGAATGAGCATCTGGCTGAGGCTAATTTTTGTTACATTCAGGATTCTGACAGACTGAATGGTACCCAACTATATATGTAGGCAGAGGTGCTTAAAATAGCTCTGCCACCACCACACGCATGAAGACACATTATACACAAGAAGAAAAGATGGCATTGTGTGCCAATTAAAGTTCAAGAAAAAGACATTCATGATAAAATCAGCCCCCACCACCACCACCAGAGTTTACAGGGAGAGAGGAAATAGCTGCAGAGTCTATTCTGGCTGCTGCTTATTTATGCACACATCCCTGCCCGCCTGGAGCATCTTCTATGCAGAAAGTCTGAGCCATTTCAGAATAGCGGCCAGCAACTCCATGTACAGAACTCCCCACATTTCATGACAGCTTCCTTTGGGGGCTGTTTATACACAGTTTTTAAAATCTCACATGTAGAGTGGGCACTCCTTGTCCTCAACTTACTGGTAGAAAAAAAAAGATGCACAGCAAAGGTACAGAGTAAGTTGCCCAGCGTCCAAAAAGAAGCTTGAAACTTGTAATGGGTTCAGAATTGACAGAGTTCTGCTTCATGGAACACTGAACACAGGCTTATGTCAGTGAACCTTCAGCCCTAGGATTAAAGGCGGCCATTCCAGGCCTTCTTTACACTGTACCCTACAAGAATGATTTGTCAAGCTATTTCTTATACAACTCTGGGAAATTTTAGGTCAAATAGCTCTTTTAATGATAAATTACCAATGTGCCTAATAGTTGCTTGAGTAAAATCCTACATAAATTTACATTGCAGACATTTAATAATTTGTCTGCAATTGGTGGCATCCAAAGGTATCCTAGAGCCAGGTGTGGTGGCACACACTAATAATCCCATACTTGGAAAGCAGAGGCAGGTGGATCTCTGTGAGTTTGAGGCCAGCCAGGTCTACAAATTGAGTCCAAGACAGCCAAGACTACACAGAGAAACCCTGTCTCAAGACAAAAACAAAGGTGTCCTAGAGATACCTTATGGGTTAAAGAGTTCTTCTTGATGCTTTCAGCTCTGTGTTTCCTGAGCACCTCGTGTATGCGTCTCTCTTGTCATCCAGTGGACTTTCACACCATATCAACAAGTATCTGGCCAAGCCAAAGTTCCTCACAGAACCTTGCCATGACTTATTCTGCTACCTCAGAGAGAATTTCTCTTTCTCCAAATGCCTTATAACCACAATCAATAGAATTCACTTTTCTATTTTGAATTTCAGGCTCTTGCTCTTGCTCCAAGAACCATGTGCTAACAGACATCTAGAAATGTCCACCGAAGCATCATCATGTAAGTTACACACCCTGGGTGGGGGGTCCTTAGTTGTCTGTCTCGATGACCCCAAAGGACACAAGAATGGCAGAAGCAAAGGCGAAGCACCGTCTTCTCTAAAAATCACCTCCCTCCACATGTGCTCACCAAGGACTCTTCTCCATGCTGTTTTTGTGTCATAACAAAATGGTGGATGATCTGGGGTGCCAAGGAGCCTGCTTTGGCATCACTGAGGCTTCTCCTCTCCCTCACAGCATTGGCTGACAATCTGGGTTTTGGTGAGAGCAGAGAGCTGGTATTGTGACCACTTTTTCTTTTGCTTCCCTCCTTCCTTCCCTCCTTCCTTTCTTCTTTCCTTCCTTCCTGTCTGTAAGTCTTTCTCTCTTCTTTTGCACGTTTGATCTTACTGTATTAAGCTCCAGGCGGTTTTTTTTTTTTTTTTTCACCAAGTCACTAAGTTAACATCCTGGACATTTTTGTCCCATTTGCATTTCGCTACGATAGATCACAGTAGAATTGTCACCAGCGCAGTGCTTGAGCATGATCTTCTGCCCTTATCATCTCCTTGGCTTTCACTTTTGTGAAATTCAGCAAGGGAACATGAGGGTTGGCACCTAACGAAGACCCACTGGTTTGTTAGGAAACTATGTTCCTATCAAGAGGAAAAAACTACCTCTGTCTACCAACAGATTGACATGCTTTATGAAGTGCAAGTGACAGCTTTTCATGCAGGCACTAACAACATTACTGGTAGAGGGCTTTTAAAGATAGCTAGTATACTTTATGACATGAAATATATTAAAGTGTCAGTGTTTTAACAAATGTTTATAGAAATACAGGGCAGTCATCTATTGAATTTATTAAACATGCTATGGGCTAATGAGATAAAAGATGATTTACAAATATAGTTACTACTATTTAGAGAGGGTATCTGAGTATACTGAGCATTGATACATAACACGCTTGATTTCTTTTGATCAGCATGGAGTTACATTTTTGCAAAAGAAATAAGTGTGCTTTAGCAATGTTCAGAATTCATTTAGTCAAATTCATTTGTGCTTTTATGCAAGTACACTGATGTGGAGTCTTGCACACTTTGGACTGTTTTGGAGTCTCTGAGAAACTGGTTCACAAACCCAGCTGATGCACTAACATTGCCAGGTGCTTAGCTGTTGCCTTTATTCAACACCTAGATCTGACTCAGGCTGAGGGCTTGGCTTTTCTACGTAGTCCCAATGCTGGCTCAGGGGAGGACACAGAGCGGGCAATCAGAACACATGTCCTGAATAAATTACAGAGTGATGAAGGACTATACTCCAACTGAGATCTGTTGGTCAGCCCTCTTCCTCACAGACCTGAATGGCCAGGACAGAACATCTGTTGCCCAGAACGGCTTCCCAGTGGAGGTAACCGTAAAGAATCAGACTTTTAAAGTAACCACGGTTGGCCAGAAACCCATAGTAGCATTCAGGTTATTAGCTTGAATTCAGCATATGATTGTGGATTCTCTCTGTGGTGAAAGAACACTGCTGAGTACAGGGCCTTTTTAGTGGAGACTTTCATGGCAAGCTGCATTTCATGTATCAATAAATTTTCTTACAAGTTCTCAATATTTTAATGGGAAGCCATCAGTGGTGGGGCACCTTGTCTTGCCTTGCCTTGTCTTGAAATACCTGTGTAAATTTCTGTACACTCCACCTGGCTATCATCCTTCATTTCCCTGACAATCCAGGTTTCTTAAAATCCTTGGTCTCTCCCCAGTGCCCACACAACTCCAATCAAAAGAGGAGGGAAGCACACTTTAAGCATGGAAGATGTTTTATTTTGCTGAGAACACTGAGCACAGGGAGATGTGGTAGATAGCTTTGAAGGAGTCAAAGTGGAAGACTTTCAGCTGTAAGGTTCTAAAACTAAATTTGGGGCTTAATAGGACACTGACTCAAATGAAGTTTATCTGAAAAGCCAAGTACGTTTTTGATATGTTAAAAATTAAAGTGTGAGGAGACAGCGTTGCTGTACTATAGCCCTACCCCAAGCGAGTAGCCGTTGCTCATGTTGTATTTTGTATCCGTAGCATATCTATGCACATACACTTCAAACACATAGATGGAATACGCTACTGAAAGGCATGTTTATACTGTTTATATCATTTTGTATTTTGATTTTACTTTCTAACATTTGCTTATTTCCAATGTGTGTGTGTGTGTGTGTGCATGTGTGTGTGTGCATGCGTGTGGGTGTGTGTATGTGTGTGTGCATGTGTGTGCACGTGTACGTGTGTGTGTGTGTTCTTGCCACAGCATGCATGTGCATGTGGAGGGCAGAGGACAATTTGTGGGTATTCTCCCCTTTCACCATGTGGGTTCTAGGAACTGAACACAGGTCCTGAGGCTTGGTGGCAAGCACCCTGTATACCTCTGAGCTGTCTCAGCAGCCTGGTATGCCCCCCTTTTATCCCCCTGGATTCATTGGTAATTAAAGGCTAGGGTAGACTTAGAGCAAATTATCTGTTTACAGAAATACTGTCATTGGATGTTCAGAATAAGGAACACCTAGGGTTCAAAAGTAGCCTAGAGATCACTTACATAAGCCTGACTGTCTTTCCTGTTCCACAAATTAGGAAAACAATCATCTGGCAGTCATCATCTGCATTTGTGTGTGCAGTGCTTTCCTATGCACCATGGGATATGAGCACAGGGCATGGGGCAGGGTGCCAGCTCCCAATCAGAGCACTTCTCACAGCCTGACTCAGGCACCTGTTAGCTTCTGGTACAGAGTAACATTAAAATTATCTATACTACCCTCTTCCTCTCATAGGGCAGAGAAAACAGGGTTGATGTGGAAAGTAAAAGAGTAAGCACAGAAAAAGCACATGAACAGAGGCTGAAAGACAGTGTATGCTCAGTAAATGTTAACATTAGTCTCTGTGTGAGGAAATACAGTGGCAAGTCCTTCAGCTCTCTCAAAAGACCGAGTATAGGTGTAACCCCATGCCTGGGATCTCAGCACTTCCAGATGCTGAGACAGAGCATTACCCTGAGTTAAGGACCCTGTAACTACACGCAAAGTTCCAGGACAGCCAGAAGCACGTGGCAAGATCTATATCAACCTCCTCTTCCCCGAGACCAACAAACTGGAGACCATGAAGGCACACAGAGGAAGGGGAAGCAGGCTATCTGGGTGAGACCAGACAGGCTGTGGTCACATGATGAGGAAGGAGGTCCCTTTCTGTCAGAGGTCTAGGGGAGGGGAATAGGGCGGAAGAGGGAGGGAGGGTGGGAACAGGAAGATAAAAGCGAAGGGATAACAATCGGGATGTAATCTGAATAAACTAAAATAAATAAATAAATAAATAAATAAGACAAAAGAAGCTTGTGTGTGGAAGCCGTGTGACTGGGGACCTTGCCCACTGTCGTCGTGTGTACATCTGTCCTGCAGCCACAGAACCACCCTGTGTGTGCTTGCTTTCTGAGGATGCCCATGTGCCTCTGCTTTGCAAGCTGCAGAGGGTTGACACAATGTCTGCTGCTTTGCCTTTCACCCCAGTGACCACAAACCACGCTGGCTCCAGTCAGTCACATGTCTCTCCTCTCTGAGGCCAGCCACGGAACAGCTGTTCTGAGCAATTGAGAAGCTCCTCTTGGAACCATCGCCCACAAGCTGCACATGCAGCACAGTGACTGATTAAAAATACAAGATGAAATATTGCAGCCATCAATCCTTCTTGCACATGACTGCCTTCTAATGAAAGGGTAGAGCTTCCAGGGAGAGAAAAGAAATGAAGAAAGGGGTTTTGTCAATTTCAGAGGAACACTTTGATACAATCCTGAAAATTTTTCTTGGTGAAATATTTTCTTTTATTACCCTCCATCATACAACGTCTGTTTAATTTCCCCCTTTTCAGCAGGTATATATTTCAGTTTTTAATTTAAAGAAAACACTGTTGTTCCTCATTGGTTTCCCCACTTCATTTCATTTCCTATTTGCTAGCTTTTCCTTAGAAGTTTTGTAGTTGTTGTTGCCAGAGATGAGCAATTTCTTTATGACATTTTGTTCATTTTGCTCCCCAAAACTTTTGTTTGAAAGGAAGAATATGACCACAGGCAATTTAATTTCCCCAGACTTCAATTTTCACATCTGCCAAAAATATGCACTTTCTCCTTCAACCTCCAATACTTACAAGCATAATACTACTTTTATTAATATATCCATATGTAATATTAAAAATAAAACATCATAGTACAGTGGTACGGCATGAGGCAAGGGTCTTTCTATGCTGAGTCTGCAGGGGCTTCTAGTTTTTATAATAAAAGAACCGCTAGGGTTGTGGAAACAACTCAATAAAGTGCGAGCACTGCAAGACCAAGGGCCTGGATCTTACTCCAGAGCGCATGTGAAAAGCTGAGCCTAGTGACACATTGTGTAATCCCTGAACTAGGGGGCCAGAAAGGCAGACCCCAAGGGCTTGCTGGCCAGCTAGCCTAGCCTAACTGGTGAGCTCCAGGCCAGAAAAAAGCCCTCTCTTAAAATAATGGTGGATGGTTCTAGATGAAGACACCTGGAATTGATCTCTGAGCTCTATAGTACACATACACCCATGTACCCAAACACACAGGCTCTACAGTACATGTACACCCATGTTCCCAAACACACAGGCTCTACAGTACACGTACACCCATGTACCCAAACACACAGGCTCTACAGTACACGTACACCCATGTTCCCAAACACACAGGCTCTACAGTACACGTACACCCATGTTCCCAAACACACAGGCTCTACAGTACAGGTACACCCATGTTCCCAAACACACAGGCTCTACAGTACACATACACCCATGTTCCCAAACACACAGGCTCTACAGTACACATACACTCCTGTACCCAAACACACAGGCAAACATACATCACATACTCACAAGTGAATTCAGATAAATAAACACTTGGGGCAGCGGCCCCTACATCTTTCTCTTCATCTTTTCACTTTTCCTGGAACCCAGTATATCCCCATCCTGTATAGTCAGTCAGAGACTCTCACTTGCATCTTGAGCTCTCTGACTCAGCTGCTCTGCATAGCCACCTGCCTGAGCCCTCACTGTCACCTGCCAAACCAGGCCTCCAGGACTATGTGTTTATTCAAATCAGTAGGGGAACACCTTTGGAGTTCCAGGTCACATGATTCCTGGCACACAGATACTGTTTTAAGTGGTATCCAACATTCCTCTTCACAGAAGGAAATGTTTTATACAGAATTCACCTTTTCCTTTGGGTTCTATTTCTGACGTTAGTATTGGCAGTCATAGGTGACCCACTGAGGGTCTATGTGCTGACTGTTCTGGTGTCACACATCCAACACAATGTTTTTCAAACATAGGATTCGGTTGCTATAGCATTCCATAAGACTCAGGCAAGGATGTAATTGCTGAGAGTGTGGTAACTGTAAGGCTTTATTTTCTTCTGTTGCTTTCAACACCTTAAGAGACGTCCAAACGAGTCTTAAAGCACTTTTCCCCATTGAGGGCAGCACTAGGGGTTCTGTGAATGGAAGCTCAGTACCTGGCTTTGTGAAAAGGTTGTAAAATGCTTCCACACAGAACTGGCTGCATCTTGACAACACATTGATTGCTTGTATATTTCCAGGTGGTGATTGACAGATCTGTGCATATTTGTGCAATTTGGGACCTTTGGGCACGTGCTTACGGGTGTGAGTGTATTTCACAGAAGCAAGCTGGGCCATAAATGTTGAAACTTTATCCTCATCTTTGGATAGAGTAATAAAAGTTTGTAGGCTTAAGAAAGCACTATTCCCTGGAATGGCGATATATGAGCAATGATGAAACTGAGCTAAAATGTACAGTAATCTCTGAGGCCGGTCCAGACCGCGGAGGTGCTAAGTGAGAGCCATAAAACAGAATTTAACACCCGCCACACTAAAAGTCACTTTCAGCCTCTGACCAATTTCACACAGAATTGGGAAATATGACTAATATCAAGGCTCGGGTCCCTGGGGGTGGGGAGTTAAGAAGGAACATGCCAGTAAGAAAAGCGACGGCTGGTTTTTAGAGGGACCAGTGAGAGGTGCTTATGGCTTAACCCAGAGTTCCACCACCCCCCTTTGCTGAACACCACCTCTGCCACTCTTGGATCCCAGCTGTTCTGCAAGATAGGATTTGCAGACATCCCCTGGGTCTGGCTGCAGAATGGGCTGCTCTTTTCCCAGAGGTTTTAATTTGGGAGACAGGAAAGAAGAGCCTTCCCCACAATGCACTTTGTGTAATGTGCACATCACTGTCCCTAAAGACACTTCCCTAATAATGGCCAAAGAGACAATGGCAAATCAATCAACCTTAATACCTGGCAAAGAAAAATCAAGAAATCTAAAACTCTCTTGCCTGCACTTCTGAAGGCAGGGGTTTGTGTGGTATTTCATTATTTTCTCCCTTTCTCACCCTCAGCATTTTCTTTTTATCCTAGTATAAGACTCTTAGAAAAAGTAAACTTTGTGCTCAGTCTGACCATCCCTCTTACCTGCACCACCAACTAGACGTGCACACTAGCACCTGTGGCCGTTCCTCTGCTCTGGTTAACACTCACGGCTTACTGCGGGGAACACCGCCATGACAGGGACAGGCCAGCAGTGGGAGATTTCTACTGAACAGTGAAGCCTGCATTGTGGCTATGAAGCAATACAATTATCTGTGGGCGTGATCCCTGGTGACAGCCGATCTGGATAATTCAAATAGAAACAACTTGCTGCTCGCTGAAGGCTTGGTGCTCAGTTTAGTGAGATCATTGCTTAACTGTCTTAGCCTGTGGGAAGGCAGGGCACGTGTTAGCTGGTTAAGGGAGGGAGGGTTTGGGGGTCCTAACCATGCCATCTGTTAATATGACATGCAAGGTTCACTCTGGGTTTGAAGTCCTGATGTCTAAAATTTTAAAGGAGCAACACATACCTAACTTTCCAGCTGTCTGGGAAACCAGACTGCATATGCTTCTTGGTTTTATAATCTGCCCAGAGAAATAAAACCATCACCTGAACCTGAGTGGTTTGCCTAATTGTATTTTACCCCACTAATTCCAGAGATGCTGGAAGCCCATTCCGATGCTGCCGTTGTCTGCGTGACATCGCCAGCTGAGCCAGACCACTCACCTACACGTGAGGGTTTAAATGCTGATGATGTTCTGCAAGTGCTGCCTTGTGTAGAGGGGGAGAGCAACAATTTGCTCAGCTGCAGAATTCCTCCTCCATCTGCAGGAAGCCTTTGCTTCTGTCCTGGGTAGGTGGCAGAGGGGACCGCCTGTGAGTTTTAGAGTTGATTTGACCTGGTTTGAACCACAACTTCAAAACTCATTCTGCATATAATCTTAGGCAAGTTACTTTGGCCTTTGTGGCCCCATCTTTAAAAAAAAAAGTGGAGGACAATTGTGATAACATCAGGGCTGTTTGGGGATGAAAGTTTTCTCTTGCACTGCGTGTTTTCTGTGACTTAGAGCAGACACCGTGAGGGGTCCTGGGAAAACCACAGTGAACAAAGCAGACAAAATCACCGCTGTCATACAGGGACAGCTTATTGGGAGAGACAGGTAATAAGATTAATCAGGAAGAGAAATAATAAATGCAACAGTTGCTCCATTACCTCTGGCAGAGAGACAGGGATGTGAGTTAGAGAAAGAACCAGCTTCTGCAATATGGCCGAGACGTCTACATTGAATTGGTGTAGACTGAGGTGAGAGAGAGGTCTGAAATGTTTGGAAGAATAAGTACAGGCTAAGTTGTGTGTTTCCCCAAAATATAGATTGTAATCTTAGCACCTGGTAATTGAAATGGGGGCCTTATTTTGAAATATGGTCTTTACTGGAAAAAAAAAAAAAGAACCATGTTGAAATGAAGCTGGTCTAGCGAGTTCTCATCTAACATGGACTTTCTCTTCGTAGAAAGGTGACATTTAGGCCAGGGACATGGCTCAGTCAATGAAATGCCTGCTACCCGAACATGAGGACTGGAGTTCAGGCCTAAGCATCCATGTGAAAAGTCAGTTGTTGTGTCACCTGCCTGCAATCCCAGTCTCCAGAGGTGGAGGCAGGAGGATCCCTGGCTACTGTTGGCCAGCCAGTCTAGACAAATCTATAAGCTTCAAGCTCAGTAAGAGTCTTGTCTCAAGAAATGAGGTGAAGACCAATTGAGAAAGAAACCCAAAATTGGCCTCTGACCTCTACACACAGGTCCACTTCCACTCACATGTACATACACACACACACACACACACACACACACACACACACATACCCCACAGGCATATACAAACAAGATTTGAGACATAGACCCACAGAGGGAGATGCAAGGAAAAGAAAGCTTGGTGATTGGGGTGACATGTCTACAGACAAAGGAATGCCAGGGATTGATGGTGGTTGTGTGACTTTTCCTAGGGAGACATAAACAGACCTGTCCTCACCCCAGGTAAGGAAGGAACCATTGACAGACTCATGTAGTAACTGCACCTAAGTCTTACCTGAAGGACCAGTGACTTTATTGGGGCTATGAGAGAGGGGTTCCTTGTAGATCGTGTATGACTCAAGCCAGCTGCATCACCAAAGAGGCCACCAGCACGGATGGTAACTCATGAGCCTGCGTCCCTGGAGCTCCCTGCCTAACTCTCAGGCCGCAGGGCCGGTAGGACAGCCTCCTCTTGGATGTTCCAGCTTCCCAAGACTTGTGAGTTTTATTTGCTTCCCAAGACTTCTGAGCTTCCTTCCTCTCCGGTTTGGGAAGCTGTCATGCAGAGGAAATGCCACACAACAGCTGGGGTACAGGCTGGAAGGGGTGAAGGGAAACACCCCTCAGTGTCTGATGAGGCATGGCCCTGCCTCCACCTGGATTTCACATATCTAGCTCTAGAGCTGCAAAGAAACAAATTTCTAGGTTTTTAAAAACATTATTTTAAAAGTTTGATTGAGATGTAACAACTGCATGTGTTCATGCCACCCCATGACATTTCTGCACCTTACACAACAAGTAGTGAGCAGAGGCAGCTAACAGGTGTGTCCAGTACATCAAACACTTCTTATATCTTAGTATTGGAGGCATTCAGTTTTCCACTTTGTCAAGCACTTAGTATTTAGGTTTTGGTTATAACAGTCTACTTAGCTAGATAATCCAACTGTTTGCTGAGGTAACAGTATTTCCTAAGGCCCTGAACCAGGAATGTTCCAGAACATTCAAGGAACAGGGACCAGTGTGTCAGAAAGGAACAGTGGTAGAGTAGACTGGATGATAAAAAGACAGATTCAGGTCACGTGTGCCTTTCCAGCCACCCTGAGTCAGTGTTTGTTTGTTTGTTCGCTTGCTTGTTTGTTTGTTTATTGTGGTAGGAAAAATCACAGGTGGGCTATGATCTGACTTATATCATCAAGTTATATTTAGCATGTTCCTACAAGTTAGCAACTTAATACATTTTTCACTGACCCAGCCCACTTTCCTCCTGATAAACACTGGCTGGAAAACTCCCAAGATCTTCAGTGTTTTTACATGCACAACGGTCCCTGTGCTGCTGTGGGGACTAGCATGCACACTCATTGGAGTCAGCAGTTTACGGTGACAGAGGGCTTCTCCATACCTGCCCCACACAAACACTGCCGCTTGTGGAGGTCCCACACACACTGGAGGACCATTCGTTTAAATAAATCTGTTTATTTAGCTTTGGTTCTGTTTTGCATATGTATTCTTTTGGCTTGGCTTTGTGAAGATAATGAACCTAAATTGGTTTCTGCACGGCTGGTTGACCATTTCTGGAGAAACAGAAAAGTTTCAGAACACAAGATGAAAGAGCAGTCCTTGACTGGAATAGACTCGTTTGCTGGAGACGCCTGGGTTACTGATGAGTGGTGAGCTGGAGAAAGGAGGTGCAGGTGTTCTCGTTACAGGATCTCACAGGAACCCACCTGCAGTGGTTTGGGCAGGGTGATGGACAAATTTCACTCATTCAGTCTATGGTTAAGTACCAGGCATTGATAAGCAACTGAATTTGACCCCCTTCACAAGTAATTTCACAAACATACTGTCATAAATGTCTGTCTGCTTTGTTCTCAGCAGATGGCACTATTTGAGGAAGCAGTAGGAATTTGGGAGGTGAGGCATAGCTGGAGGAAGTAGCTAATTGGGGGCAGGTACTTGGCGTATCCTGTCCCTGGCACCTCTCCGTTTCCTGTTTTCTTCCCATGTACCTGAGGTGAGCAGCCCTCCCCCTCCTTATGTTGCCAGGATGCTTTGCCCCATCACAGGCCAAGCTTCAGTGGAGTCAAGCCATGAGCCAACGTAAGTATTTTAAGTTGTCTGTGTCTGATACTTTGGTCACAGGTACACAATAGTCACTAATACATTGTGTTCAACAAGAAAGGGGAGTACCAAAGGGGAGACTCTTCAGTTCTGCTGTGGTATGAGGGAAATCACAGTGCATTTCTCTTGCAATGTAGCTGTGTGGCTCCAGCCACCAGCCCTACGAAGATTCCCAAAAGCTGAGAGCTGAAGCAGGGTGTGTGAGTGGTGAACGGAGCATGACAGAGAGGATTCTAGGAAGTGCTTGGTGATCCAGAGAAAGCAGAGGGACTTGTGGGCAAAGCTGTCCCACAGCCTCAGACACGAGGTTGCGATTAAGAGAGATGATTCCGTCCCATGTGGATGATGAAGAGGGAAGTGGCAAAGATGGGGGACAAGTGGAGTGGTAACTACAAGTCGGGACGATCCTGTCTGAAGTAGAGAGATGAAACATAGATAGAGGTCTGGAACTAGATGGATTTTCCAGCTATCTAGACATGAACGGTTGTCTAAGTAGTACAGACAATACACGTGTTGTACGATATAAAAATAGATGGCTTAGATCATATAGATGATAAAGATGGATACAGACATGGATTTCAATACAGACATATACAGCAAGTCTGCTGGTTGTCAGTAGTAAACTTGAATAGATGTTCAGGTCCTGGAAACAAGGCATCTTTTCAGTTATCAAAGTAACGTGGAAAGGTCAGAGTCTCATCCCCCCCGCCCCCTGCGAGAGACCACACTCCCCGACCCCCGAGACTGGATGGTGCAGCCAGAGGTGCTGTACAACCTGGGTCTGGGTAGAGCTCAGTCAGTGGTGCGGAGATCTCACAGGGTAACCACATGACCCTCACAGAGGAGAAAGAACCTTGCCTCCTGCCTAGTGGCTTACCACTCCGGCCATCACAAACTACCTATGTTGGCAGAAAGCTAGTGGCTTCTTTCTTGTTCTCCAAGTCTGGAACAATGGAACCTCCCGCCTGCTCAGTCCCACTCTTACTTCACTACAGACAGCTGCAGTCCCTTGGGGTCTGTGTCTTCAGTTAGATTTACCTATGGTTTTTTTTTTCTCTCTCAAGTGACTGGATAGGAGAAAGAACCTTTTTAGACATAACCACTACAATTTGAATAAAGTCTTTTTTTTTTTCCTTCCTAAGGAGCAATCCTGGGAAATAGAGTTGCCTTTACATGCCCTGATGGTAAGAGGCAGGAAGTATCTCAAGAGACTGAGCAGGAACCGTCAGAGATCTCAGAGAGCACCTGGGAATCTGCATTTATTCCACAACCTTAGCCACCCTAAGGCTTCACACAGTGTCAAGACCTTGCTGGTCAGAGACCAGACTGCCTATGCCACGTCCTGGCTTTGCCTCCTACTAGGCTGTAACTTTGCAGCATGGCTTTGTCCCATTTTCCGATCTATAAAATGAAGATATAGAAAGTATATGATATATTAGACAGAAGGAAAAAATGAATGTTCACAAAATTTCTAGAACACTTGTTGGCACCTATGTGCCCCATGCACCTTTGCTGTTGGCAGAACTGTTGCCGCTTTGATGTAGACCTTACCTGGAGGACCTTGGGTGAGCCACTGAAGCCACTGAAATTTCTAGAACACTTGTTGGCACCTACGTGCCCTATGCGCCTTTGCTGTTGGCATAACTGTTGCCGCTTTGATGTAGACCTTACCCGGAAGACCTCAGGTGAGCCACTGAAGCCACTGGGGGAATCATTTGTGCAACGAATGGCTTGAAGAACTGAATCCCTAAAAATCTCTTCTGTTGCTAAGTCTTGAAAGTTTGGCCTGGCAATGTTGCCATAAAAGTAAAATCAATAGTTAATGTTTTCACATGAATGACAGTGTTTCCAGAGTCTGTGCTTTTGGGGTTTAAAGACGAATGTCACTGATAATTGGAAAATGTTCTCATTTTCATGAATGATCTTCTCCATTTGCTCCTTATTGCTCATAAATCGAAAAAGTTGTCTGGAACTTCAGTTTTATAAAATGTAAGCGTTAGTGAAGAAATGCGGATGTAAAGGCCGAGACCATTAGCTCTCCTTCGCCCACTCCGGCTTCTGTGCGGTGTTTACAGCCTGCTGGCAAGGAGAATCCATCTCACTCTGACCCTGACCTTTACATAATATTTACTGGATTAGAAAAAACAACCCACAGAGCAATAAAGATATCTGGGCATGCATTTATTATAACACAAAACTGTGCTTCATTTTGGAGAAATCTGTCCCAAACCTGCTCAGGCGAATCAGGCATTAGAAGGTCATTCGCCGCAGACTTAACAGAAAGCCCTACAGATGACTTTTGCTATGGCTGTGATGGCAGCCATGAGGAGAGTAAAAACAAAGCAGGGAATTCTGCATGGAGGCAGAGCAACTGAGGCCAGGAGCAGATGAAGTAAAAATGTTCAAGGTGACCTTGGGTCAGCAGTCAGCTCTGTCTGGGTTCAACACTGGTCCTCAGCCACGCGGCTGATCCCTCTTCCTCTTTATACTTTTTCTTGCCTCTCTGGTCTTTTGACCAAACCCACAGATTCAAGCCTTCTTCACCCCTGAGGGATCCAGGCCAGGCCAGCATCCCTCCACGCCTCCCACGTCTACCCTCAGCCATCGCTGGCCTTCTGTCATCTCTCAGAAGCCCTCCCATCAAAGCTTCATTTGGATGCATCTGGATCAGATAAACAGTCCTCATCCCACCAGTCTGCATTAGCTCTGACAAAATGCCTTATTAAGAAAGGACTTATTGGCTCCCAGTTGATTCTGCTAAGGCCAGGAAGTGGTGGCTGTAGGACGTTGAGACCGCTGGTCACATTGTACCTGTGGTCAGGAAGCAGATGCTGTTTCCTGTGTTCAGTCTGTTTTTTAAGTTTTCATTTGGTCCCAACCCTGAGCTTGTGCCACTGCCCATATTTAGGATGGGTCTTCCTAGCTCCGTACATCAAAACCCCTACATTCCCTTAAGGGCAGAGCCAGAGGTTTATCTCCTAGGTGATTTCGGAGCCTGTCAAGTTGGCCATCAGTGTTTGCCAGCACCACATACTTTTAGACTCCCATCAATGGGTCTCCAAACACTCAGCCAACTTACTTTGCAAACTTGTTCCTCCCTTCAGTAAGTTCCTTTCCCACCATGCACCTGGCCCTCCCCCAGCCCTATCACTGTGCCCAGGCGGCTCCTTTATCCTTTCATGTCTCTGAGGAGCTTCTGCTCTTTAACCTGAAGGGACCCCACCTCCCAGAGGCCACACTTCTGCCCAGTAACACCACCTGGGGCCCAGGGTGTCATTACAGTGACACAGGAAGCAGACCATATTCTCATCACAGCAGGCATCTCCTTTTTCTTGTTATTAATAACTTGTATTCTTAAAAGTTTTAGGTCAGAATATTCTCCACAGTTGAGTGGAGAGTGTGATACGACTTTCTCACATACTCTGGTGCCTCACATTTGACCATGTCCCCTGGAGGGGGAGACCTGATGGCACTCAGAGGAAGGACAGCAAGTAGCCAAGAAGAGACTTGATACCCTATGAGAATATATAGGGGGACGTAATCCCCCTCAGGAACAGTCATAGGGGAGGGGAATAATGGGAAAATGGGGGGGGGGGAGGAATGGGAGGATACAAGGGATGGGATAAACATTGAGATGTAACAAGAATAAATTAATAAAAAAAAAAAAAAAAGTTTTAGTTAGTGCTTATTTAAAGCAACAATATGTTATATATTTTTTCAAAAATAAGCTCTTGGCTCATGAATTGGTTTGTTTTATATATTATTTTAATCCATATCTATTATTTTTATCTATCTCTTTCCTTTAATTCATTATTATTTTTGTCTAACATTTTGAGAAAGTTATCTAGTAGCTATAACATGCAATCTTTAGCTTTTTTCTTCTCCAGTATAGATCCATTTAAAGCAGTACATTTAATACTGGCTTTGGTTACATTTCACCAATTTGGTTACATTTGGTTGTTTTTTTAAACAATCAGTTAAAATGTTTTCTAATTCTTTTAGTAGCTTCTTTTCTGGTGCCCCCAACTCTTTTCCTTTTAAACCAAAGAGTCATTTGTAACTCCATTGCTTGGTAATCAAATACTGGGAGTCCTGGTTGCATTGTCATTGTCTACAATCTTAGTTATTCAAGCCTCTGATGGCCAGAAGACACTCACCGAGTCTGGCTTCACCTCTTCAATGTTCTTTGATTGTCTTATGCACTACTGTGTGCTTAATTTTGGCAAATTGTTGGGGTTTGGGAGAGGCATGTTCAGCAGCGGCTGTGACGGCAGTTGTGGATGCTGATTGACAGTTGATTGTGTTACTCAGATCTCTGGCCATCCTGACTACATCTTTCCTGCTGTTCCTATCTGCTGCTGAGATCCCCAGCCACAACTTTAGACTTGTCTTTCTTCTGTTTCAACTCTGGTTTTACATTAGCTACTTTAGCAGAGTAAATTCCATTTTTAAAAAAACACCTGGCCCCTGAGCACTATGAAATTTCTCTTATTTATACTAATGCCTTTCCTTGACTTTCTTTTTTTAATGTGTGTGTATGTGTGTGTGCATGTGTGTGTGTGTGTTCTTTACAAGATTCTCCACAGCATTGGTTACTGTTTTTCTATTGCTCCCTCTCTAATAAGCTTGGTCTTTGTCTGGGATATCTGTCCCCTTGCCAGTAAGAATGGTGTTTGTACCTCCCTGTTGTCACGGTTCCCAGATCGCATGTCTGTTCCTTCAGGAGTGACAGAGTGCATATATTACCATACTGTGCTCTTCTGTTAGTCACCCGCCTTCCTACTGCTCCTTCGTGGTTTCTCTGGCGCTTAAAGCCTGCATGCTCATTTTATTAAGGTGTGTTATAAAATTAATTCATTTCTACATTCCACCAACATGAAAGCTTAAAACCTTTGTTTTATTCTACTCATCGTTTCCTGTTTTGTCATGAATTTTCATATATATATGTTAGCTTCACAAGGACATTGTTTTTCTTGCTCTATTCTGTCTATATTTGCTTACATTTACCTATAAGCTTGCTTCTCTGCTGCTCTTCATTTTTGAGTATTTTTTGTGCTTCCCTTTGGGACCTATTTTTTCCTTTCTTCCTTCCATTTCTTTCTTTCTTCCTTTCTTTCTTTCTTTCTTCCTATTTAAATTCTGAATAAGTTCTACTTCCTGTAGTCATTTCAAACAACAGGTATTCCCACTAGCTTGCTTTGAGTTTATTTTGGAGATCACTCAAAACACAATTGTCCTGGTGTTTGCCTGGTGAGCTATTGCTCATTTTTCTGGCTTTACCACAAGAGTTCTTTCTCATCTGGTCTGGGAGCTTTCTCTGATATGAACCTCCCATCTTTCGGCCTGTGGGATCTCATGACAACTATATCCACATGGCCAGAATCCTCTATTCTGCTGGGCTTCCTGAGGAAACAACAAATCCATGTGGACCTCATCAATGAACATTCTGGCCAAATCCTTGTCATGACCCCTCCAGTGGAGTCTGTGTGACAGACATTACCACAAAACCCGAGGCGACGACCGCTACCCCTGGGAGAGCCTCCAGGAACTGGGTCTGATGTCCCTGCCAGGAGAAACTGATTTCAGCTTTTCTTTTTCCTCATTGTTTTGAACATCCTGACTATTTTCTCTTTCTGCCTTTGTTTTTACTTTCTTATCAAGAACTTTTCAAATGTAACTGTGTTGCTAGGAGACCCTTAACTTGAAACTGCAGCCAAGGGTCATTCAGCCAAGTTTACCACTAAGTTCCATTCCACTTATTAATAAAAACATGACTAAGAATCAATCATAGTTCATATTATGACTTACAAATAAAGTGTTTAAGTAAGCTCCAGATAGTGGAAAAATAGATAAGAAAAAAAATCCTGTCTTGACTCATAGATGTTTGGCATAATGAGACAACACTGACCTTTGATAAAGAGGACTCATGCACTGATACCAATCTAATAACTTATTAATGATTGTTCAAGATTGATGACAACATTATTACTCTATATCCTGTATTTTGAATTGCATGGAAAAAATGTAACCACAGAAAAACCACCCTCATTTCAAAATGTGTATAAAAACCTAACTCTTGCCTGAAAAATACACTCGGATTCAAACAGCACCTCTGGGTTTGTCTCTGTTTGTCACTCGCCTATCTTTTGCCCACCAACACTTTGAGAACTCCCAACCCCAAGGGCCTATACTCGACTAAGATGGTCCATGACAAACCCTCATACCTGTGTCACCTCATTTTAGCTTTATAGCAACATTCATGTTCTACACGCCAGAGAATGGAATCTCAGGCGTGGTGGTGCACGCCTTTAATCCCAGCACTTGGGAGGCAGAGGCAGGTGGATCACTGTGAGTTCGAGGCCAGCCTGGTCTACAAAGCGAGTCCAGGACAGTCAAGGCTACACAGAGACACCCTATCTTGAAAAACAAAACAAAAACCAACAAAGCAAAACAAAGAAGAAAAGAAAGTTAAATAATGAATCACAGATCACCCATTGGCTAAGAGCTACTACCAGAACTCAGACATGCCCACTTCTGGCTTAGTTCAAAATGAAACAGTTACTATTTACACTCTCTGCATTCCCTTCCCTCTGGGCCATCTCTACCCACACCAGGCTATGCTTTACTGCATGACTTCTCCTCAGAGTGAGGAATGGAGGATCATCTCATATTAGTGACTGCTTTCTCTTTAGTTCAATATATCTGTGTCCTGGTGTCCTGGTTGCATTATAGCCCCTGGCTTCCATGCTCATACTTTGCTTCTTCATGTTGATGTAAAAAAAAAAAAAAAAAAAAAAGCCAACACAGGGTGTCTGTCCATGGTGCTGAACCTACAAAACTCTGATTTAGGTGACAGTGTTCTACTATCCTGTGTCTGCTGACTAGACCTGAAGCAAGAGATCGCAGGCTGGGCACCTGCCCTCAGGGAGTATCTGTCAGGTGGAGAACCACCTGTCTTTAGAGTGGAGGGAATATTAGAGGGTGAGATACACAGGGCAGGGGCAGCTTGCAGGAGGATTTGCCTGCATCCTCCAGCCAGGTAACAGTGGATAGACTGAGATTGAGAGACACAGTGGAGCAACAGAAGGCATCACAGGGTACCTAGACCAGAGAGGGATCATGCTTCCATATTTAGTGTCTATTTCTTGCCTTTGTAGCCATGCCTTGCAGGTGGCAGCCAGTTCATGCAGCCATTACTACTGTCTGCAAGGTGTCTTTGGAGAAACAGAACGGGAACACTACTGATAAAGCAAAGCCCAGGAATGGGACAAAATTATATTAGAAGAGGAGGATTTTGGGTGTTGTAGTTTCAAAGGTACAAGCAGAGGAAATGACTGGATAGTGGCCTCTAGAGCTCAAGAAGGAATGCTCTGAGCTGCCTGTGAAGACTGAGGACTCAACAGCAGAGATATGGCCCTGACACCTTCTAAGATGAATAATCCAGAAGAGTGACTTGCACAAGTAGAGGATGGGAGAAGATAACTGAAGAGCACAGAGATGTCAACAGTAGAATGAAAAAGAAGACAGATTCCCCCCCAAATCCTGAAAAGTTGTGTGGGGAGGTCTCTGTAGCTCACTGGAGCAGAGAAGGTAGTGGGAAGAAAACAAGATACTGCAAGCAGAGGGAAAGGAAACAGGGCTGTGTGATGGGCAGGTAGGTGGAAGAGATGTCCTGAGCGGTTGTCACTACCTGTTCATTGACTGAGCCAAGACAGCAAATATGAACTATTACAGAGAAACCACAAGGCAACTGCCAACAAGCGGTGAGAACTCTAGGGAAACAGGATCCTCATGATCTGGAACCAAGTAAAAGACGGGCTGTCGGCATGAGGATAACGGGTGGTAAACTCAGGATGTGCCTGCTGGCTGGAAAGGTTTCTAGAGAGATTTTGGTACATATCTGATGATCATAAAGGGAGAAGTATTCATTTGAGTCCTGACTCACTTTCTTTCTTTCTTTTTTTTTTCTAACTAATTTACTCAGATTACATCTCAATTGTTATCCCCTTACTTGTCTCTTCTAGTTCCCCACTTCCTCCCTCTTTCACCATATTCTCCTCCCCTAGGCCCATGACAGAAGGGGACCTCCCCTCCATCATATGACCACAGCCTATCAGGTCTCATCCTGGTAGCCTGCTTCCCCTTCCTCTGAGTGCCACCAGACCTCCCCACAAAGAGGAAGTGGCCTGATTCACTTTAAAAGCTTCTCTAACCCCAGGTGATATCACCTCCATTTACTAAAGACTAGTGATTAGAGAACAGAGAGCAAAGTGGGTGGAGTCTGAAGGACACTTCATGAGGCTGAGCATCTCTTCCCACATGTGGACCCTGGAAGACCAGGACCAGGACCACCTGGAGACCTAAACCGCACCAAGACCTCCAACTCAGAGTCCCTGGGGAGGGAGACTAGCCCTCTGCTCCAGGTTTAAGGGAAACAGATTGCCATAAGCGGAGTGATTTTGAGTAATAAAAACTCATTGCCTCATAGTTGAGAGGCCAGAAGTCTGAAATCGAGGTGTGGGGAAGACAACACACCCTCTGAAAGCTGGAAGGAGAATCCTGGCTGATGCTTTCAGCTCTTTCTGGACACAGGTGTTCCTGGCTGGTGGACATCACTGCAGGCTATACCTCCTTCCTCTCCTGGCTCCCGCCCTGACTCAAGTCTCCCGCTGTTCTTCTCTTATGAAGACAGTGATTATTGGGGTATGGTCCCATTTTGAAGCTAAGGTGCTCTCACATCAAAATCCTTAATTGTCATAGCAACCCCCCCAAAACAAAACAAAACAAAAACAAAAACAAACAAACAAACAAAAATAAAGATTTTCTGCTAATGCTATCACATTCACAAGCTCTGGGGGTTGAACTTGAATGTCCTTTTCAGCCCCTATCCAGGCCTAGTGATTTCTTTTACTAATAGACAGAGCAATGGTTCTTAACACCGGCTGCACATTAGAAGCATCCAGGGAGCTTGTAACATTCCTGCAAAGTTCAATCAGAGTTGTTAGGAATGAAGCCTGGGCTTCCCCAGGCAATCCCAGCGGTGGCTCCGCTTGAGAAGCTACAAGGGAAGGACACGAGCTGAGGAGGTAGAGGGGTCTCACTCCAGAGAGGCCCAGATGGAAACCAGCGTGTTGTGTGTGCTAGGCAACTGCTTTACCATTAGCTGAGTCACTGGCCCCTAAAGGATAAGGAAGACGTGAAACTAGTTACGACTCCTGCCTGGCTTTTGGGGAAGGCTCTTTGTACTGTTTGCTTGCTTTCTTTGAGACAGGATCCTGTTATACACCCCAAGACCATGCAAACTCATGAACCTCTTGCCTCCACTTCCCAAGTTACTGGGATTGCCGGTCTCCTGACCTTCCTTCTTATTCTCTCAGCAGAGCTGAGCCATTCTGGGAGAGAAGATGAGCCTGCCTCTATCCCATTGTTTGTTACCGTGAAGGAGAAGGTGAGCTCTAATCCATGAAGCTCCTGGGATTTCAGCCATGTGCACAGAGGACTTCAGAACTCTATGTACCTTTTAGCCTGTTAACTGAGACATCCACATGCCTTTCTGCCCACTCCAGCTCCCTGCTCTTGATAGGTGGATGGATGGAATGGTTTAAACTCCTCCTTGTCTTTTAGTTTTCAGAAGGAAGTTACTTCAGTTGGCCCTAGTACTCCATTTCCTCTTGGTCCTAAGGAAGTACACTCAGCTCACCACAGGAAACATCTCCCATTTCAGATTCTAGTTATTTTTTTTCAGAAAGTACAATCTTCGGTTCATTCCCTCTGGCTATCTACCACACAGTTTGTGTTTCTCAGGAAGATTGCTTAAAAGAATGAGAAACAAATTCCAATATTTTAAGTGTTTTTGGTTTGGTGGTTGTTGTTTCGTTCAGGGAAACAAAAGATTACCTACTAAGCATTTAAATGTTAGGAACTGTAGCTACTGAGGTGGTTTCAATCTTTGTATAGCTGAGAATTTAGGCAAGAAAAATAAGGGTAAACAAGCAAAGCTCACTATAAACAAATACAAAGTTGTAGCTGTGATGAAGGCTGTGATGGAGGATTACATTGTACTTTTCAATCTAACACAACTGGGTGGAGTTGACAAGGTCAGGAGTAGATCCTGCAGCTGAGGAGTCCAGTGTGGTTAGTGATTGTTCACATGAAGGGGGAAGGTGGCCATCTCAGAGCAGCCTTGGGCAGGTGTTCCTCTTCACTCCTTACCCCAACTCCCTTAGCTTTTTGTCTTTTATTCCTTTGTCTTTTACCTCATTATGGACACAAATACAGAGCTTGTGTTCAAGTAAGAAGACAGGGGGAAGGGGTCAACAATTGGATGTCTTTTACCAGTCATCAGATTGGTACCAGAGTCCCGCATTAGGCTTCTTTTTTCTACCGTTGGACAAAAACTCAACTCTGATCTGTCACTGATGAAGAGGAATAGAACTGATGGGGTTGGTCTGAGCAAAGAGATGGATGTCTTCTTTGTGAGAGTACTGGGTGAAGTGGGAGTTTCTGAACAGAGATGAAATTGTTGCAGTTTCCTGTCAGAAGTCTGTCACAGAGGCTGGAACAGCACCTCATGGGGAAGGTACAAAGAAGAGGCTTTGGATGAAAATTGGGAAGTTACTCAGCAGGAAACCTCAGTTTAACAAAAAAGATCTTTCTGTGGAGGCAGTGGCCACAGGAGCCCAGGACTATGGGGGTGGGGTCACAGCTTGTGGGTGTTACTGGAGACTAGGTAGTTTTCCTCTGGGTGCTGGCGATGTTCCCTGAAGGACGTTGTCTTCCTTTGCTGTCTGTTGGTATGACCCAATATTGGGACTGTGTAACTTCTAAGGCATGGAATATTTGGCTTAGGGTTTTAGGACCCCAAGAACATGGTACTGGCATCTCACTAGTATTTGGTGACATGGCTGAGAGCACCACATAGAGAGACAGAGCAAGATTGGGTGTCTGTTCAGAGTCTCAGCTACCTCCTCCTCGAAAGTTCCAAGTCACATTCTGGGGACCACTCTCATGACCCAGTACCTCTCATAGGCATCGCTCTCAAGTACCATCAACTCATGAAATTGGGAATTAAAGTACATTTTGATATGAGTTTCTGGGTGGACATCCCAGCCAAGTCAGATTCTCAGCAGCTACCTCCTCTATGCTGCCTCCCACCTAGAGACAGTATCTCCACTGTTCACCAATCATTTCCAGGAGAAGGACTCAGACCTGCTTAGAACTGCTCCATTAGAGAATTTCTAATTATGGTGTTGAGTACTATAAAGCCAAAGACAGGACCAGGTGAGTGTGGTGGTTTGAATAAGAATGGCCTCCATAGCTTGTAGACTTGAATGTTTGGTCATTAGGGACTGGCACTACTTGACAGGGATTAGGAGTGTGGCTTTATCAGGGTAGGTGTGGCCTTGTTGGAGGAAGTGTGTCACTAGGGATGACTTTGGGATTTCAAATGCTCAATCCAGGCTCAGTGCCTCTCTGCCTGCTGATCCCAACATAGAACTCTCAGTCACCTCTTCAGCACCATGTCTGCCTGGATGCCACCATAATCCTGCCATGATCATAATGGACTAGACTTCTAGAACTCTAAGCTAGCTCCTCATGAAATGTTTTTCTTTATAAGAGTTGCTTTGGTCATGGTATCTCTTCACAGCAATAGGACATTGATTAAGACAGCGAGGTAGAAGAAAAAAAATCCAGAGGTTCTTGTCCTCCCCTGAGTGTATCTTTATTTTTTGTTTGTTTGTTTGTTTGTTTTTGTTTGGTCTGGTTTGGTTTGGCCCGATGAGCCTCATGTACAGAATAATATCCCATATTTCAACATGAACAAACCTTTTTATGCTTATAATTCATTCTTGTTCAAGGCTGTTGCTGAGCACATTGCTCCTTATGCCACAAAGTCTGTTGTGAGAAGCCCCGGGAGGATTCTTGTCTGTTTGTTGTCCAGAGAATAGACACATTTTTCCCTAAATAGAAACTCACAGTGGAGGAATGCTCTGAGTTACATAACCATGGTTTCTTTCTTGATTTAACTGTTGACCATATAGCATGCACAATGTCTTATTTCTAGCTGTATTCCTGATGGTATTTTAGGCTCCTACATTGGCTTATCTCTTGTGTTTTGTCTCAGACTTGAGTCATCTTTTGAAAATACACTTGGACTTGACATTGCTAAACACCCAATACAGGACAAGCAGAAGGCATTTGGCTCATAGATGCTTCCTTCTTTGAGATCAGAAAGTAGGAGGCTGTACGAAACTGGCCTTGTAAATGGACAAATGCTCTGATGTGTGAGATGAATGCTTGGGCTCAGGGTGGTCTCAAGGTTAAAGAAACAGATACAACTAGAAGCAAAAGATTTCCGCAGTGAGGACTCCTCCAGGAAAATAATAACACCCAGTGGAGAACTCCTGACCCAAGTTTGCTGATCCAAACCCTGGGGGTTAGAGAACTTTCCTAAGTCCCACCTCCCATGCCCCGAGAGCACACATTAAAGTGCCTGAGTAGCTCAAGGGTCATCCTCCTTCACAGTAGGCACATAAAAAAAAAAAAAAAAATCTGCAGCTTGTATTCTGTTCTAAGATGAGACTCAAGCAGAGTGACAAAGAGGGATAAGTTAAAAAGCACCCAGGAAAGGGAGCGCTGTGGTTACATTATGTGAAAGTACAATGAGGTTTGATCAGTGACGACAGCGCAAGGTGGGAGCTAAGAGGGATCTAAATAGCCTCTGCCTTCTGCAACGAGACCAGCGCCTTTTCATCATAATTACAAGATCTTGGCAAGAGGCTTAGCAGCCTGGTACCCACAGCCCTCGTGTTGGTGGCCTTCCCACTCTGCAATTTTGAAACCTGGGCTGGCAACTGTACCCCGAAGAGCTGTTCTCACAATGCTGGAGCACACTTTCCCCTCTTGAAATTTTCAATTATATATGTATACACTAATGGCAAGCTACATCCTATCATTTCCTCCCCTCGGTCCTTTTTTTGTTATCACTATGTCATTAACTTCATGAAATTAAGTTAGGGACATTTATCCCTCAAAGAAGCCAAGGGGAAAATAATGAATGGATTAGGGTAAAGGGAATGGCAGGGAAAGGACAATGTGACTTCCTCTTAGAAAAGCTAGAGCTGTACACAGAGAAAGACATCACACAAAAGTAACATAACACTTCACAGAGAAAAAGTTCAGCTCATGTGTGATAAGCTCTCCTAGAGACCCTAGAATGTTAAACAATCGCCTCCATCCTGGATAGATGTGTGGGACAAGCGGAAGTCACAAGCTCTGTTTTCACACCATGAAGCCATTCAAGGGTGAGGAGAGAAGAAAGAATAAAGTGTTGTTATTGACTCCTGGTCTATGTGAATTCTTAGTTAAATAAATAACAGTGATTCTGGGTAAAACCATCAGCTCCTGTCTATGAGAGCATTTGAAGGACAGGACTGTGGCATCTGGGGTTTGTTCTTCAAAGGGCTTATTTGATATTAGCCATTTTGCTATGAACATTAGCCTTTGCACTCAGGCCGGACGAGAGCACTGGACAAAGTGACTGCACAGTAGCCCTCTTTATGAGCTACTGAACTTCTATCTGTGTGGGTTTGTGCTTCCAGTGCAAAGCAAGCAAATAAGAGGAGACAGCATTGAAATTATTCTCCAGATTATGGACATTCTAAGAGCACACACATGCCTATATTCTCACTGGGAAATGAAGAGGCCAGAGTTCTAAAAGGAGGGTTTGTCCTTTTATGTGTATGTTGCTTGTGTTGGTCTTATGTAATCTCCCTAGTCCTCCGAGGGGGGGAGTCTCATCATCTACATGCCATGAATGTCACTGACTCCCTGCTACCTGTGGAAGAGCTAAAGTTGGCTCAACCAACAGATGAGTTCTGGCTCTTGGGCCACAGAGGAGATGATGGTTAAAATGGGCTGAGGCAAGGAAAGCAATCCAGGCTTTAAACCTCTCTCCCCAGATACAATGGCCATGAGGCATGGCCATATAAGTTAGTGCTGGATGAGGCTGACACAAAGCTAATCCAAATTCACATGGATATTCACGGCCAGAAATAAATCTCTGGGCATGAGAAGATCTTGGTTTGCTTCAGAGCTATGCAAGTCCTAGCTTTACTGATGTAGCAAATTAGAGATAGAAGGAAAAGTATCAGAAAGGATGACCACCACCACCACCTTCTCCACCGCCACCACCACCAAGTCCACCACCATCATTGTTTTGTTTTATTTTTAAAGATTTATTATTCATTTGTGAGTGGATATATGTGTGTGTATGTGTCTGTGTGTCTGCATGTGTGTTTGTGTGTTTCTGTCACATTCACATGGATCCCCACAGAGGCCAGAAGAAGGCACTGGATCCCCCTGAGCTGGACTCAGTGTGGGAGCTTGGAACTGAACTCCAGTCTTCTGCAAGGGTAGCTCATACACTTCACCAATGAGCCATCTCTCCCATCCTTTTATTTTATTATTTTTTTAAGACAATGTCTCACTCACTCTGTAACCCACCCTAGTTGGAACTCATTATGCAACCCAGCCTGTCATAAAACTTGTAGCAATTCTCCTGCCTCAGCCTCTTAAGTGATAGGATTATAAATATAAGCCACTATGCCTGGCTAGAAAGGACTATTTTAAATAACTCTCGATTACATTGCAAGGATGATTCAAAAGGGCATATAAACCTAGATAATGCCCAAAGTAGATCAATACAGGAAGGATCACCCAGTGTTTCTGCAGGATCAGAAGGAAAAAAAAATCACATCTGGTCTTGTTTCATTACAGAAATTGGTAGTAGGATTGACTTTCGACAGTTGGGATTAAATATGAAAAAAAATGAAAAATAGAAATGCTATCTTGTTTTAAACAGATGAGCGTCCTCAAGAATCAGCAGAGAAAGGTCCCTCCACATTTTCTGCTCTGTCTGTAGTGCGTTCTCTACAGCAAATTGTTAAGGTTGTGTTTCTATTGTCAAAAACTACATTTCAGCCAATTGAGCCTAAGGAGCTAGCTGACCCTCACTGGCACCCGTGAATCAGCTGGTGGCCTGGCTACAAAACACAAAGGTGCCCTAGGAGCTGGGCACCAGACCTGCTCCATAGGCAAAAGGGGTGGAAAGAAGCAGAGACGAGCAAGGGAAGGCCCAGTGGTTGTGCCAAAATCACTTTCCTTACAGGAGCTGAACAGAAAGGCCTTCCTGTGTTTAATACATGGCTTGATGGGGCCCTGTGGACCTGTGACCATGAATCTTTGTGTTTTGTCTTGTTGGGGGTTTTGGTGGAGGAGGCTTCTCTATGAGACTACTCTGATTCTGCTTTGGACGGCTCGGTCCAATGCAGGGGCATCACTGAATTCTCCTAAAGGCCACGCTTCAGTGGGTTAACACACAAGAGAAGCTTGCTGCTTCTTACGCCATAAAGCTCAGCCACTAGACTGCTGCAGCTCCTCTTGATAGATCAAGTTTTAGGTGCTCCATTCAGAAGTTTAGGTAGATCCAGCATTGCAACTCATGGTTGCCAAGGTCACCTGGGTACTGATGGCAGTGCCAGCGGCAAGACAAGGCCAAGTGTGGGAGACTAAGTCCATCTGGTTGGCCAAAGCTGCAGGTGGCAAGTCAGCCCTCAATCCGCTCACCCGAGGCATCATTAGGTCACAAGAAGCCTGGACTAGCTGTGTGTGGTTGGTGAATAGCCGCAATCACACTGTTTGCTCAGCGCCCAAGTAACCCCGCACTGTACTCCCAACACAGAATCCCTCCCACTCCAACCTCAACACCCACCTGTCCAAGAGAACAGCATAAACCCTGCAGGACCCTTGCTGCTGTCTCAGAACCAGGCCATCGTGTGACACTTGGTCTTCTTTCTCAGGTGAAATGTTTGTAATTCTAACTTCCTCAAACCTGGGCCCCCCAAAATAAATGCTTTCATAATAAGGATATGGAGGCAAAAAAGCTTCAAACAGTTTCCCAAGAATGTGTTCCCAATGCACAGCAACACTGCTCCCCGTGGTGATAGACACCTGTGTAGGATGTGCTTTTGGGGGTCCTAGCTTGGAGCCATTGGGTTGCTCTACTTAGGTCCGATGGCTTTCTGTTGTCCAGTGTCAGCAGTGGGTGCTTGACACCCTCTGAGTGGCTCCTCTCTGCTCATTATTCTGTAAATCTTAAATCTAAAGATTGTATAGTTGAGATTGTATAGCTTCTCAGCTTGGCATGCGTGTGTGTGTGTGTGTGTGTGTGTGTGTGTGTGTGTGTGTGTGTGTGTGCACGCGTGCACACATCTGTGTTTCCCAGATGTATTAAAGTACCATTGAGTGAACACTGTATATATTTAAGTGTGCTATTTCATGGTTTCACATGCATAGAAAATGATTTTCATAATCATACTGGCTCTATTTTAAACTTGCCTGCCTGTGTTTTACTGATGTAGTCAGGGGTGGGTAACTATTTGCTTTTAGTTTGGCATAAAGAATTATTCTGTCTTGATTCACTGTATCTTTGTTTCAGTATATAATATCTAAAAAATTTTAGTAAGCTCCTTATTTGCTTCCTGTGTCAGAAACCAGATCCAGTTTATTTCCAGATAAAGTTCTCAAATTTCTCTCCTTTCTTACCCAACCCTTTTCTTTATTGATTATTCATTTGCTTTGACACCCTGTGGAAACATTAGAAAGGTCAAAGCCTTAAACCCACTCTGATCACTGGGAATAGCCACAGTGTTCAGTTGCTAAGTGTGACTACACTGTCTTCACTAAAGTTTTCAATGCTATCTTTTTTTTTTTCAAGTCTACAGGCTGCAGGGCTTTTTTTTTCCCCCTCCAGGCACCAATTTCTGCTATTTGTTTCTTTTTCACTTTAATTAAAAAGCAGCCACTTGTATCCGTAGATTTTCTTCCTTACACTACCTTCCCTGTGACCAGCAGTCTCAATCACTTCTCTCTCAATCTGGAATGCATCCTCGCAGGATCGCTGGCTCAGCAAGCATGCAATCTTACGTCCACATTTTCAGAAATTGTTGTCTTACAAATGTTTCTGCCACAGAGCACATCTACCTGCCTTGCCTACAAAATCAGTTTTCTTGCACCCTCTCCTGAATTCCCTCCTGTTCTAGGCTCTCGTCCAGCCATACCCACACCTGACATTTATTTATGTTAAGTAACTGTAGCTTCTCTGAATGGATGTTTAACTCTCCCTCCCTCTCTCTCTCTCTCTCTCTCTCTCTCTCTCTCTTTTTTTTTTTTTTTTTTTTTTACAGATTTCAAGAATTGCTAACATAGTACTCCAGTCTGTAGCCACTGAGAATGCCAGGCTAATAACATCAGAGCCTTTGCACATGCCAGGCAAGCAAGTGTCCCGCCTCTGAGCAACATCTGCAGCTTTTGCTGGGCATCTTACCAAGCTAGGTTTAAAAGCAGCATCCCTTCCATTTCTCCCCTGTGGCAGGACTGAGGTCCCCAAGAGCAAGGAGTGACAGAATGGCCACAGTGCTGGGGCTCACATTGGTAGTCAAGTCCCCGAAGTTAGGAGGGTGTTGATGCATGCAGCTACAGGGAGCCAGACTGTGACCCTGAGGAGTTCTGGGAGTGGGGTGTACATAGTACAGTGAGAAGCAGGGAAATGTGGGGGGCTATGGGCTGCGCAGGAGCTACTGAAGTTTGTGATCTGCCAGGTGAGACAGGTCCAGATGATGGCAAAATTCAACCTCTGTTTAGAGGAGTACTTTGCTGAATCCGGGCTCAGCATCTGTGTTCTAATGCTCAGCCGTAGATCCCAGCTCAGAGCCATTACCGTGGTGCAGGGCCAAGCTTGGGAGCCGGAGTCCGGATAACTAACTGTTGGCCGCCCCTCAGTGCTGTCACTTAGGCACTGCCTGGCCCCTGACATGGTAGCCTCTCTCAAACTCACTACATATCTAAATGAACAGAATGCACTCCCTCCACACAAGCTGAGACCCAGCATAGGGAAAAACATGTGACCTGTGGTGAACGAGCGTTGATAATCTGAACTCCGTCTCTGTGAATCCTGATCAGTTCTGTGGCCCTGTCCTCTCTCTATCCCGTTCCCACCATAGATCTAGGAAGCCAAGCAATTTCCTGCCTACATGCAGCTCTTTCCTAATGTAATGTAATGCTGTAACTTTAACCTTCCCTCCAAATTCATCACACAACCGTTAGACAGGAATTCTATTTGTGCTACATTAAGTACCAATTTCAGAGGTAGAGGCTTCGACCAGAGAGGTTCCATTTCATTAAGTTTCTCTTGAGAATAAGCACCAAAAAGAAGGAGAAAAAGGCTTTCGTGATTGAAATTTGTCTAGACTTGGCGGAGGGCCCCTCCCGTTACATCATTGCAGGCAGCTCTGTGTCACTCCTGTTGCCTCTCTTTCCTCATGGCCAGAATTTCCCATCAGGCTCTACCTGAAACAGGGTCCAGGCCAGCAGCATTCTTACTAACCCAGATATCAGATATGTAGCTGGAAGTCTGATCCGCTTCAGCTGCATCTAGCCCTGCGTTTTAATAAGACCTAGCACACTATAGAGTTAGCAGAATCCTGGTCCAGAGAGAAGTTGACTCTCCTGTCCCTTCGCCCGATAGAACAAGTACACCTTAAAGTGTCCTGACAAACACAAGGACTTATCCTTCCTAGCTAGATATGTGGAACTAATATTTTCTGATTTTCTCTAAATCTAAGAGGTAGAGATGCTTAAAAACCAAGACAGGTGGTAGCTGTACCCAAACGGAGCCTTTCTCAGATTGTCTAACCTCCTGTGTAGAAGTTTCTTCCTCCCCAGAAGCAAACTACATAAAAATATACAGAAAGAGATATCACAGGATTTGCCATGAACATCTCTCATGCACGCACACGCACACGCACGCACACACACACACACACACACGCACACGCACACATGTGCACACATACACACACACACACACACACACACACACACACACACACACACACACACGTACCTTCAGAGGCAAGAAAAAGGCATTAGATCCTTCACAGCTGGAGTTACCGGCAGTTGTGAGCTTCCTAACATAGGTGCTGGAATGCAAAGTCCAGTCCTCTGAAAGAGCAGCAACTGCTCCTGAGCACTGGCCCACCTCTCCAGGCCTCCTATATATGTGTCTATGTGTATGTGTATGCTGTGTGAGTGTGTCCATTTGTGTGACCCTCACAAGTCTGTTCTATCTAGAAGGAAATTTAGAAAACCCGCTGGTTATGTGAGAGCTACAGTGGTCCCTCATGTACAGATATAGAAGGGGATTAAAATAATCAGGTTAGAAAGAATTAGATGGTGCTTCATGGACCTCACCATGAGGCTGTGCAACCAGCACAACATCTGAGCATGTGTTTCTATGACTCTGGTGAGGATGGATAGGAGCCCATTGGAAAGCAAGCTGCAAGCGACTTCAAGTCAGAAGCATTTACTTTCAAAACTGAAAATCAAAACTATATTGCTGTATGTTTGTCTTTTGTCTCTATAGACAATCTGGGGCACTGACCAGAAAGAAGTGAGACAGCTGAGGGCCAGGCAGCTCACTGTGGGTTATCTCACCCTCCTCTCAGCGGGGCATTGAGAGGTAGGAAATCAGGCACAACAGCAAAGCAGGGAAGGTGTTGGAGACACGAGAAGGGGAATGAGGCCTCTCACCCTGCAACCCAGCTGAAACCTTTGCCAGCCTCAACTCAGTTAACAGATGCTGGAGGCCCTTTCCCCATATAGACAAGTTTCTACACATCTCACTGGAAGCCCCATTTACAGGGACAGGACCCGAACAAACCCTAACCATCTTGCACAACCCTAATGGCTTCTCATTTTACCTTATGAGATCATAACTGCACCCAAGGTGTTTCCAATAGGTGTGGGGTGGGTGGAGTGGGCACTGGGGGGGTTAGTGAGAGGTAACTTGAGAACAGCTAAGATGGCATGTACGGCTAGTGCTAGGACAGCCATTGCTTCTTCTCTCGGACAATCCTACACCCACACTCAGGGAGACTATACTTTCCCTTGTTCTCCCTCAAGAGCACATACTCCGCTTGGGTGTGTCTTCCTTTCTTCTCAGCACCTCTCTTTCTCTTACCTGTTATGATTAAGGCTGCATTAAAACATCTTTAATAACATCCAACTCTGCTTTACTCACTGGTTTGTTCTGAAACCCTTTCAGCAGTGAAGCTAAGAACCGTGGTTTGGCTGGCTAAGTCCCTGGGGACTCACTGGGCTCCTGAGGGTGGCAGTGTGTTATGCCTTTGTCCCTTTACTGGAAACAATAAGAACTGTTAAGATCTATCAAAACAGTGTTGGTATTAATGGCAAGGCACGCTTTTATTGTCAACACTCTTTCTGATGTACATTTTTTCCTGTAAATGAGCAATACTGTTAGGGATAGGGCAAATTTTAAGTCGCTGATTTTAGCTGTTGTATTTGTCCTTGCTGTGCAGAAGGACTGTTAGGCAAGTTGTCGGGTTTACGCAGCAACGGCACATATACCTTGAGGAAACTGACAACAATCACAGCTATTGTTCTGACGGTGACATCTTGCCCAAAACTGCTCCAGTTTGGCCAGACTTTTTTTCCATCAAAGGCCTTGTTGAGTTATAGAAGACCCAGCAATCAATTTCATTTAGGCAAGAGGAGCCACTTCCCCCTAGTGGCCTAGCAGGGGGACTTCTGTGATGGTAGAAGAGGGAAAATGGTGTGATTGGTGGAAATTCAAACCTCTGTTTACATGGAAGGTTTGCTGTGATTGGTACAAACACATCTTCAGGCTCATGGACTGGCCAGAGGATGACTTCTTCATGCTCTGCCTCCCTGGGGTGGCAGCACTAGGTCCAATAAGGGGATTCTCTAAAGGTCTCTTATGGTTTACTTTTAGTACAGACTGATAACAGGAAGAAAGAAGCTTAGGAGAAACCAGAGTTGCGGTAGCCAGGCGCTGGCAGGAGGGAATCCTGTGCACACAGCCACAGGTGCTTGGAGAGGCCGCTGCTGAAGAAGGGGCAGCACAGAGTGGTCATCAGGCCCAGCTGCAAAAGCAGTGAGGCACCATTCAGCTCTGACAGCTGGGCCCCAAGAGCAGTTGGGGGGCCAGGAGCTGACAGCACCAGTGAAAGGTGGAATTCGCTGCTTTCTTACTGATGACCACTGTGACAATCGCCATGGCCACAGGAGGCAGCTGAACACTTCGAGAAAGTAGCCATTCCAGGAACAAGAGGAATGGCAGAAGTAGAGGGAAGGTCATTTGCAGAGTCCGAGGAAGGACAGAGGACCACAAACAGCCAGAGAAGAGAACTTCAGGCCTTGGGATCTGGAAGAGGCCCAGAGACCTGTCCAGCTGATGAAGAGGGCAACAGACTTCTCTGCAGACACCTACCGCCAAGCTGTCAAAGACCGACAGGCCTGCCACACACACAGTTTCCCACCTAGACGGTCATTTGTCAGGCAGCGGTCATCACCCTCTCCAGACTGATGCTCAGCCGGTGGAGAGAAGCTTCTTTCTCTACAGGCTCTCCATTCCACCCTCAGTGGGGAGCAGCTCCCTGACAGAGCTGCCTGTCTAACATCCTCCTCAGGGCGCTGTGGCTCAAGCCTGTCACCTTTATTGGGTGAAGGGAAAGATGCTACATTACTCTGTTTTAAAACTATAATTTAAGCAGCCATATGCAGGAAAATTTTCTCCTTTGGAGGATATTTAAGTAGTTTTAAAAGCCCAAATAATAGCTGAGCCTTGTGGAATGCATGCCTGATGGTTCTGGTAAGTGGGTTGTTTTGGTTGTTATCAGTCTAGCAACAATCCTGCGAAGGAGGGAGGTATGCTTTTCCTCTTTAGTTAAGAAGACGTAGAAACTCTGAGTCACACAGTTCACCAGGTCCCAGAACTAAAAAGTGTCAGTGCCTTATATCAAAACACTAGTCCAAGGGATACGTACCATGAAAATCTTTACTTACCAAGAAAGTGGGTCAGAGGAGAGGACATCTGATTGAGACTTTAGGCAAGAGTAGCATGGAAGAAAGAGGAAATAGTAGGACCCACAGGGTCCTGGAAACCTACAAGAAGAACTTTATGACAGGCAGATCTGGATCCTGGGGTCCTCCTTAAACTAAGGCACCAGCCAAGGAGAATATAGGCAGTAAGATTCGAACCCCTACCAAGACCTAGCCGACGAACATGATATTCTCCACCGTTGAGTGGAGAGTGAGATCTGACTCTCACACGAACTCTGGTGCCTCTTTTCTGACCATGTCCCCCGCATGGGGAGACCTGGTGGCACTTAGAGGAAGGATAGCTAGTTACCAAGAAGAGACTTGATATTCTGAGAGCATGTATAGGGGGAGGAGGTCTCCCTCAATCACAGACATAGGGGAGGGGAGAAGGGGGGAAGTGGGAGGGAGGGAAGAATGGGAGGAAACAGGGGAAGGGCTAACAATCGAGATGTAATATGAATAAATTAATAAAAAAATCTAAAAAAAAAAAAAAGTGTCAGTGCCATGATTAAAACTCAGAATGCCAGAGTTAAAACCGGCATTCTTCCTGTCCCACCTCAGGTGTCTAATGTTATCAGAAGATGCTAAGATCCACTCGATGTGAGTCCGGCCCAGCGCATTGGAGGCGCTGCATTGTTCTGTGTCTCCTTACTGGAATTAAACACCTGAAGCTGATAACTTGAAAAGAAACATTTGGTTAACAGTTTTGCAGATCCAAGGCCCTGCGGCAGATAACGGTCTTTTTGCTGATGGATTTGGGAGGAAGCACAGGACACCACACAGCAAGAGACAAGGAGCATGCATCTAAAGCTCCCTTGTGTGCATGTATGCAAATATGTATGTACGCGTGTCTCCTTTTCTCCATAAAGCACCAGGATTCAACCATGAGCTCTACATGGGTGAGCTTACCCAACTGGTGTCATCTCCGCACGTCCTTCTAAATACCACAGTCAGGGTGCTTCTGCTCTCTAAACAGCTCGTTACGGGGTGAAAGGTCAACATCTGAGCCCTTGGGCAGCACATTAGCACACAGTCACCATGGCGGATGTATATGTTGAGAATGTGACAGATTAATCTGCATGTGGTACTGTCACCTCTCCAGGGATTTTGTTTGTTTGTTTCAAATTTTCCCAATTCATCTGTAAATCTGTGCATACAGCAGGCCATGGAAAGAGGCTGTGACCAAACACATATTTTTTTGGTTGGATTTCATATAACAGTCCTGCTTGGCTTTCCCACTAAGCTACACTCATTAAGGAATAATAAAGGTTATATCTTGACCCTCTTGTGCCATACTGAGTCTTATTTCTCAATTTGTTTAGAACTCAAATAGGCAAGAGAACAGTGTGTACATGTGGAATCGTTTATTTTTTATTTATTTTTAATCTGTTCACTTTATATCCTGACTGTAGCCCCCTCTCTCATCATCTCCCAGTCTGTCCCTCCCTCCCTCCATCCCTCCCTTCCTCCCTCCCTCCCTCATCTCCCCTCCCTAGCCCTCCTCCCCTAACATCTGACCTCAGCCTATCAGGTCTCATCAGGACTGCCTATATCCTCTTCCTCTGTGGGCTGGCATGGCCGCCCTGCCAGGGAGAAGTGATCGACATGTGGGCACCAGAGTGCATGTCAGAAGCAGTCCTACTTCCCACATTATGGGACCCACAGAAGACTGTGGTGCCTATCTACTACTTCTGAGCAGAGGACCTCGGTCCTCACCATGCACAGTCCTTGGTCAGTGCATCAGTGTCCTCAGTACTCCCTCCTCCACCCAGACTTGTGGAATCTTTGCAAACACCTAAACAGTGCTGTCTCATCGTGGTGGCTTCTCAGCCTTTTGAATCAGACACTCACGTGTTCCATGAGACATTAGTGTCTTTGATGCTAATGGCTACTGTTTGTGAAAGGATTACATGGCCAAATGCGTGGTTCCAGGGAAAGCAAGATAGAATAAACTCTCTGAATCTCAGCAAGGAAACAGATTAGGCAGAATTCTCAGCGTATGCATGTTTGAACAGACTTTTTATTTCTCAGAATCCTGACGTATTTTTCTTCCTTGAAACACATTCACAAAATATTGAATAATTTCATAAATAGTGTTGGGATAATTGGCAGCTTAAAAATTATGAAGAAAAAAAATAGCTAGATACCTGTGCAGTGTACAAATCTAAATTAGCACAGAATCTTAAAAAGCTGAATGTGAGAGGAGCTGGAGATATTGCTCAGTGGCTAGGAGCAGGCACAGCTTTCATAGAGGACCCAAGCTCAGTTCCCAGAACCCACACTGGGTGGCTCACAGCTACCTGTGACTCCCCCTCCGGAGGGTCTGAATGCTCTCTTAGCCTTTAAGGCACCTCTACTGACATGCACAGACACACACACACACACACACACACAGAGAGTTAAATTATCTTTTCACAAAAGCAAAAAGTAAAAGCATAAAGCATTGGAAAATATAGAAGAGAAGGAGGAAGTCCCATATATAGAAAAGAAGGTAACAGAACACTAGGCTCAATTTTCCAATATTTAAGTCGTATACAAATGCATGTATCACAGGGAGAAAAGCAACAAGCCAGGGAAAGAGGCCCTTTTATGAATTCCCAGCAACAGCTTGATTTAATGTCTAACAACACTCACCAATGAAGAACAAGATGAAGGCAAAGACTCCAGGCATAAAATGAAAGCAGGGTGTGACCTGATAGACCCTCCAAGGAAATGCACTTGAAAACTAGACAGTATGTGGCTTCCCAGCAGTCAAACTTGCCAACCAAAGCACTGGTGAAATTCTTTTCTCTTAAACTTTATTTTCTAAGTCATACTTTTTCCCTTTTAGTAATAAGTGAGCATTTCCCCACCCCACGTGGAAGGAACACAAATAGGCAGACACAACTTCTCTATGGAGTGACCTGATGAGATGCTTGGAAGGCTTAAAAATGTACATAATTTTTGACTCAGCAATTCTACTTCTGGAAATTTATTCCAAGGAGATGATTGCTGACACTAGGAAAGATTTATGTTTAAGAACAGCTACTTTATCATTGCTTGCAATAACAAAAATTCAAAGTATCCATAATGTGCTACAATAAATATGACAAATTCATGGACTGGAATACTATGCAGTCATTAAAAATTATGTAGTATAAGAATACTTAATGATCTGAGGAGTTAATGATATAGTAAGTAAAAAAGTATGTAAAGGCCAGAAATAAAGTCCAATAGCTTTTATATAAAATGTGTGCAATAATAAGTATGGGCACTAAAAGGCAAGTGTTGACTATGTCTGGTGATTAAGGACAATGCATAAATGTTTTCCCTCTTCTTACCACATTTTCCAATATTTCTTGCAAATATTCTGCACTAAATATCTTGAGTTTTTTGTTTTTGCGCCCAAGGAAGATGATAAGTTGCAAGGGAACCACACGGTGCCATTTGCATTTACACAAGGCAAGTCTCTGTGCACATTTTTCTTTAAAATCACAATTTTCAAAACTTACATACGTAGGTCTTAAATGATATAGTTCCTGATTTTCATGCATTTTACAGAGGCTAAAATACTATAAGCGAATGTTATCCATGTGTAGGGACTTTTCCTCATCACTCATGAATCTATACGGTCCCAGTGAGCTGTCTTCTGGAGGCTGCATGGACCATAAAAACTGCCCATCCCCAAAACAAGCCCCAAGCCAAGGCATTTTCATTGTGACCAGCCTCTGCAAAATCAGACTTCTCACATAACCCGGGAAGTCCAGACTTTACAGCTGATTCAGCTACAATTACTATTAACACCAAGGCTGTAGCCAAGTGATTCCTGTTCTCTGCAACTATGAGGTATATGGACTCAGAACTTGGGAAGAAAGAGTGATAGATGGGCAAGAATATTTTATATGTACAAAAATGTAATTTTTATATGCTCATTAACAACAGTAATTAAAAAAAAGTGAGTGGAAAGGACAAGAAAGTTGTCCCACTCACAGAATTTGTAAAACAGAGGATGGGACTTTCATTTCTTCCGACAGCTGAAAAAGATATTCTCAGATCCATACCAGATCTAGTCTGTTTCTCTGATGCAGATACCTGTCCCAAAGCCACTGCATGGAGAGCGACTTCTACTCCAGTGCCTCTAAAGGCACACCTGCAGAATTAAATTCTATGCATTGCCAGTAATGCTTTCAAAAGCTCAGAATCAATTCTTCAATCATTCCACTTTCTTAGCTGTGATTAAAAACATGTGTCCCCTAATTAAGCTAATGAGAAATTGTTAATTGGCACTAAGCCCCCCTCTGTGTACACTTGCTAATGTCACCATCACTCTGACAGGAGAAGGGATCAAAGTCGAGGGTAGAAAGTTTTCAAGTGACTTCATTATTGAAAGTCAAGGACATGGGGGCTTCATTTGGAAAGTGGATGCTGTCAATCCCAGAACCTGCAGAGAGGAGCACAGAGCGACATTTCCTGCTTGTTTTCTAGAGGAGCAGATGTGGGATGCAAGGGACAGGAATTGATAAGCAGATTTCTTTTTGTTCTTTGCAGAAATGTCTACAGGATAAAGCCGAGGTAAGGGAGCAGTGCATCCATGGGGTGGGGATTAAGAGGTGCTCCTGTGGGCCTGCCTGTCTTCTCGTGGTCCCAGTGTGCATGTCGCCATCCCATCCTCTTTGTAGATGAGGTGTGTCTGGGCAAATGAAGCACATGCTTCAGTGAGATTACTGCTAGGAGGAGGTTGGATCTGGACTTATTCAAAACTGTCAGCGGAGAGCTGTAATCAAAAATACAGGCCACAGCTGGGGATGGAGGGCACACAAGCTTAGCTTTTTTTGTAGAAGCTGAAGGCCTTGATTGTAGGCTGCTCAAGCCCACGTGCACCCTTTCAGAAAGAAACAAGCCCCAGACCATGATAATTTGTGGATACAGGACAGTAGAGTCCTAGAATGCTAAGTAATAGGGAAGGACTCCCGTTCTAATGCTGCAAGTCTATGATTCACGGTCACAGTTGAGAGGTGGATGTGAGGCAGCCCCCCTCACCTGGAGGCTTCTCTCCTAGGCTGCCAACCAACTCAATGCTCAATAAAGATACTGTTCATCTCAGACACAAGAGAACGCTCCCCAGCTCCAAGCCCGGAAGCAATGATAGAGCCTCCAGCAAGGCATGCCCGCATGCCAGGTCTCTGACAGGACTCCATGTGTGGGACTGGGTACAACCCAGACTCTAAGAAGAGGAAGCCTATAAAGACAACGCCATTTCAGGCTGTGATGACTTGAGTGAGAAGTGTCCCCCAGAGTCTCCATTTGAACAGCTGGTCCCAGGTGGTGGTGATGTTTGGGGAGTTTTAAAGGCGTGGCCTCCCTGGAGGAAGTGTGTGTGTTGGGGAGGCTTTGAGAGGTTCGCCCTTGCTTGATGGGCCTTTCCACTCTCTGTCCTGTCGTGCTCCTGCTCCACCATCTGCTGCTAATAATAATGATAGCCTCACCTCAGTCCAGCATCAGGGACTCTTATTCAAGGATGGTAAGCTCGAATACACCGTCCCTTAAGTTGCCTTCCTCGTGGTGTTTTGTCAGAGCAACAGAAAAATAACTAATACATGGAGATGTGCGTCATGGCATATGATGGCTGTAAGGAACATTCTTCCTTTACCCAGTTCTCTGGATCTTGTTAGAGTTGAGAAAGACTGTTGGATGTAGACACCGAGAACTCAGGAGCCAAGGAATTTCTATCAGTAGACCTTGGCTACTGTCTTAGTTCGGGTTTTATTGTTGTGGAGAGACACCATGACAACAGCAACCCTTAAAAAGGAAAACATTTCACTGGAGTTGGCTTACCGTTTTAAAGTCTGTTATTATCATGGTAAGGAGCGTGGTGGCATGGAGTCAGACACACAGGCAGACGCGGTGCTGGAGAAGGGGCCGAGAGTTCTACATCTTAATCCACAGGCAGCAGAAGGAGACTTTGTGTCACTCTGGGCTTAGCTTGAGCACAGGAGACCTCAAAGTCCACCCATTTACAGTGACACTTCCTCCAACAAGGCCACACCTTCTAACAGTGCCGCTCCCTATGGGCCAAGCATTTAAATCCATGAGTCTTCCTGGGCCATTCCTCCTCACACCACCACAGCTGCCTTCCTTTCTAAGACTCGCTTGGCCTGAGAGAATGAGTCACACCTGCTCTAGGACATCTCAGAAGCCCTGCCTGTGCCACATCTCCTAGCAGGAGGGTGTGACTGCAGTCTGTCCAGGCCTCCCAGGCTGTCACTTCCCTTCAGTCTGCTTCAGCCTTGCCTGGCACAGTCCAGCCTCCTGACAGCACCAGCTTAGCACCCGTCCTCAGGCCAAGATTCTCAGCAGGCAGGGATAGAGCAAGCTTTCCTGGTCCTCCAGCAGCCGGTGCCCACCGAGGAGCTGAGTGCAGCCCAAGCAACTGTGTTAGCAGTTGTCCCCCTGAGCAAGGCTGGCCTGAGATGGTTGGGCAGCATCTCTCACTCTGTGGCCCTCCTTCCTCAGCTGGTGAGACTGAGAGCCCTGTTACTCTCCCTGTCTTTGCCTTCTAATCAATCATCTTTCTATTGTTGAGTAACTGCACAGCATGTCTCAGGGTAGCAGGGCACCTCCTAGACAAGACATAGAAAACAGATAACAGGCTGGAAGGAAGAGCCAATAGATCATATTTGGGATTCATTTGAAGTAATTCTGTTTTGTCTCTGTGGCCAAGGAGAAGAAGAGAGGTGTGCGAAAGTTCTAGAAACCATGGTGCACTCATACACAGGCTGAAACCTGCTGATGCCATCAGAATACTCCATTTTTAATGTCAGAAAAGATGAGTCATGCCAGACACTTTCTAAATTGTTAGTTCCAGGTCCCAGCACCACAAACAGGGGGAACAGCTATGGGCTTAGTGTCTGTGTCTGGCCTGGAGAAGCAGAGCTGAGCCAGGATAAGAACGTAATCACCAGCCCCCTGAACAGTAAATACCCCTAGTAAATTCCTCACTTAATAAAAAAGGAAGGGTCCTGACATGGGGCCAGCTAAACTAGATAACACGCTGTAAAGTAATGAAGTAATTCTCCATTGAACTGTTCTCCGCTCAGCTAAGAGACACCTCAACAGAAGAGAGTCACCCCAAGGCAGGACCCTAAGCTTCTACCCTCACTCACTTTTCAGATTATTACTGTGGGATTCCTGCTACCAGTTGTCACTGCTAGACTACCTGGACACATGAACTGCCCACTTGGTTACTGCATGCTCCCACAGCTGCCTGTCAGGTTTCAACTCTGTCCTTACAGGTTAGTTCCAGTCACTCCTGTGCCCGGTGTGGAGCTCTGGCACACCAAGCTGGACTCCAGACAGAGGTCTTGGGTCGACATGGGGAGTTTGACCAGTCTGAATCTTTGATTCCTCACCCAGGCAGGCCACTGTACACATGTCTCTATTGCATCCTCTAATGGAGGCCCAAATTACTACCACAAGGGCAAGAGAAAGACTGTACTTCAGGCAACAGAAGTAAGCATTGGAGGTAGACAAGGAAGGGTAACCCAGTCTCCTAGGACTTCCCTGGGGAGCTTTTCAGATCTCTCAGCAGCTGCTCTACCCTCACTACTTTCGGTTAGGCCACTCTGAGTACTTCTGTGATGCCAAACACAACGACAAAGGGCCAGAGAGAAGCCACTGTGCTTAGGTATGGGGGCCAGCTCCTTTGTGCCCTGGAATGATGCTGCACAGACAAGGCTTCTCCCTTACCACCCACACGTGTGCTCCCACTAAGCACAAGAAATTGGGATCTGGTTGGTAAAATCACCTTTCAAATATGGAGAAGAGGCTCATGGCCAGTGGTTGACTGGTGTTCCTGAAACTGCCCTCCAAGGTCGCCAAACATCCATGTCAGAGGAGGAGCTGGGTCCAGTGCCCACCTGGGAACCTGCCTCCAACGCTAACGCAGAATTTTCCTCTAAGTTTAAAGAACTGTGATCCCATAAGTGTTTATCTAGTATCTGTTTGGCACTATGCTCTGTTCTAACCACAAGGAAACAGCCGCGGGCCCAACAAGCAGGAAGTCTGCCCACATAAGGAGGAGGGGAATGCGTAGTGTGCTGGGTGAGCACTGCGGCAGACAGGAAGAAAGGTGGGGGTGGGTATGCTGGCAGAATCTTCTCATATTAGAATGAGACAGATGATCCAGAAAGAGTAATCAAGAGACTCTTGAGAAGGGCGAGTGGGTACAAATGAGATTTCCAGAGAGTGTTCCAGGCCCAGGAACAGGCCAGAACAAACGAGGTAGTCCATAGTCCCCAGGGACAGCTGAGTGACAACAGCCCACCAAGCCAGAGCTCTGCTTTGCCCTGAGTAAGCTGGAGCATGCAGGGTGTAAGCGAATACCTTCCCAGCATCTTCTTCAAGAACAACCAGAGTGCAGTGGGGCTGAGGGCACGAAGAGAGTGGGTAGACATGACTTACCAGAGACATGCAAACGGTCTGTGTGGCTTGGGCTAAATGCAGGGTGTTAGAGCACACACTAAAAGTGGGTTGAATTTTAAACTAGAGGCAGGAGACTTGCTAGTGGCTTGCTGCATATATGTGGGATTGGGGAGGGGGGTAGACGAGAGAGAGAGAGAGAGAGAGAGAGAGAGAGAGAGAGAGAGAGAGAGAGAGAGAGAGAGAGAGAGAGAGAGAGAGAGAGAGAGATTCTCCTAGCTTTTCCAAGAGATCTGATGGTGCCTGGTATCAGCTGGTCAGATGCTGGGCTTCTGGAGGAGACTCAGCCTTCACTCTACCCAAAGGAGAGAGACAGAACTTTCTTGGCCTCAGGCAAAGGGCAGGGATTAGGGGTAATTCACCAGATATAAACAAGTTAAATGAGCAGGCCTAAAGGATTAGCAGCCTCCCTCCCTCCTTTGTAGACTTCTGCTGGATTTCAGATGAGACCATGGTGCCTGGCGAACTCTCAAAAGGAGCCCTTAGGTGTAGCTATTGAATACACGCCTATCTCCTACTGACTCCAGGGTGAGCTCAGGACCTTGAGCTATTTATTTGTATTTTTAAAAGCAGGGGAGTTTATGATGTTCCCTGCACAGAAAAGAAAATAGCCAGGTTTATTAAAGTACTCATAAAAGAAGCTAAGTTAATAAAACAGAGACTTGGGGAGAAACCAGGGAGCCACAGGCATGTGGAGTGGGACACTTTAAGTGTTCTGAGCAGCCCTGTTTGCCTCACTCTTTCCCTCATCAGCTATCACCTCAGTATTTTCAGTTGCATCAGCGACTTTTCATCTCATCCTTCTTTCTCACGGGTAGTTTTGAAACCTAATTCCACTCTGCTTGGATGAGAGGCCATCCCTCGGCTGGAGCCAGGCTTCTACTGCAGTCTGCTGCTCCCTCCTGTCTAGTTCTGCTTTGAGCTGCTAAATGACAGATGGTGGAGCGTCATCAGCAGCAGCCCCGCCCCAGAAGACAGTGAAGCTGCTTCTAAGTGCGCAGATAAAAGGAAAGGTTGGCAGAGTCGTGGCACAGCTAGGAACTGCTTCCCCTCTCCTCTTTTGTAAAAGGAGATGCATGTCCTTGCTTGGAAGAAGGATTGGGTATACACTGACTCATCTGTCTGCCCTTTGTAGCATCCACAGCCTCTTTCTCTTCCTCCCCTGGTCTCTGTTATTCAATGAGATGGAATATGTGAGGCCTTTTAAAAAGATAACCACCGCCACCACGCTCGACTATAATGCACCCTACAATAAAATAAGGACCAGCAGAGCAGAAGCAGCTGAGAGATGTGGCTTTTTGTCTGCCAAGCAGAGAATTATACAAAGCATTTGGAAGAGGAAGAAGGAGGGGGGTGTGTGTGGGAGATTCCTCAGATGTCTGAAGTGCTTGAGCAGCCATTAGCTGATACAGGTGGACACACGCTGGGGCTGCAGAGCCCCGGCCCCAAGCAAGGGTCCTTTTACAACACCAAAGGGAAGAGGGCAGCTGTTTGTGGGGTGGGATGTAGAGAAATAATGCTATATTAAAAGGTAAATAATGAAATCGGAGGTTATCAGTGAGTAGAAATGGAATGTGAGGCTCTCACTTTCATTCTGTCTTAAGCTGGTGCACTGCTGATGTGGTTTATTAAACAGCTGTCAGAATCCAGGTCCCAGGCAGATGGAGCCAGTCGAGTGTGAAGAAGACATTCCATTAGGGACAGGCATAGCAACTGGTTCCTCCGCAGGCGTCCCATCCCACAGACCCTGTTAGATGGAGATGGAAAAGGGAAGGAGAATTAAGGAGCCAGAGAAACAGGAAAATCAGCCAAGGAAACAACTGGAGTAAGAGGAAAGGGTTCCTGTCAAGTGGCAGTGCTCTGCGCATACGCACTATGGGCATAGAGGAAGATGGCTGGTGCTATCCTTCCCTTTGAAACCTCAAAGCTAAGGTGACATTGGGCTAATGTGTGAGTGGTGTTACCAGGAACAAACTTGGAAGAATACAGAGAAAGTGCGGTGTGGGTAGATGGCTCCTGTTCCCTGTGTCACAACTTAATCTCCAAAGCAATGGTATTAAGAAATGGGGCCTTTCTTACCCCTAAATGAAGTGTTATAAGCAACCAGTGGAGAGAGAGAGGGAGGAAGGGGGAGAGAGAGAGAGAGAGAGAGAGAGAGAGAGAGAGAGAGAGAGAGAGAGAGAGAATCTTTCTACAAGCACAAGTTGCCTGATAGGTTATTTATTCCAATTGGTCAGATCTAAACATATATGTAACTGAGGAACTCTAAATGGACTCCGCAGAATATGTATGTATGTATGTATGTATGTGTGTATATATGCATGTGTGTATGCATGTATGTATGTGTGTATGTATGTGTATATTATGTATGTATGCATGCATGTGTGACAATAATAAAGAAGAAGAGGTGGCAAATTATGGAGGCACAGGAGTCGAAGGGAGACAGAGGGATGGAATGATAGAAATACAATATTTGTGTATGAAATTCCCAAAAATTAAAAAATAAAAATAAAACAAAAAGGAAACAGGGCCTCTTAGGGCAATTTGTGATTTGTCCACAAGTTTTTTTTTCCTTTGTCAGAAAGGCTCCATGTAGCATTTGGCCCCTTCTCACCGCCTCCTCCTCCCATATGAGCACACAGCGCTCTTTCTCTCTGCAAGTCACAGCACCAGGGAGCTGTTCTATCAGTTACTCAGGCTCAGCTATTCCCTTAGAGCAACGGCAGCTCAGTGATGGGCCGGCATGGGCCATTCCCAGATACTGGAGGCTGCAGGGATTGACCAACTAAGAAGGGACAGAGGCAGAAATCTGTTCTTCCTCTGTCTGCTTGCAAAACCAAGGGAAGAAGAGACACCACCCAACCAAAGCAGTCTGAGAGCTTGTGGACTTGGAGGCGGCAGCAGGAGGGTGCACATGGGTGTCCCTAGCCAGCCTTTGTCTGATAGTCATTTACACCCTAAGCCCTCTCCTCTGTCCTGTCCCCTCCTAAGGTTTTACTGCTCTGTGTGGAAGGTCCTGCATCAGCTGAAACTTGAAGTTACATTTTAGAGTAGTGCAGATTCCTCTGTCTTCCGTATTTAGATGAACTGTGCACACTGATACATCACGGGCGTCTTTCTTCCTTAATGTATCATTTATTTGGGGGGGGATTTATTTATCAAGATGTATGAGGGTGAAGGAAAATATTTTTCTTTCCCAAAAAGGTGCCAAATTATTGTCAGCTACATAGCTAGGACACATGACGGCAAACAAGAATTGGCAGGAGGGGATCTGATGTCGTAGTTCAAAGCTGAGGCAATACTCATAGGCTTCTGTTTGAATACTTGCTTCCCAGATGGTGACTTTGTTAAGGAAGGTTCTGGAAAATCTGAGGGGAAAGGCCTACATGGAGAGGGTCGATGGATACCTGGCTCCTGGCCTGCTGTGATATGAAGCCCCCCTCTTCAGTTCCACACTGAACCCGCCGTGCCCCCCTACTTTGATGGACTGAAACTCTTAGAAGCTATGAGTCCAAATAAACTTTCTTCACTTGTTCTTGTCAAGCAGTTTGCCACAGCTGTTCAAAAAGCAACAAAGACAAAATTGGTACCGAAAAGTGAGGGTGCTGCTTTGATTGCACCTGGCCACATGGTCTTTTGGAGCTGGATTGCTGGAAGGACGTGGAAAAGCCTAGAGATAAAGCCTAGAAAATCTCTATAATGTAAGCAGAGCTTAAGCAGTGATGCTACGGGAAGCCAGGAACACAGATGCTGATATAGATGTCATCAAGGAAGACTGAGCTCATGAGGTATCAAACGGACATAAAAACACAACTAGAAATTGTACCCATGATCACTGGCACTATGTTCTGGCAAAGATTTGTCTACAGTTTGCCTTACACACTTGTCCTGAAAAGACGCATGATACTGGATAAAATACTAACTAGTCAGGTAGAGAGACCAGAGCCACTGAAGAGCAGCTAAGCACTTCTCACTGGAGATTAGCAGAGGTCCCTGAACAGCACTTTGGGAATTACTCATCTGAAGGCTCCTGTGTGCAAAACTTCAGGCTGATTTGAAAGACTTTCCTTTGAAAACAGAATATTTTAAGTTTGTTACACTCACAAAGAATCAGTTAGGTAAATATTTTCCTGTGTTCACCCACCAAAGCACACAGAGGCCTCCTCAGCATGTCCCAAGGAACCTGATTACTGCTCAAGCTGGCAGCAGATCTTGGCATTTTAAACCTGGTGATGGTCTTGCAGGTGTGCAGAGTGCAAGGGCTATAAGATCATGGAAATCTCTACCAACAGTCAGGATGCTCCTGAGAGACACTGGGCACGAAGCTGTAAGATTGGTGCCCACGTTGCAATAGAGGCTCCAGGACGTTAGAGATGCCAGGAACATGGGATGTCTGCCAAGGAAAACTTGGAGGCAGCCCAGCAGATAGGCCATGGCAAATATGTGGGTGGGCTCCCTAAGTCACTGGCACCACATGTGTCCTAGATGTCGGACATGGAGCTGTAGGATTTAGTGTTTTCCCTGTTGGCTTTCAGTCTTGGTTTCATCTTGCCTCTTGGAATGGCAATTTTAATCTGTGCCATTGTTTTGTAGAAGTATATACTTTACTTAAAAACTTTTTATGGGGCTCAAAGTTAAAAGGTGGAGTCTATTAATAGACTGAGATTGATCAGAGGAGAGTTCTGGCTCAGGGTTTTGAATAATGTTGCAACTGTTGAGGCTTTAGATGCTCTTAAAGTTATACTTAATGCAGTTTGCATTCTGACATGCCCATGGGACTTTGAGGTTTGAGTGGAATGTTATGGTTTGAATTAAAGTGTCCTCTATGAGTTGTTGGAATGCTTGAAGCTCAGTTGGTAATGCTATTTTGAGAGCTTTTAGGCATTGGGTAAGGTGGGACCTGGTTGGCAAAAGTAGGTATCTTGGTGTGGTCTTTTGGAGGTTTTCTTTTTAATCCTTGGTTATATCTGGCTTCTGACATTATCTCCTGGTCCAGCAGTATGTAAGCCGCCTCCACCAATGCCACTGAACATACACACTGAGCTGGAATCCATGCCTTCTGCATCATCATGGCCTGAAGTCCTCAGAAGCCTTGAGTCAAAAATAAATATATTCTTCCTGGGGTTGTTTCTGGCCAGAGTTTTGTCAGGCTGATGTGAAAGGTAGGTAAGAATACACTAGATCTGGCCAAACCTGAGAGGATCCTAGAATGCTACCCAACCTCATTGAGAAGACTTCCTAGGGACAAAGTGGGCCCTTGAAGGGTGACAAGCATTATGCTATCTGATCGGCATTTCAGACAAAGCCCACAGGTTCTGTGAGGAGACAAAAGTAGACCCAGGGAGACCATCAGTAGGCTTATTTGACAATTCAGGTTGGGATGGCCACAGTCTTTGCTGTCAGAGCGATGCACCTCATCTCCACGAGTGTCCTCTAACCTGGGCTCAGATTGTTACTCCAGAGGATCCCTGAAAGGTGCGTGTGGTACAGGTTTGCTCTCCCAAGTTTCCTCTTGGGAAGTGAATGAGAGAGGCAGGGCCTAGTGTGAGGTCTTCTTCAGGTGCCTGGGAATTAACCTTCAACACAGACTGAGGAATCCTCACCTCATTTTCTCTCTCTTTTGTGCTTAGCCATGCTGATTGGCTTTGCTCTCTGCATACTTTCACCACAATGCACAGCTTCACGATAGACTCAAAAACAGCAGGGTCAGTTGATAATGGCCTTGAAACCTCCCAGACTGTGAGCCAAATAAGTCAGTGGTCTAGGCTGCTTGTTAGAGTCAAGGAGAGATAGGCAAAAGACAGCACCTCAAGATGCTGCATGGCCAAGAGACACTGTATCCAGAGGGCGGGGCAATGAAAGCAGGCTGTATGGTCAGCAGACACTGTGTCCATGGAGTGCAGTGAGAGGGGCAGACGCTGTGTCCATGGAGTGCAGTGAGAGGGGCAGACGCTGTGTCCATGGAGTACAGTGAGAGGGGCAGATGCTGTGTCCATGGAGTGCAGTGAGAGGAACAGACACTGTGTCCAGGGTGTGCAATGAGAGGGGCAGATGCTATGTCCATGGAGTGGAGTGCAGTGAGAAGGGCAGACACTGTGTCCATGGAGTGCAATGAGAGGGGCAGACACTGTGTCCATGGAGTGCAGTGAGAGGGGCAGACACTGTGTCCATGGAGTGCAGTGAGAGGAACAGACACTGTGTCCATGGAGTGCAGTGAGAGGGGCAGACACTGTGTCCATGGAGTGCAGTGAGAGGGGCAGATACTGTGTCCACGGAGTGCAGTGAGAGGGGCAGATACTGTGTCCACGGAGTGCAGTGAGAGGGGCAGACACTGTGTCCATGGAGTGCAGTGAAAGGAACAGACACTGTGTCCAGGGTATGCAGTGAGAGGGGCAGACACTGTGTCCATGGAGTGCAGTGAGAGGGGCAGACACTGTGTCCATGGAGTGCAATGAGAGGGGCAGACACTGTGTCCATGGAGTGCAATGAGAGGGGCAGACACTGTGTCCATGGAGTGCAGTGAGGGGGCAGACACTGTGTCCATGGAGTGCAGTGAGAGGGGCAGACACTGTATCCATGGAGTGCACTGAGAGGGACAGACACTACACAGGGAGGGCATCAGGAGAAGCTGACGTGAGGTCAGGGTAGAGGACAGAGCTGTGGAATTGGAATTCTCCTTAGCCGGTAACTACCCATCCACAGCCTCAGGGACCATACAGAGTCAGCAACTCCAAAAATACCAATCAGGCAAGGGCAGAAAGCACATTGGGACAATTTAGCTTTTACTTTTAAGCTAGATAATAATTATCTCATTTTAACATTCTTTAAAATAGTATGGTTTTTACTTCCTTTCACAAGTAAGTTTAATAATTTCTTATGATAGTGTGCTATTTAATTGTTAATTACATTATTATTTTATTATCCAGAAATGAGGAACACTTGGTGTGCCTTAACAGTTTTGAGTTCCGGAGGGGAAAGAAATTGAGTCATTAGTCTTTTTTCTTTTTCTCAATAAAAAGAAAAATACTTTAAGCCATCCCATTCTCTGCCTCATAATCCTTTTTTTTCCTAGCAAGTCCTGCATGACAAAGTAATTGTATAATTAGGACTAAGTTTTGTTGTTAAAAGGTGTACTTCATATCTCTTAAAATGTATTCAATTTGAACTAAGAAAGAAAAGAGGAATATAGCACAACACTAAATAAGTTTTGGAAACCCTGGTACCCACTGACGGGGTTCCACAGCCTCGCCCTTAACGTGAACACATTTCAGGAATGTTGCAGAACGGTGTGTGAGCCGTTGGGCATCTTGCTCTGCAGTGCCGGTTTTGGCTTTTCTCATCTGTGTCTTCTTCTGAGTAGATAATGGGAGGACTGGATAAAAAGCTGATGAGCCTCAAAGATACATTGTGTTTTCTCTTTGTGATGGCCTCAGCTGAGGAGGCTTAGACTTTGCTGCTGTTTTGTTCTTGTGTCAATCACAGTCACCGGTGTAGTACACTGGCAGCTTTTATACATTTGCTTAATAAATTAGCATTCTGTTCTGATTGACTCATTGGGTGGAAACATCAAATTTACATGTCAAGTAGAAGAGGGAAGAAGGGAGGAACACGCTACACAGAAGTAAAAGCAACAACTTCAGTCTATTACAGTCTGCTGGGGAAAGAAAAAAAAATGACAATTTTCACTTTCATTCTAAATTAGGGACTGGTGGATAGGAATAAACCAACTAAAAGGGGGAAGCCTTTGCTCTTTTTGTAAAGCACCAACCTATTTGATCCTGCTAAGGTCTGGCAGTTTAGAGGGCCCATGACTGTCCACTTGCCACAAGGATCATTGGAAAGCCCTTTCAATCTGCCTGCCAGTTTTTGCATCTGAATAAAAGAAGCATTATGTCTGAAGGATCCATCATTCTCAGGGGTATTGGGACAAGAAAATGACATAACAGATGTGAACACATTTAGAAAGTAAAGGCGATACCTAAACACGAGAGAGTCTTCGTTTTTATTGCACAGATCCATCTCATCCCGCCATGTTCCGACAGCATTGGCCCTATTAGTCACATGCATTATAATAATCCAGTGTTGGCACAATCAGCCTTGGGTGGTAGCAGCTGGCCTTCACTATTAGAACAGAAGTGGGTGGGAGGTATGATGGATGGAGTCTAGTTCTAAAGCAAGGAGACTTGTCTGCGTGTGCTACCTTTCAGAACCATTCTAGGTTCTATCCAAGCCCTGTGAATTTTTCCCAGAGAACCCAGCTGGACAGATCAGGCTTGATGGCCAAGTCATAGTACTTAGAGAAAATCATGTCACTTACAACAGAGCCTGTGTAGACTGAGCTATAGACTAGGCAGTTGCTATGTTGGTGGATGTGGGCATCTATAACTGCCAGCTGGTGACAATGGCTTTATAGTAGCATACAACAGAAACGTGGACCTCGGTGGGTCTAAGTTGTTACCATACAATGTATATCTACAGATTTAGGGAAACACCCTTCTACCTGCAGATAGTGTGTGCTAGAGAAAGAAAAGAGCAGAGCGAGTGAGCCAGCTATTAGTATTGGGGGACCACCACACATGATGAGAGGCAGCCCCGCCTACCTTGGAGCCAGGTGGCCTGGAAGTCTAACCAGTGTTCAAGCACATCCAGACCTGTTGATGCACATCTGGCTCTGGTTCTGGACCAGATGACAATCCTTAGTCTTGGAGAGTTTAGAGCACCCTGACTTACTCAACACTAGCTGGCCCTCAGGCAGATAGCTTTGGAGTACTCCTCAGTACTCATGTGTCCCAGACAGCTCCTGAGGCAGAGAGGCTTAAAATTGAACAGCTGAGGTCCCGTACATCTTTTTGCATTATCAATTCTTTCCCTCTAGGCATGTGTGTTCTCTTTCTCCTTCGCTCCCAGTTCTCTATCTTATCACTAAGAAATTGTAAAAAATGAAATACTTATTTCTTTCCAAGAATCCTTTGAAAGTGCTCTTTGTTTACACAGAAGGGAAAGAGATAGCTCCTGCTCTGTCCTACTGACTGTCCTTGCAGACTCAACCTCATCTGGGCATGGAGGAGGTGGCTGCTTTACTGTCCTCTAACTGGAGTTCTTGTTGCCGGAAGTAAGTGCTGTCTCCCATCCAGATGACCTGTGTGTGGGCTGTGTGTGAACCGGATGCACGTTTGCCATGTAGTTCAGGGGTGTCCTTCATAAGCTACCCTCTGGCCGCATGTGACGGGGTGAGGACTTCTACACACTAACATATCCCCTCACTCCCACGCATAGTTCTCTCTCAAGCTGTGCATTCTTTCCTCTTTTTAAAAAGGAGAGGCATTGAGAGGCAGAGTTATTAGACCCTGTAGAGAGAACGTTGTCCTGCCAAAAAGGAAGAGAGGAAAAACGAGTAGAAGCTCGGGAGAGGAAGGCAGGATACTCTGGTCCTCCAAGGTGTTGCCCTGTTTGGGGGTGTCCACTTTTGATGTCTCCTTTCCCTGCTTCGTTTTTAATCTGAAGAGGATTGTTCTAAACAAAGAGGTGGGTTTCCACTGCAGAGCTTTCATTACTGAGTGTTCATCCCAGCACTTGAGAATTCTTCGTATGCATTTTCCCCTTAGTCCTTTCAAAGACTCTCGTGTGGTTCATAGGATTACTATCTTCATTTTGGAGATGAGGAGACCGAGGCTTAGAGGGATCTAGTAAATTGCTAGCAGCCTTACGGTGTGTAAGTCCCCGTGCCAGGATGAACTCCAAGTTGAACTCAGGTATAGAAGCAGGCCCCGACAGCAGAGTGTGGGGGCTGAGACCCAGGTGCAGCTCTTCTTCCTCTTCTGTAACTTCTCTTTTAGTATGTCTTTCCCCACCTTGTCATAGCCCTAGCTGAGGCTTCTGGTGATGCTCTCAAACAACTCAGCTATCGTGCACGCTTAGTGATTTGTTTATGGCTTGGCGGCTCAATATCCGGTCCCCATCCTACACAGCTTGCACTCTCTCTCCCTCCTTCTCTCTCTCCCTCCCTCCCTCCTCTCTCTCTCTCTCTCTCTCTCTCTCTCTCTCTCTCTCTCTCTCTCTCTCTCTCTCTCTCTCTCTCTCTCTCTCAAACAAGCCCCAAGGATCTACCTCCTAGCATTGAGATTGCAATTATGTTCCAGCATCCTTGGATTCTTTTTTTTTTTTTTTCCCCTTTGAGACAATTGTCTCACTATGTAGCTTTGACTCTCCTAGAACACACACACACACACACACACACACACACATATCCCAGGGTGAGCTGCCTCCCAATTGCTGGGATTAAGGTGTGTGCCACCACACCTGTCTCATCCCTAGGTCATTTTTACAGGAGTGCTGGGGACTGACATCAGATCCTCATTCTTATTCTTGTGCTATAAGCAAACACTTGACCTGCTGAGCAGTTCCCAGCCCCTAAGAACTTATTTCTTTGCTGCCCAAGACCAATTCTGGTCAAAGTGATCAGAGTTTGGGTGCAAACACATTTCATGAGGGCTGTGGATAGTACCCACAGACAGGCTGCTGATATACAGTCTCCACCATTAAAGCTACATCATCCTCTTAGTCTTGAACTTGGAGTTCTAACCTTGGGTTCTGTAACTGCTAATGCCAAAGAGATACCAGAGCTAAGCTGCAAAGAGCATCAGGCTGCCGGGCCCAGAGGCCTGCAAAAGTCTCCTTGGCTGGAACAAATACTCCTCTTAGCATGGTCCATCATGTTGATATGTTTTTGTGACAATTTCTAAACGTGCGTAGACCCAACCTGTCTACCCTTCTATTCATGTATTCCCACAGAGCACCTGATTTTCTGCATGGCAGGAGCCAGACCTGCACCCATCCCATTCCCCATTTTAACGCATTTCACGATTTGGCTGCTTTGGTTGCCTTTCAAAACGACATATCTGATCAGTCCTTTAGTAATATTGATGTTTTGCCCTTTCAAATGTGTCATTTGATTTTTCTGATGTTTTTCTCCATCTGCTTTGCTAACACTTTCATTTAGTCGCAGCTTTTTATTGGGTCCCTGCAGGTTTACGGAAAGGAATCTGACTTCGGGGTATTTTATTTTTAAATGGTTTTGCTCTTACATACCATAACTCTGCCTCCACCAACCTGCGGCCCTCCCTTCCCCCTCTCCTGCCAGCTCACCTGCTTACCCTCACCTCAGAATGCTGTGAATAAATCCCTCACTCCAGGGCTTCAAATACTGGCCTTTCCCCATCATATTTAAGTATTTCATTGTGAAGGCCCATTGCTTTGCTTCAGTGTTCCCTATGGATTCAATCAAAGAGCAATTTGTAAAAGCAGGTATGAGGAGCGGGCTGGTATTTTACATTTCTGACATGTTTTTATTGTCCTTGTTGAAGACATGTGCAAACAGGAATTCCAAATTTTTTAAGGCAGAAACAAAAGCCAAGTACATTAAGTTCTTTTCTCTCTGACTTTTCCTGCTTTCTCTTACCAGGTCTGATATGTGCCCCTATGTTCTTGGCAGGTTAATTTCCACATTTCTGCTCTCTTAACCTCTTCCTCAAGTACAGCAAATGCAGATGTTAGAGAGTAGAGAGACTGACTGAAGGAAAACACAACCATTTGTTTCTTGTGAAATATATGAAGAAAGCTGATGGATGGAGTCAAATAAAAATACAACATAGCTTTCTGTTTATAATTGCTATCACAGGTTGTCATAAAACCTTAGATATAGAAAAAAGACTGTGCAATCCATGAGAACCATCTTCTCAAGTGTAAAAGTTCACCAGCATAAATTTACTTAGCTCGATAACATATTCTCAAGCTATATCTAGGGCTGTGGTGGTAAATCTTGGTTGCCAGCCTGAGGGGACTGACGATTAATTGCTATGGAACAAGTCTCAGGGTGTGATTGTGAGGGATTGTCTAAATTATATTCCTGGAGGAGAGAAGACACATCCTGGATGTGGTCGGCACCATCCCACCACCGGGAGTTCCAGGTAGCTCCATCCCACCACCTGGGAGTTCCAGGTAGCACCATCCCACCACCTGGGAGTTTCAGGGAGCACCATCCCACCACCTGGGAGTTTCAGGGAGCACCATCCCACCACCTGGGAGTTTCAGGTCTCATAAGAGGATCAAGCAAGCTGATCACCAGCATTCACCTCTCTGCTCCCTGATACTGGATGTGATGGATGTGCTCAGTCTTATATTCCTGCGGCCATAATCTCCCCCCACAACCCCTCCACCCCCCACCATGGTGATGGATTCTACTCTTGAACCGAGTCTAACCCTTCTGTTTCTAAGCTGCTTTGTCAGGCATCTCATCACAGGAATGAGACAGGTGACTAAAACAAGGGCCATGAAGTGTAAGTTACGATTAGCATCTCGTTTGCTTCATTAAGAAGAATTTATAGAAATGATTAAGCCAGACCCTGTGGTACAGGCTGTCATTCTGTCATCCCAGCTACTTGGGAGGCTAAGTCAGGAGAATCAAAAGCTGAAGAGCTGCCTAGGCTACAGTGAGTTCAAGGCCAGCCTGGGAAACTTAATGAGACTGTCTCACAGTAAGAAAGTAAAAAGAGGATTGGAATACTGCTCAGTAGCAAAGTATCTACCTAGCATGCATGCATGAGGACCCAGGTTCAGTCTTTGGGATTATAAAAGAAAATGGAAGGGGGAAAGCAGAAAGAAAAAAATGCAAAACTACCTGTCTTCCATGGTGGAAAACAAGGAAATAGGTCCCAGGAGGTCAGGTCCCAGCATCAGTGTCAGACAAGGCTGTCATTAGGTTGCTCAGCTTTCTTTCTAAAGAGTTTGCAGCTCCTACTGCAGCTCCAGTTGCTTGTGAAGTGGGCTGGTGTGTGAATTTTAGCCTATAGATGATAACACGACATAAGGAACTTCATAACTTAATTCTATACCTTGAGAAATGAGACTATCTGTGTCCCATAGGAGGATAGATGCCGTTTAGTGAGACGAAGCACGGTAGAGATGGCCCTGCAGACCTTGTCCTCCTGAAGAGCATGACAGTGTGCTGTGGGCTCAGCTGGTGCGAACACATGAGCGCAGAATCACAGCATTCTGGGGAGACAGGAAGTACACAGCCTCAGATACATAAAACCAGGCTTGTTACACTAGGGAGGTGACCAGCTCATACAGGACAGCAGAGAGTCAGCAGGCTGGTGTCTGGGAAGCTGCCTGGGTTATTTTTCAGTGGCTGTATATTGTAGCTGCTGTGCTTGCTGGATCTCCAGGGAGCGTAATCATGAAATGAGATGCCCTGAATGCCAGCTATGGAGTTATGTGAGTCAGACTTTGTCCTACTGGGCTTCATTCAGTCTTGCTTTGGTCCTATCCATCCTATCCATGCTGCAATTCTTTAGGGCTGGAAATGCTCGTCCTGTGCCTGTCTGGCCAATGAGTGTCAGAGGCATGTGATTTTTCTCTTTGATCTTTACAGTCTCAGAACTAAAATTCTTTTGAATGTGAGAACAGAGTTTGGGTTTGCATTTTTTTAAACATGCTGCAACTAAGACCCCAAAGACCATGGAGATGGACTAAATATATTTTGCATTATGGGGGGGGGGGACATGAGCCTTTGCAGCTCTGTGGTAAAGTGTTATGTCATGTCTGCATGGGCTTACATGTAGGTCCCTGGAGGTATTTGTTGTGTCTTGTCCCTGATCCTGTCCTACGTTCCTTTTAAGCTTCCTGGATGCCTTGAGGCTCTTCCTGGCCCTCCTGCCTCACCATGACCCAGAAACAATGAAGCCAACTGACCATGGACTGAAACCCTCTTAATAATGAGACCAAATAAATCTTTCCTCTTTTAAAATTACTTCTCTCAGATAATTGCAACAGTAATAAAACAAAGGCAAAACCAAACAGACAAAAGTTAGTAGGCATACTGTGGCTATTAGTTTTATCTTTTTACTTAGTGACTTCCTTAATTACGGACCTGGATTTATTTTTAACTTAAGCCTTATTTTTTTCCATCTGGATGCTCAATCTTTTTTAGTTTATTAAAGGCCAGTAAAGCACAGAAAGTTTTTAATTCCTCACTGTGCCTGACACAATGATAATCCACATTTATTTTCCCTATATTCTTTGTGTGTACATTTGTTTGTGTACCTGTGTGTGCAGATACAAGTATATGTGAAAGCCAGAGGTCAACACCGGCTTTCTTCCTCAACCACTCCTCACCTTGGTCTTTGAGGAAGGGTCTCCTGCTGACCAAGAGCCTCCCTGTCTCAACTTATCAGCAAGCCCCAGGAATCTGCCTGTCTCTGCCTTCCCAATGCTGCAGTTACTTGTGCCTGCCATGAAACACAGGTCCCCTGCTCATGTAACTCACACAGCAAGTATGCAGCTAACTGAGCCATCTTTTCAGCCTCATGTTTTTCTTACATTCTTTTGTCTCTAGTGCTCTCTCCTTCCCATAATTTAGGTGGAAAGAGAGAACTATTTCCAACAAGCTGTCCTCTGGCCTCCAGGAACGTACAGGCATGTACATGTATGCACACACACACACAAACACACACACACTTTATTTGTAAAAAATGATAGTCACAATAATAAAATTTTTCTATTATTTCTACACCAAGGATGGAATTTATTATATAAAAGAGTCCTTTTTTTAAAAAGCAGCCATAATAATTGTCTTTTAGAAAGGATGAAAACATATCTAGGATGTTAAGTCTGTTTTCCTGATACAAATAGAGAAATGATCTCTATCTGAGCATCTTCTACATAACTTAAGAGGCCTCTGCTTGAGGATCTCATCAAAGACTGTTCCTGCTTCATCCCCTCCCCTTCCCTATGACCCCCCCCCTTTTTTTTCAGATTCCTTATACTGGAAAATAAAAATCCCTCATTCAACTGAAAGGAACTTTGGCTAATTTCTCCCTACTAAGACGCTTTGAAGTTCAAAGCACTTAGATTTTTCCACAGTACGCAGTGACATCAGTTCTTTCTCCCAGCCCTTTAACAACTGAATTCTTTCTGCTAGTACATCACAACTCCAAAAGACAGTCTGCCTAATGATACTTCTGAACATGCATCGAAAAGCCCCTGTATGTGTCCAGGAGAAGCAGAATCATCCAGAAAAGCAAACTACAATGCGCTCTACTGTTGGAATCTTGGAATTATATGGTAATTCTTCAGCAATTTTCCTAACATAAAGGCAAAAACATTGTGCCTTTATGGTGCCTATGAGCTTCAGGAACACTCAAATGATTGAGCTTTTCTGTAACAGCAAAAGATTTGTATAGTTTTTATTTTTTTTTTTAATTATGAGTAAAGTGAAGTCTTCTTTGTATGATTATTTGCAATTATTTGATATAAGATTAGTTGTAACTGGGAGCAGTGGCACACAGATATAATCCCAACACTTGGAGAGGCAGAGGCAGGCAAATCTCTGAGTTCCAAGCCAGCTAGGTCTACAAAGGGAGTCTAGGACATCCAAGGCTACACACAGAGAAACCCTATCTTGCACCTCCTCCTCAAAAGACTAGTTGTATAACTTTTAAATATTTTAAAATTTTTTATGTGTATAAATGTTTGCCTTAATGTATAAACGCATACCACACATGTGCCTGCTGCCTACAGAGGCCAGAAGAGGATGTCAAGTCCTTGAAACGGAGGCTTGTCAGCTTCTTATGTGGGTCCTGGGAATTGAACCCTGGTCCTTTGCAGGAGTATAAGGACTCTTAACCAGTAGGTTACCTCTAGCCCTGGTCTTATTATCTTTTTATACTACGTTATTTGATCTCCTTTTCAGTGGCTTGCCTTTTGTAAACTGTTGGCAAGCCTTCTTCTCACTGCGACAGTGACAAGCCTCTCCCAGTGACAGACAGGGCAGCCGCCCCGGCAGGGTGCTTCACAATTGAGGCTTTTGACTGGCTTGCTATTTTAAGCACCAAAGTGCTTGCTTGGAGCTAAGATTATGCATGGCCCTAAAAATAATTTCTCACAATCTTATGAACTATAAGGACATAGATTATGAGTGCTTCCATTTTTTAAAGGAGGAAATTGAGCCACAGACTGAGTTTTTTTTTGTCTAGAGTGACATAACTATTGGATTTATGGTCTGTCTCAGCCTCCCCCCCCCCACTGAGCATTAATCTGAAATGACTTCTGCTTCCTGTAAACCTGGGGCATGGCAGGAGTACAAATGCTCACTATTTCCAAACACCAGCTCGCCACTCTTGTGTCGGGAACCAAGAGCCTCCTCACTGCAGGTGTGCTGGCATTATTCTTTGATTAATCAGTGCTGGACAGGGCTTCTGGCTAATCTCATTAGCTAATAGTGCTTCTGGGTAATTAGCTTGATATGTGTAATTATCCTCAGATTTTAGGGCTTTTTTTCCACTTTGACAGCATTGGTATGTATTTCATACTTTGGAGAGCTGTGGCCGTTGGAGAGAGTGAGTAAAATTCCCAAACGTTTCACATCATGAGAGCCAACCTCACAATGGGAGTATTTCAACCCCACCAGTTAAGAACACTTGCACCTTCAGAAATGTCTCAAGCACACACACACAGACACACGTATACATATATATATATACACACACATAATACATTCATAAGGTACATATATATGCAAGCAACAAAAATGCATTCATGCACCTGTGAATACATATACACAGCCCAATGAGATGAAATCTGAAATTACTTCCAGAACTTTATAGGTTGTCTAAAGATTTAATTATTTAAAGATCCATTCTCTTTTTCTTTCTTTTTTATTTTAATTATTTTTTTCCCATACTCATTTTCTATAAGAAATGTGAGAGTGATCTCAAGTCTGAATCCTGCCATAGTCTACCCTTCTGATGTTTAAACCCACTGATGCTTCGTGGTGCTGAGACTATGAAGTGTCTTCCTTAGGATCATATTAAACGCTTTGTCCTCAGCTGATGGCACTACTTTTGGTGGTAGTAGAAGCTTTAGGAAGCTGGGCGTAGCTGGAAGAGGTGGGTCACAGGGACACGTTCTGTGGGAGAGGTGTCTTGTCCTTGGCTCCTTCCCCCTGTACTCTCTGCTTCTTCTCTGCCACGATGGAGCAGCTCTCTCTCTCAAGGCAAGCTCTGGCCATGGGGATGTTCTGCCTAATGCATCCAGACAGATGAAAACTTGTACTGAGCTCACTGAATCTCTAACCAGAACAATCCTCTTCCTTGAAGCTGCTCTGTCACATATTTTGGTCACAGACATGTATAAGCAACTTGTATAATGCTCAGCATATGGGCTGTAGACCGAGAAAGGCCATTTAGTCAGCTTGCTTTAAACTCCCACTGTGAACTGGTGAGCTGGGCCTGTGCTGCTGCAAAAGCCTGGAGCATAAGAGGACTCCAACCCGGGTCTGCACCTCACAGGGTTGGACTTGCTGGCTTCTAAGACCACTTCAGATGCAGCAGCCTGTGACTCTAGCAGAAACCGTTTTCCTCTTCTCATACTCCCTTCCAAGTTCCACAGGATGAGAGGAAGTAGAGTGATCATGCTGGGAAGCAAAGCTCTGTCAGGATGCCTCAACCCAGGAGTCCTGCAGGAGACAAGGAAATGCTCACGCTGGCTTCCCTTCTCCAACTTTCTCAGTATCACTCATAATTACATCCATCGTGGGCTGGAGAGAGGGGTTCTGTGTGCTGGTGAAACCTTCTGTCTTTTCCTGGGTACATATGTGTGTCCTTTCCCTTATGTCAGCACAGCACGCAGCTACACTGGGCCGGGAACATACATTCCTAGCTACAGAGCAGTCACCCTCCATGGCTGCATCTCAGATACTTGATTTCAAGACAGTTCAGCAACCTTGCCCAAGCCAACGTTGTCAGCTAAATAACCCAGACCCAGTCTAATCCTCAGAATGAATTATCCTATTATAGAAACTTATTGTGGTTTCTTATTGCCTAAGCAACCTGGAGTTTGATTTTAAAAACCAAACCAAACCAAACAAAACAAAACCAGAAAGCACTCTTGCCTTCATAGGATCCACTCCTGGGGAAGAAGCACTCCCTTTGACTCAGAAGAAATTTGCTGCTAAAATGTATCATCCAGTGGCTGCTGACCTCTCACTTGTATGCTGAGGTCTGGGACAGAGGCATTTACTGTCTTGTGTGAGCCAAAGCTCATTTCTATTAATTATCAGCACAGTACAAACGTACTGGGTTTCATTTTCCTTCTAACCCTGCCTCGGTAATAATCCTAATGAGGAAGGAAGCTCTCCTGATCTTTCTCAGTAGCCTTAAGCTCCTCCTTGTAGCTATTGTCCCTTGGGAGTAAGAAGAAGACAGGAATGGAAACAGTGATGCTTTTCTTTCTGTTACATGTTAAAGATAAAGGGAACATTTGAGTGTCTACAAAGTACTAGAAAGGACAAGAAGTCAGCTAGTATTTTCTGTTCTTCAGTCATGGTCTAAGAGGGATTCTTTTCTTTATTCTTCAAATTCTGCAAATGGGAGATGTTGGATGACTCTCTAAATAGCTAAGCATTGCCGCATTTATAGTGTTATTATTATTTTTATGTGTGCTATTTTCCCTTAGCAATAGAAAGAAAATAAATCGTCTTTTCATTGCCAGTTCTATTTTTGTCGAGGGCTTAACTAGAAGATATATCTAATCATAATGAGCAGAGCATAAAGAATATTAAGATTAAAAGAACTTATATTTTCCTTTATCCTCTCAACCATCTCCAGATGGATTTCCTAGGGGTTGCCTTCTAAATCTTCTTGCACAGTGAGCTGTAAATCCCAGACCCAGCAAGCTCTGGTTTGGCTGAACATAGCTTTTCATGTACAATATGTACAGGCTGAATAATGGTAGAAAATTATTCAGAAGATAATTACAGCAATTGATCTTAAGATGTTTCGTAGCTTCCTTCATAGATCATTCTTCAAAGCCTTTTGGAGGAAGGGTGTCTGTGGCATTGCCAGAAGCAAAAAGCTTCTAGCAACTAGTGCAAAATAAATACCCCATGTGAGTACCTTGGATAACTCAGGTCAGAGGTCAGAGACAACTTAACGAACACCATGCTTGTGGCAATCCCTGTCTGCAATGTGGAACTTGTCACTTCCATCTTCAGGTACCTGGGAATACCAAGTCTGTAAGTACACATTGATTCACAGTCACCCAAGGATCTCCCTGATTATGAGCACTTCTAATGAAGTGGACAAAAGGGGAGTCTTCAGCTTGTATTATAGATAAAGAAGACGATGGGGAAACCCAGTCTGTCTCACCAAGGTCACCATCAAGTGATCATGCAGGACAACGGCACCGCAGAAGAGCCATTTCCTGGCCATCAGTCTAGCAGACTCTGTGGAACGTCCACTGGTTCTCTGCAACCTCAAGTAAGGAACAATTGGATTTACCTTCTGGGGGAAATGCCACAGGAACTCTGAAAGTTCACACCGCTCCTACCAGGAACATAGAATTAGAACTACCATCTCCACTGTTAACACTATCTTTATATGTACAGTCAACAGATTCACCAAGATAGACAGGTGTATACACACACACACACACACACACACACACACACCTTTAGGAGAGACAAAGAGTGATGGAAAGGCACACACATGTACAAATACCTCCATACATTCACATAGATTGACAGACACCTGTCTATATGCACATTTGTCTGTGTTTACAAATACAGAGATGGATAACATTAAACATGTGCATACCTTCACAAATATACCCAGAGATAGACAGACAGATACACACACACCTTCTTGTACATACAGAAGTAGACAGATGTATACACCTCATCAGCATACAGAGAAGGACAGATAGATATACACACATGCCCATGGACATGCACAGAAAGAAACACATGCACACACGAAATACCTCCATGAACACAAAGAGATGGAAAAATGCTGACATCTCCACAGACATACCCAGAGATGGATAAACACATGGACACATGGTGAGGTGGGAATCTAGACACCACCATTGACGTGCAGAGAGGTAGACAGACAGACACATGTACCTGCCTTCTCCTTCTTTTGTTTTTCTCAGTTTGCACCAGACAGAGATCAGGCAACTGAGCGAGCATACATGTGCTGACAAAGAAATCAATGAAGTCAGTTGTTTTATAAATGGCTTCAGGAAGGTGGACAGCCAGCAGGGGGTGCAGTAAAGGGGGTGCACTTTTTTTTTCTTGATGGCAGCTTGCTTTCAGAGATTTGTAGCTGAGTGTCTCAACTCCAACACTAGCCTGGGGTGTTCCCACGTTGTGTCTTAGACACCTGTTGTGATGCCTCAGTAGGAAAGTTTACTCATAATTACATAAATGCTGTGATATACTGTGTGCCATGTTTCACGATTTTTTATATTTATGTCAGCATATAAATACTTTGTGTTATGCACTTTTTATTATTTCTAAGCTAAATGGACTTGAATTGAATTGATAACAAGGTTTCTGACAAACTTCGATGAGGCCTGGATAATTAGAAACTGTAACCTGAAATAAAAGATTTGTGTTTGAGAAGCAGAAAACATGGCAACAAAGTGGTGACAGGCTTAATCTGGTCAGTTAAAAGGAAACAGGTGGCTGAAGCCAGACCTGTATCCACTAACTGGCAACTACCATCATCCCCATCTCCACTTTTTAACAGAATACTTTCTTTTCTGCACTCTACAGAATCACCAGCAACACTTCATCTTATTGCTTGGTAATCTTTGCATCTGAAACAAAAGTTATCAAAACTGAAATAATTCTATTTCTAGTTTCTTACAAATGGGACGTAAGTTTCTTCTGGGAGTGAGATTGTATCAGTAGAGAACGTATGTTTGCATGCATCCATGTTCAAGCCTGGATAAGGCATGGATGTTTGTGCATATAAATGTTAAAGCCTCACACATGTATTTGCCTGTGTGTGTGTGTGTGTGTGTGTGTGTGTGTGTGTGTGTGTGTGTGTTAATGCCTGGGTAAGGAGGATATGTGTGTTTGCATGTGTCCATGTTCAATTCCGGGTAAAGTATGAATGTTTATATATACAGGTGTTCAAGTTTCACACATGCCTTTCATGTGTCCACATTCAAACCTTGGCAAAGTACATGTATATTTGTGTGTGTGTGTGTGTGTGTGTGTGTGTGTGTGTGTGTGTGTGTGTGTTCAAGTCTAGGTAAGGAGGGTATATGAACATACACAAACCTGGCTATAATACAAATGGCACACTTATGTCTGTGTATATGTGTTTAAGCCTGTGTAAGGAGGGCATATGCTTGTATGTACATGTTGAAATCTGGGTAAGGCAGGCAGGGCTTGGATGTATTCAAGCTTTTAAGACCATTTTTAACTATAATGGGAATCAGATTTTACAGTTTAATACTGGAATAACTGTTCTTTCCTTCCCTATGAAAACAGAGATAAGAGTTCTCAACTGAGAAGACTCAGACCATTTACAAGGTATCTTTGTGTGTGTGTCCCTGTGATCTCTCTCTCTCTCTCTCTCTCTCTCTCTCTCTCTCTCTCTCTCTCTCTCTCTCTCTCTCTCTCTCTCTCTCTCTCTGTCTCTCTCTCTCCCCTCTCCCCCTCTCCATTTATTTTTCTGTGTGTGAGTCTATGTCCATGTGTGCAAGCAGAAGCATGTGTGCTAACAGGTGATCAGGATTGGAGAACCACTCTAATGAAGCGGATCCTTGACACCCTTTCCTACTTGCCTTTACCCTGGGGATGCACTGTGGGAAAGGAGTGTTGTTATACTTGATTTTAGTCCTAAAGGGGAGACATTCATTAGCCTTGAGCACAGTGACACGGTGACAACCTTGTCTAAATTCTCCTTCCACCCACTTCTCAGTTAGGACCTATCCCTTTTAAATAGGCGTCATCCTTTCTGAGCAGTCACTTTGAAAAGCTAAATATTTCCTCAGAGAGATTCTTAAATCTGTGGCAAAGCTAGACTAATGCAGGGTTCCATCTTGGTGATCAGGCAACAGTGCCCACTCCTTGGGTCAGCACATCCTCCACCAAATTCTATGTCCTTGGATGCTGGTTTTCTCGTTTGTGACTGGGAGGTTGATGGTCCGCCATGTTATGATGGTCCTAAAACCACATGCACCATTGGCTTCTGTGTTCCATTGGAGGAAACTTCATTCTGCTCCTCTTGTCCTCCCAGCCTTGTTTTCTTATTATTGACATTTGAGTTCTTGTTTAACATAAGCCAGGACTACACACCAGTAAGATGATCTTTTTCTGAGAGTCATGTGGGTTGACTTAAGTGAAAAAAAAAAAAAAACAAAAAAAAACCACTCATTGATGAATTCAACTTTTGAAGAGACGGGTGCTCTTTTCTTGCCTGGATGTGTTATTATGTGTTGGGGTTAGAGCCAAACAGTCCTGTAACTTTTTAAAGACCTCTAAAGCTGCATTTTGGATGGATCAATCTAAAAGTGAGTGTGGTGTTCATGGTTCCAAGGCTGGAACACTGTAGTGAGACTAGCTCACCCCTGATCACCGAGGAGGACACCCCGGCTACGCTGGTGGATGCTGTTAAGTTCACATGGATGCCACTAACAAATTTAATTGATTGCTTCTGTTGACAATAACAGCAGCTAATTTGCTTGGTTCAGGTTAAACATGTTAAATACATGGCCTCATTGTTCATTTTTAAGAGACAGAAGTAAATTAAGGAACTGTTTCTCAGAGAGATTAATACTTTCTAGGGTTACAGAAACAACAGCTGGTTTAACAATATTTAGAAGATTTCCCCACAAGTGAAACCATCGCAGTGATACACTCTTGTTACCAAGTCAGAAGTCAAGGATTGTTGAAGAAAGACAATTTCTCCTTTAATCATTTTTTAGATTTATTTGTTTCAATGTATGTGTATTGGTGTTTTGTCTTCCTGTATGCGTGTATACCATGTATGTACCTAGAACATGCAGCGATCAGAAGAGGGTATTGGGTCCCATGTACCTGGACTTTTGAATGGTTGCAAGTTTCCATGTGAGTGCTGGGAACTGAACCCAGGTCCTCTGCAGGAAAAACAAGTACTTAATGGCTCATCTATCTTGCCAACCCCCAAAATGGCAATTTCTGCTTAACAACACTCCACTCCGTCCTTAGAGCCTGAATTGGGTAAATACTGTTTATTTGTTACTGAAATAAATAAAATAAGGCAAATGGGAGCTGACGATAGAGAGAGGCAAAGCAGAGGCTTGTGCACTGTGGGCACTTGAGGGTTCAGCCCTGCTCTCCTTCACACTGGGGCTGTCTACCAACAGAACACTCCAAAGCACATCACCAAAGACATCCGGTCTCTGCTGGTCAAGGCTTGTGCCTGGCGATGATTCCATATAAACTACTGTCCACTAGTCAGTCGGTAAACAGTGCCCAGAGACTCAGGGCAGGACACAGAAGACAATATGGGGTGAGCTCGGAATAGAAGCAGGATGGGGTTGAGGGACCGAGATGAACCTGTACTGTCAGGATCTGTCCCTGCCAGGCATCGCCAGAGCAGCTGCTCCCGGCCCTGCTCACTATAGTGATGGAATCCCTTCTTCCTCTCACCCTCAAGTGTCCGTCCTCTCTGCTGCAATCCACCCTCAAAGCCTACTGGTTGGTTTTTTGTATTTTGTTTTTCATCTCCCTCATTAGGCCTGTCTTCCTCACTAAGGTGGAGTGCTTCAGTGCCAATACAGAGCAGTATTTCCCAGACTGTCTAAAGCATTTTGTTAATGAAATAAGCAGAGGGTGGCTGCCTACCTGTCACAGTCTCATGGACTCTGGTCCAATTTTTTATTCTGTCTTCAGCTCCCCAGGTAGAGACATCAGAACTCCTTTCAGCCCTCTCAGATCCTGAGGTGTGTGTCATCCAGAACAGCCTACAGTGGTCCAGGTGACAGGGCACTGTGGCTGTGTGTGGTCCAGGTGATATGGTGCTGTGGCTGTGTGTGGTCCAGGTGACATGGCACTGTGGCTGTGTGTGGTCCAGGTGACAGGGCGCTGTGGCTATGTGTGGTCCAGGTGACATGACGCTCTGGCTGTGTGTGGTCCAGGTGACACGGCACTGTGGTTGAGTGTGGTCCAGGTGACAGGGCACTGTGGTTGTGTGTGGTCCAGGTGACAGGGCATTGTGGCTGGGGGTGGTCCTGGTGATATGGTGCTGTGGCTGTGTAGGTATAGGAGATCTAGTAGGTGACCTCTCCCCGTGCATGCCACTGCAGCACAGACTTCTTTCTGGCGATCGCTTTGGTTCCGTGCATCACAATGGCTCACGCACAGGTGTTGTTCCCCTAATGGACTCCCGAAGGGCAGAAGATTGCCATATTCATCTTCCTATCCCCAAAGGGACGGAAGAGGACACCCTGAGCGTCCAAGGACAGCAACATTTTCGTACAGTGGCACCCATGGTAAAGATACCTTGGATGGCCTGAAAAGATGTGTTTTACCGGCCCCTCTCCTCCACCACAGTGTGTACATGCCATCTCACTGTGACCTTCAAGTTGGTCCCACTATTATTTTCCCATTTCACAAACAAGGGAATGAGGCTTGGTTAGAGTCCATGACTTGCAAAAGGTTATGCATGTAGCGAGTGCTGGAGGTGAGACTGAATCCAGTTCCTTCCTGAACCTAGCCAGTCTGTGAAATTCAAACGTACTGCAACCGGCAAGGGGTCCCATCCAAAACACAGAAACAGCACACACATCAAGCATGCCAAGCCAGGTCTGTGCACTCTCTCAGCCTTGTCTCCTGCAGCAGAGTCTGCTTTCTCTCCCCTCTCTCGCCCGTGCTTTTCAAAGAGCACCTCATTGTCTTATGCTTATAGAACTACTGATATGGTCCACACTGGAATGTGACTTTGTCACGGACACGATGATCTGCACGACTCACTCGGAGATCTTACTGTCTTTCCTAGCTATGTGTCTGGTTTTATTCTAATACAACTTTTATGCTTAAGCCAAGCATGGTGCCTCAGGCCTGTAGTTCCAGGTACTACTTGGGAAGTCAAAGCCGAAGAATCTCAAGTTAACTGTCTGCCTGAGCTACAGAGTGAGTTCAAGGACAACCTGGGATGTCTAGAAAGGAAATTGCAAAATAAAAAGTAAAGAGGGGGTTGGGAAGATATCACTCAATGACTGAGTGCCTGCCTACCATTTGCAAAGCCGTGGGTATGGAGAAATGTCAATTCAGAACACAGCTGCTGTGGCAAGAGATCACATCCAAAGACTTTGTAGGTATGTGTGATCCAGCTGGAATTCAGACATGCCTTTAATCCCAGGAGAGAGACGCAAGAAGATCTCTTAGTTCAAGGCCAGCCTAGTATAGAGCAAGTTTCAAGTAAAGAAAAGCTTAGGTCCAGATGAGATGGCACATGCCTTTAATCTCAATGCTCAGGAGACAGAGGCATCCACTCCTGGTCTCACACAGACTGATCCACTGCTGATCTCACACAGACTGATCCACTCCTGGTCTCACACAGACTGATCCACTCCTGGTCTTGTAACTTCATTCCAAGGCTCACTGCAAACGCTGGTGGTCCAAGGGCAGCTGGAGATGCAGCTGTGGATGGAGTCTTCTCTGCTCAGGTCCAGTTCTTCCTCCCAACCCCTCATGTATGTAGCCTTTCAACAGGGTATGAAGGGTAGTATGGGTGTAAAGGTCTAGCTAATGATCAGTTTCGGGGGGCTTTTTTGATATTAGGGGTCCTCTCTGTGACTTTATTCAGTCTTCTAGATGACTTAGAATACACATTTCATTCATGAATTTCTCTGTACAATTGTAAATTTCTACTATGTTCAAGGTGTAATGGATTACTGGCAATCAGGCAAGAAAGCGAACAATCAATAAGGTGAGTGAGTAAATAAGTTGTTCAAGACTCACTGTGTGGAGCAGCAGTGGCAAGGTGAGTGCTGCGAATTCCAGGAGTTCCAGCAGCTGGGAACCTCTTCAAGTATTCCTATGCTCTCAGTGAAAGATAAGCAGATAACCACAGGATCTTTCTCTCTCTCTCTCTCTCTCTCTCTCTCTCTCTCTCTCTCTCTCTCTCTCTCTCTCTCTCTCTCTCTGCTCATCTCTATGTATGTAATATGTAGTATGTGTCTGTGTATATACTCAGACACACACACAAAGCCTCTCTCTGTGTCCGAGTACATTGTTCTCTCGTTCTCAGTTTACATCTCTGTGTCTTTGTGTGTGATTGTGTGTCTGTCCACCTGTCTGTGGTAGTAACCACTTTGTGTGTGGTTGTATGTCTGTCCACCTGCCTGTGTTAGTAACCACTTTGTGTGCGATTGTATGTCTGTCCACCTGTCTCTGTTAGTAACCACTTTGTGTGTGGTTGTATGTCTGTCCACCTGTCTGTGGTAGTAACCACTTTGTGTGTGATGAAAGGGGAAGTGGCAAGAGATTTCTCCTTGGGAAACACACTTCAGTTCCCTTCCATGTAGACTGCTTTACAGTGCCCAGCCAGCCAGCCAGTTTCCTTCCTACAAAGAGAAGGTGAATTAGAACCAACGGGCCCTCCAGGAACCCCAGCGCCCTGTTGTTGATGTTGTCTCTTACCACTTGTCCTTTCTCTTTCAGTTCAACAATAGGAGAGTGGAAGACAGTTAAATGCAACAATGACTCAAGACAAAACATACTAGAAATGAGTTAACAGGGTGGCTTGGGGGAAAGTTGGTTTGCCACTAGCCTTCAGTTTATGGCTTGTAAACCCTCTGCCTTATCTTACTGTGCTTCAGCTAAAGTCCACTCCCACTCATGATGGGTAACTTTCCGGAAGGCTGGCCCTGGATCACACCCATGGGTGACTTGACCATCTTCCTGGAAGGCTGGTCCTGGACCATAGCCATGGGTGACTTGACCATCTTCCTGGAAGGCTGGTCCTGGATCACACCTCAGCATGGGCACTCAGTATACAAGTTTCAGAATGTTTCTGGAGGTGAGGGCACACTTGGGTCAATGTTAAATGCCAGTTTGCAGTCTAGGAGACAAGCCTCAGATACACAGTCAGACTTTGTCTCAAGAGTGCACAGCTAGTAAGTTAATCAAGATCTTCTGACGTTATGTCAAGATATTTATATTACACTAGGGTTTCCTTTCAAGGCTTTCTGAAGTTTTATCATTGCAGCTTGGAATTTTAGCACCCAGAATAAGCATCCGCTGTCATCTGCTAGTTCAGACACCACATGTTGTGTCTCCTGTGGATTTTTTTTATTAATACTTGTTTCCATTGTCATATTTGTAGTTTTTCCATGAGAATTTTATCATTCTTGTGTCCCAGCCTGAAGGCATATATCTCCAGCTTCACTTATATGGGTAAATGACTCTTTCTACCATGGCTGCGGTGAAGTAGAAAAGGAAAAAAAAATCTATGCTTCACTCCTGCAGTATTGCCCTGCAGGCACTTGTGTCAGCCAGTGCTCTGCTGCTCAAGGCCTCTCTGTTAGCTAGTGGAAATACCCAGAAATGAGAGACTATACAGGAAATGATGGGAGTAGGGGCTGTCCCTAACTGTGTTGTCTGCCTTTGTATCTCTTTGCTGTACCTAGGCTGTCCTGTGTGGCCTTAGGGAGAGAGGATGCACTTTAGTCCTGCTGTGACTTGAGGTGCCAGGGTGGGTTGGTATCCCTTGAGGGGCCTTTGCTTTTCTGAGAAGAAAGAGAAGGGGAGTGAGAAGAGAGGGGCATGTGGGTAGGACTGGGAGGAGAGGAGGGAATGGGGCAGGAGTCAGGCTGTAAAGTGATTAAATAATTTAAAAACTAAAACAACAACAGCGGGGCTGGGGGGGGTCACTGGGGTTTCTGGAGGACCCGTTGGTTTTAATTCACCTTCTCTTTGTAGGAAGGAACCTGGCTGGCTGGTCACTGTAAAACAGTCTACATGGAAGGGAACTGAGGTGCTTCCCAAGGAGAAATTTATGTTCTATTTTCCAGGACCGAGAAGCAGAGAGCTGGGTTGATGGCAAGACCTTCTGAATCTGCATGAACCTGTAGATGCTCCCTGGGAGCATCCACACCTTCTTCTTCTTCTTCTTCTTCTTCTTCTTCTTCTTCTTCTTCTTCTTCTTCTTCTTCTTCTTCTTCTTCTTCTTCTTCTCTTCTTCTTCTTCTTTTACCTCACACATGGGCACAACAGACTAGGAAACAGAGTATTTGTTTAAAAAAGACATAAGCCTTGTGAGTGGGTGTCTGAGAATGCTCACCTTCCTCAGTTAAATTGCGACATATTATTTATCCAAGTTCTGCTGTGACCATCAACAAGAAAGCATTGGACTAACTACAAGGACCATCAACAACAAACACATTTTACCCATAAGGGGTTTGTTCTTTACATCAAGCCAGAGAGAGAGAGATAAACAACAAACAGCAACAGCCATTTCATTAGCTCTTTGGGTGCAATCAGGGGGTGGCCCTGTGTTGTAACTTTCACATCGTCTTCCACAGATTATGGAGTCTCGGGAACTTTTGCTTTATAGATAATAATTCTTGGGAAGCATGCATGGTATACATATACACATTTGGTGCCATAAAAAAATTGTCAGCACCATTCTATGTGACTTTTGAAGTATCCAACATGCACTTAAAATATTTCTGCTATGAGGGAGGAAATACAGAAGAACTGATGCAAAATTATAATAATGAGTGCCTCTTGTTATAGTCTTTGCGGACTATGTAAAACCCCAGGACACATGGGAGAGCTAGAAGAGTATTTGGGATGACTGAGACAATTTCCATTCGATGTTTGGGGACTTAGATCAACAGAAGTAGATAGAAAGTCTGTGCTAGGTATTAAAGAGAAAGTTTCAGTACTTCCAGCACTGAGGCAGGAGGATCTCCAGTTTGAAGATGGTCTGGGCAACATAGTAAGACAGGTCAGAGAGAATTATGAGGTGGGGGGTTGACAGAAAAAAGGAAGGCAATGGTGAGGAAGTGGACACTCAGGGTCTCCCACCTGCATCTGACTGGATGGGTTATTTATCCAGCACAGCGACACAGCGAGCATCTAGGCAAGAGATGGAAGCCCCCACAGGAATGGTAAAAACAGTGGGGTTAGATAAGAGCGTCGGTCTTTGATCCTGAAAGGTCCATTCTGCAGCTCATGGGGTCTGCAGGCTAGGATGTCACTCCGGTTCCCAGGAGGCCATGGTATCTCAGCCTCACCTTTTTTCCTCTGCAGCCATAGTCCTGGAACCCTCAGAGGGGTTTCTACTTCAGAGCAGATGCAGAAAGAGGTGGAAGGAAATATTATTTTGTAGCACTGGGTGCTCCATCAGAACAGAGGCCGTGTGAGATGACGGCAGACATCAGTAATAGCCTGGCGCCGGCCTTATTTATAGGTCCTAGGCAAAAATAAATACTACAGAAGCATTTTAATCAAGGCCATGGCTTCTCAGCATACAGAACTCTGCCTTTTATTTTTCCTGTCACTGGGGTCTCAGAATCATACTTTCTGCATTCTCCTAGTTATTAGTAATTCTGCGCTGACAGAAATGGATGGAGCTCCAGTTTGGCTGTGGAGTATGCATATTTAATCCACCTTGTGGCTCAGCCCTAGACTCAAAATCCCTCCAGTGGCCACTCCCTGTGTCCTCAGTGGCTGACTACAGAGCTGGGGACTTGGGACTGCTGCCCAGGCCATCCAGGTCTACCATGGTGCAGTGGAGAATAGAGAGGGAAAATCTCCACAAAAATAACAGCAACTCATCCCTGCCCACCATCAACAACCAAAGGTATGCCCAGGGGGAGGGAGGGTCTCCATTCTCCTGGTTCACAAGTCCATGTGGACCTTTGAACAGTCTGGAACTAATGCTAGCCTCACCGCTCACTGCATACAAAGGAATAACAGCGCAGGCACACCAGCATGTGAGTAGTGACCCTCAGAGAATGACCAACCCTGTGCTGACCTAGACAGGAGCATTGTAACTGGATGTAGCCATGTCATGGTATTTCTTAGAAAGCCCATCCTGGCCTCCTGGTATAACTGAGTCTGCCTAAGTTCATTTTCTCAGCCAGATCAATCTAAAGTACAGAACTGGACCAGGAGTTCATGAGTATCAACAATGAAAAAGAATCAAGACTCAGTAGACCCCCAAATCAGCAGGGGTCTGTTTAAACCTGTGGAAGCCAGGGCAGGGGAGTCTGAGCTTCCTAAAAAAGGCTTGTGGGTGAATGGGTAAGGCCGGATGACTGAGGGGTGTGGCCATCGTTGAGCTCAGAGTTTCATGTAATATGTGCCAGACAAGGCACTGCATGACTGATTCAGACACAAGGTGATCAGGTCAAGTACAGCAGCAAGAGGACAGTGTGAGACCAAGCCAGAACCTGGGAGCTCGCTCAGAGCTAGTCAGAGTAAGGCCCTCAGATTAAAACACAGAAACAGAAGGCTTGGGTGGCAGACTAAAAATAACTGGGCTCTGGAGCATTAGACCCAGCTGTGGGTTACTGAGTAGCCCCTGCAGCTGTGTTGGTGCTCTACCTGTTCAGACAGCTCTCATTGGCTCTCCTTCCCACACACTGTGTCGTCATTGGCTCCCCCCGCCCCACCCCACTGCTGTCAGTACTCATCTTCCACAGTTGAGGAAGTTGAGCTTCATTAAAATTCACCCACAAGCCCTCTCTAGGAAGTTCAGACTCCCAGCTCTGGTTTCCAGAGGTTTCAACAGACCGCTGCTGACTTGGGGAGCCATTAAGTCTTGATTCATTCCAGGCTCGCTGACATACACTCTCTCTGTCTCTCCCCACCCCCACCCCACATACCTACATACATGTGTACACAGAGAGGTGTGTGTACATGCGTGCATGCGTGTGTGCGTGCGCGCGCGCGTGCGCGCGCGCATGTGCGTGTGTTTGCGTGTGTGCAGAAGCCAGAGAATAATCTTAGGAGATCTGCCTGTCTGCACCTTCCCAATGCTGAGGTCACACGTAGATACATACATGGCCTTTCCTTTTAAACATGGGTTCTGGGAATCAAGCTTAGATCATTGCATTTGTGAAGCAAGTACTTTACCGACTGATCCATTTCTCCAACCCAAAAGACTCTCAACATAATGAGCACATTCCATTTGTAACAGACTATTACTTGGCCTTCAGTGACCTCTGCCATCATTTGCTTCCAAGATAGCACAGTCCTTTAGAGTCCCTTTGAAATACTGGTGCCTTTCCCTTCACTTCCCTGCTACTGTCTTCTCACGCACTGATTTCTGTATGCTACATCACTCATGCTTTGGTCTTTGATCTTCTCTTTTATATCTGCATACATTTTCTGGTATATTTATTTGGACTAATGGCTTTCAGCACAAACTTTATGGCTCCAAAATTTAGGCTGCTGCCCAAACGCTCTGCGGCACACTCAGGAGCAATGAGCAATGTTCCCACAGCATTGTACGGGGCTCAGCACGACCTGCCCTCATGGTGCACATCAGTTTCAAGGCCTTAGGTCTCCCTGTGTCCTCTGCATGGAAGACAGCACAGATGCTACACTGCCCCAAATGCTTCACTTCTTTAAGGTTATCCCTGAGCTCGGCGCTAAATAACCTACTGTCCTCACACCACCCTTTGTTCTAGTTTCTTTTATGTGGCTCTGACAAAAACCAACATAGAGGCAAAGGGGTTTATTTTACATTGCAATTTCAGATTACTCTATGACTGTGGGGAAGTCATGTGACAGGAGCTTGAGGCGGCTTGTCTCATCACGTCCACAGTCAAGGGCAGAGAAAAATAAACACAGCATGATCCTTTTTCTTTTTTCCAGCTCAACCTCTCCACTCTTCCATAGTTCAGGAGGGAATGGTGCCACCTACAGTGGCCTGGGTTTTCCCACCTCAGTGAATTTTCTTAAGACAATCCCCCCTGCCTCATCCCCCACCACAGACATGAGCACAGCCTAACCTGACATAGACAATGCCTCTTCCCAGGTGATTCCAGCTTATGTCAGGCTCAGTGGACGCTAACCATCACACCTCTCTACCCATACTGCTCCCAGCAACACAGGAGTAGCCCATCTTAGCAGGCAGGAAGTAGAAGTCACACTCTTATTCATAGACATAACCTTGTCTCTTTCCTGCCTGATTCAGACACTTAATACACCGTCAAGTCTACATATCCCCCTGGAAACCTTCTAGTGACTAGATTTTTTAAAACCTACTAAATTATTGCTAAAATATCTATTGATTCAACATTGATTATGCCTTCACAGCGTAATCTATGTAAAAGCCCTTTTAAGTTAGTTCACACTTTGTGCTAATGTGTTGCTAGAATCTGATGTGTGTTCTGTGCCTCTGATCTGAGACTAGACTCACCTGAGTGCGGAATAGCCAGAGGGGCTGCTGGCTACATTTGGGCTGATACAAATGAAGAGCCAAGACATCGGAGCCTGAGGGGAAGGAGGGCTTGAGTTTGCAGTGGTGAATTACAGCAGAGATCTCCCAGGTTCAGCCCTTGATTTCCAGGATGCCGGAGTGAGCCCAGGACACAGGTACATTCCTTTGCAGTTGGGCACTCCCCAAAACAGGAGTTCTAGCTCAACTTAGGTCTTAAAAGTAGCTTCATCTCTCATCAAATGCTGCCTCATTCCACAGTTCCTTGTGTGTTCCTGAGGAAATCCACAGTGTGTGATTGCTTTGTGGGGAATTAGCTCTTGTCTCTGACCTAAATAGTCAGGTGATGAGCAGCAAGCCATAAATCAAACCCCTGACCCGTGAGAAGAACGCAAAGCCCTCTGCATATGTTTTGAACAGCTTCGTTGACGAGGAGACTGCACACGTCCACAGTACCTTTCATTCTGAAGACGGGCAGGCATCCTGGGCAACTGTCCTCACTCACACTGTGCATGGCTTTCAGAGCAGAAAAGTGCTCAGGCTCAGCATGGCTTGGCCTCTTACTAGTCACCCTGCAGCTATATAGAGTATTTGTTGCTAGCCTTTCAGAACAATTAGCTCACATAACTGATTAGTCTCTTGTTCCTGGGATGAGGCAGAAGTGATGCTGAAACACCTGGAGGGGGCAGGCAGAAGCTCTGCAGCTCCTCCCATCCTTCTCCAGAGGCATCGTCGGCTCTTCCCCTGGAAAAGCAAGGAAGCAAGACACTGTTGATGGAATCCCAGAGCAAAAAAGTCTACAGTGAGCATAAGTTCAAGGACGAATCAACTCAGCAGGCCACAGGGAGGAAACAAGACCGTAGGTGTTGGTCAAAACTCAGCCAACAGTGACACAGCTGAAGAACCTTGGACTGCATGGACAGGTCAAGGCTGGGAGGCAAAGCAGGGAGCAGCATCCAGAGGCAAAAAGTGGGTCCTGGACTCAAAGCACAGGCAGTGGGGAAGCTAGAAATCTCATCTTTGTTCCAGGACAACTTGATGAGGGAAACCGATTAGCTCGAGAATATCATTTAAATCTCCCGTTTAAGCCAATCCAAGTGTTTAATCATCATCTCCACTAACACCACACAGCTCCACACACACCAGCCTCACCGAGAGCCTTGTCAAGACCACAGCAGTAATTCACAAATTCTCTGAGATTCCTTGCTCCGCCAAGCGGCATGACAGCCTGGCGGCCGCTAACATTTCTATTCAAACTGGCTTTGGAGCTGAAGCTATAAATATCCTCGCAGTATTTCCTGCTTCAGAACATAAAGACAGCTTTACAGCACTGATAAAATAGAAATTACTTTCTCTCTGAGGTCTTGCTGGAATTTTAATGTCTGTTTTGCAATAAAGCAGCTCCTACACAATTTGATTTGAGGGAAAGAAAACAAACGGTCTAATTTAGTTACAATAATGACTCTTGTATTGTTTGCCCTGCTTGCTTCTCTAGCTGCTGGGCTGTTAAGGTTTGCAATGGCAGGCCCAGGGTGATGTTTATGAGAATATTACAATGCATTGTTTATTATTTAAAGATACATAGTCTCACTCCCTCCTCTCATGGGAGGGGCGTTTTTTAAAAAGAATTAGAGAGAAGATAATAAAACTCATGACCCCTAATAACACTTAGTGAAAGCTGCTTGTTAGAATCCTAAAGCTGTTGACCAAAGATGACACTCATGTAATAGGCCTTTGAAATGTAAAAGATCTTAGCAGCTTTAACAATTCTATGTGTGTTATCCATTCTTGGTTTTATCCTTCAAAGCACTCTTTTAAAAATTGTAACCAACATACACTCCTCTCCTCTGTATGTTATATGATGGGAGAAGAAGTAGAAAGGAAGAAAGAGTGGGGAGAAGAGATGAGATGAAAGAAGAAGAGGGGAAAGGGAAAGAGAAGGAAAAGGAGAGGAGAGGAGAGGAAAGGAAAGGAAGGGAGAGAAAAGGAGGGGAGAGGAGAGGAGGGGAGGGAAGAGGAGAAGAGAGGGGGAGGAGAAGGAAGAAAAAAAAAAAATCTGTGTTGACTGTGTCAAGGACCAGACACTGGAATAAAGGACAGATTTTAAAAGGGAAGCAGGCGCTCTAAAAAAGTAATTTATTACTGGAGAGTAGCAGTGATGAGCTTCCTCAAGTTTTGGTGATGCTTTGACTGATGCCCCAGACTCCCTAGCAAGCAGGATGAAAACTAGAGTTAAGATGATCCGTAGAGGAGGTTCAGGCTCCCACGGCTTTTTCTTCATACATTGAAAGCACGCTTCCGGGTTGGAAGGAACCACGGTCCTCTCCCATCTCTCGTCAGCTTCGCAGGGCCTACTTTCCTAGGTACTTAAGCCCAAGAAACCACACATTTGATCTTTTCTCTACTCTGCCCCTCTTGGTTTCCATCTGCTGCCTCTTATTATTCCCCTTGACCTAAGACAGATTGAATTACCTCTTTCCTTTCAGGTTCTCAAAAACACCCTATTCCATCCATCTGAATAGCATACAGATGTGCCTACACCCCAGTGTCAGGTGTGCCTACACCCCAGTGTCAGGGTTCCTCAAGCAGTCTTCCCTTTAGTCTAAGTGTCATGACCTATACTCCGAGCTCATGATTTGGCCTAGAAGGGAAGCTCAGCTATTGTACCTCATTAAAAAAATTGTTTTAGACCTTCCAAATTTAAAAAAAAAAAAAAAAAAAAAAACCAAACAAACAAGAAGAAGACAACTCTTAGCTACTGTGGGACAAGGAGTCCTGGCATTCATATCAGGCACTGCACCCGAACCTGCATCCATGTAAATAGGAAAACAGCGCCACAGATTTCTGGGTTTTAAGAAAATTTAAGAACCACTGCGTATGTGCAAGTTTTCACCCAACACAAGAGTAAAGGGAGCAGCGAGGGGAGAACACCTGCCCTTTGCTTCCTTGACAGCAAACAAATGGAGTAAGGACAAGAAGCCGTGCTCGCTTCCTGTTGTGAGAGCTGAGCACCCCCCTTCTGAGTGTCATGCCACCACAAACCCACATCTTCAAGGTAAGGGGTACTTAATTAAGAAATAATGATAACATTTAATAGGTACAGAAACATATTTGATAAATTTTAACACTTTTCCACGATCAGTCTCTGAGACAATAGATATAAAAGGAGGCACCTCAATTCAGAAAGGGGAGAGATGTTACAAGCGCAGCCCTAATGCTATATTGTGTGGTAACAAATGAAAACTGCTTTCCTAAGACCTGCAGAAAGACAAGGAGAGCTGCCTTGCCTAATTCCATTCAATACAACGCTGAAAGTCCTAGCAATTAGTCTAAGGAAAAAAGCTATACAAATCGGGAAGAAAACAATTTGTCTCTGTTTTCAGATAGCATGATATCATATTGGAAAAAAAATCTGAAATGCCATCAAAAAATAAACCAGAACAACAAAAATCTGTCAGAACTAACAAAGGAATTCAGTTACAGGAGGCACAGGCAATCCACAAAAATTTGAAGCATTTTCACATACTAACAGTGAGAGGAAATTAAGAAAACAATCTCACTTATCATAGCTATGAAAACATCAAGTAAATGTTTCACAGTAAGCCTCATCAGGTAGGTAAAAGACTCTACTTGAAAAATTATAATATATTGAAGGAATAAACTGAAGAAGAAAGAACTAGACGAAAAAAGAGATTGTGTCCCTAGGTTGGAAGTCTTAATGTTGTTAAAATATCTACATTTTCCAAAGAGAAATTGGCAGTTTCAATGCACTAGAATACAAGGTCTAGTGACATTTTCCCAGAGGCATTGGAAGAAAGTGGCCCACAATTCTATACGAAACCAGAAAAATTCAAATCGTTAAAACAACCTCAGACAAAAAAGTTAAAGCAGGAAGCATCACATGACCTGAGTTTAGAATATACTATAAAGCCCTCGTCACCAAAACAGCATGACACCAAACATGTACAGAATAGCGAACATAAAATAAATGTGCAATTTTATGATCAATTGATTTTAAATAAAAAAATACCAAGAATATAGAGTGGAAGAAAGGACAATTTGTCCCTTCAATAAATGGTGCTGAGAAAACTGAATGTAGTTTTCATGCAGAGAAATGAAATTAGGCCTCTCTTTACTTCATATGCAAAAACAAAGTAAATTAGATAGAGTCGGTCAATTCAAACTGTGTTAGGCTTAAACATGAGCCAGAAACTATAAACCTACTGTAAGCAAACATGGCTGCATGCTTTATGACATTATTTTTTAAATTGATGCTTTTTAATATGACCCCAAAAGCACAGGCAACAGAGCCTACAGGGAACTAATGGATTGTTCAAAATATAAGGCTTCTGCCCTGCATGGAAATTGAGCAAAATGAAGAAACAACCAAAGAATAGAGAAAACATATTCAAATAGAATAGATACAGAATACAAAAATGTCAACAGCAAGAAAGCAAATAAATACACCAGCGAAAAGAGACCCTCAGATGTACAAGTTCAACACTGATCCTGGTCTTCACAGGTGTCACCTAAGACCACCAGAAAGCACAGAGATTGACATTGTGACTTATAACAGTAGCAAAATCACAGTTATGAAATAGCAACAAAAATGATTTTATGGTTGAGGGTCACCACAACAGGAGGCGCTGTATTAAAAGGCCGCAGCATCAGGAAGGTTGAGAACCACTGTTGTAGAGTCTTCAGTGCAGTTAGTGCTGGCTTGCAGGTGCTCTGCTGGTGTCTTGGCTGACAATCAAGGCAGCCAGGGCACTAGGGAAGCATCTAACAGCTACCAATTAGGGATTCCTATTACCCCATTCCCTGATGTCTTTGCTTATTTACAGTAAAACAAATATCAGGAATGCTATAATAAGAACTTGCTGTTGACATTAACAGTCACTTAACAGTGTTTAGCAGAGCTGAACAATGACAAACACATGCCCAGTGCCCTAGAGAGGGGAAGACTCGCCCTTCCCCAGTCTGTCTCTACTTCACAGCTATTTAAACTATTTTCACGTTAAAAAAAATACAAAAAAAAAAAACAACAACAAAAAAAAAAAAAAACCCAAAAAACAAACAAGTGCTGCTGCTGGTGGCTGTAACTTGGTACAACCTTTATGATGACCAACTAAATGGAGTATTAAAACAAATTAAACATAGAGTACACATATAATACACCCCTACTTGGTAGCAGAATGTTGAAGGAGATCTAGGTGCTTACCTTCATAGCAATATCACTAATTAACTGAAATAACCAAAAGTGTCCATCAGCAAATAAATGGATAAAGACAATAGCTGCAGTGGGATATGATCTAGGCTTAAGAAAGAGTAAAGTCAGGCCAGGTGGTGGTGCACGCCTTTAATCCCAGCGCTTGGGAGGCAGAGGCAGAGGCAGAGGCAGAGGCAGAGGCAGAGGCAGAGGCAGAGGCAGAGGCAGAGGCAGAGGCAGGCAGATCTCTGTGAGTTCAAGGCTAGCCTGGTGTACAAAGTAAGTTCCAGGACAGCCAGAGCTACACAGAAAAACCCTGTCTAGGAAAAAAAAGAGAGTAAAATCTTATCCTTCATGATGAGACAGGCGAAGCCGAAGGGTGTTACATTTCAGGAGAGAAGTCCGGCATGCAGCGGAAAGCTCACCCTGGTGACACTTTTGTGTGGAGTGGGAAGAGGCTGGACTGGGTGGCAGAGAACGGCAACAGAGGCTGAGTCGAAGGGCACATATGTCGGTTAGAGGAAGAAGGCCAAGGCCAAGAGAACATGTAGGGCCATGGCTACGGCAGGCTTTAGCAGCATCGCTGAGAACAGGTTTTAATCATCCAAGTCTCCAAGAAGCTGCATCCTCCCACGTCATGCCGTGTGTGACACACCTGTTGCTCTGCCTCCTTGTTCCTGCATTTGGTGCTGTTGGTGTTGTGGGCGTGACTGCTCTCACAGCTCTTCATTGTCCTTTGAGGCCATAGCATCTCCCCTGGGGCACACGCTGCAAGACATCTCATGTGTCCTCGTGTCACCCATGAACTTTTGACAACGTGTCTATGAAGGGCTTTGGTCAAGTTTTAACCAAACTATTTCCTCATTAGATTTCCAGACTTCTTCATAGTGCCTTCTCAGATCTTGCTTTTATAATTTTTTTTTAAATTTGCAGTCCAGCAGTTGTTCTATTCATTTTCCTGACATTGTTTCACAGAACAGGAGATTTTAATTTTTAATAGAGTCATTTTCTCAATTTCTCATTCATAGGTCATACTCAGGCATTACCCAGATGTCTCCTCATGTGGTCTTCAGCATACACTTGACTCGTGTCCATATTGGCTTAGTTTTTGTGAGGCCTGTGAGCTTATGTGTTATTTCACTCACTCTGCATATAGATGTTTAAGTCACTTTTATCTTATCCTCAAAACTCTTTGCATGGTGATATAAGTATTTTCTGCTGTTGACATTCCAGTGGCGGTGCAGCAAAGCCGTGGATCAAACATTATCTCCCTAATAATTATTAAAGCAAACCCACTGGAATGTATTAGGAGGCCTGAGAGTCTTCCCTCCCTTGTACTCAGAGAAGCCCTGAGAAAGAACAAAAACAAAACAAAACAAACAAAGAAACAAAAAACATTGACGAGGCAACAGAGACAAGCTTAAGCTTAATCTCAGAATGTTTTTTGTTGAAAAAGTAAAACTAAAAATTTTAATATTTGGAAACAGTGGTGTGGTTTATGTTTAACAAAACGGAACTATCTGTAGAAGGCACAAACATACACCAAACCTCAGTGAGTCTCCCAGACACAAGTACAATGTGCTGATCTGTGAACCAATCTTTCTTCTCAGGTGCTGTCATGAATGAACTGTGGACCAAAGAGTGACTGCTACTGAGACTCAGGTATTTGACAGACATGTCTTTGAAAATGAATGTAATAACCCTTGTGCTTCAAAGAGTAAAACTGAAATTATATTGTTAGTGATAATATGTGTGCCCTTAAGCAAAAAGTAGAATTCTAGAGGATAACATCTATTTCCTACCAAAGCTTGATGGACCACAATACCTAAAGTCTTCTGCCTTAGTAATGGGTTCCATTGCTGTGATTGATACACCATTACCAAAGCGATGCACAGATGAAAGTGCTGGCTTCATCTTATACCTCTGCACCATGGTTGGTCCATCATCAAAGAAAGTCAGGGACCGTTCTCAAGGCCAGAACCTGGAGGCAGGAGCAAAAGCAGAAAGCATGGAGGAGCGGGGCTCATCGGCTCGCTCTGCATGGTTTGCTCAGCCTATTTTTCCCCACATCTCAAGACCATGGGTAGCACCATCCACACCAACTGTTAATCAAGAAAATGCCTGACTACTTGCCTATAGGTCAATCTTATGGAGGCATTTTCTCGATTCAGTGTCCTCTTCCCAAATGAATGTAGCTTTAGGTCTAGTCAACATAAATAAAGCCAGCACAACTTCTTTGATGAGATTAGCGGTGATGTCAGTGAGGGAGAAGCTGATAGTGAGATTCTGAATAGTGAGACATGCCAGGGATGGATCACTTAAGAGCAAATACTTCCCAAATGCCAATACTTGTTGTTAGAAAGTTATATTTGGCTAAAAGGGCCATTTTGTGTGTAAGTAAATAAGCAATGGATTTGGAGGGCTGGAAGATAGCTTAGTAGCTGAAGTACCTGACTCCCAGGCCCAGGGATCTAAGTTTGATCCCATCACCAACATGAAATATCTGGTGAGGCATTGCAAGTCTGTAGTATACCAACCCCAGCTAGGTGGGGATGAATGAATCCCTGGAGCTTGCCAGCCAGCTAGCCTAGCCTACTTGGTGAACTCTAGGCCAATGAGAAACCCTTCTCAAAAAGCAAGATGGAGTCTTGTCCTATGATCTCCACATGCCCCCACACACATGTGCACACACAGCATGTAGGTGCATACACGCACACACACACACACACACACACACACACACATGAGTGCACACTGTGACAAGTGGGCTCTTGGTATTTAGCCAGAAATTAAAGATGTGTAAAAAAATTTTAAACTTGGTCACTACCTCAAGTGCTTCTTTTAGCTTTAACAATGGGGTCTGGGGACCAGAATTTGAGAAGTCTACCTCCAAGTAACTTGAGATATTTTCAAACTGACTGGATTGCCACTTTAGTGTTTCCCACTAAGTTTCATCCCCATCATTTTATCATTTTATTTAACTCACATTGCCTGCCAAAGCTTGAGTTATGGAGGGAAGAAAGAATGAGAGGCAGAGGGCTCTCTGAACCCCAAAACCTGCCCTTTCCTCCTCCTCCATCACTGGGTACCATCTTGTATCTATCTCAGAGTCACGGAGACCACCAGGTGTAAACTCTGGGCAAGCCCTGAGTGTGTCTGTGTATGAGGGTGCAATGTGGGGTCTGCCAAATACGTAGGAATTATTCTTCTAGAAGAAATAAAACCCAATCTAGAAACTCCAATGTGTTTTGAATTTTCATTTCACTAACTGTCTCTTGAGGTTTCCCTTGTGAGAATGTCAGGAGAGCAGAGACTGGTCCTCTAGTGATGTGGTCACTTCGAGGAATGCAATGTGTTTTATTGTGGGTAAACTCTCAGCTGATGCCACTCAATGCTGGTTCGAGTTCTGGCTACGTCACTTTATGTAAGAGGAGAGAGCTCTGACAAGGAAAAGTAGGGAGTACACCTCTCAGGAGTGCTTTGTGCATCCTGCAGGGCTCCACAGCAGCTGTCCAAGTGCTGGGCACCAGTGTGAGTCTGAGAAGGCCACTGGTGTTGGTAGTTTCCCTGAGGACTTGTGTTGCTTCATTGTTTCTGGAATAGAAATTGTCATGTTTCCCAGTGCTCCCCCAGAGCTTCATGGTGCACACAGAAGTGGACCAGGGTGTCAAATGCCAAGGTCTCACTCTCTACCAGCAGGTTACCATCAACCATGTGACTTTGGGAGCAATGGCTCTGATCAGCCCCTTTGCCTAGCAACTGTACACATACACAAAGAATAAAAATAAGACAAAGTATTATCGCTATTTGTTCCCAGAATCTTCCAGAATCTGCTATGATCCCAGAAATATTAAGCCCTTTCCCTGGATTACTGATTCTGTCAAGGCAGAGAAGGGCCTAGACTATCCATGTATGAGGACCGAATATTTGGGCAGGGGTGGGGAGAGCTATGCAAGGTTTTTTCTTAACGACTTTTTTTTAGAGTTAAGGAATAAAATCGTTTTCATGAGCAATTATTCAAATATTTTCCTACTGTGAATGGGTTGAAAATGTCCCAGTGTTTGTCCCAATGTCATTTTCTTATTTCGGTTTTCAGTAGCACTCAGTAAGTGCAGGGAGCGTGGCAACAGTGAGAATCCGGAATTCCTCAGTCTCCCTCCATCTCTCCTGAGCCAGGAGAGCAGGAAGATCAAGATTGTATCAGGAGAAAGTAAGATGGGATAGCCACCCTGCGTGCTGGGCCCAGCTTATGAAATCAGGTATGGAAATTGAGTTACTTCAAGAAAGAAAAACATGCGTTTCCTCAGAGCTTACCGGCTTTTATTTTCTCACCCAAATCACTTGAAATAAAATCCACGTCTATGTTCCCTTTATATGGAACAATGAAGCAATCTTTTTTTTATTGAATGTTCCTCTTCCCTCTGCCATCATAATGGCCAGTTTCCATGCAGTTGATCAGATCAACCAGGTATTGATTCGATTTGGTCATTGGAATGGTCCCTGAATTAAGTAATTTCATGTTTGGAATGGAAATTGTACTTACCCAGTGTTTCTTCAAAATGTGGCCTGGGTGCTGCCCACAGGAAAAAACAAGAGGAGTGCAGGGGCGGGGCCTGGGCCTACTACATGACAACCCCTAGCCAGCTCTCAGGTGAGTCTTTCCAAGGTCAGCACAAACGCTTTCTCCCAGGGCCTCTCTCACTCAAGCTGCTGCTTGAGACACTTGGCTTCGCCTACAGACCACTGTCCTCTTCACTTGAGGAATGCTGAACTCTCTTTCTCCCAACCCGCTTCTTCCTGCCATCTTTCATGGTGACTCCAGCATTTTATTACCATAGTTACCAAAACAGCCTCTTTATTCTAGCTCTTTTTAATACATCTTCAGGAAAATCATTAAAACAACAAACACACAAACAAAGATGGACAGCAATCCAGCAAAGCTTCTGACTAGAAATATGAACCGGATCCTGATTTAGGGCCACGCCCCCTTGCACGGGCGGCTCATCTAACACCGGCACCAATTTTCTCATGAAGTCTCTTTCCTCACATCCTCCTGGCACACTCCATCCTTCCATCATAAATGTTATACCTTTTTAAACATGTGCCTTTATGAAACCTTCAAACAAATGCGTTTCCCAGATCCATGAGAGAAGGCGGTCTTAGTTACGACTTAATCATTCACTCTTAGATGCAGTCTTTTACCGTCTCTTGAAGTCATCCCCAAGTTCATTCTAAGGAGATATAAATGGTGCTGGGGTTGTAAATAAACACCCACGTGCTCATCCCTCTCCTTTGTGGCTAACGAGTTCAGTAGTCACTTCATCTGGCACTTTCTTAAGTTTATTATATTAAAATCCTGTGCTTGCCTTGTCCTGGTGTGTTTTTTTAATGAAATGACATCATACTTGTGACTGGCTTATAATGTTTGTGATACCAGCTGTTACCCGGTATTGTTCTCACTTTCATGGAGTTTATAGTAATGGCTGAATGAAAGCACGCTGCCCTGGAGTAGGTTTAATTTGCCACAGTCCCTTTATTTGAGATATCCAGTGCACATTATAAAGGAAGTACTCAGGGTTGAGCAGCTACTTAGCAGCAGAACCGGAACCAGTTCCTTCATGACCTTAGAATGCTTTCCTTCAAGTTCAGACTTTACTAGAGAGCACCCATGTGTGCTTCAGATGTGTGCTAGAACGCTGTGCCCTTAGCATTTAAAGAAATGTCATTAACTCCACATCCATTCTTTAGTCTTCCTGGAGGCTCTTCAGGTTTTTCTGCAGAATACCTCTAGATCTTTCTCACACGTGTGTCCTGTGCACTAAGGTGCCATAGTGCCCCCATGGCACCCATGCCACCTTTGTATGCAGCAGGAAAACACTGTCTGTGCTTCCGGCCTCTGTCTGACCACATCGGACAGCAATGCCAGCATGCAGGGGTGCCGCGTCTTGCATCCGTTGCAGGGCTCTTATTTCCCTGACCCGGACAGTGTACGCCAACAGACCACCATCATACTGGCATCATCTTTGTTTAGTTTTAAGCGTGTGCCTTACACAAGCTCACATGAAGTTAACGAGAGAGGCCTCTGTTTCTTCTCACAGCCTGGACTGTCCTCAAAGGCTCCGACCTTCCTGAGAACTTCCTTCTGTGCTATTTTCAAAATATTTCTTTAAAAGGTAGTCTCATCTATGTTCCAGCACCAGCACCTTGATGGCTTGTCTGTGACTGCCAAGGCATACAGAGACTACGGTGCCTCTTTTGACCCACCCTGGGTTCTTGTCTTCGTGATAGAACATGAACAACATTAATGACATTTTCTGTATTCTTCCTAACGAAAACAACAACAAAAAACAAAACAAACACACAAAAACTGGCCTAAAATTCTTTTTTTAAAAAACTGACACAGATGACAAGGAGTGTGTGTGTGTGTGTGTGTGTGTGTGTGTGTGTGTGTGTGTGTGTATCCATCTGCTTTTACGGCCATGTTTTTACCAGGACATTGGTGGTCCTTCAGAAGGTGGGTGTGATGAGGTATAAAGTGCAGGGAGCTGCCTCTGCAGGACATAGCCTTTCAAGCTGCCTCAGGCAGACCTTGACAAGACCACCCCAGGAGCTCCCTGAGGGGCATCCAGCACAACACTGGAAACCCAGTGGCCTCTTTCTTCCCCTGTGCTAGTCCTGTCACTCCAAACGGTGCCTGCGGTGCTGAGATGGACAGAAGGCTAATTCCACCAGCTCTACTGAACAGTAAACTCTTTTCACTCCATTTGCTCATTGGTAAAGCTGTGTCTTAGAGTCAATTGCTTCTAAGATTCATTTGGCCAAGCGTTCCACATGTCCTCTCTGCGTCTGGGAACATTCAACAGCCAGGGGCCTTCTTTTGTCTGGTCCATCCACTGATATTTCAACGTCCAGTACTTTAAGACTGTATTTCTTCTTTCTATAATCAATCAATCATCAATCAATCAATCAATCAATCAATCATCAGTCAGTCAACCAGACAAAGTGGAGTGTGGCCGGCCTTTTGAACAAAACTGAAGGGCACAAATATCGCTACTCTAAAGCTCTGAGTATTTTTTTTATTTGCTTTTTCCTCTTTAAATTTTTTTAGTTTGATTTCTCATTTATTTGTATTTTTATATTTTTGATCCTTAATCACCACCACTGAATACTTGTCTTTCTTTTTAATAACAGAAACTAAGTCATCTCAAGTAGCCATCTCCATGGTTTCCCAATGTTTTTATCTATATGCACAGAATTTTAGAATTAGAAATCTTGGAAAGATAACATATGGAAAATCACCCAGTTTTTAATAACAAGTCTTCTCTGTGTGGATATAGAAAAAATATTTAACTTCTCTGATTCTCCATCTGTCAAATGAAAGTAATATTAAAAATATAAAATGTTATACTAATAACACAAATATATTAAGAATAATAAATGCTTGTGACTACACCAAACCCCACTGCGAGCTCCTCCGTAAATGCTGTCTGCTCCTGTTCCTGGGTCTTCCTGTCAGCCTGGCCCTGCCTGGGGAGCTGGTGCTTGGTTTGCTTTTGAATTCTGGTCTGCACCAAAGGCTGAATGGCCAGAATGAGTTTCCTTGTTCCCACACAGGCTGGCTATCGCTCCTGCTTACGGTGCAGTGAATGCCTGCTCTCTGAAAAGGCCTCTTTCCTAGGATAGCCATTTGGTGGTTTTCTTTCTTTCTTTCTCTTTTTCTGAGCACCTGCTCAAGCAGAACGTGTGATTTACTGTTGGTCGTGAAGGTGAAAGAGATTTTTGACAAGTGGAGAAATGGAAAAAGTCTGAGCTTTGTTCATTAACATGCGATCCTCTTTGTGTGTGCTTAGCGGGAGGAGGTAAAGGAGGGTGTGGACATATGAGTTACAAACTTGAAGCCTAATTTGCTTATGAAGACAGATCCACGTCTGGCAGAAACACATGGCACTCCAGTCCTCAGGCCCCGCGTTTGGGAAGCCTGATGCATTTAATTGGTAAATCATCTGTCTTTCATTGTCCCCCACCAGCATTATCTGTGAGGCAGCTGCCCACCTTGGCTGATTAAATGATTTAACAGGATGGCCTTCTGTCTCTCCTGCCAGGGCACTCAGAGTCCAGATGAATGCTGATGGCCCTTTCCATCCGGCTGTGGGTGAGAGCAGATTTTCTCACTGGAGGACTTAGAGCAATGTCTTCCCAGTGCCTCTCAATGGAAAGTGCTTTGCCCTCCTTCACTGGCTTGCTAACACTTTTTGTTTGTCTACAGGATCCATTGTGTGAGCAGATGTCATACAGGCAGTTTGGACGCTCTGACACATTGTGGCTAAACTAGGCCTCCCAGGCCACTTGGTTACCTTTTCAAGACTGCCAATGAGCCTTAAAGTGGCCGGCAAAATTCTATTTTTCCCTTTGAGAAGTGTAAGGAGAATGTGCCATTAATGCTGCAGTCAGTGCTTCTGGGAACAGTGTTTGTGGGAAATCTTTGCACTAGTTGGTATGGATGACAGTTTGGGTCACAGGCCACATCCTGAGGAGCCAGCTGCTGTACTGGTAACCGACTCCATGTAAAGTAATTGGGAGCTACATCAAGGCACTGGAAACGCTGGGCTCGAATTCTTCCCATGTCCTGCTGTCTGATCCTGTTCCTCAGGCCAGGTCTCCCTCCTCTTCTTCAGCTCTCCTTGGTGGGCTGTGGTCCCCCCCACCCTGCTCAGGCTCCTCTTCTTACTAATTCTTTCTAAGCCTTAAACACAGACACTACCCGACATCTGTGTGCACATCGGAGAGAACTTCTCTCAGTTCTGCACTTACGTGTGGATTTGTCAAGCTGTCAGGTATACAGCTATGACTTCTACTAGATATTGCCAAATTGGTCTTCAAAATACTCTCGACAATCTGTATTTTCACCAGCAGTATTCCAGAGTTCTTATGTTTCCTCTTTCTTACTGCCGTGTGGTACCCTCTGACTGAAAGATCTCTGCTCGCCCGGTGGGGACAAAGGATATGTTATAGTAGAATTGTTCGGGTTCCCGTTTATAGGCAGGAGGGGCAACGTTTTCACATTCATTTTACCTTGAATCTCATCTCAGAATTGTTATTTTGCACCTTCCATTCATTTTTCTGTTTCTGTTTCTATAAATTGATTTGCAAGAGTATCTCTGTAGTTGAATGTCAGTGTTTTTGCTTGCTCCGTGCAAGATAATGCTTCATTTTATGGTGTGTCTTAATTTTGTTTATGGTGTCTCTGGTTGCACAGAAATTTCTCATTTTGAAGATTTCTGTTTTTGTTGATATACTTACAAAATGTCTTCCTATTGTGACATTTTACTGTTTCTTTTTTTTTTATTAGACATAACTAGTTTTTAAAGGATTTGCTCACATTTAGATCTTAAGATATTACAGTTTAGTTTGTGCTTTGCTTATGAAAGAAAGCCAGTTTTATTTTATTCTCTGTGTACATGAAAAGACAATGACTTTGGCTTTACTTTAATCCCAGCTGACCTTGTTTGTATGCTTTTCTAATAAGATGTGAAGTCCTCCAAGCTGTATAGATCTTTCCGAACCACCCTCACTGTTTAGGTCTTTTTGTTCAGATCTCTCAGCTCTCGCCAGGCTGCACTGACTTTCATAGTACAGTGCCTTCATTGCACCATCTAACAATGAATTAGCATCTTTTGTTTGTTTGTTTTAAAGGATTGATTTATTTTTATTTTATGCATATGAGTGGTTCAATCTTCCATAGACACTGTACCCCAAACAAACCATTTGCTCCTGAACTCTGTGTGGTCACAGCAGTGGCGTGTGATCTGCCCAGGAGACACCATGACCACAGCAGTACTTATGAAGGAAACCATTTAACTGGGTCTGGCTTACAAATTAGTGCATTATCTTCAAGGCGGTAAGCATGGTGGTGTGCAGGCAGCTGAGGTGCTGGGAAAGGAGCTGAGAGTTCTACGTCTGGAATCAGGCAGCAGAAAAGAGAGACACTGGCCTGACTTGAAAGTTTCAAACCTCAAACCTCAAAGCCCACTGCCAGTGACACACTCCCATCTCTGAGCACATGGGTGCCATTGTTACTCAGACCAGCGCAGTAGGGAGTGCTGCCACATAGTGGGTGTAGTAATTTAGGCTGAGTTAATTACCAAGATAACCTTCCATCCTGAGCTAGTCTCTTCTCAGCTGATTCCAGGGTGTTGCAAGTTTATCCTTACAGCTCAGCATCAGAACCCAGCTTCTCCAGCACACAGGCGTCTCAGCAAGACTCTCACACAAAATGGCCTTCTGCCAAAAGTGTAATTAAGACTTTGCTTCCCTCTAAAATCCTGCGAGACAGGCCGGAAGAGTGCACATTTCTTTTAGCAATACTATCTTTCAAGCTTCTACTAGAATGACCCGTTAAGGTCTCCCAACAGCATTAGCCTTTCAGTTCAAAGTTCCAAAGTCTTCCACATGCCTCCATAGTATGATCAGGTTTTTCAGAGCAACGAACCCACACACCTGGCATTAAATTCTGCTCTGGCTTCATTTCTGTTTCTGTACTAAAATATCCTAACAAGTAGATTAAGGGGGAAGAGTTCATTTTACATACAATTCCAGGTTACAGTCATTAACTGCAGGCACGTCAAGGCGGGAACGTAAAGCGTCACATCTATGGTCAAGAACACAGAGAGAATAACACTAATTGCGTGGATCCTTCTTGCTTTTACTTAGCCTTTGCTGCCACCCACAATGGGCTGGGTTTTCCAAGGTCAATTAGCAGTCAAGACACCACCCATGGATATGTCCACAGGCCAGTCTGACAGGAAGACTCTCTTACCAAATGATTCCATGTTGTTCAATTTTACAGTCAAAACTAACCAGCATGGGAACCAGCTAGGCAACAACCTTAATCATTTGTAACGGCAGGATCAAACAAAAGAGATCGCACTTCTCAAAGTCCTCACTACCTCATGATATCACCACAGCAGAGATCAAGTTTCTGTCATACAAATTGGTAGGTGGCAAACTGCTTCAGAGCCACAGGCATGGGGACAGAATGTAAGATCTCCTTAAAAGGTATCTGGAATCTAAAGTTGTCTCAACTCGATTTTTTTCTGGTGATGATTCAGTCACCAATGATATCATAACCATTGTGGGAGATCAGTGCCATCCACCTGCTGCCTCTCTATGTGTTTGAGCAGTGCAGGGCGCCTGATCCTGGGCTCTGGCCAGTCAGCTGATCACTCGCAGCACACTGCACTTAGATTTGGGGTAAATTCTTACAATGTTGTAGACATTGCTGCAAATTTGTGTTCTACCACCACCGGGCCCTCAAGGCCATCCAGTCCGGTTTCCCAGTCAGAACTTGTTCTCTGTCACTCTCACATCTTTATCACCTCTGGTTTCATCTCAGTCTCAGACATCTTCCCGATCCAGGCAGAAAATAAAAGGCACCGACTTATGTTACATAATTTGCCACTTGAATGTAGGTGAATGCAGCAGCCTCCTGAGCACATACAGTTCTGCTACCATCCAGTCCGTCTCCTACATTGCACACCATATGGGCATGTCACTGTCCCATCTAACACTTCAAAAGACACAGGGAGAAACACACTGGATGCATGATGGAGGTTTATACACGTGAGAAATATCAGGCCAGACTAAAAGTGCCGGGCTTTGAGACATCCACCAGATCAGCAGATAATTTTGCCTCTCACTGAAGTTGGGTAATTTTCAAAATTAATATCTTGTAATAACCCAAATGCCTTTATTTCTGCTTGAGTTTCTATGGTGAAATTGCTAACAATCCTGTTTATCAACATGGATAACAATTGAATCTCCTTTGAAAAAAGGTGAGTGAGTGTGTTTCCCCTTATAAATGAGAGTTAGAGTCACTGTGCGCAACAGCTCCTTGTGAGTCCTACAATCTGGCACAGTAAATGTGTGAAGAGTTCCACAAAGCACCATCCAGTATCTCCTGCTTAAAGATTAGCATCTTTAGTGCTACAGTGAAAACTGATTTGTAGACTTCTTAAATGTGCTCTTATAACATTTTTAACATAACATAACTAACAATTCCAAGGTAGAACTACTAAAATAAACTTCTCTTAAAACAGCTGTGGCAAGTCAGGAGCTTCCTGGCTAAAAGATGTGCTTTCCTGCTTGGCTGAAAGGGAGTTCAGCATTAGGGAAATCCTGCCTTCTACACCTATCAAGTGCTACCCATGGCCAGACAGGGATGACTGAGAGGGGAAATTTATGAGATAGACTCTTAAATTGCAGGAAGTTTTACAACCCTATTAGTTGACCTAAGGATCTTAACTTGTATGTTAATCCTATGTGCATTTTGCTTGTGATATCAGATTGAATAGTTGTGCTACTTACTTTTCTGTTGCTATTATGAGATGCCATGACCAAGACAACTTATAAGGAAGAGGTTACTTAGGTTTATTGCTCCAGAACAGTGGTTTCTGACCTTTGAGTTGTGACCTCTTTGTGGGGTTGCATGTCAGGTATTCTGTATCTCAGATACCCTGTATATCCAGTATTTACATTATGAGTCATAACAGTAGCAAAATTGCAGTTATGAAGTAGCAACAAAGTAATTTAATTTATCATTATGGGGTCAACATGAGAAACTGTATTAAAGGGCGACAGCTACAGGAAGCTTGAGAACCACTGTCCAGAAGGGTAAGAGTCCATCATGGTGGCCAGACACAGCCAAAAGTAACATCTCAATGAGAGCAGAAAAGAAAGAGTTCATACATCAACCACAAGCATGGATAACAATTGAATCTGTAAGTAGGGCAAAGACTTGAGCTCTTAAAGTCTCCTCACAGCAAGACCACACTCCTTAGAAGGCCCCAAACAATGTTGTCTAGGAACAGACATTGCATTATGCTCTGTTTCATAAATTGCAACCTTAGCTGGATTGGGTGATGCCCTCGGGCATCGTGCCCTTTACTCCAGGGCAGAGAAGGAGACCTCCTCTCCTTGATGGTTCTAATCTCCTTATATCTTCTAGTTCAGGGCTTGGCTACAGCATTAAGTTCCCTGGGATTCTTTTTCTCTTTTAAGTATGCTTTTTGTATTTTTCCACCTTGCTTGCTCTTTTTCATTGTAGACCTACATAACAATCACTAATAACAACCATGCCCTGGACTCAATACTATGCTGCCTTGAAATTGCCTCAGCCAATGAAATTAGTCTATTAGTTTTTCATGTAGTCCCAAGAAAGTTCTTAGGACAATGTCAGAAAACAACCACATTCTTTGTTAAAATATCATAAAATTGGGATTTAGCTCAGTTGCTGATATTGTTGCCCTCTTAACCTCTTGATCTGGGCCTCTACGCTCCACATTCCTCTCAGAACTCCTGTCTTCCAGGTTCCTACTAGGACAACCCATTAAGCTCTGCTCACAGCATTAAATCACTTCTTCAGTCCAAAGTTCCCACACCTTCCATATTAAAACAACCCCCCCCAAACCCAAACCAAAACATGGTCAGGTTCTTCATCACAATAGTTCACCCTCTAGTGCCAACTTCTACACTAGTTAATTTTGTATTGGCGTGATAAAGCTCCATGATCAAGGTGGCTCATAGAAAGATGCGTTTATTTAGCTTATGGTTCCAGTGGATAACTCTCTCATGATAGAAAGGCATAGCATCTACAGCAGGAAGACAAGAGATCACAATGAAGAGAAAGCAAACTGAAGTTTAGATGAAGACTTGGCCTCTCAACACCCACCTCCAGTGACGTACTTTCTCAAGCAAGGCCACACCTTCTACACTTCTCTAAACAATGCCACTAACTAAGGGCCAACTGTACAAATACCTAAAACTATGCAGGACATTTCTGATTCTCACTCAAAGCACCACAATAATCAAAGAGAAAATTAGCACACTCTAAAATGAGTTGTGCCTAGAATGCTGGGATGGGCTCCTGGCTGTATTTTCCCACTGTGCCCCAGAGAAGGCATATGCTTCACGTAGTGTGAATTGAAGAGAACAGGAAAGCAGATAAGGCAGGATCTCTTGAGAGCTGGAATCTTTAACCACCTCCAGGGTCTTCAAATCATGAGAAAGAAAGAAAGGAAAGGAAGAAAAAAGAAAGAGAAGAAGGAAAGAAAAATGAAAGAAGGAAGAAAAGAAAGAAATAAGAAAGAGGAGCTGAATCCGTGCCCTGAGGTCAACAGTATTATAAATTGACCAGATCTCAGCCTTCTACTTAAATAACCCAATAATAATACCAATTCCAATTTAAATAATCTATAACTACTACTCAAAAATCTCTGGGATACTAGTTTGGCCTCTCAAACAATGTAGCCTATGAAATAGATCCCTATTCTCCCATCCACAGTTTATAGAAAACTAAACAGCCTTCGTTTTTCTTCTTTTATAGGTTAGAGCACAGGGCTTAGAGGCATGCAATGATTTGCCAAAGATCATATAATTAGTTAAGGTGGAATTTACACCATGTTCAGATTTCTTCCTCTATGAACTTATCAGGGAATTCTACTGCACTGATGCTACATTCTTCCTTCCTCTATCACATTTTTAAATAATAAAAGTCAATGCCTTCCTCGTTCCTTCCCACAATGAGAAGAAATAAGAAAGAAAAAAGTCATTGCACATGTTCTGTAAGCCATCTCAACTTCTTCCTCTAGAGAGAATGACCACATTTAACAACTGTTTCCTGATAAAGGACAGACTAAAACCATAGCAAGTAGCAGCATAAGATAAACCATGATCTATCAGTAAGGTTGTCATCACTAGGAAGAGAGGCAGATAATCTCATAAAGAAAAACGTTTGGTACTCAGTTGGTAGTGGAGATATTGACAGGGGAAGTTGAAATTTTGCTTTTTCATAGAAGTTTTGTTTTCTACATTCAGTGTGTGCTAGGATTGGGCTTCAGGAATGAAAGTGGAAGGGAGTGGTTAAGTGTTAACTAGAAAGAGAGAAAAGAAAGAATTTACCCCTGAGTAATCAGGAAATAGATACAGCCATGTATAGCAATGCTAACCAAAAACAGAACGAGAAGCATAAACAATGAACCAAACTAAAGGTACAGGGAATGAGAACAGTCATGAGTGAGACTGTGGGACATTCACAGGAGGACAGAGGATATCGTAGTATCCAGACCCGTGTCTTGGGTGATTAAAAAGCATAGCTTTTCCAGCCCCAAGGATACAGGAAAGGGAGAGTGAGAGAGGCCACCCAGTCGGCAAGATGAAGACCCAGGAGAAGGTGAGGTTCTAGACAGGGCAGTCCATCAGTGCCAAGCATGTTCGATGGAATATGGAAGGTGTTAGGATGAAAAGGGGAGCTGGGAGGCTTGTCATTTCAGGCCTTATGGACAGAATAGAAGTTGGGGTGGTGATCAGGATGTGGCCTGGGACCTTGGATGAACTTAAAGAGTGATATTCAGCGACATCTACCCGTGAATAACTGTGGGAAACAAATCTTGATTTATAAGATTTATCCTCCATTAAATAAAATCATGGGTAGCTAGAAGAATAGCTCACATCAAGACAGCAGGGAGCATGAAAGCCTGAAACATAATGTGCTAAGAACTAGAGATTTATCAGAAGGTCCTGGGAGCCAGTGTGATCCATACAGCATTTTCTGGGTTGAGCGGAATGCTGGTGTTCACCACTCTCTGCCTTATGACTGCTGTGTCCTGTGACCCACTGCCTTAGGCTCCTGCCACCATGTCTTCCCCACCACACTGGATTGAGAACTGAGAGCCCACATACATTCTACTCCTTTCAGTTTGCTTTTGTCAAGATTCTTTATCAGAGCAACAGGAAAAGTACCTAATCAAGGCAAAGACTGATTGGATAAAGAAAATCTACATGGTTTCAAGGGTTCTTCCCATGGGAAAAGTGGTAGGAACAGAGAAATCTGGCAACTGTCATGTTATCAAGGGCACTAGCCCATTCGAGGGCGGTGCGAGAGTCTGGACAGCTCCAAAGTTCTTCCTCATGATTCCAGAAGCAAGAGTCGTAGACTGTGGTACTGACCACCATGTCTCCCTACTCCCACGGGGGAAGGGAACGACAGTGTGGGTGTCCACTAGGGACTCCGTGTTTGCCTTCCCAAAGCCTCATCTTTTTCTTGTGGCTTGTGGTCCCTCTTCCTTGGCCCGTGTCCTGATTTCTGGAAGTAACGAGGACACTAGTCATGTTGGGTCAGGAAAAAATTTCACAGTCTCCTTTTAGCTTATTTAACTTTTGAAAGATGTCATCTCTGGATCTGAGAGATGACTCAACAACTAAGAGCTCTTGTGCACGCCTAATGATTAATATTTGTCTCTAGAAACCCAGGGTGGAAGGGGGGAGCTGGCTTCAGGAAGTCCTGTTCTCCCCTCTGCACACATACCACAACAGACACGTTCTCCCCCTCACCCCACACCAATGGTAAGTAAGTAAATAAGTAAATAAATAAATAAATAAATAAATGTTTTAAAAGAAGCTATCGTTAATGGCAATTATGTTCTAGGACATTGGCTGTCCAGACTTCAACACATTTTGGAGAAATATGAAATTTTGACTATTATTCACAATGACCAGAGTTATCATCACTAGTCACAAGCAATGTCTTGGAATAAATGGAGGTATGATTTACACATAATAAATTGCACATCTTTGAATGTCTAATTGGTCACTTCCATAATTCCCATCATTCTTCATTTCTTTGTATAGATTTACTTTCCTGTCTGGCATTTTCTCTGCCTGAAGAAATTCATTTAATATATCTCATTGTATGATGCTACTGGTAATTTGTTTTCCCAGTTTTTGTTTGCTCAGAAATTCTTAAATAGTGTTTGTTTTGCAGCCTTCATAGACGTTACTTGACTTGTGTGATTTCTTATTTAAAAAAAAATGTAAGCTATCTGGGCGCTTCCTTGGTCTGTCTGTTGTCTGTCTGTCTTTTCTTCTGGCTGCTGTAATTATTTTCTCTAATTTTCAGTAGTCACAAAGCATCTCAGGGGTTTTGTTTACTTACCTTTGCTAGTGCTGGTGTTCTGTAAAAATATCCCTGAATTTTTGGTTTGATCAATGTCATTTAAAAAGTTCTCAGTTATTATATTATGAAAATGTCTTCCATTTTTCTACTTCTGATCCCAAGTGCATGTTTAGCTCATTTTATGCCATTCCATAGCTTTTTAAATGTGTATCTCTTCTCTATCTCTCTTCCTTCTCTCTCCTTTGTGTATCCTCATCTCTGTCTCATATCGCTCCTCTTCCCCTCTTCTTCCACCTTCCTTCTCTCTCCTTTCTCTCTCATGTTTTCTTCCTCTTTTTCTCTCTCCTTCTTTTCCCCCTCCTAATCCTTCCATTTGAGTTTTGTATCTTGGTGCTGTTCTGCTGAGTGCTGGGACTCCTGAAAGGACGGTTCCCTTTAGCCCTTATGTGCATTGTCAATGTGGCCTATAGACCAAACATTTTATGCAGAATTCTTCACCTTGAGAAAAAATATGGTATCTACATATGAAAGTGGACCCACCACCTCTGTCAAATGTTTGCTGTCAGTCAGGCAATGAACTGGCCGATTGAATGGTTCAGCTTTGACCCTGGAGGTCCCTTCAGTGAAGTTTGGAGACGCCACTGGTTGTTGTCATTTTGGGTGTTAGATTTCTCTACGGCTCTTTCCAAAATAGTAACCCTCTGTGCAGCAAACTGAATGCGCAGTGGACGCATGGCTCAGAAGATCAAGGAACTTGCCACTAAGCCTGGCAACCTGAGTTTAATCCCTGGGGCCCCATATGGTAGAAAGAAAGAGACAACTCTGGTTAATTCTGTGCATACCATGGCACATGTGTGTTTATGTGGGTACACTCGTACATATATACACACAAGTAAATAAATAAGGGTAATTGTTTAAATTAACATATTGGTTTGGTGTCAGTTCTAGGGAAACCCAGTGTTCTTGGCTTTAAGGTAGATTTTCTTCATTGTCCTTCTGCTCGCCTGTGGGAGTGGGGGGACTTGGTGATCACACCATGCTGCCTTCTGTCCTTCCTTCATGCTGTTGTCTTCTTACATGTGCCAGCCATTACCCAGTGACTTGACCTTTATTTTCCATCATGGAAGAATCTTGGGGCAGATCTAGATATGTATTTCAGCTGAGCTCATCCCAAGCTTTACCAGAGCTACATGTATGTCTGTTTCTCCGTGTCAGACGACCTGGCTGAAGCTCTGTATCAGTCTCTAAGGGGTTCGCATAGTGATGGTTTTGTAGATGAAGCATCCACTTGCTGTGAGTTGAGACCCATGCCGTTTCCACTTTTCTAAGTCTTAAGTGGATGCTGATTGTTCTGGTTCCTCCTTTTAACAACGCTAAGCCTGTTCCCAAAGCCCCTCAAGCTGCAGTGTTGAGACTGCTGGTGGGTACAGAGACAAGGCAACACAGGCCTGCAGGGTTTCAGGACATCAGCAGGTAGGCTTTGCCTGAGTAAGCTGTTGACAGGCTATCAAGGAAGAATGAATGCCACGAGAACATTAGGCAATCTTTTTGGGAAGTTATTGAAGTTCCTTTCAAAGTATCATTTGGCCAGCTTTTATGAGCATTGCATGGACACTTGAGAGAATATATTAATTTCATAGAGATTAACTAAAAGTGATAATTTTACAGATTAAAGTCTAGTTTATAAAGTCTGCTGATTTTCACTAATTAAATTATTTAAAATGTGTCTATTTTTAGATTTCTAAATTGTCAAAAGTAATTATGTCTTTCTCCTCATAATTCTAATTTTACATGAGCTAACTCATGCTGATATGTAATGAAGATTACATGGGACTGTGATTCATGAGGATTAAGTAAGGTCTTATTTCTTCAGCTTACCATTATACAGTCTTTGTAAAATAATGTGGAATGTCATCTTCTTGTATGTCGTTTTATAGATTGTTTTCATTTTTGTATTCACATTTTTTACAGTAATCAAATTAATTTTCCATAGTTCTGTTCCTGTGAACTAATGTTTCTGGATGGTAGCCTTTTCTGTCTTATTCCTTTCTTAGTTTCCACACTTGACTCATGTATTTATCGACTGGATAAAGCCACAGGATGATTCTTTTATCTGAAGGATACATGGCTGGAGTATTTTGAAAACTTTTTCACATGTAAGAATATATTTCCACTGCCACAGCTCATGAACTCCTCTGTTATCAAGAGCCACTTTATATTACTGGAAGTTGGTGATTCTAAATAAACAATATTTTATTTCTATCTATTCTATCAATGTTTATTTCTATATAAATAAACAAATAAATGATGGACTATGGGAGAGTGAGACAGTCTCTGTGAACTAACCACAGGAGTCACTAGGCCAGTCAGGTACAGTGTAGGCTCCTTACGCAACTGTAGGACAATCTCATTCTGTCTGTAGCATCAAGTGGCTTTTGGATTCTAAGCAGTTTCTTCCCAGAAGCTGACTCTAGTTGATAAGACATCATTGAATGATTTCATTAGCTCTTAGTGCTCTGATTGTTTTTTGTATGTTATTGGATGTTGCAGAAGGAAACTGAAGAGAATAAGTCAATCACCTTCCAGCATCTTCCCTTACTAAATGAATATTTGAGGAGTTCCTGCATAAAGGTTCATTCAGCTCAGAAAGTTTCACCAATGCTCAAAAATTTATTTATTCATATTTGGACATTAATATAATTATAAATTTGTCACAAGTGTAGTAGTTACCAACTGAAAAATAGTGTATCACGATAGGTTCTCAATATGGAGTTTCCAGAACAGTGGTTTTGAGAACCTTGGTGCTTTACTAGCAGCCTAGCACTTTGAAAGGTACTCAGCAAGCATTCACTGTGTGTTCCCTGACCTGGGTGCTCAGCAAACACTCACTGTGTGCTCCCTGACCTGGGTGCTCAGCAAACACTCACTGTGTGCTCCCTGACCTGGGTGCTCAGCAAACACTCACTGTGTGCTCCCTGACCTGGGTGCTCAGCAAACTCCCACTGTGTGCTCCCTCATATGGGTGCTCAGCAAACACTGTGTGCTCCCTGACCTGGGTGCTCAGCAAACACCCACTGTGTGCTCCCTGACCTGGGTGCTCAGCAAACACTCACTGTGTGCTCCCTGACCTGGGTGCTCAGCAAACTCCCACTGTGTGCTCCCTCATATGGGTGCTCAGCAAACACTGTGTGCTCCCTGACCTGGGTGCTCAGCAAACACCCACTGTGTGCTCCCTGACCTGAGTGCTCAGCAAACATTCACTGTGTGCTCCGTGACCTGGGTGTTCAGCAAGCACCCACTGTGTGCTCCCTGGCCTAGGTGTTCAGCAAGCACCCACTGTATGCTCCCTGGCCTGAGTGCTCAGCAAGCACTCAGTGTGTGTTCCTGGACCCGAATTCCAAGTATGGTACTTGGGTTGTTTCTGTACCCAGTGCTCAGTGATGATTTTTTTCCAAACTCCCAAAACACAAACCAGCTGAGCCCCCCACCTTTCTTCTAGTAGAACTGCCAAAGGCTAAGGCGGAGTATCCAAAATCAGCCAAGGACAAAGGCCCAGTAGCTCCAGAGTGAGCAACTCCTCAGCTGAAGGACAATCGAAAGCACAAAGAACATCTCCGGGGCTCCAGTAGAGGCTCTGCTCCCACTACAAGATGAGATCAGGAGCAGAGAAAGCTCCTGCTTTTTCATACTCTCCCGACTCTGGCATCAGCATCGGCGGCGTCTCCGAATTGGATGGCAGCTTAATTTACAGCAGACAGCTTAAGTGGTGAGAATCTCCCAGGAGTGGTGGTGAACTAACATTTTCCAAAAAGAAAAAAAAAGTTAAATTCTGCAGAATGACAGCCGTACAGATCATTATTTCCTCTGAAAGGGCCAGCTCTGCGGGCTGTCTCTGCTCTGCAGCTTCCTATGTGGTACCAGCTTCAAATCATTCGTGCCTAAAGTGCTCACACTGTTCTGAAAGTCACATCCTCTACTTGACTCCCTCGTTGGTACCTGTAATGTGCCCAGAGCTCATCTGACCCCAGGAGTTCTCAGAGAATCCCTGCAACTCAGTACTAGCAGAACCCATAAATCTTGTCCAATGCACTATTGTCAAAGATTTTTATATGTAAGATTTCATTTAAAATGTAAAATTAGCGTCTTAATAGTATAATAGTTGAGTCCATAAATCAGCCTGACTGGGCTTTGGCTAGGTATGTGCAGGAGGCATCCATGTTGAAATCGGGGAGATGAGTAAAGCACGCAGCCCTTGAGAGTGTGGTCCTCATCCAGTCCACCGAGGCCTAATGGACAACGATGGAGCAGGGCATGTGCTAACACCTGCCTGACTGCTGCTCCCGCCCTTCCTCGTTCTCCAGGTACACGTGTAAACCTGTGTCATGAGCCACCTGGCTCTCAGACCTCCGGGCGGCAACAAGGCTCTCAGATTGCAGATGGCAGATCATCAGGGCTTCTCAGACTCCAGAATCATGTCAGCCAGTGCCTTGAGGTAAATCTCTTTATATACATGTGTTTGTTTATGCACAAGACACACATCAACATTTATCAGTTCTGTGTTTTGAAAACTTGAGAACACACTATGGGAAAGGCAATCATATATATAATATATATAATTATATATAAATAGATATGTGTGTATATATTATATAGCATATCTGTACACATAACCTTTCAGGTTAGATGTTATATATGCATATGTGTGTTTATATAAGTATATACACAGACACACATATATGTACACACACTATGTATGTATGTATTGTGTGTGTGTGTGTGTGTGTGTGTGTGTGTGTGTGTATAAAGATAATTCACTACATTGAAGTGTGAGAACTGATGGCTCCAGGTACAAAGCCAGTCAGGAAGAAAACTGAGGGTGAGAAAGGAGCACTGGCCCACAAACGTACTGTAGTTTCATGAGGGCTATTCAGTGAAGATGGAGAAATTAATAAGAAAATACAGCAGCCCCAGTGGAAGGAGACGTCCAGAGCCATGTCCCAACTGTGCTGCATTTCCAGAAAGTTTCAATTAACTCCAGGCCAGGCATGTATCAGGCCTCGAGATGTTTCAGGTCACCACCTTCCTTACCTAGTGGTGTATCAGGAGGTCAGCGGGCTGGGCGTGGTGCTGCTCTCTACTCTGTGGGCGTTCATGGTGTCACAGCGCCTACAATGGATGTTCATGGTGTCACAGCACCTACAACGGGTGTTCATGGTGTCACAGCGCCTACAATGGGTGTTCATGGTGTCACAGCGCCTACAATGGATGTTCATGGTGTCACAGCACCTACAATGGGTGTTCATGGTGTCACAGCGCCTACAATGGATGTTCATGGTGTCACAGCGCCTACAATGGATGTTCATGGTGTCACAGAGCCTACAATGGGCGTTCATGGTGTCACTGGGCCTACAATGGGTGTTCATGGTGTCACAGCGCCTACAATGGGCGTTCATGGTGTCACAGCGCCTACAACAGGTGTTCATGGTGTCACAGCGCCTACAATGGGCGTTCATGGTGTCACAGCGCCTACAATGGGTGTTCATGGTGTCACAGCGCCTACAATGGGTGTTCATGGTGTCACAGCGCCTACAATGGGCGTTCATGGTGTCACAGCGCCTACAACAGGTGTTCATGGTGTCACAGCGCCTACAATGGGCGTTCATGGTGTCACAGCGCCTACAATGGGCGTTCATGGTGTCACAGCGCCTACAATGGGTGTTCATGGTGTCACAGCGCCTACAATGGGCGTTCATGGTGTCACAGCGCCTACAATGGCTGTTCATGGTGTCACAGCGCCTACAATGGGCGTTCATGGTGTCACAGCGCCTACAATGGCTGTTCATGGTGTCACAGCGCCTACAATGGGCGTTCATGGTGTCACAGCGCCTACAATGGGTGTTCATGGTGTCACAGCGCCTACAATGGGTGTTCATGGTGTCACAGCGCCTACAATGGGCGTTCATGGTGTCACAGCGCCTACAATGGGTGTTCATGGTGTCACAGCGCCTACAATGGGTGTTCATGGTGTCACAGCGCCTACAATGGGTGTTCATGGTGTCACAGCACCTACAATGGGCGTTCATGGTGTCACAGCGCCTACAATGGGTGTTCATGGCGTCACAGCGCCTACAATGGGTGTTCATGGTGTCACAGCGCCTACAATGGATGTTCATGGTGTCACAGCGCCTACAACGGGTGTTCATGGTGTCACAGCGCCTACAATGGGCGTTCATGGTGTCACAGCGCCTACAATGGGTGTTCATGGTGTCACAGCGCCTACAATGGGTGTTCATGGTGTCACAGCGCCTACAATGGGTGTTCATGGTGTCACAGCGCCTACAATGGATGTTCATGGTGTCACAGCGCCTACAACGGGTGTTCATGGTGTCACAGCGCCTACAATGGGCGTTCATGGTGTCACAGCGCCTACAATGGGTGTTCATGGTGTCACAGTGCCTACAATGGGTGTTCATGGTGTCACAGCGCCGACAACGGGTGTTCATGGTGTCACAGCGCCTACAATGGGTGTTCATGGTGTCACAGCGCCTACAATGGGCGTTCATGGTGTCACAGCGCCTACAATGGGCGTTCATGGTGTCACAGCGCCTACAATGGGCGTTCATGGTGTCACAGCGCCTACAATGGGTGTTCATGGTGTCACAGCGCCTACAATGGGTGTTCATGGTGTCACAGCGCCTACAATGGGTGTTCATGGTGTCACAGCGCGTACAATGGGCGTTCATGGTGTCACAGCGCCTACAATGGGTGTTCATGGTGTCACAGCGCCTACAATGGGTGTTCATGGTGTCACAGCGCCTACAATGGCTGTTCATGGTGTCACAGCGCCTACAATGGCTGTTCATGGTGTCACAGCGCCTACAATGGGCGTTCATGGTGTCACAGCGCCTACAATGGGTGTTCATGGTGTCACAGCGCCTACAATGGCTGTTCATGGTGTCACAGCGCCTACAATGGCTGTTCATGGTGTCACAGCGCCTACAATGGCTGTTCATGGTGTCACAGCGCCTACAATGGGCGTTCATGGTGTCACAGCGCCTACAACGGGTGTTCATGGTGTCACAGCGCCTACAATGGGCGTTCATGGTGTCACAGCGCCTACAACAGGTGTTCATGGTGTCACAGCGCCTACAATGGGTGTTCATGGTGTCACAGCGCCTACAATGGGTGTTCATGGTGTCACAGAGCCTACAATGGGTGTTCATGGTGTCACAGCGCCTACAATGGGTGTTCATGGTGTCACAGCGCCTACAACAGGTGTTCATGGTGTCACAGCGCCTACAATGGATGTTCATGGTGTCACAGCGCCTACAATGGATGTTCATGGTGTCACAGCGCCTACAACGGGTGTTCATGGTGTCACAGCGCCTACAACGGGTGTTCATGGTGTCACAGCGCCTACAACGGGTGTTCATGGTGTCACAGCGCCTACAATGGGTGTTCATGGTGTCACAGCGCCTACAATGGGTGTTCATGGTGTCACAGCGCCTACAATGGGTGTTCATGGTGTCACAGAGCCTACAATGGGTGTTCATGGTGTCACAGCGCCTACAATGGGTGTTCATGGTGTCACTGGGCCTACAATGGGTGTTCATGGTGTCACAGCGCCTACACTGGATGTTCATAGTGTCACGGCACCCATGCTGAGCGACAGCTGTCATGGTCTAACAGTGACAACAACATCAGCAACAGTGGTACCATCATGAAAAACACATGCAGCCATGTAGACCTGACCCATAGGCTGGGATGTTGGGTCTGTTAGGGAGCACCAGAGAAGGACAATAATCAGAGCTGCTGTCTCGTTCTGTCTGCCGTCCTGATCTCCAAGTGTGCATTGCATTTCAAAGTTGGATACGTTTACCCCTCACTCCCTGTCAGAGTACAGAATAACATTAACCTGATTGATTTCTATTCTCTGCTCTCCATGTAGCCATCAAACACATGTTCTCCTGGAGTGTGGCCAGTGCACCTTGATTAATTCCAGCCAGTGACTGTGTGCTGATTTCCTTCCTGCTGTGATTTGGTTCAGGAAACAGAATGCAGTCCTCGTCACTGGTCCTGATAGCAGAGACGAATAAAAGTGGAGGAATGTGGGCACAGAACCTCTGGTCATTGCCCATGGGGCCATAGATAACTTCAAGCTTTTATGCTGTGAACATAAAATGTCCCCCTATAGCCTCTCTATTTGGTGGTGCTTTGGGAGAGGTAGATGAACCATTAGGAAGCCAGGCTTAGATGAAAGAAGGTCATCGCTCAAGTATGTCTTGCTCTGGGCTCATCTCTGTCACTGTCTGCTTCCTGTGTGCCCTAAGTTGAATGAGGTTCATGTTATCTTGTCACCATAATGTCCTGCTAAGGGCACTGGCACTCCTGAAACGGTGAGCTTAAAGTAAATCCTTCTTCCTTTTACATTGTTTCTGTCATGTATTTTGTTACAGAAACAAAAGGTCTGACTAATACAACCGTGTGTGTGTGTGTGTGTGTGTGTGTGTGTGTGTGTGTGTGTGACAGAGGGGGGGGGCATCCTACATGCAGTTGAAGACATGATGGCTCAGCTGCCTGCTCAAGCTTCCTGCTGCCATGCCTTTAATGACGTTGTGGACTCTCTCTGGAACCACAATCTCAAATGGAATTCTTCCTTCTATTAGTTACCTTGGGCATAGTAATTTATTATAGGAACAAAGGTTACTGATATAGTATATGTTATAATGGCATTATTGGTCATGACCAGATGTCCACTGACTGGTGAGTGATAAATAAAATGTAGTCCACACATCTGACGTCTTCATCAGCCTTCTCATCTCTGTGAAGAATGGTGAATGCAAACAACTTGAGGAAGAATGTATTTTGGCTCAGGGTTTTAGGCATTGGCGAGCTGGCATCCGAGCTATGTACCTGAGGGGAGGCTGATTGCCAGACTGGAGAATACACTTCACAACATATGATGGGGGCAGATTAGCTCCTCTTAGAGTAAACAATAGTGAGAGCAGAGGAATGGGCTGGGGAGACAGGGATACTTTAAAGGCATGGCCCAGTCACTTGCTTCGTCCAGGTAGGCATGCCTCCTAAAGGTTTTCCAGCATCCCCAACTAGAGCTACTATCTGGGATCCAAGCCTTTAACACATGCGCCTACAAGGAGACACTTAGTACTCAATCTATAACATGCAAGGAAATAGTATCTGGCACTGAAAACGATGGCATTTCATTATATGTTATAATTTGGATAAACTATGAAAAACTAAACCAAGTGAGAGAAGCATCATTCACAGCTACCTACAGATGGCATGCTATGTATACAATTTCATTGTTATAAAATATTCATAAGATGGGACTTCAGAGACCTAAAGGTGATGAGCAGTACTGAGGACTGAGAGATTTCAGGGAAGAAAATGGGTAGTGCGTACAAAAATTTAGGGTTTCAGTTAGTATTGACAAAGTGTTCTAAAATGAACTGTGAAAATATTGCACCATAGTTTGAAAATATTAACAACATTAAATCGTACATTTAAGGGGGCAAACGTGTGGTACCTCAATGGAGCTTTGCTTTTTAGTATAAATTGCATTCCTAGGTGATAAAAGGCAAGTGAAGGCTGAGAAACTGCCAATATTGAGAGAGACAAAGAAGTGTGAGTCCTCGGCTGGGTTGCAAGAGATAATAGTGCTACCTGCTCGCCTCTTGCACAGTCATTCTAGGGATGCAGGCATTGTATCCTAAAAAGCCCAGGCTCTGTGCAGCGATCATATGTAAGCGCTGCTCTCCACAGCACCAGCATCCTCTGCCACGTGCCCCAGTCACAACTTTGGGTAGTGGATGTAAACAAGTCTGTTTCACATCCCACACTTGGTGTGTGAAACAAAAACATGTTTACATCCACTACACCTTTGACCCACCCCAGCTGATGCTAGGTGAAAAAGACAGGAGCTACTCCTGCCAGTTGTGGCTCAAATAAATGAGGTTTTATTTGATAATGATAATAAATATTTTCCCTTGAGAAAAATAAATTATGCTGTTGCTTCCAGTTCCTTTGTGTTGGGTCATTTGTCAAGCCAGGATGCTGGGAAATGGGACCGACAAAACGAAAACATTTAGTGGCCTGGGCTTCACCGTGTTCAGCAGTTGTTGTCCATAACATCAAAGAACTGAATTACAAATGATTTACAATAAATACAAGCGCACACTCAGTATTTCCAATCTTCATCGTCCAGCCTAGCTTGAACTCACGGAAGTTAGTTCTGCCCCAGCCTTCCTGGTGTTGGGAGCCACCATGCATTCATGCATTTTGGTGACTTTATGTACACTTACAGCTGCATATCAGAAGGAACAGGTGTATTCCTATTGCCAGAGGCTTTCTTCTTACATGCTCATTCTACCAGAGGCGAGATGATTCTCAGGGCTTCCAGAATGATGTGCCTCACATTCCTAATTCCTCATCCACTCACCCTTGTTAGAAAGAATGTTGCTCTCAGAGTGCCCACAACACAAACATTAGCAAATGCGGACAGCCAGGTGCTTGGTTAAATAATTAACAGACACTGTTACCCCTGCCCCTTCCCTCCCTCCCTCTATGTCTCTCACTGGCTGGTTTTGGTTTTCTTTTATTACTTATAATGGTGTAGTAAAGCGTGTATCCATTAATATGGTCTGTCTTTTACTTAATGTATTAGAAACTTGAGCCAGGTTGCTGCATATACTATGTTAACTAGTGAATACATGAATTCTTTATATAACGTACAAGAACATTATTTTCTTTCGTGGGTGAAAAGGTGACCTGCTTTGGTGCTGACAATATTGGGCAGGTCTCTGAAATACCTGCCCTCCTAGTAGGTGTATGTCTGCTGGTGTGTACATCTCCACTTCTTTTGAGTCATGACTAGAAGTAGGTCACTGTGTCAGAGCATAGACATATTTTTAACATTATAAGGAATAAAGAAAATCAATCAATGTGGTGTAATAGCTAACTCACTCTGAGCAATGTGCAAGTTACAGACATGGTGTGTGAAGTGGTTCTTCCACACACTTCCCAAAGTTTGAAATTACTGACAGTTTTAAATTCCAAATATGCTTTTACTATGTTTTATTTTGGCCTCAGTTTGCATATCACTAATAGATGACGATGTCTGAGCCCATTTCCGTGTGGTCACTCTTGTGATCAAAACTAGAAATATTTGAGTACTCTGACTATGCTCACGAGGGTTGACTGTTTTCTTATTCACTTGTAAAAGATTAGGGTTACTTATATATTCTTTTAGCCGTCATATCTACAAAGTTTTATTTTTCTTGTGGTGTTGGGGATATAAGTTGTTTAGGCTACCTATTTCATATCTATCTATCTATCTATTGACCTATCTACCATCTATCTGTATATCTATGTATTTATCTATCGTCTATCTAATCTAATCTGTCGTGTATGTATCCATCTATCATCTATCTAGTGATCACTTTATGTATCTATATACATAATATATAAAAATATATGAATAGAATATATTTAATGAATATACGTAATATATAAATATATATACACAGCTTTCTATTTATGCATCTATCTACTACTTCTGGGAAAGTCAAGCAGTTTAGGCCTAGATTGGGTCCCTAAGTGGTAAGGATACTGGAATGTCATCACTCTGGGAGTTTATACATCAAGGAGGAGTAAAGCTACACTTAGAGACATTTCCAAGCCCTTAAAAAATATACAAAAAACATGTGGGCCTTTTTATTTGCTGTTTACAATAAAGAGTCGGAGTACAGAGAAGAAACTCTTTCAGGAAGTTGTGCATAGGAAAGGCAACAGCCTTCTCTCCTTTCTAAAGAGAGAAGAGTCATTTCTCTTTGTTCCTCGCCTGTGCTGTACCTGCAGACCTGCACAGGGAGCTGCCACAGGCTGTAAGTGTGATGCAGCAGGGGTGCTGCCCGTGGCGGAGGAGATGTGAGGTACGTAACTGACATATTGTCACTGTAAAAAGTTTAATAAGAACAATTGCAGTATATAAATGACAACAAACAAACAAATAAATAAATAAACTTAACTCTGACTTCCTAGTTTATGTCCTTGATTCCTTCACTGAATTTATGGGTGATAACACACTGACTGACAGACTGTGTAGGTTTATTGTGGGCCATCTGAAGTGGCCCTATCCATCTGTGTCTGCCTTTCTGTCCCTAACTGCCCCCACCCACTGCATTTACTGGAATTCAGATAGTTGAGTCCCACAGATTTTGTCTTATTGTTTGTGACTGTTTTGAACTTTTCTAGGTAACTTTAATTTTTTCATATAAATTATAGAACCAGTTTGTCAATTTCCCCGAAACAGCCTGCTGCTTTTTATTCAGACTGTGTTAAATCTTCAGATAAACATGGGGAGATGGCAAAATTGAGTCTCTCAAATGTGGTGTATCTCTCAATTTATTTGTTTTTAAATTTCTCACCACTGCTTCAAATCTACAGTGAATATTTATTTATATATTTCTGTGAAGATTGTGTGATTTGTTCCTTAGTCCGTGATTTTCTTCAGCTATTGCAAATGATATATTCTCCTGTGTTCTACGATTGTGGGAAGAGGTTTAATGTTTTACCGTTAAGAATGACATTAGATGCCTGTATCTCCCAGATGTGTTTAAACAGATTGGGCAAGTTCTTTCCTATCCCTAGTTTGTTTTAAGCTGCTATCATAAATGGATACTGAACGGAAACAAATGTTTCCATTCTGTGTCTGCTCAGACACACGTTTTCTTGTCTCTTTTGTTAAGATTGTAAACTGCATTATTGAGTTTTCTGTTATGTTAACTGATAAAGCCTGCTTGTCCAAGGATTAAGGCCTTATTTATTTTTTATAACATTTGCTAATATTTTACAGAGAATTTTTGTTTTTATGCTCATGAACCACATGAATATCTAAGTTACTTTCTTTATGTCTTTGTCAAATTTCAGACTTATGTTTATGTAAAATATGTTCCTGCCTCTCTTCTTGGTTAGGAAGTTTGTAGTTTCCTTCTTAAAAATCTATTTACTTATTCTGTGTGAATATTTTTATTACAAATGGTAATGATCTAAAATTTCTTAAATTGTTCATTTCTTTTTTCATTTTAAACGTATATGAAAGTTATAAATTTTATTTGTTGCTGAATTATTGACATAATATTTGCCCAATACTTGATTATGTTCTTCATTTTTGTAGACTTTGTAAGGCATCTCCTGATATAGGCAACTTGTGAGTTTTCACCCAAAAACCTTACAAAGAACTTATCAATTTGTAACCTATCAAGCATATAAGCTTTTGAATATCTTGGCTTTCTCTATTTACCGTCTGGAGCTTTATATGAAAGGAAGCATGCAATGTATAGATTCACTTAGTCTTTCAAACAGCATAGTGGTCATTATCTCCGTGCTAATTTTCATGCCTGTTCCTCCTCCTCGTCAGTCACATCCCATCACATGGCTGGGTTCAGGTAAAGCATGTCAGGCTGTCCCCAGTTTGGGCTCTCGTATACAGACATGGACAAGATTTTGTTTGCTGCTTGTTTTACTCGCCCTGGGAACATATCAAAGAATAGAACTGCTACGTTTTATAGTATTTTTAACTTTTTAATAAGTGAATAAACTATTTCCCTAAGCAGTCATATATGTATCCTGTCATATAAGAGGTTTATATAGTTTAACCAATGGTGAAACTGTAGGACTGGTTTTAAGATGACAGAATTGTCCAACATCCCATTACAGGTGATGCGCATTCTATTTCCTTCCAATGCACAGAGGAAGTGGTATAATTCGCCATTTCAATCTAGGCATTGTAGGCAAAGCGTGCAGACATCTTATTCTCAAGCTCTCTAAGAGCAGGCGATGCTTTGCGCCTCTGCCATTCACTGACCTGCGTCAGGAGGGTCTGTTCAAAGCTCCCGAGTGACCTCCAGCCGCCTGATGTCTCCTTATCCTTGAATTGTTCTTAATGTTCTTAATGTGTCCTAGATGTTACTCTTGCTTCAGAAATGTATATTAGAAACGTTTTTCGAAGATTAGCATTTGCCTTTTAATTTTAGTAAAAATAATTTCAAGAACATTCAAATGTTTGATGAATTCCAATCTATTGAAAAATTTAAACACTCATATTGTAGTGTTATATGTGAAACATAAGCTGGGCACAGGATCATGAAGGTCATGAAAGTTTTCTCTTTTGGACTTCTAGAAGACTGATATTTTGAGTTTTCACACTCAATTAGTCAGCTATTTAAGATCCCTTACTGCAGTGTCCTAGGCACTATTGAAGTTCATTTGTGCTTGGCTGTTCATTCATTTAAGCATCGTGTTTTGAGATTATCTTTTCCCATTGCTTCGGCAGCTTTGTTGAAAGCTAGGTGACTTTACGTGCATGTGTGTATTTACTTGACTGCTTATTCCACCAATGAATATGACAAACCAAACCCAATTATTCTAGCTTTCATTAACATTAAAATTAAGTTTCTTAAATTATTTTAAAAGCTATTTCAGTCCTTTTCAAAGTTACTCTGCTATTTTGGATTTATTACATTTCCATATAATTTAGGCACTCTATTGTTTTAAGTTCTGGAGGGAAAATGCATGCTACCGATTTTGATTAAGATGGCATTGACCCTAGAAATGTACCTGGGGGAACTGAATACTTCAACATGCTGAACCTTCTGATCAGTGAAGATGCAGTATCAATTTATTTAATAAGTTTCTGGAGAAATTCTAAAACTGAAATGAACAATTATTCCCAAAGATTACCAGTAAAGCTACAAGGAGACACACCTCTGCTAGTGCCAGATTCCGCCTGATTTCCAATCTTAATAACATAGTCCATGTGCTATTTCTGCCCAGTCACACCACCATCATTATCTTTCATTTCTTATTGGTTGTATATTTTTAAATTATTTGACACACTAAAATAGCATGGCATAGAAACAAACATATAGACCAAAGGAACACAGCATAGAGTCAAACTACCAAATACCTAGACATATTCAAAACTCAGAAACAAATAGTAGTCTCTCTCTCTCTCTCTTACACACACACACACACACACACACACACACACACACACACACACAAATACTTTAAGACATTAGCATAGGCAGTAGTTATCAGAGTAAGGAACCATGGGAAGGCTGGGGAGATGGATCAGCAGTCAAGAGCACTTGTTATTACAGAGGACCAGAGTCTAGGTTCCAGCAGTTACATAATCACTTATAGCTCCAGTTCTAGGAAAATTGGCATCCTTTTCTGGCCTCTCCAGAAATCTGCATATATGTGCCATGTACCCACTCCAACACACACACGGCATATAAAATAAATAAATCTTCCAAGGGAAAAAGGCAGATGTGGTGAGAGACCAAAAAAAAAAAAAAAGAGAGAGAGAGAGAGAGAGAAATGGGATTACAGTAAAGCAAGAAGCACAGAGAACAGTGGACGAAGTGAAGAGGTGGCCTGTAAACCATTCATCTGAGCAGGAGTTAATACCCAGAACACAGAAGGAACTCAAAACTGCCATTCCTAGCTTCATCACCTCAGAAGCCAAGGAGGATTTCTGCCTCAAAAAAAGAAAAAAAAATCACAAGAACAAATAAGACCACTAGAAATGGGGGAGGGGGGATCTGAATAGATGCTTCTCACAAGAAGAAACTCAAGTGGCCAAAACATTGATGAAATAGTGGTGAGCGTTACCACCATCAGAGAAACCCAAACCATGAGGCATCAGCCGCCTCAGAATGCTTCCTACACACTCACTTTAGCCCAACATAGATGTCCTCTGAGAGACTCCACCCAGTGGGGACAGATGCTGGGACTCACTGCTAAACTTCGGGTGGAGCACTGATAGTGGCATGAAAGAATTGGGGGATGGAAGGACTGAGAGTGCTCAGGATCCCCACAAGGAGACCATCAAAGCAGGCAAATCTGGACCCAGGGGGGGCTGCACAAACTGTTGCACCAACGAAGGACAATGCATACAGTAAACCTAGACCCTCTGTTCAGATCTAGCCAATGAACAGCTCATTCTCCACGGTTACAGGTAGAGTGGGGACTGCCTCTGACATGAACTCCAGTGCCCATGATTTGATCACTTCCTCTTAGTAGGGAGGCCTGGTAGCTGCACACACAAAATCGAGAATGCAGGCTGTCTGGATGAGACCTGACAGGCTGTGGTCTTACAGTGGGGGAGGAGGTCCCCTCTGTCAGAGGTCTAGGGGAGCCAGAAGAGTGTGGAAGAGGGAGGGTGGGAACAGGAAGATATAAAGGGGGAGGGGTAACAATCAGGATGTAATCTGAATAAATTATAATAAAGTGAAATAAAAAAATTAAAAAATGGATAGCGGTCCTCTGTACATCCATGGAAATTTACTTAGAACAACGAAATGAATATGGAGATTTGAGTGGATATTCTTCGAAAAACTGAGAATAGAGCTACCACTACCGCACATGAACTGTCCGAGTGCTTGGTGTCTATGTGGAGAAAAGGACACCAGCATCACAGATAAACACGCGTGCCTGTATTAATCCATAAACTAGTTACAACAGCTAAGATTTGGAAGCAGCCCGATGCCTACAGATGCACCAGTGAGGAAAAGCATAAATCTAGTGTGGAATGTTATCCATCCACAAAAGCATGGAACCCTGTTATCAATAGGGGACGTTTGTTCTGCAGAGTGAAGTAAGCTGGAGCGGACAGAAAGCTACTGCATGGCTTCTCTCACTGCTAGATGCTTTAGAAGTGGACTGAGCTTCTGGTTAACAGAGGTGAGGCAGGGTTATGGAGCATGGGAACGGGAGGGAGTCAGACATGGCCAGGCAGGGTTAATAAGTACAGTGTTTTATGGCACATTACTTATTATATGTTTTTGAAACTGAAACAGCAGAGTTTCAGGGCTTCAATACCAAAGCGTGATGAGGAGAGAGAAATAGCAATTATCCCGACGTGGTTTCTCTACGACGTATGCTTGTCTTAAAGTCGCACCTGGAATCTCACACTCATGCGCATCAGTGAAATGGGTCTTTAAAACTTAAAAGCCGCGTGCTGATGTGATGGTTCAGGAGGTGTTGCCCCTAAGACTGGTGACCTGAATCCACATGGCTGAAGGAGAAAACATTCAAGAGAGTTGACCTCTTCACCCATGTACCATGGCACACCTCCCCCTGGCAGTAAAAAGATAAATGTTAAAAAAGAATTAGGTTCAAAGGAGTTGAAACACTAAGAACATAATTAGAATATTATTTTTTATATATTTTATGTCTATTTCAAAGAACTAAACTGAACCTTATAAATATTCAAAATTAAAGTTATCAGTTGGTCATGTGACCAAGAATGTCATTAATAGCATGAAAGATGATACTAGACTCTTTTTGGAGTGCAACATGCAATGCAAACCCAAGCAGCTGAGCTATGGCCTGAGAGAGATGCATGTGTGTTTGCTTCGGTCTGCATCCAATGGAGTTAGGCAATTTAAATGGCTTTAATACGCATCACTTAAATCCTCCCTTCCCTTTTATAGCAATTTCATTTTTAATGTTTTGTATTCCAATTTTTTCTTTTAATCTTGCTTTCCTTTCTCAATATGCAAGCTTATCTCAAACGAGAGAGCTATTACTGAGCAAGCAGGTAGTTCCCTAATTAAAACACTTACGGGGCACTCTGGGAAACTGTAAAGACTTTTAAGAAGCAGCAAAGCTTTAATGGGTTCTTGTGTGTTCCTGCTGCAACCTAATTCGGGGCTCTCTCGGCAATGCCGGAGGATGTTGCTAATTTACGGCTGTGATGAGCAATAAAGTAATCATGGTAATCGAAAGGTATGATATTCCCGTTTAGGGGCATTTATGGTTATGTATTAAAACTGTAAATACTTCAAACGGCTGCAAGGCTGATCTATAGAAGATGAGAGAGAGGATCTCACTGCTTTCTGAAAGTGCTTTCCAACAGAAATCTGAGCTGGACTTTATGGTTTATAAATATGAACAAAGAAATGTGGGCTGCTCAGTGTCTACCCGTCTGAAAGGGCCAGTTAAGAGTCACAAGCACTCACACCCAGAAGGCCTGGAAACCTCTCTCCTTTGTATGTTTTAGCTTTTGGCTTTCACCTCCTTTATTTATAGCCATTCTTCTTCCTCTCTCCTAAGGGTTTGACAGTCCTCTACTTCCTTACCTTCCTGTCCACTTCCCGTTTCCTCCTGTGCTCACTTCAGAGGCAAGGAGAGCACTGTCCTGGGGCCAGGGCTGCCTCCTGCATCCTGGGCTTATATTGTGTGGTTCCTTGAAGAAATGGGGGGGGGTGTCTGTTCACCCCAGCTTAGTGAACCAGCCGGGTTCCGGGAGTTATTTACCCTTTCAACCATTGTCTACTGCCACACCCTACTTCCCTCAGTGCACTAAATTTTATTTATTCACTTTACATCCCAATTGTATCCACCTCCTTCCTCTCCTGCCAGTCCTACCCTCCCTCCATCTTCCCCCTCTCCCTCCCTTATTTCTCAGAAAAGGGGAGCCCCCCAACCCTCCCCAGGACATCAAGTTGAGTCAGACTGAGCATCTCCTCTTCCACTGAGCCCAGGCAAGGCAGCCCTACCAGGGGGTCATGATCGGAAAGCAGGCAACAGAGTCCATCTCAGCGATAGCCACTGCTCCCCTTACTAGGTGACCTACATGAAGACTAAGCTGCCCATAGGATACATCTGTGGAGGGGCTCTAGGTCCATGCATGGTCCTTGGTTGGTACTTCAGTGTCTGCAAGCCCACCCTGGTCCCAGGTTAGTTGGCTCTGTTGGTCTTTTTGTGGGGTTCCCGTGCCCTGTGTCCTTCTATCCTCCCCTCAACTCCTTCCACAAAGCATCTGTTTAGATTCCTTGGGTGGATCCTCTCAAAGGACAGCTATGCTAGGCTCCTGTCTGTGAGCACAGCAGAGCATCGTTAACAGTGTCAGGGCTTGGCTCTCTCCCATAGAGTGGGACTCAGGTTGGACCAGGCATTAGTTGGACAGTCCCTCAATCTCTGCTCTATCTTTGTCTCTGCACATCTTGTAGGCAGAGTAATTTTTGTGGGTGGGTTGGTGTTCCCCTCTAGACCCAAAGTAGTTAAGTAACAAGGAAGGTCCATGGGAGGCTGCTTAATTCCCAGGAAGGGGAAATAGAGTAGATAGCAGAAGTGGATGAAGGGAGGGGGGAGGGAAATGAGGATGGGGATCAGGTGTGGGGAGAGTGGGGGCAGAGACCAAAGGGCTTGGAGAGAGAAGAGAAACCCAGGATGATGGCATCTGTGAGACAAGCTGGGGACGCAAACAGGCTGGGCTCCTGGGAGGATGTGAGGCTGACCAGCTGAAACTCCTAGGGGTGGGGGTGGCGGAGACTGAAGGACCATCTCCCAGCCAGACTGCACTAATCACTGCAGACCCTCTGTTCCAATTCTTCCTCTCTACACGAGGAACAGCGTCCCCACTTCCCACACCCCAGTACAGCTGCTGACTAATCTTCACAGAAGCATCCTGCCTCTTCCTGGGAAAACACTTGCCAACAAGACTCTGCACAACAGCCAACAGCTTTTGAAACAGAGGGCTCCTGTCTCAGCTTGGAACTCTAAGTCACAGTCCTAGGCTCAGGCCCTGTGCAGACCCGCACAGATGACAGCATGCAGAAAAGGACTGGATGTTACTGCTTTAGCCGTGGAGATGTTTTCATACCTATACCCATCCTGACCTCTGTCTCTTGAGTTCCAAATCTATGTGTTACATAATAGCCTGGCATTTCCATGACCTCCTCCAAGCATTCCCATTTGGTGAGAGATGTGCAGCTCAGCATTAAGTCCTAAGCCAGCCACCAGCCTGTGTGGATCTACTCTCTTCAGTGGTGTTTGCTACTACCATTCCCTAACCAATCAGACCACAGAGGTGTCTCTACACCCAACCAGGTTCAGCACTTGCCCTCATCTCCTCATCTCTGTCACATCCATCCTCCCTCATGCCACACCCAGACTCTGCTTCCCCAGAACACTGCTGTTTCTCTGGTGCAGACCCTCAACACCTCTAGGGAGATAATCCCATCTGTCTTGGGTCAGCCTTGTAGGCAGGCAGGCTGCATTTTACAGCTCACCCTCCCGAACTACCAACTCAACTTCCCACAAGCGAATCTGATTTTCCGTCCTCGCACTGCTGCACTTCCACACAACCTGTAGATGAGGTTCAGACTGTCCAACAGGAGCCCTCAAAGCACTGGAGAAGAAGCCGGGGAAGCCAGTGGAGCAGAAGCAAAGAGGGACCTGAGAGCTACATGCAGGTAGGTGTGACTTCAGCGGGTGTCCAGCAGAGGGCATGTGTGTGGAGTGGGGGAGATGAGGGCATCTTTTTAATTAGTTAATTACTTAATTGAATTTACATCTCAATCATAGCCTCCTCCCTCCTCCTGGCCTCACCCTCCCTCCTTCTTCTCCCAACTCCCTTCCCCTATTCCTCAGAAAAGCGGAGCGCTCCCCTCCCGCTGTCCCTACACCACAGCTCATCAAGTCACACCAGGACTGACAATATCCTTTTCCCATGTGCCCTGGCGAGGCGCCCCTGCCAGGGGTGGGAGTGAGCAAGCTGCAGGAAACAGAGTCCATGTCAGAGACAGCCCCTGCTCCCCTTACTAGGGACCCACATGAAGTCTGAGCTGCCCGTAGGCTACATCTGCGTAGGGGCCTAGGTCCAGTCTTTGCATGGCACCTTGGTTGATGCATCAGTCTCCACAAGCCTCTCTGGACCCTGGTTAATTGTCTCTGTTGGTCTTGTGGAGATCCTGTCACTTCCACGTCCTTCCATCCTTTCCCCCAACTTTTCCACAAGACCCCTTATGCTTCACCCAGTGTTTGGCTGTGAGTGTCGGCATCTGCTTCAATCTGCTGCTGGCTGGAGCCTCTCAGAGGACAGGTATGCTGGACTCCCCTCTGTGAGCAGAGCAGAATACGGAGCACATCTTAATACTGTCTTTTCTGATGTAGCCATCCTTTTTCCTCTCTGGCCTTACATCCTTTTAACGCTTACTGATTTTTCAAATATTTACTTTGACCTCTGGCACCCAGAAGTCTTTCTTGCGCACAGTAACACTTCATAAAGCTTATCTTTTTGGCACTCACCTCCTTCACAAAACAGGGAACCTTGTGAAGGCAGAAACTATTTCTAATGTGGGCTCCTATTGGCAGCCAGAACAGTGGTCTCCACACACCAAGTTCTCACCCAGTGATAATGAACAACTGAGCAGGAGGATAGTTGGGTTCTCACTCTTTACACACCCTCCCTCCTGCCCTCTCCCTGCCCTCCCTACTGCCCTCTCCCTGCCCTCCTTACTGCCCTCTCTTCTGCCCTCCCTCCTGCCCTCTCCCTGCCCTCCCTACTGCCCTCTCCCTGCCCTCTCCCCTGCCCTCTCTCCTGCCCTCCCTCCTGCCCTCTCCCTGCCCTCCCTCCTGCCCTCTCCTTGCCCACTCCCTTGCCCTCTCTCCTGCTCTCTCTTTGCTGAAGAGCAAACCCAGGGCCTTGTGGGAGCCACAGAAGCATTATACCATTGAGCTTCATCCCCAGTCCTCCTCCTTGTCCCTCTTGAATGTTCCAGTCAATATTCAGAATAAGATGTTTCCATCCTAGTGTCCTGGAATGGCAAAGGAAGAGAGGCTCATATCTCTGACAGCCTCCCATGCCACTCTCTGCCTAGAACCCATTCACAGCCAGCTGCTTGGCAGTATGCTGTCAACTCAGCAATTCTCTCCTGTCCCTTGGGGAAACCATTCACCTTATCGCCATAGACAGAGTGAGGGCTCCCATCTGTTGCAGCTTGGAGCTGAAACCTCATAATCGTATCAGCTCACAGTCTGCATATCAGATTTCCTTGTTTTAGGGAGCACTTAGGGAGATTTTGCTCTCCTTTTATTGTTGTTTTCTGTCTAGCAAGTGACCATATTTCATCTCCACTGAGACACAATGAAAGAAATTTCCAAGCAAATTTGTTGTTTAATGATTCCAGGGAAGGTGCTTCAAACCACAAATGTCTTCCCACAAATCTGCGAAGGAGCCAAGCTCAGCGAAGGTCCAATCAGTACAAAGGAAAAGCAGCACTCCTGCTCTGGGTCAGCACTCAGCAGAAGGTGGTAACAGCATCAGAGGGGCTCCCACTATGAGCAGCGCTCCAGTGCAAAAGTTCCTGGCTTTTGAAAACTGATTGGAGGGTTTCCAAAGACATCCTCAAGGGCAGGGTTTAAATTACAGGACAAGTCCTCAAACATGAGCCTGTGGGACTTTTACCTGTCTCGGGAAATTGCTAAGCTGGGAAAACATGCCCTGACTTACTGTCAAACTCCCGAATACTTGCATGATTGCAGAACTTACTTCTCCATTTTATGTGTAGACCAAAAGCCCTAGCCTTCTCAAGGAAGAGAAAGGAGGATGAATTCCATACTGTTTAAGCATTAAGAAATAAACACATGTTCATTCAATTAACATACAACTGCCGAACACCACATGACACCAACACGAATGCTTTGTTCTTTGCCTCGTGGTAGTAAGTCTGATAGAAGAGATAACTAACAAATACACACAAATATATTTTACTTCCTATAAATGAAGAGCAGAGACTACTGTGAGAAGTGTTTGCAGCTCGGGAGGCTTGAGAGGTTGTCAATTGACTTTGAAGGGAAAGGGGCAATAAACGCAGGAACCGGAAGAGGCACACTCAAAGAAAGGAGCTGACATGAACAAGGAAGGAGCAATCTCCAGACTGCAGATGGCTCCCGTTGTGTGGCTTGAGCCAACCATAAGACTATCAGCCTAAATGCCCCCCTACTCCAAAGCCTCAGAATGAGTGCAGGAAGGATCAAATGGCTGTCAGAGGGGCTGAGTTGGGCTGAGGTGGAGATCTGAGTGAGTCTCATGTGTGCCTCTCACGGAAGTGAGCGTAACAGTAAGCTTCGGTGCATTTCCCCTCAGCTGTGAGCATTTGCTCCTTAAAGTAAAAGGTTTCAGATTCAGACAGTGGCTGTGGCTTTATCTTGCTCTCTTTTTAAGCATTATTTTTTATTATTATGTGTATAGATGTTTTGCCTACATGTATGTCTGTCCACCACATTTGCTTTCCTGGTGCTTCCAGAGGCCAGAAGAAGGCACCGGATCCACTAAAACTGGAGTTACAGATGGTTGTAAGCTGCCATCTGGGTCCCCTGGAAGAGTAGCCAGTGTTCTTGACCACTGGATTATCTCCAACCCTGCTGCAGGTTGATATCTGGTAAAGAGTTTGGGCCCTGAAGGGTATATTGGACTATTCTTGTCAGCTATCTCACAGCCACAGAAGTGATGCCTTCAAGCATACCCTGAGCCCACGCTCCTTGTGCAGGCCTGTGTTCCTCAGATTCCAATTCTTCAGTGGGTAGCTGGAGACACAGTATTTCCGAGTCACTGTTTCACTATTCATGAGTGTTGAGTGCAAATGCTTGGGGATTGAGAGCTCACATTAAGAGGCAGGCTGCCTGGGCTTAAACCTGGGCTCATCTCCTAAGGAAATTGCTGGGGTTGATCTGCGGCTACATTGTGTTCAAGTATTGATTGCGGAGGGTGGGGGGCTGCGGGGGGGAGGAGGCCAGGATCATTGTTGTCCCTGACCCTTGCCTCCCAAACTGTCAGTGATTGAATAATAAAAATTGCTGACAGCCTATTGGGCAGAGAGAGAATAGAAGGGCGGGACATCCTGGTAAGTAGGGAGGAACTCTGGGAAGAAGAGAAGGTCTTTTTGTCGGGAGACCTGGGAGGAGGCTGATGTGACCATGGTCCTGGTCCTGGAAGGTATAGCTAGCCACATGTCAGGAAGGGACGAGGTGGTCAAGTTAGCTTGGATGAGCTAGTTGAGAGTCTACACAGATAAGGCCTAAATTTCAACTATTAAAAGGCCTTGTGTCTTTATTTTTATGGATGAAGGGGCCACCAGGGTCTTACAACAACAGGAAATGGCTTAAGGGTCACCATGTGCCTACTTTGGGGCACTCAGCATAATCCTTGTCACATGTACCCAAATCAAAAATGTTCTCCGTCATAGTTTCTAATATCTATTAAGAGAAATTTCCTACAATTGAACAAATGCTACATGACCAGAACTGCTGTCCAGAAGGCCTCCTCTAGCCTCTCCGCCCTCAGCCCTGGGAGGTGAGTGACATCATCCCTGTTTTACTAGCAGCAACACCGACACACACCTTGAGCATCGCACACGGCGCTGAGTGTGCATGACGAGTAAGCCGGTAAAGAGTTGTGCGCTTCCTTGTTCCCAAAGAAGGCTGACCATGCCTCCTCTGGGGAACAAAAGGAAGACTTGCTTTGTGCCCATAGGAGGCTGGATGACCTCTGCTGAACTTCCCACTTCCTCGATTGAGCTTTCCCGTTTCCAGTAGGGTTGAGGGTAGGGAACTCAAGGATCCAAGCTACTAGCCACTTGTGGAGTTAACAGGATCCTAATTAGATTAAACTTTTACCTTAAGCCCCATGCCTGCAGGCTTCACAGTCTCGGCACCTGCTCAAGTCTCTCACGGCCTATGGTTTGAATATTGCTATTCCCTCTGAAGTTTTACTGAAATTTAATTCCTATTAAGGGATATTAAAAAATGTGACCAGGTGGGACCTTGCAAAGGCAAATAGGACTGTATCTTCATGAAATAATAATTAATTTACATCATTAATGGATTCCTGGGTTATCCTGAGAGTGAGAAAGGCCTCTTGGCTAGGTCTTCCACGGTTCCCTCTTTCTCACATGGGGTACTGAACTGCCTCAATATCTGATAAGGCCCCCGAACCCACCCTGCGGCCGCCGTGAGCAAAATCCACTCCTTTTTGACTTGCTACTGTTGTGGTACTGTTCATGCCCTAAACAACAGAAAACCACCAAAGCAGTTTGACTCAGTGGTGTTTGCTGATTTTCTCATCCTGATGACCAAGTACGTGGCAAAAAGCAGCTGTGGGGGGAAGACTCATTTTTCAGGTTTTAGAGAGACGCATCATCATCGTGGGGAGGCACAGCCTTGGAGCAGCTCACATCTGGGTGGACCAAAAAAGCAAAGAGAAGGCTGGAGCCAGGGTGGGGCTATAAACCTGTGTAAACACTTCCTTGAAACTCGGCTTTCTTCAGTGAGGCTCCATACCTTTGAAAGATTCCCCATCTCTCAAAGTGCCACTAGCTGAGATTCAAATGTTTCAACCCGTGGGCTGAGGGGGGCATTTCATGTTCTAACCTCAGCACCTGGTAAGGGGCGCTTAGTGTACAACAGAACTGCTGGACCCACCTGGGTTAAAGAGGCCATCTCACTAAGCCATCTACCTCTCACCATGCCTCACCGCTTGAGCTTTCCCTGTGGGAGGGGACTATATATGTGCAATACTCTAGAAGTTAACTGCAGAAAGCACATAGAATACTTTATATATTCTGTACTAATACTGAGGAAAAAAATTCTACCTCCTGTTTGCATTCACTCAAAGAAGCACGTAAAGAGCAAATGGTCAATATCACACATTCCGTGATTAATTGAATTTTAGTTTCTTAGCGTGGCCACCTTCATTTGATATTCCACTCATAAATAATGCCCAGCGCTCCTCTCTGACGATGATATGAAATTAGAGGCAAGGACACGTGATTCCAACAGGGAAGAACAAAGGAGACTGTAACTCAATTTGCTAATTTTTTAAAAAATAGTTGTTATTTGAGTGAGTTTGCAGCAGTCAATAGAGTGCTCCTGCAGGGCGCCTCCATCCCTGAGTGGCCTTTAATTTCATTTACATATTGGACAGTCAGCACTTTTTCCTGCTGTAATCAAACTTGCCCCAAACCAAGCTGGCTTTCTATAGCAAAGGCATTTCAAGCGCAGTATTACTAAAAGCGTGAGAGCATTGTGAGGGCAGCGGCATGCTCATGTTCTGCCCCAGGATGGAGGGCCTGCTAGGAATGAGTGGCAAGGGCTAAAAAGACACAAAAGGCCTGACGCCTGACATAAGAGCGTCTCTGTCCTCACCACTCACTACTCGGACGTCTCGGACATCGCCTCCCTTCCGCCCACCCTCCTGGGGTGCAGCATCTCTCCTGTCAGCATCTGCTTCATCGTGATGGAGAGCTCAGGGTCTCTGTTCACATTGGACCTTTCTACACACTCGTCCCTATCCGTTTCAGGAGCCCTCCACCCCCCACCCTGAAGGCCTGGTAAGGAAGAGGGCTTGCATTTTTCTTTCTGCATCTGATAACGTTTCTTTTCGAGGAGGGAGGTAAATAGCTGAGCAGTTTGCCTATCAGCTGTTTTGAGACATTTTCAAAAAAAAAAAAAATGTCTGCATCTCCTCGCTGAAGGCGAGAATAATTCATATCCAACAGACCCATACTTAAAGAGTTTTGCTATGAAATTTTACTCTTTTCCTTTCTATATATAGAAAGGAAAATCCTTCTTCTGTAGATCTTAGCAAAGGAAAAACTGACTTAATCAGACCCCACCAAGAACCCACAACTTTCCCCCTGAAGTCAGAATGTCCCCACTGTGATGCTGTAACCATGGTGGGGACTGCTCGCCACTCTAAGGACTCAGAGTTATTTGTGCTACTGAAAAGAGCTATCAACACACAAATCCTATGAATTTCATGGTGCTATATTTGGTAGACAGCATAAGTGTGAAGCTGTTTGAATGCTCATCTTTTTGTGACAAAAACTAAGAATATAGTCTATTTTAGAGAGAAAACAAGACTCTAAAGGGTTTCTTTTTTGTCTCTTAAAACCTTAAATATTATATTGAAATACTCTTCTTCTTACTACTACCCCTGAAGTTTATCAAAAGCAGGAACCTGCTTCACATTGCTGCCTGTCGCAGCTTCTAACCACACACCACATCCTCGGTAAGTGCTAAGGAATCTGCAGTCTCCCATCCTCTTCATGTATCCAAGCAACAGGTTCACCTCTAAGTACCAGTGTGGTCATTGGCCTGAAGATGCTTCGCCCTCTTCTAGGTTCCTTCTAGAAGTATATTCAAAGAGGACTAGCCATTTCAGAGAAACTTCACATTCTAAAATAGAGCTCGGGACATTGGGCAAACTGTCTGAGAAGGAGCCATGAATCACTTCCTAGGAAGAAAAAGGTCTTCTCCTCTACTTGTGTCTTTGGCTATGTGCGATAAGATCATCTTCCAGAAAGAGGAGAAACTACATTTAGACACTACGTCCTTGGGTACGGCTTCACGCTATTTATCCTTGGATTCTCTGCAGAAGCCTCTATTTAATTAATGAACCACAGTCTTCCCCTGAGGGTACAGATGGGTTAAATAACCTATCAAACTCTTCCAATTTAGCTAATCTCTAGACCTCATGTGAGTGATAACATTTTTTTTAAATAAAAATGTTCAGATAATACAATCAGACATAGTTAATTGAATATTCACAGAGGCCACAATTTCAAATAGCTTTGGAGGTTAAGCAGACAGAGTATGTGGTGAAAACAGCCCAGCAGAAACATAGACTGTGAGAGCAATCATTGTGCCCACACCCGCCCAGAACATCCATAGCCCCAGGGTTGCAGCCAAGGCCCATGGCTGCTTTATCAACTGTTGGGTCTCATTCAGAGCACACATGCATGACCTCAGCACCTAACAGACACTGAGGGGTCATATGCCAAATGTTGACTAGACTCTAAATGAACAGTCACCCATTAGGCAGCCACAACAAGGGATATGGGTCCAGAGTTTCAATTCTGTGCACACCTACTTATCAGCCTTCATTCAATGCAGAATCATTTTTTTTTTCAGAAGTTTAATGTAGAAATAGTTATGAGAGGGTTCTGAGAAGGTGCCACCGGCTTGAAGATGGAATAATAGAAGTCCTGAAAATTTAAAACAAATGCCCTATGTGAATGAAATTGACACAGCCCAGTCGTAGAGTGCTCACCTAGTATTTAGAAAGTTTGCATCAAGCACCATAGAAAAGGAAATATGGATGAACACAACAGAATAATCCTGACGCTTAAAGAAACAGAAGACTGAGGCATGGTCCAGCAGAACCCATGAAGGCAAGTGTTTACCCTGACAGTGGAAGAAGGAAAGAAAGATGAAAGAAAGAAGAATGAATGAACAAGCAGGAAAATTAGTTAGATTCCACAGCAAAGAAACAGGAAACCAAAAGAAGTTATTGAGCTCAATTTTATACAGCTGAGCCTGGAAACATCTATGTGTGGAGGTTCAGGCCTGCAATCCCAGCACATACAGGTGGTCAAGTCACAGCAAGTCCTGGGCCATCCTTAGCTATCAAGCTATCTGCAGGCCAGCCAAGGCTTCATGGTAGAACCCTGGGTCAACATCACTGTCCATGATACATACATGGGTGAAGTAGGAAATGTATATATGAGATAATATATTTAAAATATCAAATTGGTCTGCTACTGTAAATGAAGTAGGAAAATTAATAGTATCTTTCTTCCTTTCCCCGGTAAACATAAAAATTCTACTAAGCATTTACAGAACAGAATTATTCCTAACTAAAAGCACCACAGACAAGAAAATTTGGCAAAATGGGAAGGATGGAATTTTCTTTTAAAAAGGAAACTAATGAAGTACAGAAGCAAAGACACCGTTTTCAGCTAGCATCAAAACTGAAAAATACCCAGTAATAAACAGTAGGAATTCAGTGTGATGGTGTATGTGCATATGTGTGCAAGTGAGTGTGTGTGTATGTGCATACAAGTTATAATGTAGATATTCTACAGAGGACATGCGACAACTTGAGCAAACCTTTGTTTACCACATGAACTCTCACAGGTGGTGATCAATGATTCCTGACCCGAGCATCCATATTAACATGCTCCCAGTAAAAATTTCAGTGGGGTTTGTTTCTTCATGCTGTCAAAATGATTCCGAAATACATAAGGAACAGAAAAAAAGGAGAAAAATTTGAAATATATAAGACAGAGAAAGAAGCAGTGCCATTGCCAACTATTAAAATATACTGCCAGGTTTTGATACTAACATGCTGGTTACTGTGTTGGGGTAAACTGCCAGTCAATGAGATAGAAGGAAGCTTAGAAATAGGCCAAGATATTCATGTGACTCTATGATAAATTCTCCACTTCATATCACTTACAGGGCTGATTATTCAATAATTTTGTTGGAAAATTGGGTCACCATCTGGAAAAATTTAAGTTGGATCCATACTTAAACTTTTAGATCAGAATAAATTAAAATGGATAAAGGATGTAAGGACAAAGATGAAATCATGTAATACTAAGGAAGCCAGTATGAGTGTCACAGAGGACTAAGGACTCACTACTCACACTCAATCTCAGAGACAAAAGGAAACACTGACCCCAAGAAGGACAGCAAAATAGAAAAGATATTTATGGAAACCAGACATTTTTCAGATAACTTTTGAGATAGTAGTTTAAAATCTTAATGGGCAGAAGGACAACACTGACAATATAAAAGAACTAACACAAAATCGAAGGACCTAACAGCCACTCATCATTAGTCTCTCTCAACATCAGTGAAAAGACTAACAGGACAGATGCCTAAACAGGACCCAACATTCTGCTGCACTCAAGAAACACATCTCAGCCAACAAAGGACTGAGAAAGAAATTAGGGAAACTACATCCTTCACAATAGCTGCAAATAATATAAAGTATCTCTAACCAATATGAAGTAACTCTAACCAAGCAAGTGAAAGACTTGTGTGAAAAAAAAAAACTTTTACATTTCTGAAGAAAGAAACTCAAGAAGATATCAGGAGATGGAAAGATCTCTCATGCTCATGGATCGGGAGGCTCAACATAGGAAAAATGGCCATCTTACCAAAAGCAATTTACAGATTCAATGAAATCCCTATCAAAATACCTACACAATTCTCTACAGACCTCTAAAGACCAATTCTCAACACCATATGGAAAAACAAAAAAGCCTAGAATAGCTAAAACAACCCTGTACAATAAAATATCTTCCAGAGGAAACTCCATCCCAGATCTCAAGCTGTACTATAGAGCAACAGTAATAAAAATACATGGTACTGGCATGTGTATAGGCTGGTTGATTAATGGAATTGAATTGAAGACCCAGAAATAAACCCAAACACCTATGGATACTTGATTTTTTTTTTTCACAAAGAAGCCACAACCATACAATGGAAAAAAGATAGCATCTTCAACAAATGGTGCTGGTCTAACTGGATGTCTACATGTAAAAAAAAAAAATGCAAATAGATCCATATTTATCACCCTGCACAAAGTTCAAAGTAAAGAAAAGGGGAAAAAAAGTGGAGGGGTCTTCTGCACGGCATGTTACCATGTGTGCAATAGCGGCTGACTCATGCATGCTCACACACAGACATGCATCATATGCACACATGGACGTATGGCATCATATCCATGCATGGGCATATGGCTACATGTGCATAGAGTCTCCTGAGCCAGCCATAAGCCCATTTCACCTGAAGAATGGAGCTGAGACAAGAGTGGGAAACTTTGGATATTTTTTTCACCATCAAATATGAAACTGCATTAAATATATTACTTATATATTTCAAAATGGTAATTAAAACAAAGTTCAAAATCAAAAGCAATTCACCTCAGCTAAATGCATTCAATGTTCGTTTTATTGCAACATTTCTTGATTTTAAAACATGATGATGAAAGTGGTCAGAGGGGAGGACATCCTATTGGGACTCTAGGTGAGAGAAGCATGGGAGAATGGGGAAATAGAAGGATGCAGAGGGTCCTAGAAACCTACAACTATGGCACCAGCCAAGGACAATATGTGCAGTAAACTTCGAACCCCTACCCAGATCTAGCCAATGGACAGGACATTCTCCACAGTTGAGTGGAGAGTAGAGACTGACTTTCACATGAACTCTGGTGCCCCATATTTGACCATGTTCCCTTGGTGGAGAAGCCTGGTGGCACTCAGAGGAAGGATAGCAGGCTGCCAAGAAGAGACCTGATACCCCATGAGCATATACAGGGGGAGGAGGTCCCCCTCAGTCACAGTCATAGGGGAGGGGAGTAGGGGGAAAGCAGGAGGGAGGGAGGAATGGGAGGATACAAGGGATGGGATAAACAATTGAGATGTAATATGAATAAATTAATAAAATATTTAAAAAGTTTTAAAAACATGATGGTGATATTGAATAATAAACACTATTTTTAATTTTATGCAACATTTTAAAATGTTTATAAAAATGTCAACCCTGCCCCCAAGTCGAGAAAACCAGACAAACCGAGATGTTTATGATGATCAGGACACAATGAGCAAGAGCAACACAGATTTTCTAACTAATGATTAGTAAATCCCTCTAAAAGTGGACAAAAGTATATAATCACCAAAAAGGGAAATAGATGGCAAGCTAGACGGCCCTGTCTGCAGTGCACTGTGTGAGAGGCACAATGCAAGCTGTAAGAGGCCAGTTAAATCTCAGACTGTGTGTTTGCCTTCTCCGAGTTACAATGTGTCTGTTACAGTTGTCTGACAGGCAGGCATCCTTAGCTGGAGCAGTTTGCTCGGCTTGCATTGTGCTGCACCTTGAAGAGGGCCATGGAGGAAGTGGTGGAGATGTGCAGTTGCTTCCTTCATGCCAGAGCTAGAGACCCCAAAGCTGGAGGACGCGAGGTCAGTCCTCCGGATGCACAGTGGACTTTTGAGTTGGCTGAGCAGGAGAATGTCGGCATTAACGGACAGGCCTGGCAAGAAGCTACAGACCATTGTTTTATGGATTCTGACATCAACGTGCTTGAAGATGAGTTTGTTGAGCTCATGGTAGATGTGGCAAATGTAACTCTTTTTAAAGAGAGAATTTTTGGATTTGTGGGTCTGGGACATGTACAGGATCTTGGTATTTTAAAAACACTTGAACAAATAAAGAGGATGAAAGAATATGCAGTAAAATGAGACAGAGTGAGGAAAGAATGAAACTGACTCTGCATCTTCATAAAAGTGTTCCTAGATGACAGAGCGCATACAATTATGGGGGGCGGGGCATAAGATGAGGAAATCCAGACTCCCTCAGAACTTTGGCAACAGCTGTTTGCTGAATAGTAAGGGGATGTAAAATAGCGAAAGTTAATTATATGCTTTTTATAGCGATTTGAAATGGACCGAGTGATCTGATGCCATCACTTTACAGACACTGGCGTATTTTTTTCAATCCCTGCAGGGTTGGGCCATGGGCATTTGCCAGCGGCCCCATGAAGGCAGCCTGCAGCTCCTCCGGGCCTCCAGCGTTTTTGCCTTACCACCATTTACATTATTTCGTGATTTTGTTAAACACTTCATTCTAAATCCACAGTTACCTCTGTGGTTTTACTTTTGTTTTGGTTCGGATCAGGAGCTGAAGTTCCTCTGAGTTGTTTAGGGTCGTACAGCTATGAAGTGTGGCACTAAGTAAGACGGAAAACGGCCTGCCACGCCGTCAGCGCAGCCCCAGACTGTCTAGCTATAACGTCTGCCGCTTCCTGGAGATGCAGTGAAGGCTGCTCCGCAGATGCGGACGTCAGCGTCTGCCCACAGAGCCAATCATCCTCACATTAACCCGATAGATTTCTCAAAGGCAATCTCGGCCTAATTGTGTGTTCTGTGTGCGCAGCCCTTTCTTTGGTGTGCGACTGTGAGTGTGTGTAATGATGTTATCTATATGCCGTCGGGGCACCTGCACATTTGCATATTGGGGAAGAGCTGAATAAAACATGAGGAGCTTTATTCCAGTGGGATGCATCATCCTCAAAGGATATTTACAAATGTACTCAAGTCCCCCAGAATCAATCAGTCTCTGAATCAACAAAGGTTCTTTGATTCCCAGGGATGTGCCTTACACTAGGATAAACGCTTTCAGGAAACAATGGCCCAGGAAGAGAGCCCCCTCCACACCTGGGGAGGTTCGCTTTAAAGAAAATAACAGGGTTTCCAGCCATCTTTCCCCGTGTTTCCAGAGCGGCACTTTCACTGGGCACCCTCCAAAGGGCTTCACATGGAGGGAAGCGGGGAACAGAAATAGAAAGTTGGTGACCCCCATAAGAGCCGCCATCACAGGTGCTGTGCCTCAGAGGTCATGGTGCTATCACAGGAGAGCAGTGGTGCTGCTTCTGTGAACCATGGCCCAGTCCTGGGCAGGCCTCCACTCCTGCCTCTGCACACTACAGACAGGAAGCAAATCAGTTGAGGGCTGCATTCCAACCCTCTGGTCACGCAGTGAGTGTCTTCGTTTTGGTTTCACAGATCAGGAGCAGAAGTTCAACCTGTTCACCTGACTTATCCAAGGTCAGGAAGCTAAGAGTCTAGTACTGTTCCCGTAAATTACCCAACAGTAGCTTGGGCTGAGATTCAAACTGGCAAGGTAATGACCAGCCTCTACTTCCTCTCCTAACTCCTTAATCCCCTCTTCTCACATGCAATGCTCCACACATTTCATTTTTTCCCCTGCCCCCGTTTCTTGCCAGGAGGCAGCTTTGTCACTGGTGATGTCTTCTAGAATGTTCTTCCCCCGGTTTTTGCTCTATTGGCTCTTTGTTATCATTCAGAAATCCCCCACCCACCCAGAAGTTCTGCTCTCTACCTCTCCTCTCTTCTGCGCCCTGTGCTGCTTAGTGCTTTCCTTAGTTGTTGCTCTGTGAAATTACCCGACGCATATGTTTCTGTGTTTAGTCTCCTCCAGACAACATATAAGGGCTTGATGGAAACCTCAGCATGCCACCTTGCTTATTGCTGTTTACGCAGTTGCACAGACAGCATGCCACGGGTATTCAACTAACAGTTATTGAGTGAGTGAGTAAGAACCCTGAGAGCCGGGCCTCTTTGCCTTCCACTGTCGTCTGCGTTCCTTTATTGCCACATCAGTGTTTGTGGACGGCACCCAAGATTCCCCTCACCTCTTCATTTTGCCCTCCTCCTCTCACTAAACCAGGGGAGAAGAAGATTATCACAACACTAATGTAAAGAGAGAAAAATAACAATAAGTTCTGACTTTTAAGTTTTAAAGTCCATTGAAACTATGGCCTCTGGTTTACAAGACCATTTTTGGTACCAGGGGTTAGGTTTTTCAGGAACCTTGGCATAATATGAAAGTAGCAAGCAAGTGACTGGGGAACGAGAGAGGGCTGTTCTCTCCAAGCTGAGAAAAGAGGTAGGGTAGAGACCATGGCGGTAGAGGCGGATGGGAACGCCAGCAGGAAGTAGCCAGAAGATATGGGGATGACACAAATATGTGGAAAATGGAAATGTCTTTTATTTTACTTTTAATTTGTACATCGAGTCTTGTTTATTTCCACAGTGGATTCCGAGCCCTGCCAGATTGCAGTGGTGCACATCCTGAGTAAACCAGTAGATTCAGCCTAAAGAAGAGTCAACCTTACCTGTGCAGATGAAAGTAGGGGGGTTGGGAGAGATACCCCAGGACAGTGCGGAGTCACATCGGTGAAAGAGAGGTGGGGGGGGGGGGTCTAGTTGGGTCTGAAATTGACATCCATATTCCCATAGGAGGAGCAGAAGGAATCATGGGGCATTTCCTGAGCAGACCCCACAAGAGGACTGGAAATATTGGAGAGATTGAGCAATGCCTGAGAATCTCAGGACACAGAGGTAACTGTTACTGGCATGAGCACCAGGGACTAAGCCTGTCGTATGCCAGTAGAGAGGAGGAGATCAGAAAGTAGAAGTTGTGCCTTTAATCCTTAGAATCCCTTCTAAATCACTTTCTAAATGTTAGAGAACCCCAGGATGAAGTGGGGCAGGAGATGTAGTTATCATGAATGAGCTTATATTCACAATGTGTCATTTTAATATCCAAAGACTTATTAAAATATGCATATATTAGGGTTTTGCAGTCAGGCGGAAACAAATGGATCTGGATATATTAAATTAAAAGTTCAGTGTGGAAGTGTCTATTTCACATGTTAGTTAGTGACATGGACTTTTTATCCTTTACACACATAGGAAACACATCCAGAAACTTTGGAGGTCATGTCTCTGATGTCAGTGGCTCAGAAGTTAGCCTGGATACTGCCTCAAAGAATATACAGCCAGGCTATATGCTGCCTCTCCTGCCTCTGGTCCTGGGGGTTCCAGCACAGTAGCCTACACCACTTAAAACCCAGGTTCAGATAAGGATCTTGGCAGGTCAGACTTTCAGTATGTACCTTTTGTATTCATGCCAACAGTATCTACCATGAAACTTTGCTAAGAATTTTTGGCATAGGTTGTAAACACTGAGTTTTAGAGTTTGACAAAATTCTGGGATGGGAATCATGTAGCCTACCTTTCCCATTTTATACGGGGAAAAAGCAGAGGCCACTTGTTGGGTATGAGATGAAGAGAGTGTCAACACCCTGCACCTCAAGAGTTTACTTTTCACTTGCAAGCTATAAAGTCAGTACTGGGACATCTCTGCTGGGCTCCTGGGCTTGGCTGCAGAGCTTTGTCTCTTTCACTTCTTTCTCATGCTCCTGAATCACCAGCCACTAGGAGCATGTTCTTTCCATAACAGAATACAGGCATTCGGAAGGAGTTGTCTTCTGAGATCTCTGCTAAGAACTGAAGCAGGCACATCCACACACATTCTACTGGCTAAACAAAGTCATATCTATCTCCAAATGATCAGTAGGTTGGGAAAACCTGCTGAGCCCATTCTGCAGGAGAAACCTCTAAATCAGGTGGCCAAAGTGGCTTATATAGCATTCTAATAAAGAAAGGGCTTGAGAGAAAGACGTTTGTTGACTGACCTTTAGAGATTTTTAGTTGTCCAACCAAGTAGGTCAAGCACTCATCACACAGAAATTATGGAAAAACGAAAATAATAGTTCGGTACCCAAGAATATCCCTCAGCTGTCTACAAGCTGAAAGTATTGGTAAAGTTTCCTTCAGTAAAAGGAGATTTATAGTTCCAACTTTATCAATTGTTTTTTAATTAAAAATGTATTGAGGTTCTTGAGAGTGGAGCACATAAACTAGCTATGCCAATGCTTGGCACAGGCAGCCCGGTGTGTGTATAAATTACATCCAGGGTGACTGAGTCTGGCTGGGCGATAGTGGAGAGAGTGAGTTGCTCTGAGTCACAACTATGGAAAGAGAATGCTTAGAATATTTAAAACATTCACCTCAGGCCCACAGAGGAACAGATTTTTTTCTTCCTCTCTACGGTTTCTCCTTCAGCAGTTTCAGATACTGAGTTTATTTGCTGTAAAATAGCTTGATTTTTTTTTTTTTTTTAATCACAAAGGTGGAACCAGAAAAGTGACCGTCATGCCTTACTGACTTGTACTTAAGCCCAAGTTAGAGACCTGGCTGCAGTGTCTTTGTTTTCTTGATGACCTGGAAAAAAGCAAGGCTGACCCTTGATTCGTCTTTGAAGGTGAGCCCAGCGATCTCCACGTTCTTATCCTCCATCCACAGTTCACTGATGTCAGCATCAACAGGATCATCGTTGTGCCAGATGCCAAAGACACAGCTGACGCTGGGGGTCAGCTCTTGCCAGGCAGAAAGAGGAGTAGGAGCCAGCCAGGCAGAAACTGAGAACACGTCTATATTCAAAACTCAAGGAGAAATGATGTCAAAATCTCTTTGCTCACATTTTCAAAATGTGGTGAGGCGGTGAGAATTGTTTGCCTCTTGACTAGTGTAGAGCTGGCCTGATGAGTCTGTACACAAACACTGAAGTGTGACCCCATTAGTTGGAAAGGAAAAGCTGCCTTTCTGTCTCCTGTAGAAGAGTGTTGAAAGCATCCAACCTTGGTCAAGACCAGGTGGAAAGGCCCTCTTTTATGTTAGAGAGCATTCTGGGCATTAGAACTGGAAATGAGTTCACGCAATGGAAGGTACTTTATTATGGAAGTCATTCGTGGCTGCGTGGCCACCAAAAAGCCTCTTCTCCTGTGTGCCCTCTTTCTTTCTCTCTCCCCACTTTGAAACATCAAAAGCTTAAATCTGTCAAGATCTAAGTTCTTTAATCAAAACAAGAATCTCTGGGCCCAAAAGTCTCATTTGTTTCCTACCCTTGCTATATGGTATCCTGAAAGAGTACACCACTTGTAAATAGAGCCTTAAGGTTTGAATCATAACCCCACAGGAATGTGATCTTGAGGGTATCCCAATGTCAGTGAAGTCCTTTAGCTGTCATAGAATGTGGGCTTAAATCAGGAAGCTAAAGATCACTCCCAGGACGCCCAGGAATCACTACAGCAGGAACTATGTCATGACTGCTGTACCTCTGTTCCATGCTTGATATCATGATGATCTTTTGAGTACAGCATGGCTTGTCATGACCTCCTGAGGTCTCTCCTGCAGCTCTTGGTCCCTGGAAAAGCTCTGGGCATAATGTGACCGGCATAGACTCATATAGGAAAAGCACAGACTTTTCTGCTAGGTCCACTCAGTTTCAATCATTGGATTCAGTACTACCTCAGAATGTTCACTGGCTAAGTTCATTCATTCATCCACTCACTCAACCTATAAGTCATGCCCTGAGTCATGCTGTCTAGACACAGGGGCTACAGTTGTTAGTGAAAGCACCCGCTCTGCTTCTACATGACAATTTCAGCGGAAGAGCCATGTGGATTCTCAGTTACATTATGAGAAATCAAAGTTAGCACAAGGCATCATGGGAAGACAGAATGGTCTTTCCTTTGCTTTAAGAAGCAAAATAAAAATGTACAGATTCCTTTTCCTTCACATCCGTGCAAACACTTATCTTCTTTCCTTTTTGTGACAGCCGCCATTCCAGCGGACAGGTGGGCTGGGGTTATGCCATGGTTTCAGCTTCTGTTTCTCTGCTGACTAATTCATGTTGGGCACTTAGAAGTTTCTTCCAGCCATTTCTACCTCTTTTTCCAATAAATTCCTGTTCATATGCTCAGTTCATTGCTTATTTACATTATTTGCCTGTAGCTACTGAGTTGTTTGTGTTTCTTCTCTGTGTTGGATGTTAGTCCCTTATCAGGTAAGTGGTTTTCACATACTTCCTGCTGATCTGCCACACTCCCTGTGGGCAGTCAGTCTTTGTGCAGAGGTGTCTTGACTCCATGAAATCCCTTTTACCTGTTTTCTCTTTCTGAAACTCTTTCTGTCTTTTTGAATTCTAGCCAAAAACATCTTCATTGAGATCAAGCACTGCAGTATTTTTTTTAATGCATTTTATCCTACACTTCTAATTCTTATGTTTAAGGACTTCACCCATGTAGCATACATTTTTGCATAAAGTGTAATTTCGAGCTTCATCTCTTTGTGCATGGGTACCAAATTTCCCCAGACGTGTTGATTGGAATATTGGTCCTCTATCTTTCGTCACTGCACGTTCTTGGCATCATTGCTGAAATCAGTTGATAGGAACCATTGGTGGAAAGTGTAGACTATACATTTTGGATAACCACATGGAGATTCCTCAAAGTGTCAGAATGAAACTGCCATGTATTCCAACTTCATCTGGGTGGATCTGCTAAGAAACTAATATTTATGCATACATAGTATATGTCATATTATGTATATATGCTATATACATGCGTGTGTCTGTCAAAGAGGTATCTATACTCTCATATTCACCCAGATTCATCTACATATCCATGTCATCAATGGGAATGATAGAAATTATGGGATATATATTCACTGCATACATGCATAAAAAATACAATAACAAAGCACGACCTTTAAAAAGAAGGCAATTCTGCAATCATCTGTGACAACACTGAGAGAACTGGAAAACATCGAGCTAAGTGAAATAAGCAGGTGTACACATACAAGACCCGTAGGATCTTATTTGTATGTAGAATCTTAAAAGCACTGGACTCAGAAAACCAAAGGTGAGAAAGCAATTACTAGAGTTGGCAGGAAAAGGAGGGGTGGGAAGAGGGAACGTTCTGACAAAAGGCCAACCTGAGAACTGCTTCAGTGACCCGCTGCATGGTAACCACTGTCCCATGGTCTGTGTCTCAAACTGTTCAAGTACAGTTGTTTTTTTTTTTAATTTAAGTAATTTGTTCAGAGTACATTTCAATTGTTATCCCCTCACTTGTATCTCTCCGTTCCCCCTCCCTCCCTCTTTCACCCTATTCCCCTCCCCTAGGCCTGTGACAGAAGGGGACCTCCTCCTCCACCATATGATCACAGCCTATCATGTCTCTTCCTGGTAGCCTGCTTGTCCTTCCTCTGAGTGCCACCAGGTCTCCCCACCAAGGGGAAGTGGTCAAATAGGGGGCACCAGAGGTCACGTCAGAGTCAGTCCCCGCTTTCCACTCAACTGTAGAGATACTGGCAAGGTCTGTATAGGGGTTCTAGGATTACCGCATGCATTGTCCTTGGTTAGTACAGTTAAGTACAGTTTTTGATGTTCTTACTGAAAAAAATGTGAGTTAATGAATATGCTAATGAAGTAATTATCTTTGTATGAGATCAAATCATCACATCCATGAAAAGTAATAAAAAAAAGCATAATAATGCCAATAAGAAAAATAAACTATTTCCTTTATTAGAATGTGGAAAAATGATGTTATAAATCTAGTTGACCTAGTAAGGCACATAGACATCATCAATCAGCAAAGATTGTAGTCACCATCTGATATTATCAGCACTGGGATTCTGAGAAGCCACCCAGTTTACACAGTTCCTAGGAGGAACTGGAATTGAGAGCCAGACTGTGAGGCTCTGAGGCTGTTCAGTGCTTTCTCCTCGTCCTTGTGAGTTTGCTCCAATGCCTGGTGATAGAGGTCACCTGTAAGAGAGGGTAACAGGCTTTGCCAACAAGGCAGCCCCCTCCAGGAGGCTCCAGTCCACATGTACCACTTATCTCTGGTTTGGAAACCATGGCTTTCCGTACCAATGTGCCTGGGACAGTGACTGCTCCTGAGCTACTGAGCTCTGCTCCTTTCCTCATGCAGCTGTATGACAGCGTCTGCGGAGGAAGGCCAGCACAGCAGAACAACCCACAGCACACATCACCGCTTCTGCTGGTGAGCTGCATGCCCGATGAGTTTCTTCAAATAATGCAAACCCTATTTTTTTCCTGAGAAAATGAAATACGAGAGCTCTATGTTCCACGGATGATGGGGAGAACTCATAAAATATTTTAATCTTTCCTTGTCAGGCTTCAGAAATGTGGACAGCCTAGTCCTCATTTTCTTTCTGCCCTGGACTTCTAATTGAGGGAGCTGGCATCAATTATGCATGTGAGTACTGCTGAGGAGGGAGTCAGGATAAATATTTGGGGGTGTTGTTAGCCCGACATCACTTCATCTTTGTGTCACCGTAATTCCCCATACTGCACAGCTTTAGATGGGAACATATGGCACTAAGGTAGGTAATGAGAGCAACAATTTTCTGAAACAACATTATAACTTTTCTCCCTTTATAGTCACATTTACTTACAGTACATGCTGCCATTTAGGCACAAAGCTTTATGAAAGCAAATCTCCATAAAAAGAGAATTCAGGGCAGAGGCCGAGGATGGCCAAGGGCCCAGGGCTGGGGCAGCCATGCCAGTGAGAATGTGGTGGTGAAGACCAATTGGTTTTGTTTCTGTAATAATCCCATTTTCGTTGGGGCCTGGAAGAGCAAGGTTTCCTGGGTTGTTCCATTTGGTCTGCGAGTTACCTACTTTCCCTGCCTTCTCAGAGGCCAAGCTGAAGACGGCCACTGTTGAGACAGACTGAGGCCATGGTGCAAAGTTCAAAAAGCAATTGCTCAAGTGCACTCGGCATGTCTACTTGAGGGTTCATGTGGGACGGCCACCCCCCTCTACTACTCCCAGTGAGTCTCAGGCAGGAGCTGCTAATGGAACAGGTGAGTTAACGGAGATGCCAATTCACACCAGGCCTCTCTGAGATGGGCTCTGAAGCTATGAACACTGAACCCACAACAGGGTCCATCCTGACAGCTCAGCCAATCAGCAAGTGAAGAAAGAAAGTCTCCACCCACGGTGTTAAGATGGTTAAAGATTTATTTTTGTACAAATCCCAGCACTTTGTAACACATTCTGGAAAACAACGTTAGCTATTTAGGAGAACTCAGTTTTGAAAGGAAAATAACATGGGGGGGGGGGCAAGAATTAAGCAAACAAATAACAAAGCAAAAATATACAGCAGAGTAACAAGAAAGTGTTACAGCTGTTTTAGGTGTGTGACATATTACCTCAATCTGCACAAGGCTTAGAGGCAGAATGACTCAAATGCAGACAAGCCCAGTGATGGCCTGCATAAAAGCACAGGGAAGTCGGCAGTCAGGGCACTCAGGAGTGGGCAGGAAGAATATTTCCTGGGAGAGGACACACACCACCAGTGTGGCACTGCAGACAGGACTAGACAGGGAGACAGCATTTCAGTGGGCGGAGGGAGAGACAGGCAGATAGAAGGTGTCTGCAGAGCATCATCCCAAAGTACCTGTGCAGACTGTGGTTAGGAAGCTGAGGGCTCTCAGGATTATCAAGGAGAGTAATAGCATTTAAATCCAGGATGTATAGAGAAATGTGTATAGTACACAATTATTGAGAGTGGAGCGTTTGATCAGAGGAGAAGCTTAGCACTCAGGTCCTCATTTTAGATAGAGTGCTTAGAGATGTGTTGTGGGAAAGGCCATGGAGATAACAGGCTCGTGTGCACACCAACACTAAATGCTCAGAATCCCATGATGAGCGCTAACTGCCAGTCGCTATCATCTGAAAGCACTGCAGGTCAACAAAGCCCATTCCCCCATCCCCGATAAGCTACACGCCTCACAAAGACGGAAGCTAGATCGGCCTTTTTTACAATAGCCTCTGCCCAGTGCTGCTACAGTACCTGACACTTAGTGGAGATGTGCTCAGTGTTTGTAGAAGTAAGTTAGTAATTAAGGAGAGGAAGATTTGGAAGCGGGAGAAATGGACCAGTGGTTCAGAGCACTAGCTATGCTTACATAGGACCTACGTTCAGTTCTAAGCAACCACACAGTGGCTCACACTGGTCTACATGAACATTAAATGGGGTTTGTGTCTCGTTTTAAAAAATATTTTTATCCTGTAGCCATCCAGAGATATACCACTAGGAAGAAAAGCAGGCATTTTCCCTCCAATGAATACATCCAGGAAACTCATTACCACAGGCGGAAGCACAGTGCCCAGTGCCCTGTGCAGGGGTAGAAGGCAAAGGAACCAGCACAAAACAGTGTTACTGTTCGTGACCAAGCAGAGTGTGGTATTCTCTTTTTTCTAAAAGTGCTCAGTTTGAAATCAAACAATGGACAGACGGTCTGAAGGGTAAGCGATCCTTCCAGCAGGGTGGGCGACAAAAGACACAACAACGGAAGAGGGTGCTGTCCTTGAAGGCCACCATCCTCAAAGGCCACCATCCTCGAAGGCCGGCTCTTCCTCGGCACCTGCTTCCACTCGGCTGCTTCTTAGCCACACATGCCAGAGAGCAACGCCAGCTCTCAATAGTTCTATCCTCACCAATAGCACAGCGCCAAATCTGCAGAAAGCAAAGCTCCTTGCGCTACAGCAGATCCCAGCCTGACGTGGACACCCCAGGCGTCCCTCCCCGTGCCCTCCCACCTCCTCCCGGGGGAATGAACTACAGTGACTTCTCACTCACAGTCCATTGTTTGAAAGTTTGTGTCATACACATATTGATCCTGCCTCCCGCTCCCAAACAGAACCTAGATGTTGAAGCACTCCTTTAATCAAAAGTAAATTATGTACAGGCCATGCAGGTCAGTTCAGCCAGCCTGGAAAAAAAAGCAATCCATCACTTCTTCCTAAGTGTCAGTGGAATCTGGGGGTCGATAGAGCCGCCATTGTGGATTATGTTTATTATTTTTCTGTAAATATCAATGCTGAAAAATTGTTGGGGGGGAGCACAGAGGTACTCTGAGAAATCAGAATATCATCTGGGGATATGGCTGGGTGGTAGGATCAGAAAATAGCTGGAGTTCCTGATAGGTTGGTGGAATATAAACCTAACCTGGGTGTGTGGTGGAACGGTAGTATCTGATCCTAGCCAGGACACATCACAAGTGGTCAAGGCTGGCTGTCTCAGTTATTGTCCTATTGCTGTGAGGAGATACCATGACCACAGTAAGGTGTAAAGGAAGACACTGACCTGGGAGCTTGCTTACAGTTTGAGACGGTAAGTCCATGATAAGGGCAGGAAACATGGGAGCGGGCAGGCAGGCATGGTGCTGCAAAAGTAGCCATTCTAAAGGGAGAGGAAGGGTGAAGGGAGAGAAACTTGGCAGGGGCTTCTGAAACCTCAAAGGTGACCTCCAATGGCACATCTCCAACAAGGCCACACCTCCTCCAGCAAGGCCACACCTCCTCCAACAAGGCCACACCTTCTTCAGCAAGGCCACACCTCCTCCAACAAGACCACACCTCCTCCAACAAGGCCACACCTCCTCCAACAAGGTCACACCTTCTCCAGCAAGGCCACACCTCCTCCAACAAGGCCACACCTCCCACTCCTTCCCAAACAGTTCCACTAACTGGAGAGCAAGCATTCAAACATATGAGCCTACAGGGGCCGTTCTCATTCAAACCACCACAGGGCCCTTCAGAAATGCAGGAAACATTTGAATACACGGTTCAAGAAGTATTAGGTATTGAGAGCAGGGAGGGCAACTGTAAGGCCCAAGGCATGGGTAGAGGATCATGGTACATGGGTAAAGGATCATGGCACATGGGTAGAGGATCATGGTACATGGGTAGAGGCTAGATTTTGCTGCAGTAACAAATGACCCCCAAATCTTGGAGGCTTAAAGGGAGGTGTTATCTTTTGTAGTTCTTTAGGTTGAGTGGGTTTTTTGTTTGTTTGTTTGTTTTGTGTTGTGTTTGGGAGGGTTTAGTTGTGAAAGAAAGATTTACTATGTAGCTCACATTGATCCTTAATTTGCGATCCTCCTGCCTCAGCTAGGATTACAGAGGTGCACACGTGTCCAGCTAGCCTAGATAGACTTCGCTTCTTTCTGCTTCTTGTCTATCCTGGATCAAGCTATAGGGTGTTCTCTCAGCCTTGCCTTGTTTTTCTTCTTAAGCAGGCGATGCCCCACTAAGCTGTCCAGACAGCATGATCCTACAGTGTTGAGGAGGAGGAGCCCATACACAGTTATCAAGATCACTCCTAACTCTCACCCCAGGTTTTGGGGTGAATTAAAAAGGGTGTGTTAATGTAAAGGCTAGCGACAGGGCCACGGCAGAGAATCATTGAACAGTATCTGCTGGCATTTTCTCGGCCCTCCGCCATCCGTCTGTGAGAGAAGATGTGGTGTCCCGCAGGCCAGAGGAAGGAGGGTGAGTGTATCGTGACTGAAGTGGGCTCTTAAGATTACTGTCAAATGCGACAAGTGCAGGGAGTGAGCACATCCTCCTGGAGGTGATGAGATAGTTCCATCACGTGGCTATAAGGACAACATATGTCTACAGACACGTGGGATCCTGCAGTTCTGCGTAAAAGAGAAAATCTCTGGGGAAGGTAGTGGGTAAACCCAAGCCACCCACTGTTTAGAAAAAACACCAAACAAACAGAGAACCCAGAAAACAAACCAAAACCAAAAACCTCTGGGTAAAGTTGTGGCCACCAAAGGCTGAGGATGCAGAGCGGCTGCTGCCCCCTTTCACTGCAGTCTCCTCCTTGTCCTGGCACCTTCATCTCCAAAGGCAAATGTGTGCGGTTTGTATTTCAGATGGGGTAACATAAGACCCCACAGCTATGGCCATTGCTGGCACTATTAGAAACCTCTGCCCTCTCCTTTCTAAAACAGCTTTTACATCCATTACCTATAAGGTCTCTGTCCCTACCAGGTTTCCAGCTTCCTGAACTCCAGCCATGAACAACAGTTAATCTTCTGTGTACAAGATAACGCAAATCGGAGGATCTTTGAATTTAATCCATTTGTACATGCTTGCTTTTCATAGCCTTCATTCTACAAAGTGGTAGAATGGAAAGGAAACAAAGTAAAAATAGACCATGGAAATTGTGGAAGTTATTTTAATGCATTTGTAATGGTTAAAAGAGGTGAACTCAACTCAGACTTTGCATTTTGAGGTCTGGGAAATCCTCTTAAGCTCTCAGAGGACTCCCTTTCCACCTTGGTGAGTGGGGACAAAGGGAAAGGTACGAGTTTACTTGAAAGCAATGGTGACCAAGAGCACCCAGCTCCATATCACCAGCAGAGACCTCGTCACTGAGAGGAGTGGGTGTAAGAAACACAAGGCCAGCAGAGGGAAAACAGTCCCACTCTAGACACCACCCACAGCCACTTCTAACCTTACTCTTGTCAGTCAAAGTTCTTCCCCTTTTGTGGGTCTCCAGCTTTCTCTCTCCTCTGTCAGTCAGCACAGCTGAAACACCAGCGCACACATCACCCTAGTACAGGAACTCACTGAAGCCGGAATGCTTTCCCCACCCAGTGTCCAGCCTTGAGAGTCAGCTGCTGACAGGGAGCGTCTCCAGAGACGTGCAGTAAGGTCTGGCTTCCTCAGCTCTGCAGGTTTGATAATAAAAATTATAATTTACAAAGTGTCACCAAAAAGTGTATATTCCCACTTGTGAGTTCTCAAAAGAAACCGCACTAGCCTTCCAGAGAGTCTGACTTTAGGGGAGTTTTAGAACCAGGCGCTGTTCATTGCAGGCCAGAGAGTATGGTGAGTTATGTCTGTTTTCTTAGTTTCAATTCTCTTATCTCTGACTTTGATGAAAATGATGGTAACCCTTTCCAGGAGATCTTTCCTCAAAGCCCATGGTCAGAACCACCCTTATCAAACAAGTCTTCATCCAGTGCTGCCTATACTGATACCCCACACATGTTTTTCACTTCCTGTCAAAAATTAACAAGGGAGATTTTTAAAAACTATTCTTATTTCACTTCCCTCTTGATAACTAAGGTGTATCATTAATTAGTAGCGTTTTTAATAGAATACTAGACAGGACTGGAGAGATGAGTTAGCACTTAGGCGTTCTTGCTGCTCTTGCAGAGGGTCTGAGTTCACTTCCCAGGAGCCGCCACATTTGGCAGCTCACAACCGCCCATAACCCTAGCTACAGTGACAGGGGAATCCAATGACTGTCCTCTGTGAGCACCTGCACTCATGTGATACACATCCCAACACACACACACACACACACACACACACACATCCACATAATTAAAAATTAAAACAAAGATTTAAAATATACTATGATAAACACAGGTGTTCCAGGAGCTTTCTCTAGATAATTTTTCCCCATTAACTGATGTTAGAAAAACGACAGTTATATTTCCTGAGTGACAACACAGCGCAGAGCCTGAAGTTAAAGCACGGCAGGGAGGAGGAGGTTGAGCAGACTTGGCCTTCCACCTTGAAATCCTAACAGATCACATGCGAAGGCTGTCTAGGACAAAGAGACCCAGTACTGAGCATGCGTACGTTTGGCACAGCGCCCCCAGCTCGCTGTTCTCAGTACTTCTTTTCAGTAACAAATGGACTTTTATCACAGTTGTTTGTTGTGGGGGGGGGGGGGGGGGGGAATGCTGCCAAAGGATTCTTCTGAGGGTGCAGGAGGTGGAACTGAAGCTTCACCTGTTCCTGCCCAAGACGCCACAGTTGTTATGGGAATTGTCTTGCTAAGACTTCCTCCCACACGAGGGTAGCTCTTCATTCACGTGGCCTGCGGGACCACTGCGTGTTCCAAACGGAATGGTTCCTGTTACAGAGGGCTGAAGCGATCTAGGAGAAGTTCCTGGCTAGGGAATTAGACACCTGTGTTGTTGTGGAATCATTGGTAGCAGGCATTTTTCCTCACACTGTTCTCCTTTTGAGGAATTCAGATAAAGAAGTTGCCTCGTGGGGTTCCGCAGCATCTCTGAGCTCGGCAATGGAGTGAGGAAAATACAGTCAGCATACTGAGACAAGCAAGAAAGGGCGGCGTTGCCTCAGTTATGTGTCTTTCTTCAAGTCCAGAGCACCTCTGATGCTCGCACAGACTTCTGTCGCAGTGTGGGAGACAGTTCCCCCAGGGTTCTTCCACACTGACTACATGCCCTTTAAGGTGCTTCCCCTCGGATCCAAACGTTCTGTGGCAGCTAGAGAAGTTTTTCAAGGGACGTGCCATCTAGCGGCCACTGTGGTGAACTGCAGCCTTCGGCTCAGCAAGCGCGTTGCTAAGGGTGGCAGCTGCAGCAGTTCATCTCCTTGTCTGAGGCAAGGAATCATGGGATGTTTACACTGAGAGCGACCTCCAGAGATTTCCTGTCAAGACATCTGCCTCCAACCAGCACGAACAATATGTCTTATGCTTATAGTGTTGTGCGAAACAGTTACAAATAGTACCACGGTATAATTCTCACACCAGCCCCATGAATTTTGATGTAATCATTATTTCCATTTTAAAGATGAGGCGATGGTCACTCATAATTTAAGTTTGTAGGATAAAAATCACAATATCTCCCCTTCAAGATGGTATGCTGATCTCAGGGGGGAAAATGTGGGCATTTGGAGATTTAAAAGAGAATGATTTACCCTGTCTCACATCTGAGTTCTTGCTGGAAAATCAGGCCAGTGTTCAGAGTTGAGTTTACATGAATAGCTTTGAGTTATGAGCAAGTTTATTCTATCTACAAATGCATCTCCAAATTTCCCTGGCCATGGACAAATCAAAGGGTCTGGGCAGCTAAGAGGTGAGGAGGAGCACTGGCCAACTGTGGGGAAGACGAGGAGACGCATCCTTCAGCCTGGCTGGTGGGGCAACGGGGAACATCGGAGCGGAGAGGGGATCAGAAGTCTTGTAAGCGGAAATTAAGCCGGATATAGCCCCGATGTGAAATCACTGGGCGCATATAAAGTCCCTGCTTTAAATATTCAGCAGTCTTCGGGAAGAAAATGTATTAGCCAATAGGGTCATCTGACAGCAGAATGAAAAGAGTGCTTGAAAGTAGAAAAAAATTCTACCTTTCACTTGCTCAGCAGCTCCATTAGAGGCTCTGGTTTCTTGGAGAGGTTGAAAGCTCTGTATCTGCACCCTCTGACCTATTCTTGTATGCATATGCCTAAGCATGTTTGTGTGTGTGCAGGTACATGGTGGGTGCATGTCCAAGTGTGCATGAGTATGTGTGAGATCGAGTGCCTTTCTCAGCGGCTGTCCATCTCATATTTTGAGACAAGGTCTCTCATGGAATCTGGAGCACACTGGTTTGGCTAGCCTAGCTGGCTAGTAAGCATCAGGCATGCTTCTGTCCTTGGCTACCCAGCCCCGGAATTACAGGCCTGCACAGTCATGGCCAGGTCTTCATGTTTGCCCACTGAGCCACACACCCCTCCCCAGCCCTCTTACCTACTCTTGCCCTGGCCCAGTCCACCTATCATCTATTTCCTTCCATCCCCTCAGCTGAACACTGGAGGACTGAGCTCTCTGCGACCTGGGCCACCCCAGGGCAATCATAGGCAGAGGTGCAATCCTTCCTGTGCATGCTGGTGTTAGAAAGGGGAGCGTTCCCAATGGAGGTCTTGACTTCTAGGCTGAAATAGCAAGCTGGGCATGTTCATTTTTCCAGATTTTTGCTTAATAAATAAAAATGTATATATATAGGGATAAAGCTATATACATACTTTGGGGGCTGTAAAGGTCAGTTTCTTAGATTAAAGACAGACAAAGATGGGCCATCTCTCTACACAGGCACAATATCTATCCTGAGTTCTCTGGAATCATGAGTCCTTACATGTGGAGGTTGGAAAGAGAAATCCTGTCCTCCAAGCAGGAGGCTGCCTGTGGTGCCAGATGAAATCGAGCCACATGCAAGCTCTGTGATCCTGCTTCTAAGAACCAGGAAGTCTATGGGAAAGTTGGGGTCAGACAGCTCTCAACGTGTCCACTGCACTGAGCCATGCATGGTCTGAACTAGTTACATGTGCAGAATCTACTCATGTTCCCTCCTGAGCCTCAGCCTGCTCACCACCCCAGGAGGGCAGTGGGGAACTGCTTCTGGGTTCCTTCCCAACCCAAACCCCTATCTAACAACCGAGGCAAGGAATGAATTCCAGTCAGTTCCAATTCACAGCGACACCCACTTTTCCTTCTCAGAATTTAGGAAGTCTGTAATCTCCACTGTGGGGGAACAGACTGAAAGAACAATCTGGAGGGGAATGAAGAGCCAGAAGACTTTCACCTTGTGCTAGTCTCCTGCCTCATGCTCTTCAACACTCGGGGAGATCAGGGAGCCCCTTCCCATGTGACTCCCAGCACTATGAGGAGATGTGTGCAGAACCAGTCAACATGGCAGTGTATGTTGGTGCTGGACCCCAGACCTGGAGCCTCCACAGTCATGTATGCAATTATTGGTTTGTCTTAATAACAAGGATGCTTCCCGAAGCATGGGCCGGACCACGCCACAGTCTTCCACACACTTTGTGAAGGGTTTGATATGAACCAGACACTCCAGGCAAACCGTCCTCTACTTGAGGGACTTGGATGACGGTCTCCAAAGGCTGTCCTCCCTTCTAAGACTCACACAGTCCCCATGGATGCCGGGGTCTGAACTTGCTATTTTTACAAAGACAAATGTGTTTATCTCTCTCCCCATATTGCAAAGCTCTCCTCTCCATCTTTAGATCAGGCGTCTGGCCCACCCTGTCTATAATGCCTTTGCTGATTTTCTCTGCCAAATATGCATGCCAACATACGGACTTTACTCCCAATGCTGCCAGCTTGGTGTTGTGGGAAGAAAATATCTCTAACGTGAACCTGTGCTCAGATCCATTCTTCACCACTCTCTAGACTATTAGCCTTGCTTATGGCCCTTTATTCCGGTTTCCTCACACGATAAAAGATATAATGAGGGCAGGATAAGAAGTCTACAAGGCCCTACACGTGGTGTGTGTGTGTGTGTGTGTGTGTGTGTGTGTGTGTGTATGGGGGAGGGGTGCTGCATCTTTGGCGGTGTGCCTTTAAGTAAATGTGGCACAGAGATTCTGTGAGCTGGGCAGCAATGGGAGGAAGAGTGGATGGGGGAGGGGTGGGGGTGGGAAGGACTAGGAGGAGATGGGGTGGGGCAGCAGGGGGGAAGGTGGGAGGGGTGGGGGGTAGGGATGGGGGAAGCTGCAGTCAGGATGTAAAGTAAATAAAATAATCAAACAACAACAAAAGGATAGTAAAGTTTGCACTCAGCTGCTGCCTCAACCATGTTGTCTGTTCTGAATGGGAAGAGGGTGGGTGAGGTACACCGGATAACAGGAAGAAGCAAAACAGTTTGACACAGAGGAGGGCCATCAGGTTAGACTTAGTCGGGAAACAGACATTTCCATGCCTGTCAGAACTTTCTTAGCAGCCCTGGGAAGCCCAGGCCTGAGATAAAACTTGTGTGACCATTTAATTCATTACACTGCCCCAAGTCAGGGTGACTCTGGAGACAGCTGGTGGCTCCTGAGTAGCTGCCAGTGAGAATTTGGCATCACCTTGGGAGTCCTTAAAAGAAAAGGCCAAGAAAGGACTAGAAACTTGTGTTGACTTCTTCATTTTCTCAGTGCACAGCACGTGGTAGGAAACAGGCAGGCTGCTCCCTGGAGGAGGCTCTAGTGTAGCGTCTAGCCTGGTCCTCAGGTCACCTCCTGGCAGGCATGCTCTGGGCACTGAGTTCTTCCCAGGAAACTGCCACACAAGAGCAGCTTCCGCCTCCTGACAAAGCTGCCCTGTTGGAATGGAAGGCTGGGTGCAGACATCTCTTCCACCAAGGAAAGAAAAACAATATGAGAGCAGCTTGGATGGGAACGGTATTTCAGGCATGGCTAGCTGTTAAAAATGAGCTAATTCAGAAGAGGCACATTTAAATAAATATAATGCAAAGGCACAATGGCACAAGATAATAGTTCTGAACGGGGAATTCTAATGAGTTCAAGTGCGTCTCACAGGGCAATTAATACACATGGCCAGCCTGCAGCAGCACCAGGCAGAGGGAGGGGAGAAGCAGGTCGCAGTAGAAAGAGGGGGGACCACAGCAGCTGACAAAAATAGGATTTGATTTTCTTTGCAGAAGGAGTAATGCTTACAAATATAATAAAAGAGGAAAATAAGTGTGTCAGTTTTTTATAATTCAACTTGTAAAATTCAGAATGATTAGTTTTTGAAGAGGGCAATTAGTCCTCTTTTGCATATTCATGAAGAGTTAATGAAATGGGGTTGAGTTTTCACCATTCTTTTCTGGTTACCCCCTTTACTACCGGTCCCCCCACCACAAACTAGAAACAAATCTGATGCCCATCAAAGGGAAGCTTCTTTCCACCCAATTCAGGCAACAGTTTCTCTGCTGATTGCTACCTACAAATGCCCAGGGTTCTCTTTAGGAAATCACTTATTAATGAAGGCACTGCAGTAATAACGTGGTTGTGTGAGGTGGGTGACTCTGCAGGGAGTTTTGATGACAGAAGAGTAGATTACTTAAGGCAAGAGGCTGACTCCTCCCCCAGACAGAGGGATGGCTGGCTGAAGACAGAAGACAGAAAAGAAAGACAGAAGAGGAAGGAGGCCAAGAGGAAAGAGAAATGAGATGGATGGAGAAGAGGAACCATAAGGAAAGAGAAAAAAAAGAGAGAGGGGCTGAGGGAGAAGACTGAGGGGAGAAAAGAGGGTGAGGAAGAAAGGAACAGCAAGGAAAAAAGTAAAGGATGGGAGAGAGGGAGGAAGAAAGGGAGGAAAGAAAGAGAAAAAATGAGGCCGAGGAGGTCAGTCCAGTTTGACAAAAACCCAGGGAATAGTGTTAAGGCTACCAGCAGATGCATTTTTCCTTTTGTGTATATGCTTTTCAAGTGTTTCCAAAAGCAGGCCGACCTAGGAGCCTATAAACAAAGCACTCCTAAAGCAACACACAGACAAAGGCTACCTCAGCACAGAGAGACCCTGGCCGCTGATCTAGCAGGCTGCCTTCTCCTCAGCACATTTGATTGCTCTTGTGACTGTGTGCTTGCTCCAACTCAGGCACCTTCTTAACGTTTGCTACCAAGAACCTCTTCCGTTGGCACTCAGCTTCCAGCCCGGCATCCTCCCTCCTTCCTGAGGCATCCTAAAGTCCTAGGGCTTCCTGATGCCGCCTTTACTTAATTAGGTCCTCCCACTGTGCAAATGTCTTGTTCTGAAGTGTGTTCTCTGTTTCCATCCATTTCTGTACCCACACGCCAGGTCTGGAAAGGCCTGAGAGAACCATCAGCTTTAGCAACTCCAGCATACCAACACGTGGGCTGATTTTAGTCTGCATAAGAATTTGCCTGTGAAAAACTCAAGGCTTAACCAGAGATACTTCTTTCTGCAACAGCAGGCAGTGAACACAGGGACACACGACTCTTCAAGATTTTGAGAATGAGGAACGATTCAATGCTCTGTTATAAACATGACATTTATACCATCCCCTCTCAGGTTCAGGAAACACTGCAGAAGAACGGGGGGCGGGGCAGATGGAGGAGGGAGGGAAGAAAGTAAAAGGCGAAAGATAGGAAGGGCTGCAGAGTGACCTTCTAGACATGACACAACCATTCCAATTACGGAAACAGTGCAGCTGTGCTTGCCTTCCCAAAGTCTGGACAGAACGGGCCAGTCAGCAACCAACTGTGGATGGGGGTCTCAGGGGCCCAGGCCTCCTACTGAACTATGGCCACTGTTGGAGGGGTCACTGCCATTGAGCCCACCCAAGCCTATGGTCACAGAGATTACTAGGTTACACCCATTGGATTTCAAAACAAAACAAAAATACAAAAAAAAAAAAAAAAAAAAAAGAATACAGAAAAGGATCGAGAAAAAGGAGAGTTGGGGGTGAATAATCAGACTGCGTTGTGTACCTGTAGGAAGCTGTCAAAGAACAAACTTGATAATAGAAGATCCTTAAGGCCAGCGGAGAGCCACGCGGGCAGAGCTGATGCTTGCCGACGCCCACACTCCCTAGAGCCATGGCTTCCCAGCATTTGGATTCAGCCCACTATTACAGGAGAAGTTCCCACTCTTTGTGAGAAGGACACAGTTTTTTTTTACTCGCTCTCTTCTGGGAGAGAGAAGAAAGAATAGAGCGAGGCGGCAGAATGCAGTAAGGGGTCCTTTATCAGCCCTGTGGCCCTTCCGGTAGGGCCATGCCATCAAGCATGACGGGGGGCTCCCTTCTCTGTGCCTTCTCCTTAGCTTCTCCCAGACCACAAGGCTTTGCATAGGCCAGCAAATCCTCTGTGTGACCTCCACCCCTGCCCCTCCCCTACCCCTCCCCCCATTCTGTATTTAATTCTGCTGTTCAGTCCCAGGAAACCTACAACATTTTACTTTCCAAATCCATTAACAACAACAACAACAAAGTTGGCATTTGGGCTTGATTTACTTTCAAATGTAAATAACCAACAAGTGTCATCCTCTGGGTGCCATCAAGCCTCAGTGTTAGTCCACTGAGGGTCCCTGGGACTAAACCAGGATGCTGAGGTTGGAGCTTGGTGACTTTACCTTGTGATAGTTCCCCAGTAGATACAGGTGTGTGTGTGTGTGTGTGTGTGTGTGTGTGTGTGTGTGTGTGTGATGACACGTTTGGGATCAAACACCTGTTAATTGTTAAAACACTCACAAGGATGAACTGAGATCTAAGTGTGGAATCTTCAAAATCTCAATTGGGGACTAGACCTTGCTCGTGCGTGCACGCACGTGTGTGTGTGTGTGTGTGTGTGTGTGTGTGTGTGTGTGTGTGTGTGTGTGTTTGTTGTGTATGTGATTGTGGGGTGTATATGTGTGTGTATATGTGTGTTTGTGATATGTATGTGTTTGTGCTGTGTGTGTGTGCGTGTGTGTATGTGTGTGTGTGTGTGTGTGTGCGCTCATGTTTGTGGTATGTACAGAAAAGGCTACGGCTGTAACAGACCCTGTAATGTCAGCCATTGTTTTGAGAATCATGAAGATCAAAATCAGTTGTTTGAATCCTCCCCTAAATGACGCAGACTATTTCTCTGTCTTTTCACTCTATAAAATATGATCTTTCAACCACACTGAAAACTGGGAACTTCAGTTAAATCCAGGAAGAACAAATTCCTTTGGCCTGTAAATTCCTGCCAGAAGTCCTGGCTTCAGGTTGGGCCTTGGATCTCTTGTCTTTCCTGCTCCCTGAGCTCCCTGAGCTCCCTGAGCAGCGTCTGGGACTGTTCCTTTCTTCTTACCACCTCTGTACACCTGCCCTGGAGTAAAGTGTTGCCTCCTTCCTCTGGCCTCCGTGGGAACCCACTGAGCAACTGCTTGCAGGAAATTCACACTTTCCAAAGGGAGCTGCATGCTGTCCTTGTGAGGAAATAAGACTTCACCGTGCATGCCCATCTAATTCATAAATAAATATTACACATGTTCCCAGGTGGCCCATTAGCCAGTTACAGCAATCAGCATCTCAACCAATTAAAATCCTTTCCAAGACTTACGTCTGTTGGCTATAGGAACACGAGAGGTCTGATAGCCAGGCAGACACACCTGAGTGCAAAAGGCACTCGGCTTTGGGAGAAGAGAGAGCTGGCCATGGGTGGAAGGGGAAAAGAAGTGGAGGTGCATCTGTGAGGCTAAGACTCAAGGTGAAAGGATCTGAGGAGACGATGTCTTTATTCATTCCACCTGCAGGGAAGGGCTCTTCTCTTCTCATACAAGCAAAGACTGAAAGAGTCGCTGAAGTGCTTTCTTCTGTCTTGGTTTTTACGATTTTTGGTTTTGGATTATTTTTTTCCTTGAAAGAAGTGCCTTGCCTTAAGTGTTCTATTTTCATGGCCTAGCATACTGCCTGTTTGACATATATTTGGTTGCAATTTACAGTGAAAAAAACACTCTAGCTAGGTGTGACTGCATGCATCTGTCATTCTCCAGTGGCTGAGGCCGGACGACTGGGAGCTTGAGGCCAGATTAATCTGCACAGGACACACTGGGCCACAGAGGGAGCCACTATCTGAAGACAAAACCAGAGTTAAAAAGTAGTAGCCATCACCACACTACATTGCAGCAGGCAGGCCTTATTTTCATGGTGTCAGGGAGAGCCGCGTCTTCCGTGTATAGGTGCCTAAGAGAATCAGTCTTGAGCTCTACCCTGGGCATCCTCGCTTCCCTCTATTTGTACTACTCCAAAACGGAAAAAATCCTGTCACATTTACTCTCTGCTCAAACCTTTTCCCAGGGAGGCAGATTCTGTCAGTACTAGGAATCTAATGCTTTTCAGGGACTCAATCCAGGGGACAGTGGAGGGTCTGGGATTCCCACCCTGCTGGCTGCCAAGAGGTCTGGCTGTGCTCCCAGCAAATGTATGTATAAGCCCCTCCCCCATCATCCTACGGGGCTGCCAGGACCCTCCACATGGAAATCTGCTGCCTGTGAAATTGTACTGATACAGCGAAGGGAAAGGAAGCGCAAAAAATAACTTCCCTAGACAATCAGAGCAGATTATTTTAATGAGAGTTTGGAAATGGGAAACAAACGATACCAAATTAGCCTTGCTCTCGTTCGTCAACCATGTGTTGAAGGCCTCAGCCTTTGCCTGACTCAGCAGTGGGTAAGCTTACTTAGGCTGCCTCTGGCTTCAGGAAGCTCCTCACAGGAGACGCCCCCTCCCCCCATGTCTTGACAGAGAGGCCCATCCAACTCACATGGCTCCATTCCAGTCGCTTCAAGGCGGCTGCAGCCCACATCCTCATGAAAGTTGCTCTGCCAAGAAGCGCAGGTACATGAAGGAAAAGAGATCCCAGAGTCTGCTTGCTGGACAAAGCCTGGCAAGACACAGAAACAAACATGTCCCACTACCCAGGTGCTTCCCCAGACCAGATGCACTTCGTAACAACAGAAAAAAAAGCAGTTTCTGTGTCACGCTCTCTCTGTGGAGGTGACCTGTCTTATCTTCTGCCACGTCTGGAATTGTCCATGGGGGCAGGGTCATTGGCAGGATTAAAGAGCCATAGGTTATTGTTGTACAGTTCACAGTGGAGTGCAGTACACTGTGTGCAGCCGGATGGGGCAGGTCCGGCTTTCTGAGGCTGGGCCTGGGGTCAGGGGGCGAACAGCAAGGACTACAATAGATTATTATATTAAGCAAACGAAATTGTTTCCCCGCTGGAAGGAAGGAAAGTCATTAACTTGGAAGGTCCAGTTATCAAGAAAATGATATCACATCTGCAGTGTAGTTTGGATTGCAATTTAAGAGGGAAAATTGGAAGAGAACGTGATGGAGGATGGAGGTGTGGATTGACAGCTCTAGTGGGGCATCTGGAACACACTGCTGTACTGGCCTTGATCTCTCCCCCCGCCCTGCCCCCCCCCCACCCCCCAGTGACTTGGTCTTCCTATCCTGTTATTTTTTTCCTTCTTAGGAAGGGAAGGTTATAGGGGCTTCCTGAGGTCCCCTGAACAACTGACTATGACTATTAATCTTTGCTACTTTAGCGGTTACTGTGTTAAAACAGTTTATTGAAAGGGAGAATGAAGTTAGCACAGAACTAAGGAAGCATTACTGACAGGATTGAAGACATTGGGTTATTCGGCTAAAATGTTTTTGGCTGAACATACACCATCTGCAGAACGCCAGGCTCTATAACACAAAAGGAAAAATATGACCTAAATATACCCTGAAATTTCATAATCTAAATAAGCAAACAAAAGACATACTTCAGAATTGTCCAGACATATCTGGCTGCTGCTGCTCTCAGCCGGCGAAGGTGATGTCCTGTGCCAGAACGTAACAATCAGCCCACTCCTGATTCTTCTTCGCACTAGGACTTGAGTCAAGCCATGAGACTAATCCATTTTGATTAGCTTTTTAGCACAAAAGACTGATTGGGCAGAGGTCGGCTCACTTATAAAACTGCAAATTGTACCCACTCACATAACTACATTGTCAGCTGGCCAGAGCCACAGAGAGCTGAATACACAAGGCTCAGGCTTTCCCAGCACAAGGAATCTGTTGTCTGGCTCCTGAAAACACTGTTGTCTTTCTGGTTCCACTATGTGGTTTTGGTTGGAAAATCTACTCACCTGTTCTAGACTAAAATGCGTTGGATTGACTTATTAAGGCATTAGGTAAGTGGGTGACATTGAATGGGCAGGTAGTTCTTCCCCAGGGGTTATGAGGGATCGAGACTGGCTGCTGAGTTCTGTGGCCATCAATACAGGCCTTGTAAGTTAGCCTCTACGATAACGTGATACTAGCATGCCTCAGGAGTGGAGCAGAGGGAAAGAGGGCAGAGGAAAAGTCACATCAAAAATTCCCAGTTTGTGAGACCCCTGCCTGCTGCCATGTGGTACGGGCAGGGTAGAAGACACTCAGCAGCCCAGGTGCCACTGGTGAGAACTGGGAAAGAAAGTGAAGCAGAATGATTTGTACACTATGAACAGATGCAGAACTGGAGACGAAAGGGTGGTCCTGATGTGAGTGAGTAGCCTGCACTGTCAACTGAGACCGCAGTGATGTCCTAGTACATGCTGATGCTAAGGGCTCTGTCTGGCTCCATGGCTCTGCAGCAGTGAGGGGTCTGTGCCTATATCCATGGCCCATTTTATCACCAAAGACATGCTGATGTCCCATGTCTGGCCTGCCACCTGGGGCCATGTTAGTCTCATAGAGGTGCAGAGAGCTGACCCCGCCCCTCATCTGGGCAAAGCAGGAGAGCTAGCCCCAGTGGCTGGAGTATGGGAGAACTGGCAGGCTGACCAACTCAGCTAACACCCAGGCCCAGATCAAGGGCTTTGAGCTGGCCCACCGCAACATCTACCCCATCTATGAACTGCCGGAGTGTGTGAAGTGATGGTCATATAGAACCCAAAATCTATGACTGAGGGTCATAGCAAGAGATCCAGAAGAGTCCTCGTGAGGATCCTCTACTGATGGTATAGCAGAAGCCAGAGGCCTCGAACCAGACTAGTACCCATCACTGTTTGGGCAAAGGGTATACTGTGTTACAGCTTCCAGGGTGAGATGTTTTGTTTTTGTTTTTTGTTTTCTTTTGGAGGGGAGGTTGCAAGGACAGAAGGCACACACGGAGAGATAGGGAGATGAGTGGGATTGGGGTACATGATGTAAAATCCACAAAGAATGAGAAAAAAAGTTAAAAACAAAACCTTTCCGGTTCAACTTGGTGTTGTATGCAGAGACATGTGACAGCCACCTTCAAAGGACACTGGAAAGCACAGGCCAGGGCAAGGGAGATCATCCTCCAAGGTAAAGCCAGACTTTTGGTACTGGAACTCTGCCGTAATCACACATTTCTGTGGAAGCAGCTTGAAAGGAAGAAAAGCTTATTTTTCCGGGCAGTGGTAGTGTACACCTTTAATCCCAACACTCGGGAGGCAGAGGCAGGTGGCTCTCTGTGAGTTCAAGGTCAGCCTGGTCTACAAAGTGAGTCTAGGACAGCCAAGGCTACACAGAGACACCCTGTCTCAAAAAAGCAAAAAGAAAAAAAGAAAAGCTTATTTTGGCTCACAGTGTCAGCAGGTTCTGCTCAGGGTGGCAGGGAAGGCATGGCAGAGCTGCTTCCCTCCTGGAATCCAGGCTTGGGGAGGCTGCCCCAGCCCTCAATTCTCCCTCTGTGAAGAAGCCCTCACAAGCAAGCACACCGAGGGGTCTTGTGATAGCTAGCTCTGACTGCCAGCTTTACACAACCCAGAAAATCACTGAGAAGAGAGTCTCAACATGAGAGTCCACATTGGGCTGGCCTGTGCATATATCTCTGGGGGACTGTTTTAATTAATCTAATTGATGTTTGACCTAGACATTGTGGGCTGCACTGTTCCTTGGTCTCAGACCCTGGACTGTGTAACAGGGGGAAAATCCAGCTCAGCACAAGCCAGTGGGCATGCATGCATTCATTTCTCTCTGCTCTTGATTGTTGCTGTGATGTGACTAGCTGTTTGAAGTTCCTGCCTTGATTTCCACATGGCTGTGGATTGTAACCTGGAAAGTTGTAAGCAGAAATATTTTGGCTTTATTCCCTAAGTTGTTTTTGTTGGAGTATTTTTATCACAGCAACAGAAATGAAACAAGTAGGTTTGCTTTACCAATCTCTAAATGCTTTGGAATCCAGTCAGGTTGGCAATCACAATTAACCATCACAAATTCTATTACTAAAAGGAAAAATGGTGAAGGAATATTGGGAGAAATTTTCTCTTTCCCATGACATTATACCAGTGAAAGCCCTCTTTCTGGTGAGAGAGAGAGAGAGAGAGAGAGAGAGAGAGAGAGAGAGAGAGAGAGAGAGAGAGAAGAGCTCATTTCCTATTCATTTCCTCCTCTGATTCTTGTGTCCTTAACTATGAACCAAATGAAGTGTTCCCTTATTCCTAATTTGTTTATATTTTAATGTTATAATTTTACTAGAAGGCTCAAAGCTCTTTGTAACCTTCTACCCTTTAATCAACAATATTTCACTTCCTGGTATTCCTTTGGGATTTATCGAGTAGCTCTCTCACATGTAACCATAAAAAAAAAAAAAAAAAGCAAAGAAACTGGTGTCTTTGCCAGACTCTCTCACTTATCTCATCCTTTCACATACAATAGGATCCTAAGGGTCAGGTGACTTAAAGACCGTTTGGTTCTGCAGATCTGAGAGCAGAACAGCACCTGGTCTGAGTTCTTGTGGACATTCTTCCTGTTGGCTTGCACATGCTCACATCTTTAAAGAGTGGGGAGAGAAAGCTGTAAAGTCCCTCTACTGTCTCTTTTTATAGGCCACTAGTATCACTCAGGAGGCCTCCATTGTTACCTAATATCTGCTAATTTTTACATCTTCGTGGTCAAGGCTTCACAGGAATTTTATGGCAATGTAAACCTTTTTTTCCATAGCACTCCGATGTATTTACTCTTCAGAGACTCCTCTGCTCTTACCCAGGTCCTACCGCAGTCTCTACATTGCTGACTTATTCCCTTTTCCAAAACTGTCTTCAACTGGCCCACTTTTGATCTTTCACCCAGCATGTTTCTATCCTAAGAGTCATAAGCTAGTCACAAGCTTAATCTTGTTGGTGGAGAGTGGCCTTAAGAAAAATTTACTGGGCTGGAGAGGTGGCTCAGAGGTTAAGAGCACTAATCTGTTCTTCCAAAGGTCCTGAGTTCAATTCCCAGCAACCACATGGTGGCCCACGACCATCTACAACGAGATCTGGTGCCCTCTTCTGGTGTGCAGGTGTGCATGAAGGCAGAATACTGTATACACAGTAAATGAATCTTTAAAAAAAAGAAAAGAAAAATTACTAAAATATACTTAAAATGGTAAACCGTATCATGTGCTTATGAAAAATTAGGTTTGGTACCAATCTGGCGACAGGATATCAAACCTGTAACCTATAGGAGGACAAAGGAAAGACGACCACCGTGCGAGAAGGACTCTGCATTGGGGAAGTCCTGCAGTGGAGAAGAGCAGGTGGCACATAAGGGATGGGAAGGGCATGGGTGGGAGCCGCAGATGTATGTGAGGACACATACAGAGCTTATGGCATGAATTCCTACTGGAGGGTTTGGATGGGAGCGATATGTGATGTTTTAACGTTCATGTTGCTATTGGAAGAAAAGACCAAAATATGGCAATAGAAGCAAGACACTAACCATAAAAACCCATTTATGTTACCAAGAAAGAAAAGGTAGCTTGGCCCAGGATGGAGACATGATCAATAGGACCCTCCAGTCTCTCAGGACCAGGATTTGGTCAAAGTTGCCCTCTGTTCTGCTGAAATAGGACCGGAAAGTTCCACATTCTGTAGGCTGCTTTCTTTCTCTTGAATGGGAACAATAAAGACTTGTGACAGAGACCATACGGCCTACAGAGCCAGCTATCCATGGCCTACAGAGCCAGCTATCCATGGCCTACAGAGCCAGCTATCCATGGCCTACAGAGCCAGCTATCCATGGCCTACAGAGCCAGCTATCCATGGCCTACAGAGCCAGCTATCCATGGCCTACAGAGCCAGCTATCCATGGCCTACAGAGCCAACTATCCATGGCCTACAGAGCCAGCTATCCATGGCCTACAGAGCTAGCTATCCATGGCCTACAGAGCTAGCTATCCATAGCCTACAAAGCCAGCTATCCATGGCCTACAGAGCCAGCTATCCATGGCCTACAGAGCCAGCTATTCATGGCCTTCAGAGCCAGCTATCCATGGCCTACAGAGCCAGCTATCCATGGCCTACAGAGCCAGCTATCCACGGCCTACAGAGCCAGCTATCCATGGCCTACAGAGCCAGCTATCCATGGCCTACAGAGCCAGCTATCCATGGCCTACAGAGCCAGCTATCCATGGCCTACAGAGCTAGCTATTCATGGCCTACAGAGCTAGCTATCCATGGCCTACAGAGCCAGCTATCCATGGCCTTCAGAACTAGCAATCCATGGCCTACAGAGCCAGCTATCCATGGCCTACAGAGCTAGCTATCCATGGCCTACAGAGCCAGCTATCCATGGCCTACAGAGCCAGCTATCCATGGCCTACAGAGCCAGCTATCCATGGCCTTCAGAACTAGCAATCCATGGCCTACAGAGCCAGCTATCCATGGCCTACAGAGCTAGCTATCCATGGCCTACAGAGCCAGGTATCCATGGCCTTCAGAACTAGCAATCCATGGCCTACAGAGCTAGCTATCTACCTTCTCACTCTTTATGGAAACCATTGTATGTAGCCCTGCTCTAGACAATAGCTTCAAAAGATAGTCAATGTATTGGGCCAGCTGGTCAACCTACCTTATTTTGATTCATCTAGAGTTTAAAAACTGTATTTCTTCTGTATGAAGTGGAAATTTCTCCTTTTCATCAGTTTAGAACTAATAAAATCTTGAGAAAACCATCTTGTGAACCACAAGACACTGGATGACAGAAAATACGAGTAGTGCAGATTTCCACTGCTGTTGAAAGAGCTGTTGGCTGTGGAGAGAAGTCCCACCCACTGGGGCTTTTCCACAGGACGACTTGACATAATCTCTGTGCCTTCAGGTCTCCCTGCAGCTGCAGTAGTTGGGCCCTGAACATTGAACTCATAATCTACAAAATTATTTCTTCTCTCAACAGACATCATTCACAGCCTAGTGTGGCTGCAAGGCTTTTTAATAAAACTGTCTATTAAATGACGGTAAAATAAACCCATGGAGCAGTGTTTTCATTGCTTCTTTGACTTCCTGGAGACTTCTCACCTCTTCCCACAGAACAGATAGGTATTGCTAACCAGGTTCCTCTGCCCTTGGTAAGCCAAGCTCCGAAGATCTGCTTTGCACAGATGATTTGCCAGAGATGGTGCTATTGATTTGGGGTACTTGCTCAGAAGGTATACCTCTACTCAAGGCCCAAGGTACCATTCCTGCCAGCTGGAGTTCAGAAGCCCTTGCGAGCGTTCCGCTGCTCTTTCATTTAAATTACATCCTCTGTATTGAGAATATAGGAGCTTATTTGTCTTCTGGACAAACAGCCACTGTGTCCCCACCCCACCCCACTCCCAAATCACTGTGATTCAACTCGGAGAGGTTGATGTGAGAAGATGGCAGAAGTCCTTGGCTCTCAGTGGTGAATGGGTGCAAATGAAGCAGCCGACCCTAGCTAAGTAGAAATCTGTGAGCACCTGTCATAGAAGGAAGGGGGCTGACTGGAAGGAATAGCATGGAATATAGATGTCTTAATTCACAGGAGAATAGGGAAATCGGCCCTGTACCCCTAGGCATAAAGACCAAGGCTGCAAAGTCTCCGAAGGGACTTGGTTAAAGCACAGATTCTGGTCCAGATAGGCACTAAGATCCTGCATGTCTGGGCCACTCTGGGGTGATGGCTACATTGTCAGTCCATGGGTTATACACTATGCATCAAAAGTATGACTCTGGAATCCAAGAGTTTGCTTCATGTGAGTTCATCATTTGAATAATTTGAGTTAAATGTATTTATCACTGACCATTTAATTTCTAAATCTGTCTTCAGTGCTTTTTCAGGTGAAGGTTAGTAGAATCCCAGGATTCAGAATCATGAAAGGAGCTGCAAAGGCCTAGGAAAATGCTTAGGTTCTCTAATGGAGGCTGAAGTGCTTATCAGAGAACTTGACAGGAGCTCTGGGACTCGGATACCACTGTGAGTCAGTCTGCTTGATTGTTCAGATGTTAAACCCGAGCCAGATCCAGCTGTCAGGAAAGCGAGAGGAGAGTACAGATCCATCTCCTGAGTCTTTGTTTTTCATCTGTAAAGCTTTCTCTCGGGTTTCTAGGAGCCTTGAACAAAACAGTCCATGTGTTTTACGTTAGCCTCTAGAAGCAAACCCTGCACTAATGATGACTATGAAAGCGATTTACTGGACAGGGCTCACAGGCAGAACCAGGAGGGAAGGTAGGAATGAGGCATAGTAAGGACGAAAGTGAGGACGTTCAGGATTATTGACACTTCCATGAAACCATGTGCATGGTAGTCATCGGCAGAGGGAGAAAAGGCTATATTGGGTGCTTAGATGGTGCCTGTTGCATCATGGGAAGAGTATTAGCATGGCTGGTAGCAGTCATCAGTTGTTGGTAAAGTATCCCTCTGCTGCATACAGGAGAAACAGGAGATATGACATCACCTAACAAGACAAAAACAAGGTAGGAGACGATATCCATTCCACAGAACAATGGACACTGGGGCTTAGAAGACACAGATGATCCCAGGACAGTTCTAAATGTAACACATCATTAGGAAACTGGGATCTAGTTAGTGCAAGCGCTAAATGATCAGCAATCCTGAGTGAGGCTTCTGCTATGACAGTAACGGGAAGGTGGGTCCCCAGATGCCTGGACTGAAATTTGGTGTGAGAAGTATGATTCTCTATGTGAATGACCCCCTTCCCTGCTGTGGACCATGGACTGGACCACCTCGAGTGACCACCCTTCCCTGCTGTGGACCATGGACTGGATCACCTTGAGTGACCACCCTTCCCTGCCATGGACCATGGACTGGATCACCTTGAGTGACCACCCTTCCCTGCTAGGGATCATAGACTGGACCACCTCAAGTGACCACCCTTCCCTGCTAGGGATCATAGACTGGATCACCTCTCTGGGGTTCTTTTCCTCATCTATAAGAAGACAGGTCTTCTGCTTCTATATCTGCTGGTGATTTGATTTACCACTGAATATTAGATAAGCTAGCATGGAACCCAGGTATCTGAATTGACTCATAAGCAAGTGAAGAAATCAGCCTATAAGTGCTAAGTCACATTCTGCAACTCACTAACAGAGCAGAGTCTGTCCTTCTTTCTTCGATAAAAGGATAACAGAGGTCAGGTTTTCTGTCTTTTGTTTTTTGTTTTGGTTTTGTTTTGAAGATGTAACTAGTATGCACATAGCTGCTACCTATATCTATGGGACAGTGTTCCTTTCTCTCTCCCTCCCCACCCCTCACTCTCTCTGTCCCACCTTCTATCTCCCACTCCCTCTTCCCTTCCCTTTGCATCCCTTTCCCACTCTCACCTTTATCTTGCCTCCCCTCCTTTCCTCTCTTTCCATACATATGTGCATATACGTACATGAAAACATATACATAATATAATTTGTTCATTCCCAGAAATAAACCCACACACCTATGGACATGTGATTTTTGACAATGGAAAAAAGAAAGCATCTTCAACAAATGGTGCTGGTCTAACTGGATGTGTGCATGTAGAAGAATGCAAATAGATCCATATTTCTCACCCTGAACAAAACACAAGTCCAAGTGGATCAAAGATCTCAACATAAAACCAGATATACTAAATCTATTAGAAGAGAAAGTGGGGAAGAGCCTTGAATGCAGGCTATTGTACACTTGTACAGGAGATAGCTTCCTGAACAAAACACCAGCAGCTCAGGAACTAAGATCAACAATTAATAAATAGGACCTCATGAAACAGAAAGGCTTCTGCAAGGAAAAGGACAGCATCAATAGAGCAAAATGGCAGTCTACAGAATAGGAAAAGATCTGCACCAACCCTACATCTGACAGCAGTCTAATAGCCAAAATATCTAAAGAACTCAAAAAACTAAATGCCAACAAACTAGACAACTCATTTAAAAAGTGTGGTAGAGAGCTAAATAAAGAATTCTCAATTGAAGAATCTCTAATGGCTGAGAAGCACTTCAAGAAATGCTCAGTGTCCTTAGTCATTAAGGAAATACAAATCAAAATGACTCTAAGATTCTTCTTACACTTGTTAGAATGACTAAGATAAAAAACTCAAGTGACAGCACATGCTGGCAAGGATGTGGAGAAAGGGGAGCACTCTTCCATGCTGGTGGGAGTGCAAACTTGTACAACCACTTTGGAAATCAATCTTGTGGTTTCTCAGGAAATTGGGACTAGTTCTACCTCAAGATCCAGCTGCATCACTCCTGAGAATATAACCGAAAGATGCTCCACCACACAACAAGGACTCTTGCTCAACTATGTTCATAGCAGCTTCATTCGTAATAGTCAGAGACTCGAGAAAACTAAATGTCCCTCAGCTGAAGAATAGATGAAGAAAATGTGATACATTTACACAAGGGATACTACTCAGCTACTAAAAACAGACATTGTATAATTGGCAGGCAAATGGATAAAACAAGAAAATACCATCCTGAGTGAGGTAACCTAGGCTCAGAAAGACTCACATGGTATGTACTCACTTATAATAGATATTAGCCATAAAATACAGGATAACTATCCTACAATCCAATTTTCCCTGAAGAAGTGGGAGGGACATGTGAGGGTGGGACCGGGAGGTGAGGAGGAGGGGCGGAGGAGGGGCCTGCAATCATTCTGTGAAGTTATTAAATAAATAAATTAATGAAAAGAAGGAAAAAACAATATACCTTGTGCCTCTGCTTTTGAACACCATAGTTCTTCAGCTGTGCGGGGTGGGACAGAAGGCAAAATCAATTGTGCTCAAGTTGGATTCTGATGTTGCTAATTACCAAGATATGGCTAAGCCCATTTTTTTAAGAAATGGTTTGGCTCATTTAAAATTCCTTTGTTTTCATTTTCAGAAGAAAGAAAAGGAGAAAAAATTCAACAGGATAAAAGAACAAAAGAAAGTCCCATAGCAGGATAGGATCTTTGCCAACACATTTAAGAATCTACATTTCGCCAACTGCCAGGCAGAGAGAGAGAGACTGGAGAGAGACTAGAAGGCAATGGAGGAAGGAAGAAGCAGGAATCCAGTGATGCCTTCTGCATGGGTGGCAAAACGTCAGGGGTGATGAGGTACTGAATGCTGATTTGTTCTCTTCACTTCGTAAGACAGTTAGGCTGGAAAAATTACCTAACAACAATGGGATCAGATTTGGGCAGAGCACCCCAACACAGTACTGTTAGGAGAGCTGCCATGCTGGGTACACGATTCCTGTCCTCAGAGGGCAGGGTATATCACTACACCTATAGAAATTAGTTTACAAAATTGTGGTGGCTGAGAGATGCTAAGACCTGAATTTGTGAATCTAGAAATAGCAGAGGTTCTATATACAGTCCAGCCTGAATCAGAAGCTAGAATCACAGAGGACCAGTGGGTGGTCTCAAAACTGGAAATGGCCAGTGTGCTAGCTCAAGGCAGGCTGGGAGAAGTGGCTTCTTTGCTCAGAGAAGGCCTGTGTTCTTCAGACCCTTAGCTTACTAACACTAGCTTCTCATATTAAGAGAGAGAAAATCTGCTTTGTACGTATGAGCACATGAACAAACAACACACATGCACTCATGCTACAAGAATTGGTTCGTGTGATATCTGAGAAGTCTCACAGTCTGGAGAAGCAGTGAAGTAACTTCCATAATTCAGGTTGGTTTTGATCAAACGTCTGAGTATCAGAGATTGATGGTACTAGTTCATGTATAAATTTGAATCAATGAACATGCACCCAGTGCTCCAGGCCAGAAGATGAGAGAGACTCCAGCCACAGAGTGAATTGGACACATTTGAGGGTTCCAGCCTACTCTGATGAGGATGGATTCCACTCAGCGTAATCTCTACCAGAAACTCTTATAGATACAACCAGAAATAATGCTTACCGGATATCTGTGCGTCCTATAACACAATGCAGGCATAAGGTTATTGTATAGTTCAAATCCTGATTTCCTGCCTAAAGGTTATGTAAGCTCTGCTCCCCAGTTGTCCCTTGATTTGTCAATAAAGCAGCTTACAGCCAGTTGCTGAGTAGGGGAGAGACTAGGGCTGGACTTCTTGCTAGCCATGGGAGGAGGAGGAGTGACAGAAGGAAGCAGGGATTCAGCCACAGGCAAAGGTGTGGGAGAAATAAGAAGATTCAATTGGCACAATAAAAGAATTAGAAAGCAAGTAACTTGGGGATTATGGCAAACTAGCCACTGGGTGAGAAAATGTCCTTGCATCATTTACATACAGAATACTGTCCAAAACTGGAAAAAATAAGTAAAAAGGATGCAGGAAGGTCGACTGCCAAGCTTTGCAGGGACAAGGTAGGCATATCCTTTCTAAATCCTGCTTCACAGAAAAGTCTGTCAGATGTTCTGAGCCAGAAGGCTGAAGGTGATGCCCCAATGCTATAAAAAAAACTTTGAGGGACTGTCCAGGTAGCTAAATATCTCTGTCATTTCTACACTTTTGGAAGCTGCTTGCCTGCACTTACTACATATTTAGGTAATATGTATTGCTTCTTAAGTCTCTGATGGAGTTGAAGACTAGATAGTTATAGTCTCAAAGTTAAATTTAAATTGTTTAGGGTGATAGAAATTGATAGATTGTAAAATACTTTATCAAGGGCTTGTCAACTATACAAATGTAAGTCTTACCTAATAATTTTCATAATTGTTACATTACATATAGTTTGTTATTGTAAGAAAAGGAGTCTTTTATTAGACTTAAAGGGAGAAATGTATGCTTAAGGTTATTGTGTAGTTTAAATTCTGATTTCCTGTCTACATGTTGTATAAACTCTGCTCCTCAATTGTCCCCTTGAAATGTCATTAAGGCAGCTTACAGTTGAGCAGGGGAGAAAAAAGGGCTGGATTTCCTGCCAGGCATGGGAGGAGTGAAAGGAGGAAGGAGGGGGTTGATCCAGGGGATTCAGGCATGGGCAGAGGTTGAGGAAAGACCAGGAGGAAGGAGATGGAGGAGGGGAAAGTCCAAGTATTACTGGGACGTCACCTGGGAGTAAGACAAAATAACATAGAGGGTTAAGAATAGACTCCAACTGCTCGAGATTGTGTTGTGAAGCTTATTTTTAAACAAATATACAAGAGTCTCAATCATTTGTGTGATAGCTTGGTTAAGAAAAAAGGTAAGAGAAACAAACACAGCTATTTAAAAATAACTTCAGCAGTTGATATAAAAATTAACTATTACTATTTCTATTCCCAAATAAAATTTGAAGTTCTGGGTAGATACACTTTCGGTGTACTATTTAACCCAGTAAAATTACCAAAACAGATTAAAATCTATGGAATGACTTAGAAACCTCTTGAAAGAATAAGGACAAATATTGTGCTCTGATCTTGGGAACATGACTGAACAATTTAGCCTATAATTATAATGTTTAAGAAAACTGTGTTTCTAGATACAGTGACTAAAAGCTGAGGAATGATGGCTCCAATTTCTTGTGTCTAGGGAGGAATCGTGATGGCCAGTTCTTGCATTCCAACATCACCGGTGGGTCCTGTGTAAATTAGCCCACATGTCCTTCCCCCAAGCTTACATCCCCACATGGCTAAGGCACCCCTGACTGCTGTAGAGATCACAGATCGCAATGATTGTTTTACTGATTGTTTCAAGCCTTTACATATGAGGACATATTGTGCGCCCTCAGAAATACTGATCTAGGCTTTCAACCAAGCTCAGTTGGATTTTATAACACTATTTTGTAAGTTTATAACATCTTCTTTAAGTTGTGAACAGCTCTGAGGGGAGAGAAAACTTGGAGAGATAGATGAAGGCTTTCAGAGTCTGACAAGGAGAGGAGTGCAGAGCTCACTGGATGGTTCTGGCATGGAGGGGCATGGTCAAGAGAAGGAGGGGATTATTAAACTATGAATCGAGAGGTGTGGATGGTAAAATCAATCTGGACAGCTTTGTCAGAGGAAGTAGATAAAACCAAAGAACTGTGAGAGACCAATTCACTGTGTTCAGACAAATCCAGAAACTCCAACGCAACAGCAGAAAAGCCAGAGGTCATGAGAAGATGCAAGAATTCCTGCCAGGAAGACCACCTCTCAAATTAGGATGGACAGATCAGCCTCGAGGTAATACCTACAGCTTCACCCAGGAAGCTTTTGTTTGGTCTTCAAAAGATGTGCACTATACGTTTAACCTATCTATGCTCTCTACACCTGTTACTATGAAACTTTGTTGTCAAGATTTCTTCTCTTGTGATTTAATGTTCCTCTAGGAAGCTGTGGAGCTAATACTAGAGAACACAAAGCAGATCAGAAAGGATGAAGACACAAACAAGGGCTTGTTTATACAACTGTGCACCACCTGACATCACGATGAGAAGTTGGGATGTCAAGGCATTCGCAGCCCACTCTCCCTGCTAGTGTATCTGCCTTGTTCTCATGGTCTCTAGCCTGCCTCTCTTTGCACTTAGGAATGGTCACAGTGCAATGATAGTCTATTTTGTAGGGACAACACACAGTGATGTCCCTAGGTCCTTTTCAGTAGGCCTGTGTCATAAGGATTACACAAGATAACCAACACGGTAACTAGAACAATGACCGGTTAAAACCAGTGCAGAACTACCCGTCCTGTGCTACGTTACTTTGCACACTGGAGACAAATGGCTCTGTCAGCCTTGGGGGACACTGCTTTCTGTCCCTAAGGGCAGGTGGCCAGCAGGTGGCTTTCCATTAAGACTCAAAGGAGAGCTTGAAAAGCCCCTGACAGGGGAACTGACAACACAGTTATGGGCTGAGGCTGCAGCGCTTGAGCCTTCATTTACCATTTTTTTTAAAATTTTTTTATTTTTTTTAGGCTCTGCAGAGTGGCCCAAGTCAGGAGTAGCTCCACAGCCCTCACACTTAATTAACATGATCAGATTCCATCCTACTTTCCTTATTGATGTGGCTTTCTCAGCTTTTCACTCTGTGAAAGGCTCTTTTATTCCAGCTCCTCCAGCCCCTGGCTTGTTGCATAGGAAAAGAAAAGGGGGTGCCAGGGATTCTATGTGCACAGCTCTGCACTGTGCACCCCTGGTCTTCACTGCTCTCTTCCCTGCTGTGGTTCCTGGGTGGTCCTTGGATGGAACACTCAAAAAATATTTCAATTCCATGCCTGCTCACCAAGGTATGGCAGCCACAACTCTGACTCATACACAAGAACTTTTGCTATGTTCTTTTTTATTTGGGTGAAAGAAAAAGAGGATAAAGAAACAAATTCAGTCTATGAAGAAACAAAAGCAACTCCCTAGGGCTGGAAAGAGACACTTTCAATCCATCAAAGACTCTCAGACACTGACAAGGCACAGAAGCTGCCCAACACACATCACACACAGGCACCGAGGAGCAAACAGAAGCCAAAGCTGTAAAAAACTTGCTCTAAATTTCTGAGAAGTGCAATTCTCTTCTGGCTGGCTTTAGCTCTATCTGTTAGCAAGAGAAGTTTGAAATGGCTGTCAGCGATGAAACACTCACAAAAATTCAGCAAATTCCAGGGGCAAGAAGAACCCATTTTTAGTTTTTGCTCCACGTCTATCACAAAGACATTTCTAGGTGAATAAAGTGGGAAGGAGTTATATACTGCCCATGCCACTTTTTTTCTCTCTGCTCCACCATTGGGAAAAGAAAGCAGAGAAGTCCTAGCGCTCAGCACTGACCTCTGTCTGAGCGCCCTGGGGCCAGTAAACTCCGCTGTAGTAGGAACCGCCATTCCACAGCCTTGCTGCATGCTGCGCTCTGCTCAGACTCCCCCTCCCAGTTTCACATCTCACTGGCTGTGTGGGAGACACAGAAGTGGGAGAAGCACTCCAAGCCCTTGCTTCAACTACCAATTATGACTCGTCTCAAGATTCCAGACACTCGGGCTGCCTTCTGCTGCGGATGAGGACGTGAGGGAAACAGGACTAAGAGGGGGAAAAGAGAATTGAAACCCATTTAAAGTAGGGCTGCTGGCTGAGGTTTTATTTAATTTCAACTGCCGAGAGGGAGAAGATAAAGAGACTTCACTCCTTCAGCGGCACCCTTCTCTTAGCTAGTGTACGCCCATCGCCTCTTCAGGGCTCTTTCTTGGTCCTCCACATTTCAGGAGTGATTCATGTCTCAGCCTCTGTCAACAGCAGAGACTTCAGGCATGAGAGGGTCTTTGCACAGCAGATCTGCAACAGCCTCATGGGAGCTCAGAATTAAGAACTTTGAAGGAACTTAGAAGAGAAAGAAGGGCTTTCGTTTTAAGGCTTTGAGAGTCTTTGCTTCCCACTGTGCCCTTGAGTTTGGAGGAGGAAGAAGACAATGTGGAGGGAACCGTCCCCTTTCAATGGACCAACAGAAATAGCCAGTCTCTGTAAAGATTCATGAATAAGAGATTGTATATAATCTCTGTGCTATGAATTATGCAGGGCCTGTGGACAGAAAGGAGGCCACTTCCCACTGGACTCACCTCCGCCACATTCACCTTCGTGTCCCTCATCCTGGCGGGCCCTCCACCACAGATGTCTCAGTCTTTTGGGAAGAAGGTCCAGGAAAAGCGGTCTGTTAAGATCAAACATCCTTGACTTTGGTGAACTCATAAAAGCCTCAAAATTCCTTTCCCTCGATACCAATTTCAAATTACCTAAACTAATTTCCATTTCAGAACTCCTGGCAGAGACTTCGCATTGCAAATTCTAGTTGTTGTTAACCAAGGGAAAAATATGGGAAATGGAAAGCCAACCAGTTTAGAAAAGCAGTGGGCAGGTAAAGAGAGAGGAATGGAAATTCTTTACGCGATGGGTCTGTGAGAGGTATCTGGAGTTGGCACAAAATGCAGCTGTCACCACATAAATTATTTCTAATCCTTTGAATAAACCTGGGTGCTACACCTCAGGTAAACGCTGCTCTGTGAGAAGTACTTTCAACAGAAACACTGGATTCATATCAATGAAGAATGAAATCACTGGGAATTCCAGCAGTAGTCAGGAGTGGGCTACAGTCTGCATCCCTCATCATGCAGAAACCAATGACATCCAAGAGTGGACAGCTGAACACAAGTTCAGGCCACAATGGCTACATGAACATTCTAAGCAAGATGTCTTTTGTGTATATGTTTGCTTTTGAGACTTAGTCTCTAACCCAGATTGGCTTCAAACTCATGATCTTCCTCCCTCAGCCTTCTAAGTACTACAGGGATGTATCACAGTGCCTGGATTGGAACCATATATAATATATAAACAATATATGTTATAAATTCAGGATCCCCAGAGAAGTGGGATCCTTCCCACTTTATCTGCTCAAGGACCCCTGTACCTTAGATGTAAGTTCCCACCTATGGGACAGTGTTCACCATAGAACTCCTTAGTCCACTTTTGCTTTTCTCTGTATAGAATTTCAGCATAGATGGCATCGAGTAAAGAAAAGTGATGCCTGCCCAAGAATCAGAGTCTCATAGCATTCTGGCACTATACGTAGTTCTGTGGGTAAGTTTATTCTCTTCTGTGTCTACACACTGCCACCGTTGTGCTAGCTCATAACATAAGTGCTCTCTCTCTCTTAAGTGTGCACGTCTCTTTCAAGTTTTAAAAAAATGGAGAAGAGATATTAATATTGTGAGTCTGTAACACATTCCGCATGATACGATGAACTTTCACGCCAGCTAGTGAGACAGGTGTGGTGGTGGAGGCCAGAGAGCCCGATTTCTGTGGATGAACGATTTGTCCTGGTCTCTGTCTGGAAGCTGACTGGTAGCATGTCAAAGTGCAGAGCCTTTCTAAGTCTGTAGCCTCTGCCCCAAGGGATATGTCAGTCTTGCTTGGGAAACTCGTGGGTGTCTCACCATCAGAAGCAAATGCATCTTGTCTCCACTCTCTATTGCAGAACAAGTGTTTTCCTCCCCGACTCATTCTTTCAATAGAGCCTTAAAATTTAAATGGTATTCCATATATACATAGTCTTAATCCCTTTGGGACAGTGGCTATTTATCTCATCTCTCTAGGTATCCATGAAGGTTGCCTCAGGGTTGGGACCTGGGTGAAAGGATAAAGTCCCCACTGCTGCCCAAGGCAGATGCTCCCTAGGTAAAAGAATCTGTTCATAAGTTCAGGTACAATGAAGTATATTATCCATACCATATACTGTAATCCACTCTTGTATCCCAAGGGTTCCCAATTATAGACTGAATATCTTGGAAGTTTGCTTTAAAGCCTTTCATTATCAAGTGGTGTGTTAGGAAAGTGAGTAAGTCATGAGGAAATTGGCAGGTATCCCAAAGTAATCTGAAGGGCTGGGATTCAGCTAGGCCACCATTCAAAATGTAAGTAATTAAAATTAATTAAAAATCATTAAATAAACCTTCACTTTTGCAATTTAAAGATGCAGCCCAAGTCACCAGAGCTCATAAAAAAATGTGTATGGCATCAAATCTATGTGATGCATTTCTTTTTAACCTGAGCATTGACTGTGGGGCATGTTGGAAAAATAGGACACAAATATCAAATCTCCAATCCATCTTTATTTTTCTCAGTTCACTCCAGAAACACAGCATGCTCATTTTGTACATCCTGTCCATCCTGATGGCATATCTTATTTCGCAGGCACTGACAGCAAAGGATTTGTAGCCACAAGCCCCAGCCAATCTTGCTTCTTAAGTGTTGGGTCGTATGCATCAAGTGAATGAATGATGCCTTCTTCCCCACTGTAGAAAGGGTTTTCCCAATTGAAACCATGGGTAGAAACACAGATGCCAGCCCATGTGTGTGGCTCTCAGACTTTCTTGGTGCTGATTTATCCATTGACTCTCTGATCGTAAATCGACACTATTTCTTCTGTAATGCACAGGTGCTCAGCATTCCACAGGGCCCTTGCATTCTCCAGCTTCTTACAAAACAAAATAAGGAGTTACCTCGAATTCCTCACCATCCAGTTTGGATGGATGGTTAATAGGCCAGAACCCACCAACACTACCAGATACAATGTGAGAAGGATCACCACCTGCTGCTATGGGTTGACTCTGAAATGGCCCTCACAGGACCATGTTTTACATGCCTGTTCCTCACGTGGTGGTGATATTTGAGGAGTCTGTGGAACTTCTAGGAAGTGTGGTCTAATCAGAGGGACCAGGTCACTGTGATGAGCCACCGAAGGTTATGCTTGGTCCCTGCTCCCTCTTCACGCTCTCTCTGGCTTCTGGCCAGCCACGATGTGATCAGCCTCTATCACACCTCCCTACAGGTATAGACGCTGACTTGCCTTCTACACCGTGATGAATTGAACACTCTAAAACTGTGATCCAAGATAAACATTTCCTCCTTTAAGCTTCTTCTATCACACATTTTGTCAGAGTGACATCAAAGTAATTGGTGGAAAATAAAAGTTGAGGTTAGGTAAAATGTCAAATGAAGGAAAGTATTTAAAATCAGAAAAATTGCTCTCTACTTCTTCTACCTCTCCTCTCTCTCTCTCTCTCTCTCTCTCTCTCTCTCTCTCTCTCTCTCTCTGTGTGTGTGTGTGTGTGTGTGTGTCTCTCTCTAACTCCCTGCGTTACCCCCTTCCCCTTTTCCTTTTCCCATTTAATAAACTCTGTATAACATAAAAAAATAAAGTCAGAAAAATCCTTTTCTATAATCACTTCTCAGAGGATTGAGGTTCAGTACAATGGGCATTTTAGGCAAGAATTGACCTCTATAGACTTATGCCCTCTTTCTCAAGACAAAAAACACATGAGAAAATTAATTATGTAACTCCTAACCTGCCTTTTAGTTGAAATGTAATCACTTTTATTATGCTGAGAACAGATATCCAGGCGACTATACTCTTTATGCAGACTGGAAAATCTGAAGAATTTGAAAATCAAACTATAGTTTCAGCTCAAAGAACCAAGAAAATTTATTCTGAAGGAGAGTATGAGGATCGGGGAATGAAAATCATGGCTGCGCTCAAAGGCTTGAAGAACCATTACTTAAGGAGACAATTTGTTCTTGGGTAATATTATTTTCTTTTCTGATAGAAAATAATAATGTAAGACAGATGTAAAAAGAAATGGAACAATAGGAAGAGGGAGGGTCTCAAATGGAAGCAGAATGGTCCAGAAGACAGAGTAGGGACCCCAGAAACTCTGAGCTCAATGCTGTTTATGCCATATGAAGAAAAAGTTGTAACCAGGTCAAACAAAAGTGCACCTGAAGTAAAAGGGAAAAATATAGGTCAACACAGAAGTTTCTAAGAATTAAGGCTGGCTGGCCAATACAGAAATGAGATGTTTTGTGTGACAGCGAAGAAGTCTCTCTTGTTGGAATAACTAAAGAAGCTAGCTGCAATAAAAGTCTTCTATACACTGGAAAGAGAAATGATATTTCCACAAAATCATCTCAGGCTCCAAGAGCATTTGACAAGCTAAAACTATTCCCACAGTGGGAGATCTTAGCCCAAGTCTTCACCTTCACATTATGACCAGGGTACGACATAGCTAAGCATCAAGAATAGCATTGGATGCAGAGATTTCCTGAAGGATACACCTGGATTTCCCATTTCCTCATTTGCTGAGGAACCCTCACTGTCATGAGTCATCAAGTACTCCAGAGGAAGCCAATGCCTGTTGACCTGCATGGCCTGAGGATAGGGGACCACCCAGAAGACAGGATATCTACCCCCTGATGTAAACTTCAGAGACCTATTTGTAGAGAGGCTATCTTTCCACCAGGTTAGTGGTTCTCAACCCTCCTAATGCTGCGACCCTTTAATACAGCTCCTCATGTTGGGGTAACACCATGAAATTACTTTTGTTACTACCTCATAACTGTAATTTTGTTACTTTTATGGACCATAATATGAATATTTTTGGAGGCAGAGGTTTGCCAAAGGTGCTGTGGCTCACGGGTTGAGAACCGCTAATGTATGTGGTTCTTCTGCCCTTTGAACACCACATTTCCTGCAGAAGGGTAAGCTGTTTTGTTTTTATTTAGACAGAGTCTCTTATTACCTGGGCTGGCCTCAAAATCACTATGTAGCCTAATGCTCGCCTTTAACTACTGATTCCCCTGCATCCACTTCCCAAGCACCAGGATTATAGGTATGCACAACCGCATGTAGTTGGGTACTCAAATTACTTTAACATGAGTACTTGCTATGGATTAGATGGTATCCCCACAGTAAAAATGATTAGTTGAAGTCCTAAGCCCTTAGAACTCAAAATATGATCTTATTTAGAAATAGGGTCACTAAAGATGCAACAGTCAAGAGGAAGTCAGTCATAATGGACTAAAGTGTGCCCTTAATTCAAGATGATGGTGCCCTCGTGAAAGGTTGGCTAGGAGAAAGTAGATTCTCACAACCTGCTATTTGGATTTGCTTCTTGGGCAAGTACTCATCCCTGGAGTTCCAAACCAAGTTAACAACCCATGCCCTGGGGGTTCTAGGACCAAGCAAGTAAGCACCTAAATATCTGTGTTTATACCCACAGACAAAAGCAGCTCTCTGCCATAATCAGAGAAGCCTGTCTTTGCAGTGAATTGAGAGCCCATAGCTGCCCATGGTGCAAAACTTAATGACAGCCAAGGACTCATCTATAGACATTTAGATCACCCTCTCCAAGGCTCTGGGAACACTGGGGAAAGTGGGCTATAAATAAGTAAGATCCAAAAGACAGGAAGAAGGGCTGTAAAATGCCACTCTCTAGACTGGATGCACTCATTGTAATCAGGAGCTCATACACCTGCATTTACCTACACTGCCCTGTACACAACTAGCTTTGTTAACAGTCAGTCATAGAAGGAAGAGAGGCTCACAGGTCTCCACCTTTATTGCTGGGCTGTTGGTTATTGGTAGAATTTGACCAAGTGACTACTATTGTCCTCAACTGTGTAACCATTTGTGCTGGTTACCTTCATGTCAACTTGACACAAGTTAGAGTCCTTTTGGAAGAGGGAATCTCAGTTGAGAAAATGCTCCCACCAGACTGATCTGTGGGAAAGCCTGTGGTGGCTCTTGTTTTATGACTGATGATTGATATAAGAGGGCCCAGTGCACTGTGGTGATACCACCCCTGGTTTGATGCTCATAGGTGCTTACTATAAGAAATCAGGCTGACAAATCCATGAGGAGCAAGCCAGGAAGCTGCCATGCACTCCTCCATGGTCTCCGTTTTAGTTCCTGTCTCCCCGTTTCTGCCTTGAGTTCCTGTTCTGACTTCTCTCAGTGATGGAGTGTGATCTGAGAATTAGGAGATGAAACAAACCTTTTCCTTCCCTAAGTTGCTTTTGGTCACGGTGTTTTATCTCTGCAAGAGAAACCCTGAGACACTACTGCTAAGCCTCCAGGCTAAATGGTATTCACCGATTCACGTAAAGATGAGAATGTGAGATTGTTATACAGCAGCGGCGGCAGCGGTGGCAGTGGCTAGGGTGAGAGTACGCAGTAGACATAACTTGCTAAAGAAAGCCCTGTGGACACCTTGATTTGGGATTTGTATCTCCTTAAACTGTGAGGCAACAATTTGTCTTTCTTTTTTCCTTCCTTTCTTCCTTCATTCCTCTCCACCCCCTCCCTCTCTCTTTCTTTGTGTTTGTTTGTTTGTTTTATATACAGTGGTGTTTTGCATGCATAGGTGAGAAAGTTGGATTCCGCTGGAACAGGAGTTACAAACAGTTGTGAGCTGCCATGTGGATTCTGGGTACTGAACCAGGTCCTCTGGAGGAGCAGGCAATGCTCTTAACAGCTGAGTCGTCTCTGCAGCACCAACAATTTGTTTCTTAAAGCTGCTCAGTTCATTGTACTTTGTGATGGAAATTCTAGGAAATGAAAACAGCATCTCTCCCAACTCTCATGAAGCAAACCAACAGTAAACATATCTGTTCATTCCAACCCCTTGCCGGAAGGCTGGGGATGTTCCAAAACTTGTGTGTGGTTCTTCCTGGTTGCTAGATTGTCTGAAATCCCAAGACAGGGCAAGTAGAACACAGTTTTCAAAGTGATTTTAATCGATTAACCTAGATACTGCATTGTTTTGGAATTTAGTTAAGTTATTCATAAATAGGGGAGAAAACTCTTATACTTTCTCCCTGTGGTTTTATCTCTTGGGTAATGACAAGGTGTGGGAAGTACATGCACATCTGAGCTTCTCAGCCAGGAACACAGGGGATGGACACCGGACAGACATGTTCTCTAGAAGGGCCAGAAACTAAAGCCAGGCTAGAAAGATTCCAGAACAGCAGAAAGGTCCAAATAATGGGCGCTGCAAGTAAAGCAGAGATCACACGTGGGTGCTGGAGGAACAGCCAGGGTCAAGAGCAGCGTGCCCTGCGGGCCAAGGGCAAGCGAGCGTGGAAACGGTTAGCAAGCCTGGGGTTCCCAACCAGACAAGTGGAGACACTGGCTTGGGGCTGACTGCAGCATGTAGGGTTTGTTTTGTTTTGTTGGAATTGATCACTACACTTTGGGCAATATCATCCACCTTCTGTCCCATGCATATACAAGCTTACTGTGTGAGGGTTAATGAGGGCTGGAGTACCAAACAAATCAAGAGATTAAGATGTAGAAAACCAATGCTTGGGAGGAACACAATTAGGCAGTTTTGACAATCTCATCCTTCCTAGGATGAGGTCAGCTCTGTGGGTGTTGGTGGCTGACACTTACACCCTAGCTCTTTTATGGTGGGAGCGTTTTCTATCTTAGAACAATAAATATCAACTCCTCATAACTTGAATAAAAAACAAAACCAACCTCAATCTGAAGACAGCCAGAAACACCCTGTCTTTCTGTGTTATTTCCTCATTAGAGCTCTGACCTACTCATTTCTAACTTACAAGCTTAGAGTTTTTCAATCTGCAAAGCAGAGGCTCTGTGTTAAATCTCAGTCCAATAAAGGCTGAGGTCAATGTGTCTCTGGAGGCCTCAGCCTTCCCCCTGTGGGTGGCTGGTGCTGATGAGAGAGGAACCTGGTGACCCAGAGTGAGGTCAGCATGTCTCTGGAGGCCTCAGCCTCTCCCGTGGGTGGCTGGTGCTGATGAGAGAAGGACCTGGTGACCCAGAGTGAGGGCCACATATGTTAAAGTGGGGTGCAACATCTCCCCAGAGTTCAGTAAGCAGCAGAGGCAAGCCACAGGGAAGCTGTAATGTTATATAATGAGTTGGTAGGGATTTTATTTTCCTTTTATACAAGGCATTCAGCGATTCCTGGAAGTGAAGAGAATGGCCTTTGCAGGGCACGGAGAAGCTCAGTGCCCTCTCTCACTGGGGTGGACACATCTCTTATTAATTGCTCACCTTTACCATTGGATAATGCACACCATTTGTCTTTTCTCTCAAAAAAAAATGTGTACATGCTACCCAATACAAGTCACATCTGCAACTGATCTGTATTTCAGAGCATCTGCTAATAGTCTCATTGAGGGCCACTGTAGGCTAAACACACTGCACGTGTTATCTCAGATGACCACATCCTAGCTGCTCTCTGCTCCAGGGGTTCATATCGCCACCTGTCCCTGATGAGTGAAAAGGCCTGTGTGACTGTCATATGTTCAGGGCCACATGCTTTATAAACAGCCATGCCAGGACCTGGAAGTAGGATGGTCCTAACTAGAATTCTAAACAGTGTTTACTAGTGGTATTTTAACCTAGCTATGAGTGGATCTGTTCATAGTGCCAGGCAGTAAGTTTTTCCCATTGGAAAAGGGTAAGAGAAAAAGGTGAAAGCAGTACTCTCCTCATGAGGTTTTTGCTAAACCTTTTATTTCCATATTTCCTGTTTAGCTTTTATTGTCCATCTGCTTCAGCCTAGAGTCACCTGGGGGAAAACAAACCTCAGATGAGAAACTGCCCAGAATAGATTGGCTCATGGATATGTCTATAGGGCATTGTCTTGGTTGCTAACTAATATAAAAGGGCACATACCACTGTGAGCATCATCCTGAAACAGAGCTAAGAAAGCTATATAAAAAAACTATATAAACATGAGCCTAACAGCATACCAACAGAAAGTGTTATTCCGTGATTACTGCCTTGAGTCCCTGCCCCAGATTCCATCAACGATAGACTGTGGCATGGACGTGTAAGCCAAATAAGCCCTTCCTTGTATGAGTTGCTTTTGGTCAGAATGTTTCATCATATCAACTTGTAAATGTTGTTTTTATTTCCTTGGAGGAGGGGCTGAGGTGAGAGCTGTTCCAAAGCTTTACAAATACATGGCTTGAGTGAGCCCAAAGCACTTCTATCTAACTATCCCTAGGCCTAGGGCTGGAAGCATCTAACCTCTGTACAAGCTAATCTTCTGCAAGCCTGGACCTTGAAGGCTAACCTAGGCCTAGAATGTTTCAGCCTCCAAGAGCTGAATAAACTCACCCTTTCTAGTTTCTCAACTCTGGCTGACAGGTGTAACTCGGCTGTCTCAAAGCCCCTCTTTAAGCTGACTGACTGAGCCTGGCTTCTCTCTGCTTCTTACTGAATTGCTCTGCTTGGAAAAACTGCCTCTGAACCCCACAAACTGAACTGCACAGAACCACACCAAACTGCACCTGTACTCTCGAACTCTACTGTACTTCTATACTGTACTGTCCTCTCTTTTACCCTCGCTAGCTGCTCTTAAGTAGCCTTTCTTGAGTGTCCTATGTCTGACTCATTCTGTCAAATCTTTCTGACTTGTCCCTTTGTTAGTCCCTCAATTAGACATTATTGTTGAGATTAAAGATATGTACTAAAGGCATGTCTGCATTCCAGCCAGAGGAACTAACGGTGTGTGCTTCAGCCAGAGGGATTAAAGATGTCACTAAGGGCGTGTCTGTACTCCAGCAGGATCACACAGACCTAGGGCTTTGGATATGATCTCTTGCCAGAACAGCCATGTTGCTGGATTGAAATTCCTCTATGCAACTGGATGAAACTAGAATACCTACAACTTTGGGCTTCCCCGCAGCCCTCAGCTCACTCAGTGTTCATGTTTCCCCCACTTTATGCTACCTCCCTAGAAGGAATATGATCTTTCTTGCCGACTTTGACTCTTCCACTCATCTTTCTCTCCTTCCCATGCCAAGCGACTTCCCAGCAAGTCAGACCTAATAGGCACAGCGAGTAACTTCATGTAACACTCACAGCTAAATTTCTAGCTGCTGTTTCTTTGTGGGTTATTTTCTCACCTAATCCTCAAAATATCCACAAAACAGAAGGTATTATATTCTCATATGTGGATGAATTATCCATTCAGCCTCCTCCATTCCTGCTCTCTCATTCCTCAAATTTATTGAAATATTTTTGTTCCCTGCACTGAAGAATGGAGACCTGAGAAAGAATGCAGCTTCCTAGAAGAATATGACAGAGACCACTTCTCCTTTTCTTCATGGCGCATTGAACAGAACTGTAGTTGTTCCATCTTTGACCAGGCAATCTCTCCTCTGTGTGGGGAGCTGAGGGTGTTTATGCCTACATCACAGAGGACAATAAGTGAGACACACTGGGAATAGTGGCTACCAACTAACTGCCTGAATTGAGGTGCTGATGGACAGGCAGCCCCACCTGCCATCTCTGTCCTGCTTTAGTCAGTCTGTGTTTAAAGTGCATCCTGACAAGTCTGCTAAAGATGAAAGAGGTGCTGGGGCAAGGGACAATGGGCTGGCTAATTGCAGGAATAAACTTTATGGCTTGGGGACAGGGCCACCGTAAACCTTCTCCATGCTATGCAGCACAGGTCAGGATGGCAACAGCATGCCTTGGCTGGTAGTTTTACTTGGCTCCTCAAGGGAGCAATGGTGTGCCAACCAGCCTGCTCTCTGGCTGCCTCCCTTTCCATGTGAGGTCTGCCATTGTTGAATCTTGAGGTAGTTGGAGATCCAGGCACAAGGCAGGATTTGTGAGTCTCAGGGCTTCAGAGGATGTGAAAAGCTCAACTCCAAGGGGAGATGTGAGATGCTGAACTCCAGGGGTTGGTTGAGATGCTCAACTCCAGGGGTTGATGTGAGATGCTCAATTCCAGGCCTTGGAGCTTCAGAGTCTTGAGTGTTCCCTATACATAAGACCACATGGCATCAACTTTTAAAGGTCATCTCATCCATCCTCCTGCCTCTTATTTGGATCAATTCAGAATCATTTCAGGCTAAAAATGGCTTACAAACTGCCAAGTATAAAATTGTGTGTGGATTTAACAACTTACATGACTCAAAACAAGTCTTCTTGAGTCTAAGTTTAATCACCTGGGACAAGGGCTACTTCCTCTTGTGGATTGGTGGAGGGTGTCTCAGTAGCATCTTGAATCATTCAGAGGGCCTTGGGACTCAGCTTTATATAATATATATTTAGTGCCTGCTGAGTCCTTGGTGAGATGTTGTGGATGAGAAGACTCCATGGGCACATCGAGCTTTCTCTCTCATACAGGAAGCAGCTTTCCTGCCAGGTATGGTGGCATATGCCTGTTATCCAACACTCAAGAGGCTAAAGTAGGAGGATGGTGAGTTCAAGGCCAGCCTGGGCCACAGAGCACAATTCTAACGTTTGTAACTATGCAGAATGTCACTACCGACATCATAAGCCCACCAGAGGGGTTGGGAGTCAGTGATTTTATCCAGAGCCACAAAAGCTGGGTAGGGAAGTCGGGGCAAGTCAGGAACAGTTGTCTGCCCAGAGGAAGAGGCCTGAAGAACCCAGTTCTGGAGTTCTGCCTCTGCTGCCATCAGTCCTCCCTGTAGAGCACAACTATTATATGCTGCTCCATTATGTTTTTCCAGCCATCCATGTTCTGAGTTGATGGTTATTGAATACACATCTTCCCTGGACCTGATCCAAGGTGGATCAGAGAAGCCTCATCACTGTAGTCTGAATTATTCCCATAATTAATACATTGAAATCTAGTCCACAGATTACTGGTACTGGGAGGTACAAGCATTGGGAGAAGACTGGCTACAAGGGCCTAATGTCTTTGTAGAAGAGACTTCAGACAGTAAGTTCACTTCTTACCACCTGAAGACAAGCTAGAAGGTTCTGACTCTTAACCAGAAGGCACCTTGTTTGGGAACTTTCCTGTCCCTGATATTGTAAGAAATAAACTTCTGTTGTTTTCAGCCATCTAGCTTATATTTTGTTATAGTGGCCTAAACAGACCAACGTGCACACCTTTGTGTGCAGAAGACATTTGAATAAGAGTAACTTAATGACAAACTTGTATTGATCTCAAGCCTGCTGTAAAACACTATGGAGAGGGAGAAGGAAAGAAAGAGGAAAGACTCTGAGGATCTTAAAATGCAGTGGAGAATAAAACTGTGACAGTGCGAAGTCATCTTTGTTTTGTTTTGTTTTTTAAGACAGGGTTTCTCGTTGTAGCCTTGGCTATCCTGGATTCACTTTGTAGACCAGGCTGACTCCAAAGTAACAGCAATCCACCTGCCTCTGTCTTCCTGTGAAATCATCTTAAAGTGTTGTCCACTACAAACCAATCCCTTCTCTGTCACCTTGATTTATCTCTATAGCAACTATGTACATCACACAGTGTATTGCAATGTCTGTTGTTTGTTGGTCTCTCACTTGTGGTTGGAATGTCCCATGAATCCAGAAGCATTGACTTACTCTGTACTTTGTTCTAGAGACTAAAGCATGCATGTTCCATGATAGAACTTACATGTCTACTTGTCCATCTCATGCATCCATTTATCCCAGCTACCTACCCATCCATCCATCTATCCACCCATCCATCCATCCATCTGTCTGTCCATCCACCCATCCATCTATCCATCCATCCACCTCCTTATCTACCCATATATCTATCTGCCAACCTGCTCACCTCTCATCTATATATGTGTTTATGATAGCATGGAAGAGTTAATGAATACTTTAAAGCAATCAATTATTTTAAGAATCCAGAGAAAGAAGTAAGCACACAAAAGGTGCTAAATTAACATCATTAGTCATTACAAGACAGAAGAGTAAAAGCCCAGTAAGAAAGCACTACATACCAACTATAATGGATAAAATTTAAAAACCTAACAAAGCACTGGATCACATAAAGTGCTAGAGCAGTTGAGCCTCTTAATGCTGCTGGGGAAAGTATAAAATGATGAATCTCCTTTAGGAAATGGCTTTAGGCATTGCTTAAAAAGTTAATCATATACTTAAGCCAGACATTAACTTTCTACTGTTTGTCCATGACAAGGAAAAACACATGTTATGCCTAAGTGTATCCCCTAAATCCATGCTCTAGAAACCTGGCTTAAGCTTGCCATATTTGGTTTAGGTCGTGACTACTCTGACCTCATAGGCAGATTGATGGCACTATTAAAGGGCTTGGCAGAAGGAGTTTGCTCTTTGTCAGTCTACCCTCTCCTGTATGTGGATACAGCATCCCTTCCCTCCAGAGGATGCAGAATTCATGGTGCCATCTTGGAAGCAGAAAGAAGCCCGCTCCAGATATGAACACTTTGACCTTGGAGTCCCAACCTCTAGACCATAATACATTTTTATTCTTTGTAAATTACTCAGTATCCATTGTTCTGTTGCAGCAGCTCACATAATACAGGATCCATTGAGTAAATGAAGCCAGAGCAACAGTGTGCAGCATGTGCTTTCATTTATATAAAATTCTAAATATTTCCACCCAATCCATCATGACACAGGAGCCTGTTGGCTGCCTGGGAACTGACTGGAGGGTACAGAGAGGCATGGAGACAGATGACACAGACATAAAGGAACACAAGGAACTCTGGGATATAATAGACAAGCTCATTATCTTGATTGTGATGAGAGTTTCACAGGATACACTTGCGGAGAATTTCATATTATCAACTATTGTTTATTATATGTTAGTTATGTCCCAATTAAAAAAGAGAAAATATTGAAAGCTATATTTTTGAAATTTTTCTTTATAAATATTCAAGTTGGCCAGGACATTTTCTAAGTCTTAAATATTGGACTGAGGGTATAAGGCATCGATGTCCAGCTGCAGAGACAATTAGGAAGAACTTTGGCTGATGTATTTTGAGAATTTGTCATGTGTCTGCCAGATTCTATGTCAGCCAAACCCTGCAACAATCACAAGGTAGTTTCTCTCTGTCTGTCTCTCCATCTCTCTGTCTCTGTCTGTCTGTCTGTCTGTCTGTCTGTCTGTCTGTCTCTCTCTCTCTCTCTCTCTCTCTCTCTCTCTCTCTCTCTCTCTCTTCTTTGTTTGTTTTTGTAGACCAGGCTTGCCTTAAACTAAGAAATGCACCTGCCTCTAGGGTTAAAGGTGCAAATCATCACTCAGTTTAGGGTAGTTACCCTTACCACCACCAGTTTCAGTTTACAGAAAAAAATTCATGATATTTGATAAGCAATTTTAAATTCATTCATCAATATTAAAGTGATATAGAACATCTACTACTCAGAGAACTTGGGAACGGTGTGGGTAGAAGGTTGGACTGAGACGGTTGTGTCTACTGACAAGCACTTACTGTAAATATTTAAGCTGAAAATTACTTTTATAACTCCAAATGCAGCAAATGCTGCAATTCTGTTTGTACTTTTTCAGTATTATTATGTTCTTACCCCTGTCAACACCAACTTCTTCCTCTCTTCTCCACCTATCACCGTCACTAACTCCATCATCAGCTTTCACTGGGATGGATCGCCTCCCATTGCTCTCACTTTCTCATGCCCCTCAGTGCAGCCAGAATGGGAGTCTGTAGCACGCTGCACTCTCTTGCTGCTCTCTTAATTCAGTTCCCCCTCTTTTGTTGGGACACTGAAAACCCAACCCCTAATCCTAACTTGACCTCTATGTATTTTCCCTATTCTGTCTTATATGATGCCTCCTCAGTTCTCTTCGCTCTCACCAGCATCCTCCCTGCTTTCTAAATATATAAATAGATCCTACTGCAGCCTGGACAAGTCCCCTGCAAACGGAGGCTGTCGCAGTGCAAGATCAGCAAGAGAGAGCCTTCAGGAGATGGATTGGTGGTGAGAGCTCCTCCTTTGTGGGTAGGATCAGATGCCCTTTAAATGGCTAATGGAAGGAAGCTTGTTCTTTTTGCTTCTTTGTCTTAAGCTCTGTAAGGACACTGTTGCTCCCATTTGGAGCAGCCAGGGTTCTCTCCTAGGACAGATACCAGAAAGGCTTCAGACACCAAACCCCTCAGTGACACAGTCTTGGACTTCCCAGTCTCCACAACTGTGAGAAATAAACATCTGCCTTGTATCAATTATCCAGTCTATGGTATTATGTTACAGCAGCAATGTGGATTAAAGAAAAATGTCTGCCTGTGTTCTTTGTGGTTGATACCCTAAAGTGCCCTTTCTGTAGACTTCTGAATGGCTCACTCTTTTGCTTTCTGGTCTTAGCTCGAATTTCGGGACTCCTTTTGTGGTCACAAACAAGGCAATTCTACACTTGATGTCAAAGAGCTCTTTTTACAAGTGTGTGTCCCAGGCTCGTACATGGCCCTTATGCCTGCTTGGTCATCATATTACCTGTACGTTGCCTGACCATCAGGTCAGGAAAAGTATCATCAGTTCACCCTTGCGATTGTACTCTCAGAGCTGAGAGCAACACTGGTAATGTGGTTAGAGGATGAAATGTCCCTCACAGGCTTCAGTGTTTGAACGCTGGTTTCCAGATGGTGGCACTATTTTAGGAGGTTGTGGAATCTCACAGAGAGTCATAGGAAGTAGGGACAGAGGTTTTACAGCCCAACCTCACTTTCTGTCCTCTGTGATTGCTGTTCCACCACAGTAAGACGGTGTGGGGAGCACCGTCCGCACACTCTGGCCACCAGTGAGTCCCTTGCAACCATGATAGCATGTATCCCATCAAACCTGGTTTCAAAATAACCCCGTGCTCCTTCAGGTTTCATCTCATCAGGCATTTGGCTAGAACAATGAGAAAAGTAACAAATACAGCCAGGCACCCATAGGCGCTTAACGACTGTTAACTGAACACACTTGCTGTGCGAAAGAGTGGGTGGTGTGCCAGAGCTGCACTCTCAAACTTGGCCTATAGACCCTACAGCCCAACACAAGAGGCCAGCAAGGACAGCACATCTTCTTGGATAAATGCCACTCCCAATGTGTCTGGCTGCATGCTAATAATTTTTCTTAATATTGTTTAAGGCATCAAATAGGGAATGTTTGGGAAATCTGACAGGTTATCCAAATATAAAATTTGCCATACTTTAACTGAGCTATACTCGCTCTCTGACTTCATTCCTTTCTGATTTCGTGGGGTTACACAGACTTGACCTGGTCTCAGAGCTGGCCTAAACATTGCTTAGCAACACCTGGCCTTACTGCCTGCACCCTCTCAGAACTTCTTGGCTGCGGTTGTTTGTTTGTAAAATAACCTCAATCTAAACCCCAAACTAGTTGAATATTCGCAACCGCTTCTGAGCCTCACAAATCATTTGCCTCTTCAGAGCTATTCTGAGCACAGAATTTCGCAGCACCTCTCCTTGGATTGCTGAACCTGCCAGCTCTTCCCGCTGGCTGCCAAGAATTAGCAGCATCAGTAAATAGTCAGAAAAGTCAGCTGTAAATAACCTGAGTTTCCGCCCATTATAATCAATAAACAAACTATAGTGGTACTGGGCAGTGGCCCAGCTTATTAGGGGGTCTTTCTGTGGCTTTTATGGAGCCTCACTCTTCCATGGTTCTCAGTGGTAGTGGGCAAGCAACACCAGGAAAGAAATTCAGATGGGAAAGCTATTGGGGCCAGAGATAAGAAACAGTCTGAGTTATGCAGCATTTATTTTAAAGTCCTTCTTTGTGAGGGCTGTTTCCTAGATGCAAGGAACCAGGCAGGAAACAAAAGAATTTTCTTTTTTACTCTTCTTTTTAAACAAACAAACTATTCCATGTCTGTCTGTTTGTAGATGGGTGTCACTGACAACACAGAGAGATGAGAGAACCCAGACAATGAAGCCAGTCTCTGCCCACACACTGCCAGACATAGGGAAAAAAGAACAAAACCAGAGGAAAGCCATTGAATAAACACAATGGCCTGTCTTCTACCTTTCTGGTGGCACAAAGCCCAACTGGCCGGCATAGTCCTCCCTTCTCCCCACCCCCACCTCACTCTGTCTACTTCAAGAGCATTCCTGCTCCCTTTCTACTTCCTCACAGGAGAAGAGCACAGAGCTGGCTGGCTGCCTGGCCCCCAGGTTTGACTAGCACCTTAGCTCAGAGACCATCTGTGAATGACCATGCAGGTTAGAGTGAGTGAAGGCAGTTTTCTTGTTTGTATATGGTGAAATGTAGAAATAGTGCTTTATAAAGAGGGTTGAAGGGTGCCTAAGCTTCCTTAGGAAGGCCCTGGCACCATTTCCTGCTCGTCTCCCTTGAGTTGCTATGGCTCTTGCTATAGCTTATCCATGGTAGAAGAAGCTCTTCCACTATTTCATAATAGCCCTTGGCAGAGTCCCCTGTAGGCAGAGATGGAGAAAGGTTTGACAAAGGCCCGAGCTCTAGGAGGACTTGGCCGTGGCATGGGGAGAAGTAAGGATGGAAAGAAAACAGCGCCAGGTGTATGACACACACCAGTCTACATGAGTGGGTGAGTGGGTGTGTCTGTGTGTACACAAAGACAACTAAATGTGACTTTAGATATTTTTAATGAATAAATGAATAAAACAATGAGTATGGTATTCTGTAGCCCGATGACCTCAATCTCAGTATGTGGACTTCTTAGATCACCAAGTCCCCAAGATATTCCAATACTTATCCTAATAAATCCAGTTAGTCATCTGCCAGTCCTAAGTTCAGTGTTTCTTTACCATAAACATCATTTCCTTACTGCGCAAATTTCCTGACCTCTGTAGAAAATAAGCACGAGTTTGATATATAAGTTTAGCATTTAACAAGTAGGAAGCCTCGGACAATAAGCTGACTTCTCTGGCCCTATGTTTTACCCACAGATGTGGGTTATCCATCCACACACTCGGGGCGGGATGCCTCCATGCAACTGCCTGTGTTTACAGGTTGGGAATGCATTTGATACCAGGTGTTATTTCACTTCCTTTGCTTGTTAGCCCTGTACAGGAGGCAGCTACCTCTGATGGATTCTGAGTTCGTACAGATCATGTTCAGGTGACAGTGATTGGTTGGGGGCAGATCTGACTCAGAGCCCTAAGAAACAGGAATGGCTTTCCCAGATAACAGAAGCCTAGCAACTACCTTCCAAACACTTCCTATAACTGAGTCTGTGCCATGGCCCATGCTTAAGGCTACTGTTGGTTTCAGTTGTGGGTTTACATCGGTACTTAAAACAAGCATAACACAAATTGCTTAGTGTTTGCGTATGTTCCATATAAAACAAAAACAAAATACAGCCATAAAACAGTACTGGCTCACAAACCCAGAACATTATAAAATCAGACAGCAGGCCTAATGAGAGCTGGCGTGAAGTGAATGAGCAACACTCCTTTGAGACCCACCAAGATCCATCTCTATGGGACGTGGGAGGCCAAGGATTTGAGAGAAAGAGAAGAGGGGGCTGGGTCAGGAGGAGGAAGGAGAGGAGAGTGGGACCACAGCATTTCCTAGAAAAGGCAGGAACAGGAAAACGGAGACTACAGGATGAGGCTTCTGGAGGGAAGGGCCAGTTTTCTAGACGTGGCATGAGACTCGCAGCTTAGGGGAAAGTGTATGGCTCTGCCAGTAAAGTGCTTGCTATGCAGCACCCATGAAAAAAAAAAGATGGACCTCATGGTTGCACGCCTGTCTGTAATCCCAGGAGGAGAGAGAGACACAAGTGACACTCGAAGCTTGGAGGTCTGCCAGTCTAGGTGAATCTGTGAGCTCCAGACATAGTGAGACATCCTGTCTAAAAAATCAAGGCAGAGAGCTCCTGAGGAACAACTGAAACATTGGCCTTTGACCTCCACAAGCGTATCACACACATGCGCATGCACACACATATAATTGCACACACACACACACACAGACATTTCACAGTGTGAGAATTCTGAATTGTTTTGGGGGTCTTCTGATTGATTTACTTTCCCTGTGGTGGGAATTGGCAACAGGCTAGGTTCACGCAGCACCACTGTTAGCATGCCTAGTAGCAAGACTCAGCTCTTTACAAGAGGTCCTGACTGCTCTTGACCTGCCCAGGTCCAGAGTCAGCAGTGTATCTCTTTGTGGTTCAGAATTTCAGGGGACTGTGGACTCTCCTCACATCACCTACAGACCCATGAGGAGCAAACATGTCTGGCTATCAAGGCTCTAGTGATGCCCATGCAAATACTTGCTCACTAGTCTATGAGTGCAGTCAAGAAAAACAGAATGTCTAAGAAGGCCACTATCCCAATATCATTATAGGCTAGAAAAAATTCTAAAGAAGAGGTACTCAGGGTAAGAACACGGATGTACTTAGAGCGGCCCCCAGCTGGGTCGACATTACCATGATGTGTACACAATGGGAGGAATGTTGCTCCAGTATTTTAAAAGAAATACTCAATGCCATTACTTTCTTCCTAGTGTGTCTCACCTAGAAATGGTTTCCTTTTGCTTTGTGTTTTATCATTTTTTATACATATACTCATCTGTCGAGCAGAGATAAAGAAGTGTACTATCCACAGCCAGACTCCTCACAGAAGCAGAGAGCTTAAGTTGTAAAAATTACATCAGGCAGATGCTTGCCAGTTCCCTTCCGGGATGCCACCCAGCTATTAGGCAGATGGTCCCAATCCACTTCCGGGATGCCACCCAGCTCCCTCTGTCCCCGAGATGAACTTGTGCTTTCTTCTGAAGCAAACATTAGTGGAACCACAGCCATCAATTTGAACTCACTATCAACTTCAGTCCATGGAAGTAGAAATCTTACTTCTCCGAAAGGAAGAGAATAAGGAAATGAAGGAGAAAAGGCAGAAATGAAGAGGGAGCGTGTGGGTTAGCACTCACCTGCACAGGGAAAGGAGAAAGCGGACAGACCCAGTCACCTAGATGGAAGGAGCACAGTGCTAACACCCCATGTCTCGTATGTTTCTAGCCCTAGAATAGAAAGTTTCACTTTCTCATTTCTCCACCCAAAATAAAACTTGAACTTCTCACTTCTTCATCTTTTCACTTCCAGCTCAGATTGCAGAAGGAGCATCTTCCACACCTACTGTTGGGACATGTCTGGCCCACTCCCTTAGTCTTGAATGTCACAAGAAGTTCTGAAATTTGCTCAGTTGCAAATATATGTTACCAGTTTCTTTGCAGCTCCCACACACACTCTTGGATGTTAAGTTAACTTTAACTTCCACTGGCACCCTTTCTGGGGTCCAAGCTGCTGCTTGAGGTAGTAATATAAGACCCCAGGCCCCGGCTGTGAGCACCTCAAGCCAACAACCATCCCAATAGCCAACAGCTCCCCTGTGAAGATTGAGCACACCTGGTTCTAGAGTCAGACTCTCAGACTCTCTTTTCTTTATTATTTAGATGTTAAGACATAATTTGAGTGAACTATAAGTTTAAATGCATAGATCATCTCCGCATTTGCAACTTTTTAGCTTCCAAGTTTCTTATCCTCAGCTAGAGGCTTTCACCCCACATGGTGCTGTCATCTCTGACCAGAACATGCCAAGCGAGCAGCACTGCTTCACAGATCTGCCGGTCCTCACGACCTGGTACCGGAGACTTTGTCTGTCTGGTCTCCCTTTAACAACTCTAGAAAACAGTTCCTAACTTGCTTACATCTCATTTCCCCCTGGACCCCTTCCATGACGTCTGTTTATCAAGTGCTCAGTGATTACCTGCTGGGGTCAGAATCTGCAGAATGGCTGCCAGCTTTGAAAAGAGGCATAAGGCACAGTGCCCACACTGGGAGGTTCCTGTCCAAGAGAAGGACTGCATGGGCCACAAAAATAGTCATGATGCCAGGGAAGATGTGACCATGTTTGCAAAATGGGCATAGAGCCGGGTATGAGGGACAGGGAGAACCAGTGGTTTGGGTTAAGGGAGGTGATGTTTGAAGCAGATTTCATGGATGTTGAAGCTTGAAGCAGGTAGTGTGGGCTGACATCCCATGTCCTTACAATGGAAAAAGCAGGAACATTGAAGTAGTGAGCTGAGGTGCGTGTGGATTTTCATATTCCATGCAGCAATCAGTTCAAGCTACTTAACATAGAAAGCACTTGTGTCTTTATGAGTTGATCCAGGTTAGTTACCTTAGCAGGACAGCAATGAAAGGTTCTGTGTTGGCTTCTCTGCAGTTTTTCTCACCTGCCCTTTCTTATTTATGGAAGGACAACTTTATTTTTTTTTAATATTTTTATTTAGTTTTAATTTATGTGCATTGGTGTGAGGGTATCAGATCTTGGAGTTACAGACAGTTGTGAGCTGCCATGTGGGTGCTGGGAATTGAACCCCGGTCCTTTGGAAGAACAGGCAGTGCTCTTAACCACTGAGCCATCTCTCCAGCCCAAGGACAACTTTAGAAGCTCCAATAATCATACTTTATACAATTAACTTTAAATGCAAAATGTGCTATGCCTCTTATGTTGTTTGTCCAAGTAGGGATTCATCTGTGGAGACTCCAGAAAAAAAAATTTTTTTTCTTCATTTAGAACTGTATGGCTGGTCACAAGCAGTAGGACATGGTGTGAAAGAATTAATATAAACATGATTTGAACTGCAAAAATAAAGAGTTTATGCCCACATTTAAAGCATATATTTGTATACTTTTGGATAGATAATTCCTGGTAGCCTCACCTAGAAATCCTAAAGTTGACTGTGTGCTCTAATCCAGAGCTGTTTTACAGTGTACCCCTCCCCTTGCGAATGTTAGTGTCAGGGACTACTTCCCTTTTGAAAGGGAAATGAATGAAGAGCGACTGGATAAACAGGAAAGCTATATGAATTAGGCATAAATGAAAAGAGGCTGGGTAATTAAACAAGGAATAAATGAATGAATGGGAACTTAGTGACTAAGTGAGAGAAAAACAGAGGGAGTGGCTGGCGTGAGGGGTGGAGTTGGAGAGCATCTCAGGCAGTTCCAAGGTGGTTTTGTGATTCTCTCTTCCTCTCCTGCCTTCTGTGATCTCATGATTGACCAGATTCCACACGCACACATGGGATAGCCACGCTGCCCCTACAATGAGCTCCTGCAGTGAAGTAACACCCCACATATGGGATAGCCACACTGCCCCTGCAATGAGCTCCTGCAGTGAGGTAACACCACACGCATGGGATAGCCACGCTGCCCCTGCAAAGAGTGAGGGAACACCACACACATGGGATAGCCACGCTGCCCCTGCAATGAGCTCATGCTGCAAGATTAGGCAAGCAGTTCCTTGGCTCAGCTTGCTAAGGAAGAATAGAAACTTGCTCAAGCAAGACTAGATAAGGAAGGGAGAAGACTCCCTCAGGGACACTATGGAGATATCCTTGGCTACTTAGAGGAAACACTGTGCACGGTGTCTTTATCTTCCCTCTTCCTTTGATATTTCAGCTTTTAATTTCAAGAGAAAGCTCGTCATCACTTGACCACATATTCTATGAGCTTGAATGTTTCTTTGAATTGATCAAAGTGTACCTGTCCTTGAAACACCATCCCCAAGAATATATGGTCCAACGACTTGCCTTGAAAAGTTCATCAGACTCACATTTTCACCTTCGCTGGATGGAGCAGTGGGGCTAGGGCCACAGCACTCTACTAGCTTAGTGGTAATAACAAACAATGTGCCCATACTTGGGGAGGTGCTGTACCATGTCCATTCTGGGCTGCAAGTGGTGCTGCCCCCGCCCCCTCGTTCAACCCTGGTTCCTTCCGTCACTCATTCTCAGCAGAAGAAGAACAAAGTAAATTCCAGAACAATTTTCCCTCTGCCTTATCCCTCATTGTTCACTTTCAGTATCCAGAGAGCTGAGGGATTTCTGGAGATATGAAACCCCAGGCTATACCCAGCACATCTCTTTGCGGGGACATTAAGAGTACAGGCTCCACAGTGAGAGTGGACCTGTAGCCAAGTCCTGCATCTGCAACTTAGGGATCTGTGATCTTGTGTAGGTTACTTGCCCAGCCTCTTTGTACCTGCCAGTCTCCTTCTGTACTATGGGGTGATCTTAGCACTTACTCCATGGAGCTGTTGCAATAAATAAAGGCCATAAGGGAGTGGAGCTAAATGGAAGGTGCCTCTTACAGAGTCGGGATTCAATAAACATTATCTTTTATTATCATCGCTATTCTTGTTGTCCACTCACTTCTTTGGAGACCACTGGGGTGAAACAAGAGCTTCTTGGAGAAAATGTGTGCTTTTGTATCTCACAGAGCTACATGCTTTCAGCCCACAAGAAACGTCCTCCCAGGAAAAGGGACAAGACAAAAGCACCACCAGAGAGTGAGGCTGATTTGCTTTGAAAAGAAACTCACAATTGGAAAAAAAAACCAAATCTGTTTCATGAAACTGAGCTACAGATAATAAAAGTGTCAATGTGAGGTGGTGGTCAGGTACTGACTCGGCTAAAAAAAATTCATCATAGTTCAAAAAAAAATAGACTCGGTCACCTTGTCCATGTGCATGTGCCCTCTTTCTCTCTGTCACCCTGGCAGCCGGTCTGCTTCATTTACTGATAACAAAAGGGAAAGAGAAAAGAAAGTTTTTATTATCTCTTAGCTGCATGCCTCAGGGCCAATAGCGCCTTCTGTGAAAGACTGCACCAGCCCCAGCTCCTGGCTCCCGGAGGCAGCATGCATCACCAACAAATGGAAGCTGAATGCAGACTTCACTCCTCCCCTAGCCTGGGCTGTGTTGTAGGAACAAGAAAAGAGGACTCTCTAGTTTCAAGGGAGGGCTTAAGACTCCCCAAAGATCCTTTCTTCACTGAAATTACAAGAACCCCTGAAGCCCTAACTATGAGTTTCAAGCCTAGAAATGCAGAGCTGCGGAACCTAACGTTGAGAGAGCCCATCCACATGAACATTGGTGAAAGAGCAGGAGTGTGTCTCTTGGAGGGCTACAGCCTTCTAGAAACACCCACGAGTGTCAGGATGACTTACTGGAGGAAGGACTCCTAGCTCTGCCTCCCAAGCCCCCTTGCTGTCTTGCACCACATGACCCAGTGCCTTGCACATGGTAGATTCTCTATACAGACTTTAGGAACTGGCCAATTGGAGCTGAAATACAATATGCAATAAGAGGAAAGAAATGGACTGTGTGTTGATCTGAGGAAGGAGAAGATGTTCCATCCTTCAGTGTTTCACAACCACAGGACACTTCTGAAAGGTACTGATTGTCTCCATCCACCCCAGGCCCACTGAATGCACTCTCCTTGGGGTGAGAACTAGCTGCTATATGCACTGATTTTTTACATGAGGCTCAGCAAATAAAAAATATTGAGAGCCCAGACATTGAGCCACACCCAAGCTAACAAAGGCTCATGCCTCCTATAGCCTCCCCATCATGGACAGATAGTGGTCGGCGTTAGACCACACCAGGTTGTTCTTGGATGCATTTCAATCCTCTGACTACTTCACAGTTGACAGGAGTAAATCCATCTTGAGTACATCGGCCATATATGGTCACCAGACTGTGCAGTTCCTTATGACAACCTACTCCATGAACAGTAGATTTCCAGGCCCGAGACGGCTTTGTGTGCTTGTACACACATGTGTACATGTGTGTGTGTGTGCATGCGTGTATGAAGAACTCCCATACTCATCTCAAGCCTAAACCTCTCCACAGGTTTCTGTTTGGATTTTTAACTATCTTGTCTAAAGTACAAAGTAGGCCTGGCTGTTCCTCCTCAGTGACCAAGGACTCCATTAGGTAGCTGGCATCAGCAAACTGTTTTGTAGAGAGCCAGCTTGTAAATGCTTTGGACTCTATGGGCTAAGCAATCTCTATGTAACTGTTCTACTCCACTCATGAAATTTGAATGCCTGTTAATGTTTTTGTGCCATGAAATATTCTTTTTCTTTGATTTTTATTCAATCATTCTAAAATGAAAAAGCAAAGCGAAACATTTTTATCTTGCCAGCTATCCAAAATGGCCAAGAAGACTGCTTTTACTTAGTGCCCCTTGCTGTCACCTGAGTTAACCAGAATAAACTGTTTGGCTACATAGGCTAGCTCTACTCAAAACGCCAGCGAGGGGTGGAGAAATGCCTCACCATGTAGAGTGTCTGCAGTGTAAGCTGGCAGACCCGAGTTTGATCTCCAGGATATAAGTAAGGTTTGTAAGACATATTTAGGATCTGAGCATTGCAGGAGTGGAGATTCATGGATCTCCAGGGCTTCCTGTCCAGTAAGCACAGCCTACAAGGCAAACCTCAAGTCCCAGTGGAAGACCCCGTAAAAAAAAAAATGTGGGCAGTACATGAGGCACAGGTTGGCTTCTAGCCTCTAGACACATGTATGTACACACACATTTATGTAGCCATATACCTGCATTCACGGGACACACACACACACACACACACACACACACACACACACACACACACACACACACACACACTGAGGAAGGACCAGGAGCAACTCACTCTTCAGAACCTGGATCCTATACTAGAACTTCCAAAGAAGAGACCATGCAGATGTGTAGGCGTGGCGGGCATCTAGGGAAGGTTGCAAAAATAGCATCTTCTAGAAGCATCTCGTGGACCCTAGGCAAGACTGTTTATTGTGTTGCCAAAGCATTTTTAGAGTTTTAAGGAAGGAACAGTATTGAGGAAGGAAGGACGGTGTCTCCCGTCTAACTGAGGCGCGGGCGCGCTGTCATTTCTACACTAACTCCCAGATAGACCGTGTTTCTCTTGCTCTGTGCTGACTTCCTAGTCGTGGGACCTCCTACTACGTATTCAGCTCTTTCACTGAGATAATGTTTCATTCCACATAGTCCTCTCTAAACCCCTGTAGCTGGAAACCAAAAGGTAGAACACAGCTCTACAGAGAGGCACGGAGTCCAGGCATGCAGCACCACCACAGGCTCAGAAAGTGACCCCTCAGACTCTAAGAAAGTGACAGAAGAGTCACCTCCTCCACAACCTGACTCCTAGCTTCATTCCGCCCCCTTGCCTCCTGGCTGTTCCCCAAGCCAGTGCCATAGCACAGCCAACTCAGGTGGGCAGGGGGCCCTGGAGGCCAGCCTGAACTCTGCTGTTGAGCTAGACACTATTGGGGCTCTCTGAACTCCATCCCCACCTACATTATGAATCTTGTTTCTCTGTGCAAATGTTGTAACTGGTCCCGTGACCCCAAAGGTCACCTTTGCCAGATTTACATCAATAGACTCTGTGAGTTTGTGCTGACCCCGGCCTTCTAACTCCTGACACCCATGATCCCTTCCTTGTTGGTTATCAATAATTTTCATTCATTTCAAGAGATAAAGCAAATGACAGCTATTATTGCAAACACCAGAAAGACACATCAGAAAGCTGATCAAGAGTCAAATTACTGGGACAGTAGCTGGATGCTTTACCTCAAGCCAAATTTTCCTACCAGGGCAGAGAGCAACAGATAAAAACTACCTGTGGGCTGACGAGCATACCAACGTTCTTCCAGCTTTTTGTAACTAGTTATCTCCAAAGTTCAGCCATCTCAGGCCCTGTCCTCCCAGTTCGCCTCCTAGTGATTAAAGCTCTTTATCCAGTTTTCTTGGGCTTAACACTGGAGCCTATTACTGCATAGTTGGCAGACCGGGGAGCTCCTAGGGACTGTGGTTTCTGTTGGGCTGGCATTCATTCCTCCTGAGGTCTTGGGTTACCTTAATTTTAATGCAATTAAAGAAAAGAAAAATCAGTACGTTTTTAGCAGTAGTGGAAAGGGCTCTATCGACAGACACTTAATCATTGTGCTAAACGAGGTTAATTCCCACCCTTGGTCTTTAATACGCTTGGTCCTGGTATGAATTTTCAGCTGGTGCCACGGTCAGGTCACCTGGCTGCCTGTTTTAGTCAGAAGGCTCCCTCAGCTCTAATTTCTGCTTGTAACTGTTCACCCAGCCTCCTCAGGGGCCGAAGTCATTCTGATTGCAAAGCAGAGCCTTCAAGTGTGGAGTGTTGAGGGGACTTGGAGCCCGCCCTCACCCACTCTTTTGTTCTGATTCTAAACATGCCATGTTTCCCCATCTTAATTCCACCTCCTCCCTCTAAGACTGATGTTTGATGTGAAAAGTCGGGTGAGCTTCCTTCCTTCACTAAGTTTATTGGGACCAGGGAGTCAATGTAGGTCCTCTAACCGGAAGACAGGGATGCAAGGATGGAAGGGGGCAGAGCAATACAAGGAGAAGATATGTTAACCATCCATGTATGGTTTGGTGGCCCAAGACTATTGCTAAGTGACAGAGATGGAAGCCAAAGCTTATTAGCTTCTTGGTGGTCTTGGATAAGCCATCCCAGCTCTGAAAAATATATGTCCATTATATAGTTAAGACCTTCTCAAAGGCTTCTCTAGGCTGAGGAGTATTCTGCAAGCTTCTCCAAGGCAAGTGGCAATATTTAGAGCAGATCTGATATGACATAGGCCCTAGGAACATCTGGGCCAACCCCAGAGTAACATCCTCAGACACAGCAGGGGTATGGACCACAGGCCTGCCTGTGTTTTTAAGGACAGTACTAAAGCCCCAGAGCTCACTTAGAAACTCAGTCCTGGGAAAGTCAGATGGGTGACAGTTGTGATTTTGGTAGCTCCATCGCCATAAATACTAGGATGGGCTAACACTGGAGGCTCCATTTAACCAAGCCATGTTTTTAGTGCTTTCTCAGGAATTAACAAAGAGACTCGGCTTATGTTGACAAAGAGGAGGTATTCTATCTGAGCAGACAGATAACCCTACCTTTTTGTTTTGTTTTATTTTGTTTTGTTTTTGTTCGCTTGCTCATTCTCCTGGTTACTTCAGAGTGGAGCAGGCTATATACCGACCTGAGTATGGACTGCTAGTCAGGATGTTTCTCTCCATATAGGAAGCCATGGCCCCTTGCCCTGACTCTGGCTCTTCACCTGGACCAAAGGACAGATTGTGTGTCAAAGCAGATGAGCTGACCACCTGATGACTCTAGGGTCCTTCAGGATAGGGTTCTTGCTGCTCTTTCAAAGTTTAGGAGATGCCTCTAGGGTACTGCTTATGAATTCTGCCTTCCTCTGAGGGACACCTAACCTGCCCTTCACCTGATGCTTATTCAGTCTCCATTGTTCAGTCTCCATCTCTCACTATTGTCTCTTGTCAGAGGGCATAGCTTTCCCTTGTCCTGTCCCTGTTTGCTTTGCATTTGTACATGGAGCTCCTGCTTAGCAGGGTGCTCTGATTATAATGTTTGCAGGCACCGTTCATGCATGAGAGTAAGGACTGCTTCTTAGGGGTGCTGATACCCTTAGTGCCCCTTCACCCATGACTGCCCATGCGGAGGATCGTCTATGAAAGTTGGGTTAGTATTAGTAGTTTTGTCCAAATCCAATGAACTCTTCCGATGTGTCTTTATTGAGAAAGGGATATGGTAGCATCCACACAGCAGGTATTTTAAATTGAGTATTTTGTATGCATGTATGTATGTGCAGTGTGTGCATGCCTGGTTATGCTGGAGACAAGATGGCAGCACTGGGTCCCTACAATTGGTGTATGCTGGTTGTGAGCTACACTGCAATGTTAAGAACTAAGCCTGGGTCCTCTGGAAGAACACCAAGTTCTCTTAATGACTGAGCTGTCTTTCTAGCCCCTACGTAGCAGGTGTTTTTTTTTGTTTTGTTTTGTTTTGTTTTGTTTTTTTTAAGCCTTTCTTGGCTATTCCTTCTGGAAGCTACAGAGAAATGACCTCACTAGAACAGTCTCTCTGGTGCTGTGGCTACTTTTGTTGCCATTGGGCTTTTCCTAATCTACTTGGTAGTGATCTTGGAGGGGAGGGGTCTATGATGACTAGCATTGTTTTTCATTGCAGTCAGCCTCACCAAAATTCTACAAGATTGGCATTTCTATGTCATTTCATCTCACAAGACAGAACTTGGAATATGTTGTTTCTTTACAATTGCACAGGTAGGAGGCAATGTGTCTGGGATCCAAGCCCCACTGCCTCTCTCTGCCTAAGAGCTGAGTCACTTTCCCTACACCAGGTAGGCCTGGATGACCACCCATGCCCCTGCGCCTTCAGTCTGTGTATACCCAGACCCTGGCACACTGCTTTATAGAAGGTAGGTGCAAGCTAAGTGATTGATGAATGAATGAAAATACAGTTCCTCACCTTAAAGAATTTATTTACAATCTAGCAGTAAAGTCAATACATAAAGGGGCTAAAAAATAATAGCAATTCAAAAGATATATAACAGTCCCCCACAACTATACAAAGCTGTCACTACACTGTGTGAGATTAATTGCCAAATGAGTGATACAGATACTAAGTCTGTAGGGGCAGAATGGCTAGCACAGCCTCCTAGGAAAGCAAGGATGCATTTAGCACAGTATCAATATTTATAAAATTTCTACATGCAAGGACTTACAGAACTCCATCCAGGCTCCGAGTACGGTGAGTTTAGAGAGGAAAGACACATGGAAAGATAAATATATATATATATATATATATATATATATATATATATATATATATATATGATATTTCAAGAGCCAGTTTTGAGGTTCTAGAATGGTCCTTAGTGTACACAATGTCTTCTTCCACCAGCCACACAACACTGAGGACATGTATGGATCACAGAGGGAAGAAGGCAGCAACTGCCGAGCCAGCCAGATCAGCTGACTGAACCCAGGACAGTAAAAGGCTAGTACCGTAGCCACGCCTCCTTACAGCTATATAATGAGTTTGGAGTAGGTGGCTTGCTTGACCATCTCAGCACTTCAAAGACAAGGGCAAGATCTCTGTAAAGCTTGAGGACAACTCGGACTATGAAGAGGGTTCCAGGCCAGAAAGACCTACAGAGTAAGGCCCTGTCTCAAAACAGAAACAAAAATCCAGTTGCATGGAAGAAAGTGGGAGTCAGATTGTCCCCCTTTCTATTTAGTTGCCTATAGAGTCTCAGAGCTCTGCAGCCTCCACAGTCAAAGCAAAGTCCACAGTCTTGGGCAACATCAGATTAATTTGGAAGAGTAACAGAAAATATAAGACTTTTGGACCCACCAAAAACTGCTAGCTTAGTACCTACATTACATTAACATCTGTGGTGATTTGCAGGGGCTGGGGATATATCTCAGCTGTTAAAGTGCTGGCTGTTCTTCCAGAGAACTCGGGTTCAATGCCAGCACCCACACCAGCTCAAAGCTGTTTACAGACCAGTCTGAGATAATCAAAGCCACCTTTTGGCATCCATGGACATGGCACACACATGGTTCACAGATACACACGCAGGCAAAACGCACATGCATATAAAATAATTTTTTTAAATCAGAGAGTGATTTCTGTATATATCAAAGTGTGGGGAATTTTGATCCAGGACCCAAGAGGACTGTGCAGCTGGGAGCGTGGTCACCATTCCATGGGACCCTTCTCTGAGGTTGCAATCCTCTAGACAGTGATGAGCACAGCGTGAAAGGAAGCAATTCAGAATTCCTTTTCTATGTCTTCTTACATGTGAGTCGTGGGTAATTTCTTCTTCTCCCAGATTCCTGACTCACTCACCCCTGCAGCCGGCGTGTTGCTCCCAATCCCCCGCTTCCCAACAGCAGATAAATAAGAACTTCTCTTGCTACTCAGTCCCCTTAAATGTCAAATTCTCGTTGGAGCTGCTGGACATGCTGGGGAAAGAAAATTACCTGAGTGCTAAATATAGACTCTGACCCTCTTTCCCACGCAGCACGTTCCCCTGAGTCAGAGTTGGCAGCCAGGAAATGAGCAGAGGATGTTTGGCTTCTCAGATGGAGGAGATTGATCAGGTGAGAGCAGAAATGAGATCAACAGAACAGACACAAAACAAAAACAACAGCAGAAGGGAAGGCGCTGGCACTCGAGCGGGCCCCAGGAGCACCTGGCCAGGGTACAAAAGGGCCCTTGCAATGGCGGTGGGTTTCATTTTTCCAGTAAACATGCAAAGAGACGATGAAGCAGGGGTTAAATGTTGGCAACTTTCAACAGGAGACAAGACGCAGAGCCGTGGTGGTGAAGAACCATCAAAATGGTTTTCTGAGATGATTTTAAGAGGAAGAGAAAAACGTTTCCCCAAAATGAAAGCTAGCGGCACTCCCTATGGACGGTCTGCTGAAAAGTGAGGAGGGGCCTCCTCCTTCCCTTCAGCACAGTAAACTTGCTGTGCCTCTGCATGGTTCGCCTCAGGGAGCCCTCACAGCAGAGCCATGCATGCCTATAAATCCTCTTATGCCTAGGTAAGTTGAAGCTTAAGGAATTAGGGAACTTGTCAAATGGCCACGTGTTTATACTTATCTTGCCACCTATTGGTCTGTCTGTCTACGCATCTACCATTTACCTACGCATCTGTCATCCATTTGCCTTATATCTGTCTATCATCTATTTGTTGTCCTATTGTGTTATCTACGCATCTTCTATTAATCGCTATCTCTACCCATATTTAAATCTATCCGTCCATTTATTTCTCTTCGTCTCTATTTATCTTCTCCACCACCCCATTTTTCTCTTCATCTATCGTCTGCGTCTTTCTATGAATCTATCATCGCCCATCAGTTGTAACTCAATTGATGGAGTGCTTTCCTAGTAAGCTCAAAGCCCTGGCTTCAATCAGTGGTACAGCCTATAGTCTCAGTACTTCAGAGGCAGAGGCAGGAGGAGCAGAAGGACAAGGCCATCATTAGCTACACACTGACTTTACGACCATTCTGTAATCCTTGAGAATTTTTTCCCCTCAGGAAAATAAAAGTATCTTTTTAAAACGTCTAGGGCCATGTCACCGTGAACATGGCCAATGACCTCTGTCTGTCTCTCTCTTATACATAAACAGTTAGTACTAGGTATCTGCAGTCCGGTATTTGTGCGTTTACCTGCAACTCTATTAACTTATCACCACAAATAAAACTCACGTTGTTTTGCTATCATGCACTAATACGCAGAGTGGAGAGTATAGATGCTTTTGAACTGCTCCACATGCCCCCCCTCCCTAGGAAGGCAGAGCTGGAAATGCTGTCATTTTGTGATTTAGCTCCCAATCTGTAAACAATTGCCATACTGTTATCTAGTTGGTGCCACGTCTTTTCCAATCACGTGCTCTCCACTGGTGGTACCCAAGCACAAAACCGAAGAACTGTGTCTTTGCTATGCTGAGCCTTGCAGAGGGGTTACCCATGTTAGCTTTATTCAGGTCTGAATTTTAGCATTGCTAGCTGAGAGTTTAACATCACTGAACCAACAACACACAGCAATAAGGTGTCTATGAATAGAAACACACATGAAGCAAGATTATATCTGTCTCCCACATTTTCCTTTCGCCCTTCCCTCAACTCAACAAGCGCCTTCACAACTTTTCACTTGCTGGGCACCAAAAATAGTATGTATCTGGCATTGTTTATTTGTATTCTCTGCCTTTAGCCCCTGCCACCTTTTTGTTTTTCTCTTGGAGACCTTACAGAACGAGTTAGTGAGAATTATGGTCATAGAATGCTAGACCAAAAAGACTCCAGAGACTGTGGTGCATTCTTGTGGGGATAGGGAAGGAAGAAGAGAGACTTGATAAGAAGTCATGGCTTCAGGCTAGAGAGATGGCTCGGTGGTTAAGAGCACTGCCTGCTCTTCCAAAGGACCCGGGTTCAATTCCCAGCACCCACATGGCAGCTCACAACTGTCTGTAACTCCAAGATCTGACACTCTCATACTAAGGCACATAAAAATTAAAATTAAATAAAATATTTTTTTAAAAAAGAAGTCATGGCTTCCTAACAGCACCCCCTCAGGCTGTGGAGACTGTTACAAGCAGGTCATCATCTAACCATATGCAGGGCTGACTCTGGCCAATATTTTTATTGGCAGAGCTAGAGTGCATTCAAGGAAGTAGGTTACCTTCCTCATCCCCAGAGCCTCAGGCTGGCCTTGGTGACTCTTGACAGCAGAGAATCATTACAATCCTAACATTCTGTCCTGCAAGAGTCCACACTGTGCTGATGGCAGGAAACCTCACAAGCTCACTGCTCACAGTTAAAGACCTTGGGATTCAACTGCCATGCAATTGCTAAGCTGCAAAGGGCCCTAGTATGGGGGCAGCTCCTGCCTCGGCCTGTGTGTAGTCATTTGTGAGGACACTCTAACCAGGGCCTTACTTCTGCTTGTAATGTTTATCGAGGATTCTGGCGTGGGAAGATCCACCCCAGGGCTAGTGTGAAGAAAAGAAAGCACAGAGAAGCGAAGGCCCCTCTCTAGAACTTGAAAGTTTGTCGCCTAGTGAGCAGCTGCTGGGACACACTGGCCAGTGACCCTCTTTGCCTTTGAGCGTCCCCCTGCTGATGGATAGGGGAGCTGGTACCCTTCATGGTGTGGGTGTGCACTGTAAGGCTTGGTCACTCCTGCTGATGGATAGGATGCTGGTACCCTTCATGTCGTGGGTATGCTCTGTAAGGCCTGGTCACTCCTGCTGATGGATAGGGTGCTGGTACCCTTCATGGCGTGGGTGTGCTCTGTAAGGCCTGGTCACTCCCAGTGAGCCGCTTAGGATTTAGAAGGCACAGGTACAAAGGACCTAGCCAGATGTGCCTTTGTTTCTACAAACTTAGGAAATTCCCAAGAAATGTGGAATAAAAAGCCAGACTGGAGGAGTCTTTACTTCTTTTACTATCTCACCAATCTTTTACTAATAGACTTTAAATATATAACAGCCTAATCCTGGTTGCCCTTAAGACTTTCTCTTTTTTTTTTAAATTTAATTTTTAAGAACAGCCGAGGGCTAGGGTGTTTTTATTAAACTGAAGAAGATAATGCATGTGGAAAATGCTCCATAAATTGTAAAACACAGTTCTAGAGTTAATCATCGTCAGTGCCATCTTTTAACAGAAGCTGATCATCACTAGGAAGAGTCGACGAGCCTGCTTCCTGTTCAGCCAGTACTGTTCAGCCAGCCCCAGCAAAGCACACTGAGGCTGCTTCCTGTTCAGCCAGCCCCAGCAGAACACACTGAGCCTGCTTCCTGTTCAGCAAGCCTCAGCAGAGCACACTGAGCCTGCTTCCTGTTCAGCCTGCCCCAGCAGAACACACTGCTACTTTATGAACTAAGCAAGGTGAGCAGAAAAGGCAGCAAACTTTCTCATCCCTCAGAGATTTATTCATTCAACGAATATGTATAGAATAAATATTATTTGCAGGAATAACACTGGTGAGTTAAACAGGTTATGCCATTAAAAAGAAAAAAACCTTAAAGTTGTATAGGAAGAGAGACAAATTCCAAAAGTAAGAAAACCTATTACAAATTATGCTTAGCGTCATATAAAAAAATATAAAGAACAGTGTATCAGCAATGAAAACAGCAGAGGGCTTTAAATGGACTGGGAGAGAGGGCCAGTGCTAGTTCCATGCTTAGCAAGACTTTATTAGAAATATATTCATTGAATAAGTGAATAATGAGTCAATTAATTAATGGTTATTCAGCAGAAGTAAGATATAAACTGAGAACTAGAGGATAAATAGTCATGAAACAGCCTGGAGCTCTTGTTAAGCCAGGAGGAAGGCACCTGCTGCTATGAGGACAGAGCAGGTAGCTCCCACAGAGCATTGCAGGCCACAGGAAGATCTTCTAGCGCAGATGGCTACCCAAAACACTTTAATATGTAGGTGACTTAACCTTAGTAATCGCTGAAAGACTCGTGCTGGTTGTGCTTCAAGAAGGAGCTGATAGAAACCAGAGACGAGAGCAGAGTGCCCTCTGGCAATGACACCACCCATGTTGGGAGAGGGGCCAGTACAAACACAGGTGATCATGTGTTTGAGGTGCCCTGAGCTTCAAATGTAGAGGCTTCAGATGCTTAGTTGGAAGGAGATGGAGGAATACAAAACTGATCCCAGGGACTCTACCTTGTGTAGGTGAGGGGGTGCATGTGGGAACACTGGGGGAGGGATAGAGTGGGATGTGATGATAGTTTTAATTTGAAAACAGGAAAATACTTGGCATGGTGGTACATGCCTTTAATCCCAGCACTCAGGAGGCAAAGACAGGCAGATCTCTATGGAGGCAGCGTGGTCTACAAAGCAAGTTCCAGGACAGCCAGGGATGATACACAGAGAAATCTAGTTTCAAAAGGCCAAAGGGAAAAAAGAAAGAAGGAAAGGAAGGGAGAGAAGGGAGGGAGGGAGGGAGGGAGGGAGGGAAGGAAGAACGGAGGGAGGGAGGGAGGGAGGGAGGAAGGAAGGAAGGAAGGAAGGAAGGAAGGAAGGAAGGAAGGAAGGAAAGAAGAAATCTTAGTAAAAGAGCACAGCATGCCAGGTTGGAGGTAGGATCTGGGTGGAGCTAAGCTCCATAGTCGTGCTCACCTTCCAGGATACCTTGCATGTTCTGGTTGTACTAGTTTGCATTCCCACCAGCAATAAAGGAGTGTTCCTTTTTCTCCAGCACACAACAGGGACATATGCTCTACCATGTTCATAGCGGCCTTATTCATAATAACCAGAACATGGAAACAGCCTAAGTGTCCCTTAGTAGAAGATTGGATAAAGAAACTATGGTATATTTGCACTATGGAATATTATTCAGCTATTAAAAACAAGGAATTTCCGAAATTTGTGGACAAATGGATTGAACTAGAAATGATCTTAATGAGTGAGTTAACACTGAAGCAGAAAGAGTCAAATGGTATATACTCACTTATATCTGGACACTAGCCCAAGGGGCATGTCCCATGAAAGTCTTCACTTATCAGGAAAGTGGCAAAGAGGGGAAGACACTCTATTGGGACTTTAGGTGAGAGAAGCATGAGAGAATGGGGAAATAGAAGGATCCAGAGGGTCCTAAAAACCTACAAGAACATTATGATGGGCAGGTCTGGGCCCAGGGGTCCTGCTCAAACTATGGCACCAGCCAAGGACTATACGTGCAGTAAACATCAAACCCCAACCCAGATCTAGCTAATGGACAGGACATTCTCCACAGTTGAGTAGAAAGTGAGGACTGACTTTCACACGAACTTTGGTGCCCCAAATTTGACCATGTCCCCTGGATGGGGAGGCCTGGTTGCACTCAGAGGAAGGATAACAGGCTACCAAGAAGAGATTTGATACATTATGAGCATATACAGGGGGAGGAAGTTTCCCCTCAGTCACAGTCATAGGGGAGGGGAATAGGGTGAAAGCAGGAGGGAAGGAGGAATGGGATAATTATTGAGATGTAATATGAATGAATTAATTTAAAAAAAGGAAGAAAATGGTTCTGTAAAGGTCAAAGAGCACAGTCTAGCATGGGTGCCCACACAGGAGTCTTGAGGGTAAAAGGGATAATCTGATTTCAAGATTCAACTGTAGGCAACATTGTTGTTGTTGTTGTTGTGGTGGTGGTGGTGGTGGTGGTGGGGTGTGTGTGTGTGCATGTGTGCCTGTATTCACTTGCACGTGTGTAGCTGTGTCTACAAGTGTGTATGTATACCTACTTGCATATAGAAGCCAGAGATCAAACTCAGGTATTACTCCTTAGAAACGGTCCAATATATGGTTTCTCATTTGCCTATAACTTGTCAAGTATACTAAGTGAGGCCATGGGGACCCCAAGAATTCACCTGTATCTGCACCCTCAGCACTAAACCCAAGACTTATCCTTGCACAGAAAGCTATTTTATCAACTATCTTCCCTGGCCTGATTTTTAAACATTCTCTTTGGCTCTTAATCGACACACAATCTACAGGTAAACTGAGATGTTTGCATATACGTACATGCTGTGTAATGATCAAATCAAGGCAGTGAGAACACCCATCACCTCAACCATGCATAATTTCCTGGTGGCAAGGACATTCAAAGTCTCTCCCAGCTGCTTTGAAACAGACAGTACATTGTTGTTAATTACAGGTGCCCTGCCACAACAGCTCTGGAGGACTCATTCCTGGATTCCAGGCTCTGCCCTTTCCCCTGCCTGTGGCTCTCTCCATTTCCCTGTCCTGCCCCTCCTCAGGACTTGGTAAGTGCTGTTGTCATTTAAACTAAGCCATGATCACTTGCTTATTGCCCCCATACCATCTGTTTAATCACTCTCTTACTTTTTCTAATGACATTTTGGGAGCTCCTCAAGTATGTGGTAAAATACATATAAAACTGTTCATGTCACTGACATGATCCAGAGGTATTGAGTGATACACGCTGCTTTATAACTCATCTTGCAGAATGTAGAATCCTCTCCAGATTCCCCAGCTCTCCCTCACCTCTCTCCTGTGTGATAATCCCTTAACCCTAGATTCTGTATCGTTAGTATCTTTATGAGGAAAGCAATGCCTTGACCTGGGTGGAGTCCTGCAGCAGGTAGAGAGAGAAGAGCTGACTGAAGGACTGTCTCCAGTGAGGACCAGCTGTGCCATGGGGACCAGACCTGACAAATGCTCTGGAGTGACATGACCCGCAGGGACCCTGACACTGGAGGTCACAGCTGCTTTCATAGCACCACTGTGCCCCACAGAAGCCTGGATATGTATGCGTGTTTTGAGTTGTATTTCACACAAAATACAACTCATCAACTTAAATTGCCCAATGCAGTGGCTTCACCATAACCACAGGGTCCACAGCTGTCACCCCAATCGATTACCCCAGGAATAAGCCTGCATCAGGCAGCTAAGCACTTCCATCCTCTTTTTCGCCTCACCCCAGCACTACGCTGAGTGCCAGGAAGCCACTTGTCTCTTTTCTGTGTGGGATTGCATCCTCTGGGCACTTCATACCCTACACCATCTCACTCTCATGCCCACTGTGCCCTAGGAATCCATTTTAGCAGTGATGTACAGCCTTTTATAGGACTTCCCCTATTAAGCAGAGAAAACAGCAGCTTGACCCCAAATCATACCAGGAGGATGGCAGTGCTGGGCAGGCTGTAAAATAATCTCTCCAGGCCACAGGCTCCCCCAGGGCAAGGGGACAGGAGCCCCAGAATTTCTAGGGCATTGCTTTCTGGAAAAACAAGGGTCGTTCCTGTCACTAGTCATCGTGTAGGGCTCAGTGATCCATGTGACAGGAAAGCCTCGGGCCTATAAAGATTTCAGGTCACAGTTCTCCATCCGTTGAAAGACAAGGTGTAGGAGACACAACCAGGTTAAAACCAAGAACCAGGGGTCAAGGCAGAACTGTGGTCACAGAGTGCTTCCAGAAGTCTCTTGTTGAAGCCAAGAGACTAGCCTCTTCCTTTGGACAAATCATGAACGGTCCCTCCTCATCTCTAAGTGAGACAGTTCACCAAGCACTCGGATACTCTGTCCTTCACTCAGTTCCCACACAGCACTGTCCATCTGCTTTCTTGGATCTTGCCCTCATTGGTGCTGCCAGATTTTGACTTCCCTAAGTTATGACACATGTGGTCTTTTCTCCCTCCTACTTTCTCCGAACTCTTTTCCCCTCTGCACTGCAGAGTTGCTACCTAAGGAAGGCCACCGGTGAACCCTGTGCACAGGGGGTACATGGTGGGCATCAATGAAAGGTGTAGTGCTTACGACACCCGATTTTATAGAAAGAGAATCAACCAAGTTTGACAGTTCACACAAAGGCGCGTCTGAGATGCCATACACACAGCTCTCTGAGCCGTGGAGTGATATTTCTCCTTTATCTGTAGAGTTATGTGGGGACAGTGACCTTCATGGTTAATTATTAGGGGAGGTACAGTATTTTAGAACTTAAGCACAATGAAATGGGCCTGGGGAGATGGTCCGGTTAGTGAAATGCTGGCCATACAAGCCTGAGGGTCATACAAGCATGAGGGTCCAAGTTCCAGGCCCAGAACTCATGTTTTTAAAAAAAGAATCAAGTGCAGTCGTACGGTCTTTCAATTGCAACAGTGGGGAGGGAGGTGGAGACAGGTGGAGTGTAGAGGCTTGCTGGCCAGCGCAGCCAAGTCCAGTGACCTCCAGGCTAGTGAGAGACCTTGTCTCAAGAAATACAGTGGATGGAACTTGAAGAATGACAGTGGGGATGGTTCTCTGGCCTACACACACACACACACACACACACACACACACACACACACACACACACACAAATACATTAACACATGTACACACACACACACACTCACACACATTCACCCAAATACATTAACACATGTGTATACACACACACACACACACAAATACATTAACACATGTATACATACACACACACACACACACACACACACGGCATGCACGAACTCACTAAGAAAATGTATTCAGAGAAGTTCAGCCTGACACAGGGCTCTTCTGGCTGGTTATTACTTCCTTTCTAAAATGGCAGTGGCAAGTCTTGTCTTAGGATGTTTCTGTGACTATAAGGCAAAATTAATACACTTCTGTGACCATCACAGATGCTGAGTTAGAAGGTAATGATTATGACTGCCAGCATGAAGTCTGAGACCGATAGTCATAGCTACAGAAATCCTCATGTATACCCTTAGCGTTTTATTTATGAATATGTATAACTTTAGGGCAATAGCATATTGAGGTGGGACAGCAGAAGAGATACCACATACTGAGAGATGAAAGGATGCTGAAGGATGCTGCAACTTGAGGGTGAAGTGGCAGAGAAGTTTTTGTTTGTTTGTTTGTTTGTTTTTACTTCAGAGTCATTTCTCCACCGATAAAGGCCATGCTTTTTCTTTTTCTTTCTTTTTTTCTTTCTTTCTTTCTTTCTTTTTCTGGCTACCTATGCATTTGTATCTTGTAGACACTGAGGGTGGGAAACCTACATTTCTGTGGTCAGGGCAGCCCAGAATTCTGCTGTCTGCTCCCTCTTGCTTAGTTGCCTCCCTGAGCCTGGCCATAATTCAAACTCGCAGCTCTCACACTTTCCTGAAGCTGGATTGAGTGTGTTTCAGGACCAGGTTTTGATAGAGGAAGCATGTGCATTTATTACACTTTGATGTGTCAGCACTTGTCCACACATGTCTCCTTTTGCACATGTGGGAAATGAGGGCCTTGAAGATGAAGTGTTTCCTCTTGCTTCAGCCACACCCGCCTTGAGGAGCCTCGTCACTCTGCACTCATCTGGTGTTTATGGGAATATCAGCTGTGGCTCCGCCGACATTCCCTGACCATTATAATGCAGTTACTGTAGATAATGCTCTGTGAGTGCAGTATGTTATCACCACTTTAACAGCCTGACACACGATCAGCTCATATTATCACTTAAATGAATCCATTAAGCAGCTAGAGACTTCCAGGAGTCTCAAGCAAAAGCGCCAGATGGGCCAGCCTGAGCCACTTTCAAGGCAGCCAGCCTCTTCTGCTGGAGAAGACTGCAGCCTACCTGAGGGCCACATAACTTGCCCAGAGACTTTTGAAACTATTTTACTCAGGGGCTAAGGAAGAACCTCTCAACTCAGACCAAAGGAAAACATTTCGGTGTCGCCTCACCTGTCCTTGAAACCAAAAGAGGGACTAGTACTGGACACTGTATTTGCCCTTGGCTTGACCTCACTGGCTGCCTAAGGGGTCTGACAGGTAGGGTGCTGAAAGCAGCAGCCCTTACCTGTGAAGGGCACCAAGTCTGCAAACTTCCTGCCTTTTATCCGATCTTTCAACGCTTTCGGTAAAATCAGCACTGTCATGTTTCCGTTAGGCAAGGCAGATGTGACCTGCTCCACCTCACAGGATAGACAGGAGAGGATGAAATGACACAGTGAGCCGCTGACTCTGTTACACTGGGAACTTTCCGTGGGGAGGACCATGTGTGGAAAACTGTCTCCAGTGGCATGGAACTTAATCCCTAAGCCCTGCACACACCAGAGCTCTTACTCATTAGGATTGTGGCTTGAGTGGAGCACGGCTCTCTGAATCCAAACCCATTGGCTGATCAGAGGTTGGGTGTGAAAAACTGGATATGATAAAGTTTTAGAGTAGTAAAGTTTAAGTTGCCACAAACCAGCAAATGAGTTGTAGACAAGTTTCCCTAGGGCAGAGGACAGTGCTCTGGTCAAAGGAGATTTTGAACTGTAGCTCAAACATGGAAAATCTGTCTCCTCATAGATTTTCAGACTTGAGTGATAAAGGCAGAGAAGATTTCATGAGTGAGAGGAAGAAGGCCAGGGTGACCTCTCTCTTGTACTGTTGAGGATACCTGTCCTTTGCCCTAGTTCCTTCAGGAGCCCTCAGCCCATAAGTGACCTTTCCTGAGGTACACAGTGCCCCGTAAAGACAGAAGCTTATCGTGTGGAGCCTGGAACTCTTAACAGCCTTCACCAACCATGAACACACATGTTCCAGTGGCTTTGTTTCTCCCTCTCATTTCAACCAGTCTTAAGTGTGTTTTAATTTTCTTTCTGTATTTTTTGTGTTTCTTACAAGTCAAGAGGAATGAAAAGAGGATGACAAATGGGAGCTAAAGGATACTGCAACACACTGTATCTGCTTTGCTGTTGCTCCAGACACATTACTGGCAGGAAATGCTATCTTCCTGGCAGTAAAGAGGCAGGAGAGCAGTACTGGAAGACAGAATGCAAATCCCTCCAGGACCAGCTAGGTCCCAGGCTTTGCAACCTCAGAATCCTGGAAGATGCAGGACAAGGCTGGTCCTTGCAGCATCCCACCCCATCCTACATTTTACAGCTTCTCTTAGCAAAGAAGAGCCAATGACAACTTTCTGGGTCACAAAACCCATTCTGAGACTATCTCTTACATGAGAGGCAAAGGCGCTCACTGATGATGCCCAGACAAGAGGACTGAAGGGGACCAGTCCCTGCACCAGAACAGGTTTGCCCCTCTGTAACTAATGGGGTAAAAAAAAAAAAAAAAAAAAAAAATACAAGGCACTTCCTCTGCTCTGCAGCCTGCACCACCACATAAATTGAAACAGACAGAATTACCATTGATACAAATTAAAAACAAATAAAAAGGGTACACAGAGCTGATTCTGAGAGTTCAAACTCCATTACCGGCTGATTTACTGAGCAGTGACCTGTGATTGTTGCAGAGAGGGGAGAGAGGTGAGGAGCCTCTGTGAATCCCATCAGCCCCATCTCCACATGCCATACCAGTCAATAAGCTATTTAATTTAATGGGAAATGGTATTGACGAGCCAGAGAATGCAGCTCACAAAAGATGCAGCTGCAAGAAGCAGATAAAGTCTTCAACCCGGCCTCCTTCTCGGGGTGTCCACCCCTCTGCGTCACCTCTGTTGGAATCAGCATGAGATCCATGGAACTTAGAGGACGCTGTGGTCCCATGGGGACAGTGCTCGGGAAGGATTACTGACCATGAGAGATAGAAATAGTGAAACAGTGAAAGGGGGGGAGGGGTCTGAGATTGCTGAGAAAATGGGAAAAAGAGCTTCCAAATCAAATGACTTTTAAGAGAAAATGTGTCCCCAGCAAGGGGACGATCAGTCCTTCTGGGGGAAGCTGCCAGGTACCCCCTAGAGAAAGGAACCAGTCAACTTCTTGTGCACTCTTTGTAGGGCCAGACCCAAACTGCAATGCTCCCAGAACCTTAGGTGCTCTTCTCCCTCCACAAAACTGAACTTGGGGAAGCCAAGGTCACACAGGTCATTGCAGCTGGGGTGAGAAGGCCGGGAGACCAGAAACAGTCAGAGTCTGGGAGAATATGAGAAAGACTGGAGCTCAGTGCCTCCCACACACAGGCTTGGAAGGGTCGGCTCTAGAGATGATGCTGCTGAGGTAAGAGGCAGTGTGGCTGAGCAGAGCACTGTGGAGCCAGTGAAATCCTACTACCTGAAGAGTGCCTTGGGTGCGAACAAACATCAAGGGATGGATGTAAACTGTTTACAGTTACAGCATGTACCATGTGGTCAGTCCAAAACATAAAGTTCTGAGATTTTTCCCCCTTCGGAAAAAAGGTGGGGTTTTTGTTGTTGTTGTTTTGTTTTTGTTTTTGTTTTCAATTTCTGGAATAATAATTTCACAAATAAAAGATAAAAAGCAACTTATATAAAACACAAAATAAACAGAATATGAAGGTACAGCCTATGCCATAATAGCTCTAGTGCTACCACCTTTAAAATACATTGGTTCCCTTGGATTCACATAAACCTGAGGCTCTTGTAATACAGTCCCCTGTATTTTACAAGAGGAAACAAAGATTCAGAATTCATACTCAGTCACATAGCAATATGTAAGTGAGGCAGATGCAGATGAGGTCTCTCCTGAATTAACACGTGACCAGAGTCCCAAGCGTGGACTTTGTCCATGTCATGGTAAATGCTGTGAAGGCACGTGTTGGGCTTAATGATGCTTAGTCACCATCAATGCACTTGTGATAAACGCTTCACACTGCTCATTGTCTGAGGAGAAGCTGGCCACAACATAGAGAGAAATACAGAGCAGAAGACACACAGTGTATGTAGTTCAGCAATCAAGGCATACTGTGCACTAATGGCCACTGTGAGAGACGACTTTCCCAATATGATGGGCTGTGTATAGTAAGCTTTATCTTGCACCTCTTAGTAAAGGAAGTTGGTTGGTGTGTGTTAGTGTGTAGCCTGTGCTAAGTACTTTGTACACACATCTCTGTCTCGTCCTCAGTGTACCACATGAGGAAGCACATCTTGTAAGAGGTCTTCTTCAAGGCTGCCAAATACAAATAGCCAAAACACTAGGAACGTAACATTAATATAATTCCTGATTTTTTGTGGTTCTTCTTGCTGTATGTAGTGTATACACACACACACACACACACACACACACACACACACACATTCTAGCTTTATAAACACATGGGCTCTGTGGATGAACTCATGTATGGAAGCAACACTTTTTGAGATGAGTAACCCTAAGTCCCCAGCATCTTCATAAGTATACTAACAGAGAACTGCACAACTTACCTGGAAATTGCACTGCAGAATTTTGAAATTACTGAGAAAAAAACTGAAGTTCCAATTGTTGCTCAGAACTCTGAGAACGATTCTAACTGAATGAATCTCTCAGACTCAGCTGTTGTTTAAAAGCTAGCCAGTGAATTTCTGCATTTAAAAGTAATAGTTTCTCAAAATTATAAGGTGTTCTATCACTTTTTCTATTGGCCATTTTTAGGGGAGGGACATTATACTATGGAATTCATCTTAACTTTGTAAGTCACTTCCAAGTTTACAACACCTTTTACTTCAAAATTGTTTCTTAAAAGTATGGTGGTGATACAATATGGGTTGAGGGACGCAGTGGCCAGTGAGCAAGAGCTCTGGGAGTATATGTGGGCACTACCTGAGAAGTTCCAGGGTTTGAGGAGAGAGTATGAAAGGGCTGCTCAGGAGAGCTGTCTCACAGACTAACACTTATCTAATGTGCATGGAGGGTGCTGCCTGGGGTTCTAGGTGCCTATAATCACTGGCTTCTACCAGCACTAAAGACAGACATTGTTCTTATTTATTCTTTTAAAGATGAGGAGATTGATGCCAGGAAAAGTAGCTTTCCCAAGGGTAATGCAACAAAGAAACAAAAGATGAGATTTGCATGCAGTTTCTGGCTCCAGAGACCACAGGACAGATCATATACCTACAGCAAGGTCAAGGTCACAGCCACTGCCTGGAGGTTACCAAGAGCCAGGGATAGTGTAAAGTATCATGTTGTTTGTGTATTCTTGAGTTGGGGGCATGTGTACCTGTATATGACATGTTCCTTGCAAGATGGAGGCCAGAGGTAGACCCTGGGTGGTCTTCCTCACTCACTCCCCACTTTATTTTTGAATCAGGGTCTCTAACTGAACTGAGCGCTCACTAATTTGGCTAGGTTGGCTCCCAGCAAGCTCCCAGAATCCCCCTGTCTATCTCTCCAGTGATGAGACTACAAATGTGTGATGCTACATCTGTTGCTTTGTTTGTTTGCTCCTTTGTTTTTACACGAATTCTGGGGGAGTTTTCTGACTTACCTCTCTTTCTAGATGAATTATAGCCTTTAAATATCAAAAAATCCCTTCTTAGAGTATGAAAACTGGTGTTTGGGGTAGTGACGGTGGAAGGGACTGAAGAACAAGGAGAAATTTTTTAACAACTTAAGGCAGGAGCATATTAGTACACAAGGAGACTTATACCACAAGGCAAGAAGAAGAAATTTATCCCTGGGGTTTCTAAAGACTGTTAACATGTTAGCATCAACCACAAAAGGATCTGAGAGTCTGGGTATCAGTGGCTGATACAATGAACTCTGCCGAGTCCTTGGGTTCATAAAGCATGCCGGGTAAAATAGCTATTTTGATGCTATAGTCAAGTCAAGCTGGGTCACTACAAGGAGCTGACTCCTGTCTTACACTTATGAAGGACAGGGGTTAGAACTTGAACCCAGATCTGACCCCAAACCCCATGCCTTTCAAATTATCTCAGAGTACCCGTCCTCCCATCTCTAACCAAGGAGTCAGATTTTAACCTTCGATTTCGTACCTCTATACCATGGTGTATAGCCTCAGTGTCCTCTGACCGGTCTATATGTTAATGGTTTGGTCACAAGTTTGATGTAAAGATAGGAGGTAGTGGAACCTATACTAAGACAAAGCCATGTGGGGTGGAACAAGTCAATGGAGATGAAACAGCAATGCTGTTGAAAGTGACACTGGCACCCTGTCCCCCAACTCTCGTCTTCCTTGCATTATCCACATCCACACCTCTACAGCCCAGCAGGAACACTTCCCTGGGTAGATCACCATGGCTCAGGAGCTCACTCATGCTTTTGGAGGCATGAGTGAGCACTTGGTACTCCTTAGCATGGGCGCACGGGGCAGTTGTACGATAGACCACTATTCTCATACTCAGGGTGGGGTTTCAGCCTTTCTCAGAGATGGATTACCGCCAAGTCTACTTCTAGGGCTGTGTGGGATTGCCAGCAAGCAGACTAGCCATTTCTTTCTCTACCACAATCATATCTGGGTCTACTTCACTGAGAGTGCTAGGCCTAACTTCATCTGTCAGTTCCCATGATTCTACAGCACAGAATCTATCTTTACAGCCACTTCTGTTTACAGACATTTGCCTACCTCAATAACAGGAGCCCTCCCCTTAAGCACCTGAGGGGGGCACAGCACTTCCTGCATTCTTCAAGCTAGGTTGGTCTCCCTCCTTGCATAGGAAACACTTATTCTCCTCAGTGCCTTTGTGCAGAGGCCTGTGTGAGTCAGGATCAGGTGGAGTGAAGGAGCACTTTGTAGGCCAGGGAATAATGGTGCAAGGACTGGCCAGCCCCAGCTGTGTCTGAGAGCTTTTGTGAGCCCTTGTAGCATGTTCTAGCAGCATGAAGAGCCCCTTAAGACAGATTTCTATGGCAACAGACAGTGTCCAAGAGATGAAAGTTGTGTTCTGAATGACAGCAGTTTCTTGAGAGCCAATAAAGAAGAGTCTCTTAAAGACGTGGTGCATAGGTGGCCCTGGGGGACTGGCAATGAGAAGTGAGGTTGAAGCCAGGTTAGAGATGGAGCAGAACACTTCTCCCCGAAGATCCAAGTTACACAAGAGGAGAAACCCTACAAAGTAAGTGCAAACCAGGAAGCCAGTGATGGAGGTGGGCAGCACACATGCATCCAGGCCTGGATGTAGGCCTGATCCTACTCTGTGTTCCACCCTTCTTTGCGAACCTGGAAATAGATCAGTGTTTATCAGAAAAGATGAAAGATTTGGCTTGAATTAACTCTAGCAACAAAGAACAGAGAGATTATTAGCATCCCTCCCATTTTGACACACTTAGGATCTGCCTCCCTCCTGGGTGGCTTTTGTCCAGTCAGTCCTGGCTGGTGGTTAGCCCGCTGTAAACCATGGATTTTCCACAATAAAAAACATTCAAGCACTGTGCCTCGCTAGAGACCAATCTGAGATAATAACTGTGAATATGTTTTGTAAATGGTGAAACATTAAGCTAGCATTTACCATAATGTTCTCTGTAGAACATTAATTCCATGGGATATTAGTAAGATTCTCAAGTCAAACACCAACAATCAAGTAAAGAGGCGGTAGCTGCTGTTTTAATTGTAGGATTTGAATTGACTATAGAACTCTGTGCTGCAGAGCCATCTTGAATGATTGAAGTTTTCGGAGTTCATGCTGGGAAACCAGTGGTTTTCCTCACCTACTCTGAAGTTCAACTTAAAAGCTCCTGAACTAAAATAATGAACTTCATGGATCAGGAACCAAGGCAATGATGCTTTGTTGGAGGGGCCGTCAGAAACATTTTCCTCCTGTTTCTAGCATATCTAGTGTGCCTCATACATGTGCAAATTCTCTTTCCCTACTGTATAACAAGTATACGCTACTTTGTCCATGTCTCCCACACACTGACACACAACCACAGTACACACCACCCTCTGAAGAGCCTGACCCATCAGGATTGTCAAGGGCTTGACACATAGCTGGAATCAAGCAAGCAGCTGTCAGAGCTGGGTTCTCTCTACTCCAGTTTTCTGATACTTTTTTTTCTCTTGAGCAACAGCAAATCCAATTTGAAAAACCAAGCAATACTTAAGAAAGTCTGCCTTCACTGGGGAAACAGCTGTCCCTTCCCAGAGGAGTACTGAAAGGCTGCAGTTGAGGTGTGCGTTTCTCTTCAACAAAAGAATCTTCTCAAACTATCCTCAGCTGAGGGATGGGCCAAGTGTGTCAAGGGCAGGGACACTCTGCTGAGTCTAGACCTGAATTGTGGCTACGGTGCTCAGCGCCTAGCACAGAAGGCTGTTGAGAGGGTCAGGACAGCAGAGTGCTTGACTAGGTCTCAGTTGCACCATAACATGTTGTTAACTCTTTAGTTTTAACCAACCCATCTTCACAGACACACAAGAGTCCATTCAAGTGCTATTTGAGAAGGCATCATCTGGATACAGATTTAGTCTAAGGTAACTGTCGTTAGAGATGTTTGACAACACATGGATACTTTCTCTGTGACCTCTGACAAGGTCAAATATTTGTCATTTCTTGAGTTGCAGTATGAATTCAGAATCCTGACACTGGAATTACCGATTCTCCATTTTAAAGAATTTCATTGGCATGCTGCTACGTCTTTCCAAATTCTACTGTATTATGTTGAGCAAACTCACTGTTTTTTTTTTTTCATAAACTCTACAAATGGAAAAATAACATGGACATAAAAACAGCTTGCATTTGCCCAGACTTCCAGAAAACTCTAAGCTACATTAAATGTTCAATCTCAATATTCATTATCCAGTTTGTGTTCTCTGGTTTTTGTGAGCATGTGGCTTGGACTTTGCGCTTCTGTGTTTAGAGCTCCACTTTATCCTAGTACAATGAAGCACATTTTAGATGTTTTTCCAAAGTTCCAAACCCCATATCTCTAGCTATTTATTGTGTCTCTGCCTGAACACCCACAAGGCAGGTTCAAGTCAGCCTTGAATCCTTCAAAAACATGCCCTGTTTTCTCTTCCTAGCTGTTAGATGATCTTACATCCTGGTCTCAGCTTCCGAAGCATAACATTTAGGAAAATTTCAAAAGCTTTTCTGTAGCCATGCATACAGACTCACCCACTGCCGTTCCTCTCAGGCTAACTTCCCATTACTATCCACATACTGTATGATGTGGTTGGGCTTTGGTGGATTCCTCTAAGGCTTCCTCGTGTTTCCCTCCCTCCAGTCTGCCGATGGGGCAGTGGGAAAATGCCTGATCCTTCTGTTATGACAAAATGTCTACGTGCATTAAGACTGGGTGAGTCACAAGAAGTGTTTTTGAGATGGTGCCTCACTGCGGCTCAGCCTGGCTTGGAATCCAGGCTAGTGTCAAACTCATGCCAGCTCTCCTATCTTGGCTCCTTGGGTGCTTAGGTTACAGGTGTGAACCACCGGGCTAAGTTACCAGAAGTTTATTGCTTGTGGTTCTTTCTGGAGGTTTCAAAGTCCGAGATTAAAGTACCAGGAAATTCTGTAACTGAAAAGGACTCATCTTCATGTTTCCAAAATGGAGGCCTGATGCTGCATCTTCAGATGGCTGAACGAGTTAAAGTGCAGAAAAATAGAAATAGGCCGAAGCCTTTGTATGAGGGTACTGAGGTCTTTGATAAGGGTAGAACTACAATATTCTACTTGCTTCTCAAAGTCTCAGTAACTTAATGCCTTCAACTGGGAGTTAGGGGCCAGTGGCTAAGTGCTTGAGGACACCTGTATTCAAACCACAGCATCGCTGCTAAGGTCCTTCATGGGCCTGCTCAGGTGGTGTGGATGAGCTTGAGTCCCCTTCACTTGGGCACAGGGTCATCTCTCCAGCTCAGCCCCTTCTATGGCACATCAGCCTATCTCCCCAGACTCAGGCAACATTAGAGTAAACACAAAGCTCACCTCCTTTAAGTCAGGCCCTCAGGTGGCTCATTGATTGTCACCCTCCAGAGTGGCACACAGGCTCACCTCCACAGACTCAGGCCTCTTAGCCTGGCACACAGCCTCACCTCTACAGGCTCAGTTTGTACTTTGCTTTATACCATAGTATATAGTAGACATTTCAAATTACCTTCAACTTCACAATGGAAATCTGCTTTAAATACATCTAAATCTCTGAGCCCCTCTCTTCTGGGTCAGTGACACAAACATTAAGTCTTGCGGCAACTCAGCCTCCACCAGAAATAACCATAGTCTCTTCCAAAATAAACTGGCAGAGTGCCTTTGAACTTGCTGCTTTCTCTTTATTAAATGGCATCACTTCTCAGACTTGGCTCCAGCATCATTTTGCTCCTCTTGCCTCTCCTAGGATGCACAGTTATTTTACCCATGCATAGCCAGGGTACTCTACACCTATGCATATCTAGGATACCCTATACCTATGCATATCTAGGGTATCCTACACCTATGCATAGCCAGGGTACCCTACATCTATGCATAGCCAGGGTACCCTATACCTATGCATATCTAGGGTACCCTACACCTATACCTATCTAGGGTACCCTACACCTATGCATAGCCAGGGTACCCTACACCTATGCATCTTCTCTCCAGACTATGTCACAAGCACACTCTACTTTGTCTGTAACTACCATGCTGCTGACACAGAACTCTAAGTTCTTTGAGAGTCAGAACTAGTTTGTAACAATTCTGTTGCAAGAACTCAGAACAGTGCCCATAACACAGGTGGATTCAATTTTTAAAAATGCCAAGAAATGAGCAAATGAGTCAAGAAATATATGTTGTATGTAATTAGTGAATACAAATACTACGTTCTAAAATAAAAAAATATATGCTGGGCACAACAGAGAACCCTGACCTGCTTTGCAGTAGTATGCATCTGTGAGTATATCTACAACCAAAGTTAGGACAGTGCATATGCAAGTTAACTTAGCTTTGCTTTATGGATTTTTGTAGCAAAGCTTTGGGTTAGGCCTAAGCATGACTACAAAGGTATGTTCTTATGTCTAGGTATAAGACAGTTTTATTTTATAATTAGTAAAACCAAGGCACTGAGAGAATAACTGACTTTTCACAAAGTCACTCTGGGACTCAGAATAAAGATCAACGCTCAAATGTGGGCCTTCTGCCTCTAGATTTGTGTGCTTTCCATATCAGCCAACTAAGACACTAAAGGGAAATCTGAAATATAATGTACTTTTAGCTCAGAATGTTATAGTAAAGCTTTGGGGTCAGCGAAGTAGGTGAGAAAGGCGAGATTCAAGAACAAACATGGAGCTGGCCTCCGAGAATTGGCTGTCTGTAAATAAAAAGGAAAGCACTTCAGAGAAAGGCACTTAGAGCACGAATGCCACTTGGATAAGTCAATAGGAAATTCATAAAAAGTGAAAAGAAGTTAAACATTATTATCTAAAGAAAACAATTATAATTCAATCTATTTTCACCCCCTGGTTTTTTTTCCTTCTAAATGCAGATTTTTTTTCCTTTTTCAAATTTTCCAGTTTTCTTTACAATATTTAGTAATGCATTTAAAAGTTAAATATTAACAAACTATGCATAAACATTAGATTGTTCATTCAACAGATGTAAAGTAATTTAATTAAATATTTCCTTATGTGAAACACATAAATTTGTATATAATTTCTTAAATTAGAAGTAAACCTGTTAAGAATTTTTCCATTCTATTCACCCTACTCGCTAAGCATAAAATTACAAAAGCAAATTTCCTCAGCCTAAAGTTATTAATTTACTTTTACTTTTTCCCCAGGTAAGTACAGTAACACTTTCTATGCATGGAATGTAAGCTAAAATCCCTATTCTCAAGAGTTTAGTTTCTGGAGGAAAGAAAATAACTTAATGAAAATAGAGAGGGCAGTGCAAGACAGTGGAAAACTGCTTTAATTGAAAGGACTATAAACAAAGTCTGTAGAAGTACAGCAGAGAAAATGACAGTCTGTTGAGAGCCAGGCAAGGCATGCATCACAGAAGAAGCGACTTCCAAAACATTTCTGTTAACAACTTTCCTCTGACACTGGATTCTGGAGAGACAGCTGCTGTATCTGATGCAGTCAGAGCTGCTGAGATATTTAAAGAGAGAGCCACCAACCCAGAAGACTAGATGTTATAAATAAGACGCACTTTCTGCAGTGTTGCCTGCTCTGATCATTATTAGCTGTTCATACAACAGAATCACAAAAATCACTGAATTCTGAGCTTGGATTTGAGGGAGCTCAGCACTTTTCTAGGTCTATTTCACTTTAAAATAGGAACATTGCCTTTTTTTTTCTTTTTTAAAGATTCAGTCACCAGCTCTGGTTTAGTCTGTTATCCATAACTGCAATGACTTACATGAGGTAGCATGTTTTGTAAAGGAATGAGATTTATTAGCCTATAGTTACAAGATTCAAGGGCAAGGTGCTATCTTGGTAAAACCTAGCGGAATGGCACCCTGGCCAAAGTTTGTGACGCAGAATGATCACATAGTGTGAGGCAGGATGCCAGAGAGGGCTGGGCCAGCCTATGCTTTGTGTGACAGTCTGAGGAGAAGCATGTCCCACAGGAACTCCCTCTATCCTTTCTAAGGATGGTCACCTCCTCACATGACCTCCTCTTAGGATCTAACTACCTTCTAACATCGCAGCACCGTAGCTTTTCATACACGATTCTTTGGAGGATCAAATTCAACCACATCCAAGGCCACAGCAAGTACCCTCCATGTAGAAGGCTTCCCCCCACCCTGCCCTCTTCGTCTAAGACATTACTGCTCACACTTAAATCAGTGAATGTGCACTACACCCACACAAAACCTTCTCTTGAGGCTCAGACTAGCCAGCTGGGGCCATCTTAGTGACCCTTGCTTCATGCTTTCTCTAAGAAATAAGCTGTTTGAGGAGAGGAACTTTGTCCTTTCCACTCTTGTGCCCCCAGTGGTTGTCACTCTTTATTAGCAAGGCCTTTGGAAGTGCAAAGCCAGAGCCAACACCTCTGTTCACGTGTGCACTACTTAACCCTCTCTGCAACAGAGATAACTTTATCTGCATTTCCATCATAGTGAATTTGGCTCCCAGTGGCTCCCAGGACTGCACAGCTAACCTCGCCCTCAGTGTAGCAAGGTAATCTTTCTCTTCCTTGTCTTCCTAGCCTCTACCCCATGCACACCCAACTCTGGGAGAAGAAAGCATCTCACAAGTGTTTTCCCTTAGGAGGCAGGCTGGTTTTCGTGGGTGCTAGGGCTCATGGAGAGCTGAAAGCCTGTGATCTCATCTGCCACTTAACTGAGATTAGCTGGAAGCAATCTGCTTAAAGTTTAAGCATCAACTTATCACTTTGTTAACTGTGCATTCATTTCCAAGGGGATGGTTAACTTTGATGGGAATGGGGGTTTGAATCATGTGCCAACAGGTTCTGTGACATGTGGGAGCCAGAAGGAAAGTGAGCAACTTGTCCTGTCAGCTGTTCTGTGGACCAGAGCTGGGATTAACCTTCTGCCTGCCAGTTCCAACAGAGGACAGACAGGGAGATTCCTGCTCTTTCACTCAGTGACTGACATCAGGAATTCACTTTGCTTGCAAGGCAAATTGGTGCCTAAAGCTATGAGGTGATTGGGAGGAGTGGCCAGGGTGTCTCACAGGCAGAGGCAGGCTAGGAGTTCATATACTGAAAGAGGCCATCATCATTCAACCCTCAGATAACAGGAAACCGGACCCTAGAGTAGCACAGCAGCTCAAGTTAAAACAAAACACAGAGAGCTGCTCTGAAAATCTGCAGCTTTCACCTTCAGAATCTCTTGACTTCTGAGCTAGTCACTTTTACAGTGCTGTGACCACAATACCTGGCAGAAACAGGCCCAGGTGGGAAAGACTTGCTTGGGCCAACAGACTCAGAGGGTGGCAGGCGGCATGTGTTTCGAAAAGAGGCTGGTTACATCATGGCAGGCCAGGAAGCAGAGAGAACACACAAGAGCGAGGAGCTGGGTATAACCACCAGAGCCTCACCCATGGTGACCTACTTCCACCAGCTAGGCTTTCCTTCTAGAAGGTTCCACACCCTACTGCAATGGCCTCAGTAGCTGGAGAACATGCGTTATAGACAGGAGCTTGTGGTAGGCATCTCAGATTCAAAGCATGCTGGCATCCCTGTAGCAACTAAGTACAAATAGTTTACTTCCACCAACAGAAAGACAGCCTTTCTGAACTTCTTATAAAAATATTCTTTTATGTTTTGCCTGTGGCTTCGTATTCTCCCAAAGGAAACATAAAACTTACTTCTGAGAAAACAGACTGAGAACTCCTTGAATTCCCAAGGTTATTTCTCCCCGTCATCTCTCAGTACCATAGTAGGCAACTTCCTTTTTTCCATAGGTCCTTGGTAGGTAGGAGAGGCCTGACAGGTTTAGTTTAGTTGATGCCTGGGGCTAATATTAAGGACAGTTTTAGGAAACACTGTAACTCCGAGGAAGTCAGCCTCACTGGAGGGCTGGCAGCTCTGGTTTCCATCCCAGTATCTGGGATTAGAAATCTCCCTTGCTTGCATCTTGCCATTGCCATAACTTGGCCCTACCTTGGCCAGTTAACCTTACAGAATGTCCACCCTTGGTTAGGCAAGTGGTTTTTTTTTCCCCCCTTATGACTTGTTGGTTTCAACTGAGTCATTTTGCAGCATAGGAAATATCTGGCCATATCCAAACACATTTTGCTCATTATCTCTGGCAAGAAGAAGCCAGGTGTCCTACAGTTTCTACTGCTGTGTTAAAATTCCATACCAAAAGCAACTTGAGGTGTGCTATTTCATCTTACAGCTTGCAGGTACCTCTGTCACTGAGGGAAGTCAGGGCAGGAACTCCAGGCAGGAAGATGGAGGCAGGAACTGAAGCAGAAGACTGGTCGCTGGCTTGCTCACTGCTCCTTGTAGCTCGCTCATCTGCGTTCTTATATAACCTGAAATCACCTGCCCGAGTCGGCAGTGAGCTCAGCTCTCCCACATTAATCACTAATTGAGACACGCACCCCCATCCATTCTCCTCTAGGCAAATCTTACCAGGGAATTTTCTCAGTTGAGGTTGCCTTTTCCTAGATGTGTGTGGGTTTGTGCCAAGTTGAAAACCACTACCAGCACACCAGGGTTACTATAGTATACGGAACCTCCCACAAGGAAGAGTCACTTGGTTTCAGATGCCAGTTCTGGGAGCTCAGTGGGCGGAGCAGAACCTATACGTACTCAATCAGTTCCCTAGACTCTATACAAAAGTCAGGTGATAAAAAAGGCAGATCCCAGTTTACTAGCCGGGCAATCTGGCCCAGGCCCTGAGCTCCAGGTTCAGTGAGAGAACCTGTCTCAAAACATAAGGTAGGGATTGGTGGAGGAAGACATACAGAACTGGGGAAGCCCCGTGCTCCCTGCCCTATGCTCGGGTCAAACATAACCCAGTTTTCCAGGTGCATAGCTGGGGCTGCCCTTGACTCAGGATCCTGTTGGTGTTTAGCTGATACATTAAATGTCCACAGGTCAGGTATTCCTTGGCACGTACGGATCCGACTGGAGGGCAAAGGTGCCTTTTGGTTGTATGCATGTCCGGATTCTGGTTTTCCCAGCCAGGACTCTATGACAAGCAGAGCTGTGTAATTCCTTGTTTGCAGTTCCCACCTAGAGCAGGAGTCTTCCTAGCCTTGTGACAGGTTCTCAGCTGGACTTACTCACTCCCTGATTCTCATTCAGGTGGCATGGTGGTTGCTCTCCTTCCTCCGCATTGATTTTTACCGTCACAAGCTAGTCTCCTCTGTAAATTAGTCTTCCTTTATTGGAACCCTGTAAGTCCCTCGCAGTGCGTGAGCCATCAGCCAGCTCCATCTGAGTGGTTAATATTGGACGCCAGGAGCAGAGTGAAAGCCCCATGCTGGCTGTTTGGGGTATCACCAGATAAGCTGTTCACTAAGAGGAGAGCCAGCCACCAGGAGAGCATCGCTGCCTGTGATAAAAGCTCTTCACCCGAAGGCCTGGGGCACTGAGTTGCCTCATAGGCCATCGCCCAGATCAAGGTGGCTCCACTGAGGAAGCCTCATACCCTTAGAGTTGGCCTGCAGCCTGCCCTCTAGAAGCCAACCCTCCCATCTCTAGAAATGTGTTTTCCCAAAAAAGGCTTAGGGTTGAACTTGAGGCTTGGACCCGAGCTGGATGCCTACTTCTCAGTAATTTCTGCTTCTAGTGGCCAGGTTCTGCCACCTTTGCTGAGTCATTCACACCTGTAGGGTCTGTCTTCTCTGCAGAAAAGGAGGCTGCCAGTCCCAGGGCTTTGAGGAGCCTATAAACCCCCTCTGGGATATTTATGAGTGCACGGAAGTGTTGGGCTGTAATGACACAGCAAAGCTAGACCCTCCCTATAGTTGGTGGTAACTCTGCAAATGTGAGGGGCATCTGGTCCATTTCTCCCTCTCTATACTTGGCAGAGGGCTTGGTGTCACACACTCTCTTTGGAAATTAAGAAATATATATATTCTTAAATATAAAGATTTAAGAAGTACTCTTGGTTTCCTCCAGGAAATTTAAAAGGAAGAAAGAGAAAGAAAGAAAGCCGAAACACCTAATTTGTCATAGAAGGTTTTAAGTTAGAAGAATTAGAAGAGAAAACTTGGCCTTGGCAATGTAGACTAATACATTAATAATATATACATGAGTGGCACTTTACAGTTTATAAAGCAGGTTCTCTGGAGGGCTCCAAGAGTAGAATTGACGGTGACAGTTCTAGAATTCACTCACTCAGAAGCCTTTACTGAGCATCCATGGTGTGCACATCAGAGATCAGACCCTCAGGATACAGGAGAGAAGATGGCAAGCAAAGCCATTTATATGGGATGTAGATACCTCCAGGAGACAGGCTAAGATGCATTAAAATACAAAGCTGAGCAAAATGTCAGGTGCTGACAAGTGCTACAAGGGAGAGAATGCAAGAATGTAGACACAGAACTTCAGAAAGTGTGGGGGTGCCTTTTTAGCAGGGAAGCTTAGGAAAGATGTTTAGCTAGGGATTTTACTGGAAGAACAGAGAAATATATAGATTTCTGGGAAGAAAGGTACAAACTGAAGGGACATGCAAAGGCCCTGGGGCAGGAATTAACTTGCCAGCGGCGTCATCAGGAGTATGAAAGCCCTCACCTGGCTGTTCCTGAGATCACTGTACTGCCGGGTTTTTGCTCACCAATCATCACTTTATGGAGGCTTGGGGGTGGTATGTTCCCCAAGGGTGGATGCATCCAGTTAAATAAGCCACCAGTTCCAGAGCTGATGTCATGCCGGTGACCCCATGGTGGGCTGTGGATCTGAACTGTCATGGGACCTCTGAGGATTCTGATAGATGCTAATGTTTGGTAGGAAAGCCGTAGAAAAAAAGCATCCACAGCTGTTATGCGCCTTACAGAACCCTCTGGTCTTCACTTTCCCCCTCGTTCTCAAGGTCACAGGCCCTTAATCCCAGGACATACCTAGTTATGCTCACAGCTGAAAGGGAAGCACCCCCCAGGCTGCCCTGCCAGGGTTGGAGACATTGGCCCTGGCACGGGCTCCAGCAGAAGGCTGCTTCCTTCCTTCCCGAAACTGCCTCCAGGACATCACTGTACTCCCCAAGGAGGAGCCTCACTTATTAACATCATAACTCAAGTGAGTTGTGTGGAGTCACCACACACGGAAAGCTGTTCAGCAAAGTGTTGAAGCTGCAGAGTCGCCAGCTGAGTCGATAAACTTTTATTTTAACCATGTTTGTGATCAATATTTAAACAGAATTGACCCAGCCTGCTGCCAGTGTACCTCTCTCCTCCCAGCTGTTTGTGCAAGATAAAATATTTACTGGGGGAGGGGGAGCCAACCAGAGAGATAGAGGCAGGAGAGCCTAAGGCTGCCATAAGACCCAATGGCCCTGGAGTCTCTGAAGGCCGAGGGTGCTTTTCGTTTTGGCTTGCTAGGCAGATCATAAGAAAATAATTTCTGGGAGGATCTGGTCACCCGTAGAATAAATTTTGGAGTATTAGGAGATTGTCCTGAAAATGGCCTTGCCACATTTAATCTTCCTTTTATTGAAACTCAGCAACACTTAACAGCTCAGAGCTTGCTTGGGGTTCTGACAGCTTACATATGGGCAGCCCTGGCTGCTGTGTTTGTGTAGGCATGCTACACAAGTTCTCTGAGCTTCCTTCTTCTCATCCGCATTCCAAGGCTGCTCCTGAGGTTGGAAGTGATTGTGGGACATGGCATAGAGCAGTTGACATGTTGGTTTGGTTTCCTGGGTCCAGTGAGTGAAGTTGGGTAGAGCTAGGACTCAAATCCAGGCTGACCTCTCTCTAACATCATAATCTCAAGGGCTTACATGAAGCATGTACAAAGTTAGATAACATGCTAGGATGTTGGATGATTAGGCCTCACATATGTGACATGATCCCTCTTAAAGAAAGTACAAACACCTGAGTTTGGATTTGCATCACCCATGTAAGAAGTCAAGCGTGTCCCTATTTACCTGTGACTCTAGTGTTCGTGTATGTGAGGTGTGTACCGAGGAGTAGAGGAGGACTGCCGAGACTTGCTGCTTGCTAGCCTAGCCCAAAACCCACAAGCTCCAGGTTCCGTGAGAAACCTTATCTCAAGGGAGTAAGGTGGAGAGCAACAGAAAAAGGTAGCAGGAGTTCGCCTCTGGCCTTTGCATGTACATTTGCACACACACAAACAAACATAGACACACACTACACACATACACAACACACACACACACACACACAGAGTCAGAGAGAGAGAGAGAGATGATTGCTATAGAAACCAAGTAAATTGTACAGAAGTTCCAACCGACCCTGGAACTAGAAGAGTGTCAGGGGAATGTATCATGTGGTGATCTACGCAAGAATGTGGGATCTGAGATGGCTGCATATGTCAGTACACAGAAAAGACTCCAAGACAGAAGAGCCTTAGGAAGCAATACTGGGAAGAGAACACTAGAACCTTCTTTCAAGGGATGGGTAGGGACGAAGTGCCAGAACCAGGGCCTGCTCCAACATGAGCAAGGTCTGAGGGGACCTGGGCACCCGCACCATTCCATCTTACCACCAGAATGGTAGGGTCCAGAAATCCCTAATTTCTAGGCAAGCTGATCAGCTTGTAGACCTGACATTACATGAGGGGAGCCCCTTCAGCAGGGCGATCACTAGATGAGCGCCAGTTCATTTGTCTTAAGACGTATTTAGATCAACAGTAAGGGACCTGGTCCCTGCTTCAAGCACACACCCCATAAGGCAATCTTTTGCAGCTTGTGTGTTTGGCGTGGCTGGCCTCTGAGGCAGTTAGAAGAGTTCAATATGTGGGTCTCTGGTGTTTGTTCATAATGATTCTGGTGTTTCAAGGATGGCCAATGACGGGCTGCAGCATTGATCGTGGGGACTTGAATGTGGATGATAGATAGGGCCCCTGGCAGCTGCCTGCAGGAAGTTGGATTTTGTTCAGATGAGCGCCTGCAGTCTCTCTTCCCCTCCAGCTCAGACCCTCCAGCTCAGCCATCTGTTTCTCTCTCTTCAATGCTTACCTTCCCTTCTCCTCCCCTCCTCCCCTCCCCTCCTCTCACTTCTCCCCCTTTCCCTCTTCCTTCTCTGCTTCCCCTCCCTCTCCTTCCTTCCTTCCCTCTCTTTCACCCCTTTTCCCTTTTCCTCTTTCTACTTTTCCTTCTTTCTATCCCTCAGTTCTCTCTCTCTCTCTCTCTCTCTCTCTCTCTCTCTCTCTCTCTCTCTCTCTCTCTCTCTCTCTCTCGCTTACCTCTTTTCTTCTTTCTCTGGCTCTATTTTCTATGTCATTTTTATTTTGTTGGGACTTGGCAGGAGGGGGCCATACAAAGCATTAAAACATATTCTTTCAAAGCACTGGGATGGAATCCAAAAATCCTCTTAACACATCCGTAGGGTTCAGAATCACATAGCCTCTGGCGATAGTCCGGGAATTAGCCAAACCAAGCAAAGGGAGCACTTTCCTTAGCTTGACTCCTTGACTTAGAGCTTCTGGGACAGCCACACTAATGTGGCTAGGCCACCCACCCTCTTTTTGACAGACTACTTTTATCCAAGGTGTAAAGACAGCATACCTCACAGCTCACTGACTACCCCATTGTAGAAGGCCAAAGGATGTTATTCAGGCTTGCAAAACGGATGTGTAGAAGAGGTTTCATTCCAATTAGAAGGCTGAATGAAACCAGCATGGATTGTTTAAAAGAAAAGAGAGGTTTTAAAGATGTCCCCAGCCTGGAGACTATTAATCCCAGCACTCCGTGTGTGAGTCGGCAGTGGAGTTGGCAGTGGATGTGAACATAGCCAGGTGTTTTTGTCCTCCTCAGACCTGTGAAGTCAACTCTCAACTCATAGATCAGCCTGGAAGCCTCAGGCCTCCTTTTTTCAGAACACAGAGCACAGACTGAGAAGCCAAAAACACAGACAAACTGCTTTTCCTTAGATGTCCCAGTGCCCATCTCAGGGTGTGGCTGAGGGACACCACAGGTATCCCAGGCCTTTCTCTGGTAAGGTCAGATAAGGAAATGGAAACAAATATCTGATTGGCTTCTCAGCATACATCGTTCTGCCAATGGCAACAAGCTGGTGGCAAGTGCCATCTTTTTGCAGGGAAATGTGTTCTGTCTGCTTTGCTTTATAGCATCTCTGTCCCACAGTGCCACAGTGCCTGTCCAGACACCCTCCTAGCACATTTGTGTCTGCATATCCATGCATGTTCACGAACTGTAAATTTATGTTTCTGTATACACATACACACTGGGATAAATGTATTTTGGGAACAGAGTTCTGAACAAACTGATTATGTTTATTTTTTTCGTCCCCATACACAATCCTTTACGGAACATGTGTGGCCCTTTCCATAAGGGAAATTTTTTTCAAAGTAAATTGATCCCATCTCGCTTGACGCTTCCTTATCAGTGTGAGGTGCGTCACTTCACTTGGGTCTCCTCTGTCAACTTTGACAAACACTGTAGTCTTAATCCTCCTTCCTGGGGTTCAGTTGGGTTCATGCTGCCCTTGTCTCCTGTCTTTCTTTTCTCCCTGTGCCCCTGAGATTTAAGACTCAGTCTTGATCCTGCCTATTGAGAATCATTTTCTTAGAGAACCTTCACTTCATTTTGGTTTTGGCCAAAGCCACTGTGACAGTGGTCCCCTGGGTCCCTGTTTCAGCCCTCACCTGCGATCTGTGTCCATACGTCTAGCTCCACTCGTGATCACATCACTGAAATAGTCTGTCTCCAGATTATTTTCTAAAATCAAGTCCAGTGTATTTTCCTTCCAAATTCATTTTCCGTCCTTTGTTTTTTGCATTTCAAATTTATTAAACTAGGACATAGCTATTTTATTCCTCCTTGACACACCACCCCCCTATGTCTTGTCAGTCTGAGGCCTGCTACACTTGTTCCAAAGATATCCCCTCACTCATAAGCCCCTCAGAGAAATGGCTAAATCAGCTTGCCCAGGCTTGTGCAGTAGGATCTTTGTTCTACCATCTGCACCAACATTTCCCAACCTCCATGCCAGTGTCCAGCATCTCTAATCAGAGATGTTCCATCTTTCAGCCTTTTATTCTTCCTGAGAACCCCAGCAACCTTGTCACCAACTGGGTCCCAGTCAGTAAAAAGCTCTTCTCTCCAGACACAATTTTACCTTCCTCTCCCTTGACCCTGTACTTCCTCACCCTGTGCCCATGCCTGGGCACTCTCGAGGTGCCTCAACCCCTGTTTTCTTCACAAATCTGAACCTCTTATTTCCATGCTGGCCAAGAAGCAGCTTTCTCGGGTCACTCTGCCCTGAAGTATTCTTTGGGTTGTTGTTCTTCAGTAGTTACTGAGGCACTTATTCGTGTTTGTAGATAGGCCTTTTCTATGTAGAATTCATTGTCTTCTTTCTCATTTCCTTTTGATGAGTATAAAACAGTTCAGCACACCAGACTTCTTAAAAAAAAAAAGGCACCGTTTGGTCTACTATAGCACTTTGAAAAATAAGAGTTGTGCAAAGTCCATGCTTATTGGAGAAGAGTTGAGGATGGATATCTCCATCCCCCTTCAGAAAGGCAAGCAGAGCCCAGAACCATCTAGCTGCCCACTGGACTCTGCTCTTCGCACACTTACTGGCTCTGCTCTCTGTGAGTGGTCACCACAGCCCCAGGCTTCTTCCCAGAAAGGGGAGTTAAGCCGCCGTAAGATGTTTACCTGGATCTATTCTGCTGAACTCAGCCGAGCTGTGTTCATCGCGGAGGTGCTAGCTGCTGGGAACATTCCCAGGTAAGTTCCCCATAAGCCAAAAGTACTTAGTGCTGAGACCAGCCAGGCAGCCCAGGGTCAAGGACCCACCTGGATCCTCCGTCCCCTCAACAGGAACTAAACATGAGGAAGAACGATTTCTAAGTAAGCCACAGTTTTGTTGTAGCAGAATAGCATGGATGTAAAGCAGCAGCCGCCACAACAGGTGCTCATCCCCACCTGTCACATTCTAGAACGAGCAAGTAGGTCAAGGGTAGATGACTGGAGGTGAAATGTGGAGGACTGACTAGGATGTGGAGCTATGCCCCTCAAGCAATGGAAGAAGATCCTGACTCTGGGCTGAATTCCACTTTCTCCTTCTCATTACCCTGCCTTCATTCATTCTCCATAGTAAAGAGAAAGAAACCGATTCAGTTCAAAATAATATGTAGTCAAATTTTGTTGTAACCTCAGAACTAGAAAGGAAACAAGATCGAAAGCTAAGCCATGCTATAGAACCTCTTAGGGGAAAAAATGGTTCTCTTTTTGCAGTCTTAAAGAAAAGAGAGAGATCTATAAAATGAAACAAGACTGGCCTTATCATGTAATTAATATTTATTACATTTTTAATACAACAGACATCTCTGAGGCAAAAGGCTGATTATTGGTTCAAATTTCCTTACATAAAACTCAACCTTTCCCCACTGGGAACTTTTCCAGCTCTCTGAACAAAAGATGCTGCAATGCGATCCTCATGCCTGTGAGTGAAGAAATTGTTTTGGTGGAAAGAAACCCAAACTATGGCTGCAGCCCCTTTCTTCCTTAACAGAAAGAACAAATGCATTGATCTGTTCGTCCTGGTCTGTGCCTGTATCATACAAATTTGCTAGAGCTTGGCAGGAGGCAAAATGTCTGGGCTCCCAATTGGGTCACCAAATTGCCCCATTAACCGCATTGCAGCCTGTCTCTCTTCAGTTGTTGGTGGCCTTCGCTCTCTAAGTGAAAACTAATATCTTTCCTTCACATTGGGCCTCCTTAATGACACCGAGAAGCAGACTGGTGACTTCTCATATTGGAGCAATTTGTTCAAAGCCCGAAGGAACTCCAGCGTAACTTCATCAAGCTGTTCCTCCTTCCTGGCCTAACGGTGTGGGCAAGAGACCAGGTCTAGCTGTTCATGATAACCATGTGCTTAACCTACCTCAAAATGCTGCCGATTAAAGAATAACAAGGAGATAACATTCTTGTGGGCCCAATGGGAGAGAAAGCCTTGGTAAAGGATTGGAGAACGAGAAGAGGATTTGTTCTTAATCTTGCCAGATTATCCCACAATAAAATAGAAGCGCATTCGGCCACACAGCAATGTTTCCTGGGTAGAGAGATGCTCCGTTCTGGGCTCAGCCAAGAATTCAGTTATGAGTGGGCAACGTCTCCAGCCCCAGTGAGTGTGGCCAATGTCGCTCTCCCTACCGGCACCTGCCAAGTGCCTCATGGCCCTGACCACGGTGGACAAGCTCCTGCAGGATGGACCCACACTCTCAGTTCTCTTTTTAGTCTCCCTGTGTTTCACGGGGCGGGGCCTTACTCTAGGGGGCGGGCCTCTTACTCTAGGGGGTGGGCCTTTCATGCTAGGTACTAGCTGACATCCCTCTTCACCTACTCTGGTCCTCATTCACTTCCATTTCATGATGCCTCCGTGCCGTTTCTCTTCTCGCGAGACCAGTCTTCTAGAGACAGGATATATCTTTGAACAAAAATAAGCTCTGGAACTGCTGTGATAAAGAAAACACAAACACTAACACTTCCATCCCTGTGAACTCCTACCTCAGGATTGGTAGAGCACTAACATAGGATGTAGGATAGTCCATCAGCAAAGGGGAGTGAGTGCACAACATCACTCTTTGATGGCCACTATTATTTTTCTAATCTAAGTTCTCCTGGTTGTCCCTGTTAGACACAAATTAAGTTAGCAAAAACAAAAACAAAACAAACAAACCAAAAACCAAAACAAACAAACAAACAAACACCTCCACTTTTTTCTTGGCTTTTCAAAAATATTTACAGGACTGACTTCAACAGTTACAGAAAGGCACCAGGACAGGACTACTGGCAAAGAGAGCTCAGTGGATTTTTCTCAGCCAAAAATATCCCTATCATATTTTGCCGGTCTGGTGATATGGGCTGTGTTTCAGTGGGGCTCAAGTTAATTTTCACTCTAGGTATAACTGAAGTCTTCCTCTCTTCTCCTTTCCAACAATTCAATCCCAACCCAAACGGGAGAATGAAAAAGTCCTTGGTTAGCGTATCTCTGGCACTACCCTTGAGAAAAAGAGGTGGAAAGAAGTGGAGCCATCTTTACCTGGCAGTGTGCTTACTGCTCAGCGGCTGGTTTCGCAGCAAGCACTGTAATGACAACAGGCATCTTTATCAACCCTTTATGGTTTTTCTCTCAACTACTCCTGCCTCTCCATCCCATCCCCAATAGCCTAACACCCAACAAAACGTGGTGCTGTTTTATTTTTGCATGAAATTGATACCATGATTCACACACAAAAGCAAAGCAAATCCTGCTATGCAATTTTATGAGTAATTTTTTTATGAGCCAGACTCCTAAGTGCCTTCCAGCGGGCTGCGTTACCCTCTTGTTAAGCGTTATATATTCTTTCTTCCCCTTTCTTTTCTGGGTGCTTCCTAATGTTGACGCGCACCTACTAGCTCAAGAACACATTTGCATTTCTCCCAGCTCTCGGTGTGGAAAACACATCAAAGGGTCTAATGACCTGCCTCTGTGTCTCTCCTCTCAGCACCTGAGCTCTTTCTGCCCAGGTGCCCATTGACATGATGATGAGAGGCAAGAAAAAAGTGATGCTTAAGAGTTTGGATTTTGAACCTATGACAGAAGTCACATGAAGGCTGGATTTAACCTTTCACAATTCAGCCTATTAATTAATTAACCGACAGCACTTAGCAGGTATCACAGACTGCCTTCTTATCTTCTATCAAGGACTTCAATAGCTATGAAACTAAAAATAATTTTAAGGAAAATGTACTGGTGCAAATAAAGTAAAAGTGATTTGTGAACAGTGGTGTACTTGATGAAAATATAGGATCACCATGGAAACGAATCCCCAGGCATGTCTGTGAGCGATTATGTATTTTAGGTTAACTGATGTGAAAAGACACACCCTAAACGGGGGCGTTGCCGTTGCCTAGGCTGGCTTCCTGGGCTGAGTGGGGAGGACGAAGGGAAGGGAACCAACACAGTGTGAATAGCCTGCCACCTGCTATGGTGGAGTGTAAGCCTTGGAACTGTGAACCAATAACCCTTTCCTTCCTCAAGTGATTTCTGTTAGGTCTTTTGTCACAGAAATGTGGCAAGTAATAATCAAATGTCATAGGACCCAACAAAGTAAGCTCAGTTCACAGAGGAGGAGCGGATATGGGCCTGGAAGTTGGGTAAGCTTTACATGGGATTAGGCAAGGAATGTCCTGCCTAGCAGGTAGAATGCTTATTAATTACTAAAGAGTGTCATAATTGTACACTCGGTTTCCAGTGACCTTGGCCCTTTCTTGTACGCACAGCCTTCTTGTGACTGACGCCCCGGGCATTCATACTTCCGATTCCGAGTGAGTCAGCGACAGTAGCTGAAGGAAGTAACGTCAGAGAGGAACAAGAGAAGAAACAAAGGTTCCGTTTTCTCCGAACTGAAACACTTCTCATGGAGAGGGTTAGAAAGTCCGTGGAACTGTCTGTTCTCAAGGTTCTATACACAGTAAACTCTGCTGGGGAAGAAACCGCCCCGTGGAGTTTCCCACCGGCGCACAGAGCGACCTCCAGGAATGCGGCTTTCTTGAGTCATCCTCACCCACACTGGGATGGGGCATTTGGTGATGCAACTGTCACTGAGGTGTCCATGCTCCTGTACTTAATCGTCCTCACTGCGCTCCTGGAAGTGGTCCCAACAAATCCACTGGTTCACCAAGCCTGACCGAGGTGTGCTCTTTCCCTTGGTCTTCTTTGGAGCCCTACCAATGTTAAGTAGATATTTGTTCATGCCTCCCAGGGAGAAGTCACACTGCAGCTAGGTAAGAGAGGTACCACAGACCGGCATTTCTTGGTCTGTAACATTGTATAATAGAAACTCTCATTGCAATCCCCACTCAAAGGAATACATGCTTAACAGTATTTGGACGTGTCACATGCATACAGCCTTCTAGCCCCATCGTATTTATAAACTATGAAGTAGGTTTTTTTTTTTTCGGGGGCGGGGGGCGGGGGGTGAGGTGAGGAGGCTACTCCGATTTAAAAAAACATTATTTTTAAACAGATTTAATGCTTGAATGGTCCATCATATTGTTTTGCTACATTGTACTTAAACAGTCTCCACTATATAGCCTATTTACATAATTTCCAATTTTTCTTCCTACAAACACACTACTGTGGTAAACATCCTTGACTATTAATCTGTAATAATATTCTATTAATTTTAAGACATAATCCTAGAAATAAAATTATAGAGTCACAAAGTTTTAACACTTTAAGACTTTGTATAAACAGTTCTAAATTACTTTCCAGAAATATTACACCCATTCTTATTCCCAGAAGTGTTAAAAAAAAAAAAAGTCAGTTTCACTAAAACCATTTCAAATATTCAACGTAATATGACCTTCATGTATATTTTACATTTTAATCTATTCCATATTTACAAAAAATATGTTGTTCTTTCTAGTATCAAATATGTATATAACCCTACAATAATTTATTAAAAACCTAAAGCATGAAGAAGCATGCCAAAACACATGTTAAAGAAGACTATGTGAACACAGTCCATGAACAAAACTGTGTGAGACTTCTGAGACTTTGTGAGAAAACTTGAAATAAGCCAGACAGGAGTCTTGTAGCCTCTGTTCCTCCATAGCGTGGGTTGTTCTTGGTTGTCTGTGCCCCTCCCAGGGGTGGCAAGCTTACCTCAGATTGCTCATTACCACTGGCTACTGTTTGTTTGTGTGCCTCTATGGAAAACCCGTCTTTGCCACACGTCAGCTTGCCCTTGTGAGTGTGCACTTTACTCAGGCGACTCTTCTTAACCTTCAGAGTATAAACTGTCTGATGCTTTGAATAAAGCTGGCTATTGCACGAGACTTTAGTCTGCCTCGTTTTCAGGCCCCGGTCTTCCCGGTTCATGCTACTAACTAGGAAAGTAAACAGAAGAAAGTGCTAAATGTCTTGGGAACTTCAGTCCAAGTACACAAGGTAAGCCAAGGTCTCCCTTCTTCTTCCAAAAGCAAACACAACACTGAGTTTTTGTGATCTATGCCTTTTATAATTTTGCTGTATGACTGAATAATTTTATATGTGGTTGAGCTAATCTACAATTTCAGTAGGTTTCTCTTGTTTATAAATATTATCAAACTATGTTTTTATGGCAACTTGAAGGTTGTTTGGTTTTTATATTTGTTTGTTTGTTGTTGTTGTTGTTTTGACATTGTCTTTCTGTGTAGCCCTGGCTGTCCTGGAATTTGTTCTGTAGACCAGGCTGGCTTCTAACTCAGAGATCCGCTTGCCCCTGCCTCCTGAGTGCTGATATTAAAGGCGTGTGCCACCACTGCCCAGCTAACTTGGATTTTTTTTACTCATTCATACATTGCTATGTAATATGTTATTGCATGAATGTTCTCCTCCTGATGGGTATGCAGGTTGTTTCTAGCCTAGTGTTCATGGGAAGAGCTCTGCTTGTCTCCTGACACCCTTGAGTGAGATTTCTTCCAGAGAGATTTATAACCTAAGGTGTTAGATCCTGGAGAGACACAGCCTTTCCAGTGGCTTCCAGAAAATTGTCAGGGTCAATTTACAAGTCACTTCCCAAAGAGGATCCTTCTGCCGTCTCAGGCACCTTGATTCCTATCGCACTAGCACCATGAATCTAGAATGTAAAACCCCCACGACAGCAATCAAAGGGAGGCTTCAAATGTTAAGATCCTGTCAAGGAAGCAAATGGCCTTAGTGGGTGGAGAACAGATCATCCTGCAAGTCGGATGCTCTCAGTTAATTGTTATTCACACACCCAAGCTCTCAGTGGCTAGATTATTAAAAATAATTTATGATGATGAAAACATCAACCATAAATCACTAGGTGATATTTAGCATATAACTGGGAATAAATTTAAAGAATTAAGTGTCCTTGCTAAAGAAAGCTCTGACTTCTATTTACTAAGAGAAACAAGGATTCTTAGCAATACATTAATTAAAATAATAAATTGGGATACAGTTGATACTGTGTTCTGCTTCCTTATAGCCTTAATTAATATTTAGTCATAGGTTTATAACCAAATTGAAAATAACACTATTCACTTCAACAAGGTATGCATTTCTCAATAAAACTTCAGATTTCCAAGTTAGTAATTAGCTAACAATATATATATATAAAACTTCCTTAAATTTTTTGATCACTAACATATAATTAATAAATATAGTGGCAACTCAATCTAAAAGAATTTTATGAATAGTTTATTAGAAGTCGAATAAGAAGAGCCATGATCCTAGAACACAGATTTAAGTACCCTGAGTGACACATTCCCCAAGGAAGAAACTGTTCATCCTTAGAACCAAAAGGTCATACAGAAAATCTTTGAAGAATTCGATTTATGCACATAATCTTTCTCTAATGATATATGATAGAGTAACCAATTAAAGACTTGAAGCATAAAACTGTTGAAATTACCTATGAAGTCGTGGAATTTAAAACTGTAGGTTTGAAGAGTAAAAGGCTAACTTACTCTTCAACTAAAAGGCTAACTTAAATTACCAAAGAAGAGTCAATACACACATAAGGATTTTCAGATAGTCATTACTGACAGTAAAATCTCCAATGTAGAGCTTAGATGACCATTTTAAATTGTGTGAGCTGTGTAAAGACTTTCATAGTTAGGGTACACATAGGTGAAAATGTTTGTCAGCCATATCCCTGCATAGCACACACCCGGAAATGACTTTGTACTGAAGGCATCTGTCATCCTTATTACCGGATAATATTTGAATGTCCGTCTGTAACTGTCAACCCTACCACAACCACAAACCCCAACTGCTGTGTATCCCCTCAAATATTTGGGATTGCTGGAGTTTTCAATTGTTGCCAAGCTAGTGTGTGTTAAATGGCTGTTCATTGTGATTTTAATTTGCATTTTCCTGAATAAATGAGGTTGGGCATATTTTCATGTATTTATTGGCACTCAGTATTACCATTATTTATTTTTAAGCTTTACTAATTTGATTTACAGAAAGTGATGCTTCGTTTGCATTTCTTTGATAACTAACAGGGTTAATACTTTTCATATGCTTATTAGCCTTTTTTTGTGTGTGAATTGTCCATTCATGTGCTGCCTACTTCCTATTGGGACTTTTGGACTTTCTTATGAATTCAGATGAGCCCTGGTAAGGCCCACCCCTCACTTGTCACATTTAAAGTGTGTCCATCTTTAATGATTTGTGCTTTGTAGTGTGATAGAGCAGCTCTTTTAATATAAGTCTGAATGGGATTTGTGGGCTTTTACTGTAGATTTCTCATTGATATTTACAAGTCAGATGTCATCAGGGTTATGCTGTGTTGTGTTGTTTTGTTTAGTGGGGTGACGCTCTGTCAAGCCTGAGTACACTGGTACTGCTCATTCTCATGAACCCAGAAGATTTCTTTTCTTTTTTTTTTCTGGGAACACTACTAATCAATTATACACTGTGGAAACTGTTTGAACAAGTGGCAGAAACCACTGCAGAATAACTTATAACTGATTTTGGAAGAGAATAATCTCTGCAGCTAGTTGTTGGGTTTTCTTTTGCTCCTTTTCTTTTTGAGGCGTATGTACTATACACACCATATGCAGTAAGTCAACTAGGAATCTAAACCCGTCACCACAGGTATAAGTGGTTTGAATTTTAAGATGCTCTGTGTGCTGACTGATTTCACATCCTTCTTCTCATTCCAGACTTTGGCCACTTTTACTCTGTTCCTATTCTGAGAGTCCAAAATATTTTAAAGTTTATCTTTCTCAAGGAAATTATTGGATATATTAATGAATTTACTTTTTATTTTATCTATGGTCAATTTGTCTGTATTTTTCCCCTCTTGGGTTTATTTCTATATTACTGAATCAATGAGTTAGAATATTCTTTGCCCTTGATTTTCTATTTAAGGTCACTTTCTGATCCTCTTATCACTTTAGATAGGGAAAAACACCAACAGTCAACTAGCTATTGCCCATCCTCTTGGGATTAAGTCCCTAAAGTGCGTTGTTCATTTTCTCCTCTAGAAATGTCCTCAGATTGTTCTCCACTGGGTACTGAAATCACCACTTCTTCCTTGTATATGAGGTTCAGTGTTCTAGCTGTAAAGAGACATTTCTAGTCAACTCCTACTATTCCTGCTATCTGCTGTGTGTTCAGAGGAGAGCAGGACACTGCCTTTCCCAGTTATGTGACTACCACACACCTGCATGCCTTTCCCTTCTACTGGGAATGCTCTTTCCTGCCCTGCTCTGAGAAGCACCTCTGTTGTAACTTTTGCTTTCTCACTGCTGTGAGCAACGCTGGCAAAAGGCTCACAAGGTCCCTGACAAAAGCAAACAAGGAAAGGAGGGTTTAATTGGCTAGCAGTCGGAAAGTACAGTCAAATGCGGCCTGGAAGTAAGGGCAGCAGGAGCTCGTCTTGTTGCACTCACAGTCGGAAAGCAGACCAAGGCGAATGCTCATAGTTAGCATAGTTACGCAGCCTGAACCCTGAGCCCATGAGATGGCATCACCCATACTTACAGTTGGTCCTTCCAACTCAGTTCACTCAGTCTGGAAACTCCCTCATAGACATGCTCAAAAGTTTCTCTGCTATGTGATTCTAAATGCTGTAAGCTGACATTATATGACAACATTGTATAAGCCACTGAAACAAAGGGTAAGTCTATGTCAACCTGGGTACCTCGCCTAGATTTTTGTTTCAGTAGGTTTTGTGAGTATTGGCTATTATCAATATCAGATATTAGGATTCTCCGTCCTATCAGTGACCTATGAGGACTCGAGTTGAATGGAGACAGAGACACATCTGGTTCAAATCATCCTAGGGTATTATGCTGACCTCATAATGTCTGAGACAGATCACAGGAGAAAGCAATGTGATGTCCTAATGTCCTCGCAGAGACGCACTGTCACAAAGACTTTATAGCTCCCAGAGCTGCAGTATTTTCTCAAGTCTTCCTCTAGTTCCACTCCCTCTCTGATCATCACCATGACAACACACGTTTCATTAATAATGGAGACTTTCTGGAAAGATGGGGGTAGACCTCTCCCAGGACTCACCTCCTGCTTTGCCTTTCCACCGAGCAATTCTGATTCCAGACGCTTCTCTTCGAGCCTTCCAAGCCGTCATAATTTTGCATATCAGAGAGAGGCTGCTCAGACACTGTAGGTGGAAAAAATACATGATTTAGACAGAATTTCCTAAAGCAATTAGCTGGCTCAACCCTCTTAAGAAACGGATGCCACTATGAAAATGCTAAACCATTCCAATGTGAAGATAGCCCCGACGCAGAGGAAACAGGAGAGACAGACAGAGAAGTTTTTAGACTGTTTTCACAAATCTTTCAATGTCAGTAGTGAGGAACAGGGTGAACAGTGCTCCTGGGATGAACTGGCGACAGCAATTTCACTAAAGTTACATCCTGGGGTTCTTGGAACTCTTTCTTGTGTAGAATCAGCCAGTTTTAGAAGTTGAATTGTAATGTGATTTAAGAATATTTATTGGATTAACTCAGTAGACAACAACAGAATCCCAGCTCTCGCCCCCATCAGTTGTGAAAACTTGGGCAAAACACATTTCCTCTAAAGCACTATTTCCTTTAACAAAGTAGAGAGCTATATTTATGTTAAAAACAGAAATTAATGCATGAGACATGTTCTCAAAAATGTTGTAAAAGCAAGACTAAAATGTTCATCACTAGCATGCTCATTCATGTGATGGGCTTGAGGAATCACAAAAGGATAAAAAGTCCTCAGGATACCCTCCCCCACCTGCCATAGTCCTGAATCAGAAACCTCAGACCCACTGACTGTGAGAAAAATCAGAGTGAGTCCAGGGTCCAGCAGAACAGAGTAACTTAAGGTCAAGAATATAAGGAGTTGAAGTCACTGATAACATTTTTTTTACACAGCTTGACTCGGGTTTATTTGTAAAAACAGCATAGGACACTGGTTGTCTGTAAGTAGTGTGTAGGTAGGTGTGTTACACCAGTCCATCTGTCTTCACATGGGCAGAAGCCTTTTCCATGGAGCCTTCACAGGGGCCTGGGCACCTTTGGGAGCCTGAGCTGGGCTGAAGCCTGGGCCTTAGCTAGAGCTGCAGCCTCTGCCTTGGTTTGAACCTTGGGCTTTGGTTGGCAGAGCCTACGACCCTTGGCCATGTAGCTTCGAATCTTCTTCCCAAGCTTGGGATGAGTGATGAAAGCAAGCTGTCTGAGTTTGCACCTGGGGCCCCTTGGCATCTTGGGCTTAATGGCCTTAGTCTTCGAAAGGGCCTTAAAGCCCTCTGCATGGCACTCATTGCCTTTGTGTTGTTTGCCTATGTCTTCTTCAGGCCTTTCTTGTGCTTCTTGGCAAAGCGCATGTTCCTCAGGAACTTGGGGTCAACCCCCTTAAGAGATTCATATCTTTGTGACTGGGTTCTCTTGATGCCCTTTCTCTGCCATTGGCAGGACTGGCCATGCGTGGTGTGGTTATTGGACTTGGCCATGTCTGCACAGTAATCTGCAGCTCCCGCAGCACCCAAGATTGGATGAGAAAGATGATAACATTTTTTTTAAAACTGAATTTCAACCTTTGTCCTAGAAGAATGAATAGGCAAATCAGAGCAGGAGGGAGCAAGAGGGAGCAAGAGAGAAGGAGAGAGAGAGAGAGAGAGAGAGAGAGAGAGAGAGAGAGAGAGAGAGAGAGAGAGAGAGCCTTCTTCTCTGGGAGGGTTTCCTCCCCAGGACTCATACGGGATGCACAGCCATGCCACCCACCTTCCCTCCCATGTGGTCCTGCTACCAGGAGATGAATAGGATCCACACGGAAGCAGGCTGTGACTCCTGCAGTGGCCAAAGCCAGGGATTCTCTCCACCTGGCCTAAGTCAATGGAGTTGGCTTCAAGCTTTTTTTTTTTTTTTTTAATGTCTTTCACTTCATATTACCTAGTATATGCTTTACATGTTGATTATTCTTTTCTGGCAAGATGTTTCTTTGGCCTTGTTTTTCTATTCTGGTCCCACTGCTACCTCCCAACATCTAGCCCCTGTCACCCATGCCAGATTTAATTCAGCACCTTCCACATAGATGTCCCTGTCAATAGAGTCTGTGTGCTCCAATACGTCCAGCAGAACTTTCAGGAAGATCTTCAGAAGGCAGGATCTCCCTCCTTCTATCTATATCCCGGGGGGCTCTAGATTCCTCTGCCTCCACAGCTCTACTCCTTGCTTCTCCTCAAAGGAACCTTCCTCTACACAGAGCATTGGCTTCTCACTCCCTTGATCTGAAAGCTTCTTCCTTCTTCTGCTCACTCGTGCTTTTGATTGCCCTTGAAGCCCTAGCTTAAAATGGCACCTTTCTGTATACCCTTACCAGAGCAGAACATACCTGTGCCTCGCAGGGACATGTGTGGGATAAACCACGAGCCTCAAATCCTTTCATGGTACCCAAGAATTAGTCACTGGGATTGATCTTGGTCCTTACCTAGTGCCAGCTGTGAGATCCAGCTTCACGATACAGTAGTTCCCTCTCGGTGATATGTTAGTTTATAAATGTTGTGACTTCATTTCAATCTCTCCCTCAAACTGGATGAGAATTTCCCGAGGCAGTAACTCTGTTTCTTATTTGCAACCCCTCTGATCACAAATGTGTAACAGCACAGAGAGGACCATGCCGAGCAAGTAGGCTGCCCGAGTCCGCCGCTCACATGGCCCCAGGAAAACTGACCTTTCTATCAGAAAAATAAATTGGAAATAACCTCAGTACTCAACCTTATAAATACATTATGGGATATCCTTATTATATAAGGACATTCAGGCTGTAAACATTTTTGAAGGATCGTCAAATGACCTAAGAAGAATCTCACTAAATAAATTAGATTTATATCAAATCTGATACAAATATAACTTGAAATTTCAATATACAATGTAGAATAGAAATGAGAAGGCAGGAAGGAGGGAAGCCAGAGAGGACTGCAGGGGGAAGGGAGGACTGCAGGGGGGAGGGAGGAATAGGGGAAAGAGGGAGGGAAGAAGGGACAAAGGAGAGAAGGAAGGAAGGAAACAAGGAAGGAAGGAGGAAAAGGAATGAAGAAGGAAGTAAAGGGAAGGAAGAAAGGAAGGGATGGAAAAGAAGTGAGTTCCAGGGACTCACATAAGATTTCAGGAACATAAACATGGTGGTGTCTGAGTAGTCCCCTCTTTCTTTGTGGGTTCAGTTTTCCATTTTCTTCTTAAAGATTTTCCATCTTCAGATACAGCAGAATCTATATTAAAACTAAAACCGGGTATGAGGAGACGCTTACTGTGTGTGAAGACTTGAGCTCTGACCACCACCCCCCTAGCACTCAGGTAAAAGGCAGGGCACTGCTGCGCATGCTGTGCTGCAAACCCAGCATACTATGGTTAAAACGGGCAGATCTGGAGCTTGCTGGCACCCTAGTCTAATCTGCAGGCTTATTATACAGTGAGAGACCCTGTCTCATGGCTATAAAGCAGATCACAGCAGAGAAAGACACCTGGCATCCTCCTCTGACCTCCACATGCTTGTACGTGGGTATTTTTGGACCCTACCCACTGGACATGGCATCATACGGAACACTCACACAGAGGAGTATTACTTAACAAAAGTCATATTTTCAGACACTGTTTCTAAAATTAGCATCTTAGATGAAGCCGTAGATAAGGGGTAGGGCAGAGAAGCCACTCAAACAGTCTCTGTCAGATAGAGAACTGCCCACTGGTAACACCCTGACACCCACCAGGTGGAAGCACACCTCTGATGCTTATGCCATCCCTTCTATGGCAAAGTCATGGCGTCTAGGTACACCAAAATAATACTTCCACCATGAGCTCCATCCCAATGCCACTGCCAACTGTATCCCTGGTCTACTTCCACCTCTGTGGCCATGACTGAGTCCTTGACCATGAACTTTAGAAAAGAAAGGGTTTATTTGGCTTACAGCCCCAGGTGGCAGTCCATGACTGAGGAGCTTGAAGACTGGCCTGTATGCTCTCCGTGTAGCATCTGAATAAGGAACTCAGTTCCGAGTGAAGTGTGGCAGGAACCATGAAGACGCTGCTCTCCGCCTGTCTGGCATGCTCACACTCAACTAGATTTCTTATGGATCCCAGGACATCTGCCTGACGAGCGGTGCAGCTCACGAGAGCCTGGGCCGTCCTAACAGTCAAGACAATCCTCCACAGACATACCCACAGCTCAATCTGATCCCGCCAATTCCTCAGCCAAGAGTTTCTTCTTAGATGATTCCAGACTGTGTCAAGTTGACAGCTAAAGCTGCCAGGACAATACCCAATACAATCACCGCAGTGTCCTGTTCTGACGATGCCTGTACCCTGCCCCACTTCCTGTCACTGCCACATCATTAACCTACAAGCATAGATAAGTCCTGAGGGCAGTGGTTTTTGACCTACAGGTCATGGCGTGTTTGGGGTTCAGCAACCCTGTCACAGGGGTCACCTAAGACCACCAGAAAACACAGATATTTACATTACAGTTCATAAAAGTAGCAAAATTACTGTGATGAAGAAACAGCAAAAATAATTTTATGGTTGGGAGGTCAGCACATTATGAGGAGCTGTGTTCTATGGTTGCCACGTTAGGAAGGTGGAGAACCACTGCCGTAGGGTAAATTGGATGGAGGATGAGAATACGGGAACTCATTTTACTCTCAGTGTACTATACTAAAAATGTTAAAAATAAGCAGAGTTTTTGAATTATGTCCACACCATTGGCTCAGAGCCGCTGGGGGTGGGCAGGTCATGGTCAGAAGGATGGGAAGGGACCCTTTGTTTCCTGAGCTGAAGAGAAAACCTTGACTTCGGTGTGAGTTTTGCCCTGGGTGTCAGGGGTTCATATCAAACCTTTAAGAACCAGAAGATGCCTGAATCCAGCGTTATATCACTTAGTGTTTCCTTTCAACAAAGGACTGTCCAGTGGCAGACAGTGGAGACTTGGAGAGCAGAAAGGGGAGTGTAGTGAGGATTTTGGTTTCTTTAAAAAACCAGTTATGTTACGTGAATACATTTTTGTTTTAATCCCAGGTGTGGGATATGGGGCTGCTTCGGATGGTCCACAGCAGGTGATTATAATGTGTCTCGTGGTCTGGTAGGGGCATTTTCCCCCAGCTGCAGATAGTTTATGTTTTGAATTCTGGGGACTTTTCAGAGGGTTTAAATGCCAGATCCAGGAGAGGGGCTGGGAGCACTCCAAAGAAGAGGGGATGCTGCGTTTGCTATTGCGAGATTGCTGGGTTACTGGACTGCTAGGTATTCTGATGAAGGAGATTGAACTTGCCCCAAGAAACCCAAAAGCCCCCAAATCAGCAGGAAGCAGCCTATAGAGGTCTATCCTCCTTTTCCCCCTCTGACCTTCTTTCTCTCCCTCCTATTGTTGGTTGGTTGGAAGGGTTTAGGGTGGAATAAAGGGTGAAAGGGAGGTAGAGGTATAAGAACTCAAATAAACTAGTTTTTAAAAAATTGTTTCTTTATAAAAATATTTTATTAATTTATTCATATTACATCTCAATTGTTATCCCATCCCTTGTATCCTCCATTCCTCCCTCCCTTCCATTTTCCCCCTATTCCCCTCCCCTATGACTGTGACTGAGGGGGACCTCCTCTCCCTGTATATGCTCATAGGGTATCAAGTCTCTTCTTGTCAGCCTGCTATCCTTCCTCTGAGTACCACCAGGCTTCCCCATCTAGGAGACGTGGTCAAATATGGGGCACTAGAGTTCATGTGAAAGTTAGTCCCCACTCTCCACTCAACTGTGGAGAATGTCCTGTTCATTGGCTAGATCTGGATAGGGGTTCAAAGTTTACTGCACGTATTGTCCTTGGCTGGTGCCGTAGTTTGAGCAGGACCCCTGGGCCCAGATCTGCCCATCATAATGTTCTTCTTGTAGGTTTCTAGGACCATCTGGATCCTTCTATTTCCCCATTTTCCCATGCTTCTCTCGCCTAAAGTCCCAATAGGATGTCCTCCCCTCTGTCCCACTTTCCTGGTAAGTGAAGACTCTCATGGGACATGCTCCTTGGGATAGTGTCCAGATATAAGTGAGTATATACCATTTGACTCTTTCTGCTTTTGGGTGAACTCACTCATAATGATCATTTCTAGTTCAATCCACAACTTTCAGGAATTCCTTGTTTTTAATAGCTGAGTAGTATTCCATAGTGTAAATGTACCACAGTTTCTTTATCCATTCTTCTACTGAGGGACAGTTAGGCTGTTTCCTTGTTCTGGCTATTATGAATAAGGCCACTATGTCTCCTCTGTAGGCATGTCTTTTTAAAACTAGTTTATGAATATTCCCAACCATGTTCATAAGCTAGTTTTTTAAAGACATGCCTATAGAGGAGACATGAGGGCAGAGGAGGGTAAGTATGCTTGTATTCTGTGTTTCAGTGTGCCAGGAGTGCCATTTGGTTATGCTTAGATTGTTACATATTTTCAAACACAAACTGAATAATAGTCACTTTTGCCCAGCAGCAGTAAAGGCTGTAGTGTTGCAAATTAGTCTTATCTCTAAAGGAAAACACATCTGCATGGCATAGCAAGAAGAGGGATTCTATCATTGGCCTCTGTTACAATTCAAGCAAACTGTGGAGGTAGAATAGGTCTTCTGGAACACGGGTAGTTGAACAGAGCAGGGGCTGGAGTAGATGGAAAAGGGCTTGGGCTAAGTTCCTGCAGAGGTCCATCCAGCAGAGCCAAGGGAGGAGTCACCTGTCCACTTGTGCAGATAGCAAGGAGGATGCAGAAGTGACAGGTGGTATGTGATAGGACGATTCATTCATGCCACAAACATTAATTGGGCATTTGCTGTGTGTTCTGACATGTTGCTGTGGGGATTTTTAAATATAACAGTAAACAAAACTGGCAAAGTACTTTTTTCTTGGAGGTTGCATTCTAAAAAGATATGGAAAAATGCATAAATGTAATCTATTCTATAATGTCAGGAATGGCATAGCATCCAGGCTTAGTAAGGAGAGAGTGTACCCACAGTGACGGAGTACCCTCTAATTTAAGTGGGGGAATTCATGGAAAACTGTTTTTGAAGAGCTGCCATTTGGACAGAAGGTTGAATAAAGGGTGTGGAGAGAAGAGCCAGCCATGCTCTACTAGGGGAGAGAATGCCCTAAGTAGAGCGAACAGAATATGCAAGCATCCCACAGCCAAGCGATCTCTGAAGGTCCCCAGTTTTAGAGTATGTGGTATAGAAAGAATGAGCAGTAAAGGATAAAATATTGGGATCGCGACCCTAAGCAGTCTAGAAGGTCATGAGCAGGGACTGTGACTCTTGAGTCCAACTTGATGGGACATATGGGAGGGTTTCAACAATGTGATCATTATGTCATGGAACTTAGTCTTTCACCAACACAACTTCATAAAAAATTGCTCCTCTTTAAAACAGATATGTGTCCAAGTCTTCTGCTCTCCGTCTCTTCTGTCACTCTGAAGGGTCAGTCCACAGTGGCTTCCTTTGCCTTGCTCACCATGGCCCTCAGACACTCCTCTTGTCTTCACCCTGTGCCTCTCACTTCTAGCCTCGGGGCATCTCTTGATTCCCGGCTTGTTGTGTGCACATCCTGACACCTGGTGGGAGTTGTCCTTGACCAACTGGTAGCAGACTGTAATGAATACACGTTTTTAGTTTGTATTCCTGGTATTCTTTAAGATCCTGGTGGGGAAGTTCACCAGGCTGGCACAACCTTATACTCCCTAGTTACTCCCCATGTTGGGTATCCCACACCTAGGTCTTTGTGTCCTTCTGCCTGGTCACTTTCCTCGCTGATTTATTAGGCACATCATCAAGTGGACATGGGATATGATGGTGTGGTAATCCCATTTCCACAGAAGACAACGAGGTTGATTAAGCTGTACATGGTCATACTGAAGTGAAACATGGACCTAGCCTCAGATGTTAACATCCACCATGACGTTAACCACGCTACTATGCTTCCTTAGAAGAACCAAGTAGGTGAGAGCATCTGACGTGTGGATGACCCTTCTTCTACACTCCAAATGAAACTTCAGCAACCTTACAGGACAAAGCTAGGCACTGTGTACGCGCCATCCCATCTGACTGTGATTCAGGGTAGCATCTTCCCGTTACAGAAAGGACCATTGCCTATCAATGACTTAAGAAGCCTGAAGCAGGCTAGTCCTCCTTTGGCAATACTGGACACCATTCCTTTGTCTACAGATGATCTTAATAACCCACCCTGCAGGAGATATGTGAAGAGTCCCACTTACTAGAAATGTAGGCTTATGGGGTGGCTGTGGCCAGATAGCTCTTTATGAACAGATATTATGCTTAACTCAGAGTCACCAGGGCAGGAGCATGACTGACTGTATTTTTGCATCTCTTATCTGGATGTAGCTGCAATGACTGTCCATTTAACAGTAGTTAGAATGGATGGCTCAGACAGTGCATTTATGAATGCTAGAACCAGGGCTCAAATCTGGTCTATGCGATTTGGGAAAAAAAAAAAAAAAGCCTTTCAATTTAAGCCACACTCCTCAAATACCTGAATGAAGACTCTTTCAGGAGGTGATGAAAAGCCAGTGTGGCAGGACAGTAGACGGAGAAGGTTACAGGGCTAGTACAAATGTTGAAGACATTCCAGGAAGAAACTATTAGGGCAGCATTTCTATGGTGAGGGAGTATATGCATGGAATAGAACTGGTGGGGTGAGGAGCAAGGCGCTGCGCTCAGGCCATCCCATCGTAGCACTAAGAGCAGAAAAGACAAGCTGGGTTGTCTGTGACTCAACCCAAGTAAGGCTATAAGGAATGAACCTGCAATCCCAGAGAAGCAATCACCGCAGAGTCCTTAACTGCAGCGTGAGGGAAGCTGGAGACTGATTTTGATTGAATAATGGCATTCCAATAATAGAAAGAAGGAGAGTAGCAGGAGCCAGAGGAAATGACAGGATCTATGTAGGCAATAGTGATCTGTTATAAAAAGCACACTCCCAAAGGCTAATTAAAATGTGGTTTAGATGAGATCAAATCAGAAACAGCTTTCCATCACTGTGACAAAATAGCTGAGGTAATCAATGCATAAGAATGAAAGCTATTTCAGCTTGTGCCAGCCCAGGGTCATTTGGTCCTGTCACTTTGGACTGTGGTGAGGCAAAGTATCATGGTAGAGAGTGCCTGATGGAGCAAATCGGATCACCTCACAGCAGACGGGATGTAGGGAAAGAGAGAAAAGAAGGAAGCGGTGCTATATTCCCTTCCTAACTTCTTCCTGGGGCTCCTGTTAGAATTTTTTGCTATTAGGAACACCTGAGAAAACAACTTAGGGAGCTGACTGTTCATTTTAGCTCATGGCTCCAGAGATTTCAGTCCCTGGTCAAGTTCACTGTGCACTGATGATGGCACAGAGCATCCTGGTCACACAGCAGAGACGAGAAGAGGAGGAGTCTGGAATAAGACTCACCAGGACACACCCAGTGACACACTTCTTCCATCTAGGGCCCACTTAGTTTTCAAAAGTAAGTCTATAGTTGTCATCAAGAAGGGGTGGGGATATGGGAGGATTTGGAGGGAAAGGTAGGAATGGGAAAATGATGTAATAATATGATCTCAAAAGGTTGTGTGCATGTGTGCGTGTGTGTGCGTGTGTGTGCGTGTGTGTGCATGTGCGTGCGTGTGCGTGCGTGCGTGTGTGCGTGTGTGCGTGCGTGTGTGCGTGTGTGTGCGTGCGTGTGCGTGTGTGTGCGTGTGTGTGTGCGTGTGTGTGTGCGTGTGTGTGTGCGTGTGTGCGTGCGTGTGTGCGTGCGTGTGTGCGCGCGCGCGTGTGTGTGCGTGTGTGTGCGCGTGTGCGTGTGTGCGTGTGTGTGTGCGTGTGTGCGTGTGTGTGCGTGTGTATGTGCGTGTGCGTGCGTGCGTGTGTGCGTGTGTGCGTGTGTGCGTGCGTGCGTGCGTGCGTGTGTGCGTGTGCATGTGCGTGCGCGTGCGCGCGCGTGTGTGTGTGTGTGTGTGTGTGTGTGTGTGTGTGTGTGTGTGGTGTATTGCCACCAGCTAGGAACCAAGCCTTCAGTAAGCCTTCCTAGTACTTCCTGCCACAGGATGGTGAGGAGCTCAACTCAATCTGACAGTGGAGTTAGCAGAAGGAACCAGTTTAGCGCTGCAGCCCACTCGTGAACACCCACTTCTCTTTCAGTCTTGCCCTTTGCTTTTCTCTATGAGGGCTTTGATTTCACACTGTCACTGTACAGAGGAGATTCACACACAACCTGTGTAGCTGTTGGGAGTTTAGGGACCGTATCTTAAGCTTCTTTTCCTTCTGTGCCAGATGATATTCTAGTTCGTTGTGGGCACAATATCCTATTGGGTTTTTACTTTTGTAGAAACAAATCCCAGAATGTAAGACAGGTCATCATTCTGTCTGAGTTCAAGGCCACTCAAAGCAGAAATGCCAGGTCTCTGAAGCGCTCACTTTCCGGTACCTTCATCTGTAGCCTACTAACCATAGATGGTGGCAGGCCTCCCTGAACCTGCAGCCCTCCTCCTTCTGCTCATAATCAGCATTGACTCTCCATCTTCCCACTCCAAGTGCTAGCCTCAGGCGGTTGAGACAGAGGAGCCTTGCAATTAAATTCTCCCCTCCGGCCAAGCTGACCCCAAACCATAGTTATGAAATTGCTCAGGTTTATTGATTGCCTTGTTTTTGTTTCTCTGTTTGCTGTGGTCACACAGGACCCCTCTCATGCAGGTTGCTTTGCTGCTCCGTAAGGCATTTACCTTGGGGCATAGACGCCTCACTGGCCGGAGAGTAACTTAGCCTTTTGTCCTTCCAGATCCACAGGTCACTTTGACCACAGTAGCAGGTCTATTGCCGCCTGTGGGTGGGTCAGGCTCCTGCTAACAAGAGGCACAGCGGAGACATTCCTGCACCCCACTCCCATGACAGCCCCACAGGCATCATTGTGCTGGCCCCAGCTTATACTTGCAAGACTAGCTCCCACTTGCTCCTCTCTCCTCTGTTACAGCCCAGTGTGAACCTGTTCCATGCTGTCTGTCAGGTGAATCTTTATGTGTAATTCCACAGTGGACAAAGAAGTTCTTTCTTCCGAGCAGCACTCAGGTTGGTGGGAGACAGGTAGATAAACAGATACCTGCAAGGCAGGGGAGCAGTGTTAGAAAGAAGATCATGGAGCATAAGGAATAGGAAAGGCCTCAGGTACTGTCAAGGCAGGGAAAGCCACTCAGACGCAGGGCAGACTTGTCTATGTCTGGTGGTCTAGGAGTCTAGCACTCAGGCCAAGGTCACAGCATTTTAGGAGCACGTGACAATTAATTTTCATTCAGAAGAATAGATGGATGTCATACAGATAAATAGCCAGCAATGAATTTAGTCTGTATCTCGTGAGTTTTTATACCAGTGTGGTTGTAAATCTGCTGTTTATTTGTTTTTGTTTGAAGAAAGTGCCAGAAAGGTAATATGGCTGAGGGCAGTGAATTTAGAGCAGGCCTGGGTAGGGGAGACAGCTTCTGGGCAGAGTAGACCTCTGGGCCAGTAGAAGAAGCAGAGTGGATGCTCCTGTGCAGGCCAGCAGCTCCTATGTCCCAAACCCAGCAACTCAGGGCTGCAGAGAACAGCTCAGAGTCTGGGGGGCATGGCATGCTGGGGAGGGAACAGGAATAACGTGATGGCGTTATGTCTGCTTTGTTGAGAACATGGGATCCATCCCATGAGGTTATTTCCCTGTGTTCCCCCATCAGCCTCACAGGCAAAGCTTTCCCTAGTCTAGAAAACCTCCCAGTGCTGAGTAGACCAGAATACCATTTCCTGTATAGAAGTAGCTGTGCATAAGCAAGGGAATGGGCTTCCAGTTGCTGGTGGCCTGGGAGGTCTGGGGAAACAGGACTTCCGCTGCCTTAGCTCCAGAGTCCTGCAAAGGCTGGTCATCCTACCTTCTCCTCTGCTTACATAGAGCCCAGTGGTCTTCTCCCAGTGACCGTTTGCAAGCATAAAGCAAGGGCAGGATAAAGAAGATGGGGGTGGGGGTGGGGTGGGGGGAGTTCATTATGCAGGATGATAAAGCCCTCCCCCAGTGCATGTGCCACTTAATTCACTGTGAGAGTATTCATTATTTCCCCCATTATTTAGAACCGTGCTCCAAAGGCCCCTCAAGCAGCAGTGTGCCATCACATTGCTTAAACATATGATTTGTTAAATCACCACCCTTAGGGCTCTGGAGCTCTGGGGTTATTGCAGGCACAACTTGGGGGTTCACCCTGCTGTGAGACTGTCTCAGCTACTCTACACCCAGCCTTGATGACTAATAAGGACCATTTTCTGAAAGGCAAGGTCAAAAGCAGGACGGAGTGTCTCCTGAAGCAAGCAGAGGCCTGTGAATTCCCCGCTGTCAGACACTGGTAAGGAGAGAGCTCATTGTTCAAGGAGCTGAGAAGGCGAAGCCTGGCCTATGCTAGACTAGAATTCGATGGAGGAGAAGCCCTCATTATCAGCGTAACTTTTCAGGAAGTTGAATTCCATGCAGAGATGCATTAAGTGTCAGCTGTGAACTTTACACAAAAGATGCTTTTACACACCTGCCCCCTGGGTAAACTAATGGGTTTATTTACAATTCTTTAAATTGTAGAATAGAAATGCTTATGGCAAGACACTGATTATAGAAAATCAAACTCCCATGCATTCATTGATTTGAGAGGAAAATAAGAATAATGGGGAGAAAGGTTTCAAACTTTAAGAAATCCATTTATGCAAATCCATCAAGATTTTCTATGTGAGAGATCAGCTCTCCTTCTCCTGTGCTTTGCAGGGCACCTGTCAGCCCTTGGTTGCTCTCCACCCTCTTACCCTACATCCCGCACCCCACCCCTACCTTAATGCACACCAGTTTACATTCTCTGTGTGGATTTCTTTTCCAGAAAATCAAAGATGATTCCATAGAAACATGCAAAAAGAGCCCATGGCACTAAGTGGTCATATGCCACTTCCTGACTTGTGATGGGCTGGGTGGCCCACAGGTGATGCTGAGGATGGAGGTGGAAGGAAGCCTCCACTGACTCCAAGAACAAAACCAGCCTCAGGTGACTCCCTTCTCAGAATTCCCTTTTCAGCTTTTGCTGATACAGATCTTCTGCTGTGGGCAAGCTGGAGCTTTTGGGCATAACAATTATTTCCCTGCGTTAATCCCCCAGATGTTATCAGCCACTAAATCCAATGCCAGTTCTTCTTGCCAGGTAATCACCACTAACTCAGTCCAGTTCACCCAGACCTGAGCTACAGCAGCTTCTCTCTGTACTCCCCACTACCCTTTATTATCAGCGTTTCCTAAGCCGAGTTTGTTCAATTCCTCTTCACGCCACAGTGGACACAGTGGACAAACCACAGGACAGTTCAGACTGAGCTCTTCTCACTGCAGTCATTTCTCCTGGTTTTTCGCTAGCCTGAAGCTCCTCCCCACTGTCTCGGAGGCCCCAACCATCCATCTCCTGTGAGCATCATTGCAGACTAAAACAGAGACATCTGCAGAAGAGCAAGCCATGGCAGAGTTTAGTTTAAATTCAGGTACCAAAAAAGATATGGCCCCTGAAGGAAAGGGGTGATGTGTCGGGTTCTGCTACCTGCACAGAGAGCCCTCTGTAGGTCATAAAGCACAGTTTAGCTCTTTCAAACAAACCTCTGTGTCACCTCCGGGAGACCTGGTGCTACAGTCTGAACTTTCCGTGGACTTATAGTTCACTTCCTGTTACAGAAATCTCTGTAAAAAAAGCATCTGCATCTCTACCACACAGCACAAAAATAGAAAAACCTAGCTTTATGCCAATGTTCATCTGAAGTGTTCCAACTCTATTATTAATAAGTCTAAATGCCTTAATTATCGCAAGTTCAAAGAAAAAAAATTGGGGTCTCTCCAGAAGATAAGAGATGAGCATAGTCAGTGTCCCTCCACAGTTTGAAGTCAGTAAGCCATCTTGGGTTTGAGCATATCAAAAGTGGAAAACAACCTTCCACCTCCTTCTGCTAGAAAAGAAAATCCCTCCATCCTTGTATAACCTTACTCTACTTCCCTGAAAACACACTGGACTGGACTGAGCTCAGCTCCCAACTTCCTGCTGAGTAATCCTTGGCTGGCCATTTCTCTCCTCTGGCCAGTATTTGTGTCCAATCAAACAAAGGAAGTTAATGCCAGCTCTTGTGCTAGTGTGGATTCCATAGTGCCATGACCTTGGCTACTAAGATGCTCTTTGAAAAGCTTGGCTGTTTGGGAGCTCTGACACCATCAAAGAGCACCTCCAGAAGGCCCCTGGATTAGCCCACAGTGGTGCGTAAGCTAGGCCAACGGATTACTGACTCCTAATTTTAGATCCATGAGGGACTAGGAGAAGCACAGTATTTTCTCTGCTAATAAAAGAAGAAAAGATTTGTTCCCCAGCCCCTCGTCAATTCTAGCATGTTTTATATAAATGCCCTAGAAAGCACATACTTTTCCTTCTTGCCAAAACTGGCTGTGCTCCTGGCTGGGGCTAGGGAACAGAGGAAAAATTATGAGTGTGGCTGTGAGCTCTGGCATGCATGGAGCCAAAGCTGCTCTGCGCATCAGTAACGTGTAACGACAGCCTCCCATCTGTTCTCTAGAACTCTCCGACACAGCCTTCATCAAAATGGAAATCTGGAAGGAGATGAATACAGAGGGATCTTCAGAAGCCACACATGAGCTTCAGAGTGCCTGCAGAAAGGATCCAACATAGGCTGCCGGTGGGGGAGGCAGCTGGCTAGCGGGCCCAGAGGAATAGCATCAGGGGTCTAGGAAGCAGAGGGAGAACTGGTGATACAGCACAGCTGAAAAAGGTCTCTTCTTTATAATATGGTCGGAGATCTCAAGAATTGCATGGTATGAAATGTCAACTCCAAAAGAAGGGAGTCTCTGGAGCCCCATCACCACCATGAGGCAGTGGATTTTCCTGAATGTTGGCAATGCTGAAGCTGTAAGTCTGACCGGTGGGCACAACATCCGTCCCACATTCGTGCAGATGTCTACCTCTTACTAAGAGACAGGCAGAGGGAAGCCGTGAAGTCTGGGCAGCATACTCCCTATACTGATTATGTTTGAGGACTAAAGAAATAGAGGGAGCCTGAGTCCCTTTAAGGTTCAGAGCTTGATGCATATAAGCTCCCAGGAGTCCTGGAAAAACAATGCCCAGGGACAGAGCATTCAATTGGCCACTTGCATTCTGGGAACTGCCTTGCTGAGCACCCAGGTTCCAGCATCATTCACTGCCTGTTCCATGCAAGCAAACCAGAGCTGCTGGTGTTTGCCCCTAGTGAAGCCTCCCCTGCAGGGGACAGAAGGGGGACATTTCCATAGATTTGATCAATGCTGTTGGGAATCTGAGATCACAGGCTTAAAGTAAAAGAGGTGTGGGAGCAGCACATGACTGAAGTTGCTTGGCACATGACCTGTGAGAGCTGAGGGAGAGCCAGTCACGGCCAAGGAGTTCTTCCTGGCTACAAGCTTCAGATTTCTACTCCTCAGGTTAATTCATGGGTCTCCCCAGCTTCTCCCTGCACCTCGGAAGCGTGGTGCAGCCAGTCTTCCCACAAATTTTAACCACTGAAGTTAACTGCTGAGCTAAAAAGTAAGTTTAAAGTGTTTACCCAACACTTCAAGCCATTGCCAAACGTTCGTCTAACGGAGTCTGCATGGTAGTAAGGTATGAAGTGGGTCTCATGTCACTCATGACATCACCTGTAAGCTTGGAGTGCACTCGCTGTGCCAGGTGCCCTCTGGGAATGAAGATGAAAAAAGAAGGGAAAAGGGCAGGCCTGTGACCATGAGGCAACTAAAGAGTAAACTAACGTGAGCTTGAACAGGGAACAGGTGATGAGAGACTGTAGAGTGTTACCATGGAAATAGATGCTTAGGAGCCCACCCTTGCCCAGAGGGCTTGGGAGAGGGTATCCTTGGCAATCTTGCAGGATGCCAGGGCCTTTACTAAAGCCAAAGGGTGGGGGAGGTAGGGAAAGCAAGCAGATCAAAGCCTGCGGCTCCAGTCATCCTCCTGCCTCCTGCCTCCTGCCTCCTGCGCTACAGAATGCCACTGCAATCACGTGGCTGCAGAGGAGACTTCTGAGGATCACAATCACTGATCTACAGAAGAAAAGGCCCAAAACCCGAAGTGGCCTGTTAAGTGTGGTCTCATGACCACCTCTTCGAGGTGCCATCTGCCAGCCTATTAGAAACACCTGGCTCAGACCCACTGAGTCAGAACCTGTATTTAACAGAGCCCCAAGATTTGCGTGCATGTTCTACTCTGAACCTGGAGCAGCTCTATAGACTGCCTGCCAGACCCCCCGGTCAGGAGTGGACAGCTGCCTGCACTCAGACATACACAGCCATTTTAAAAACCCAGCAGCTGTGGAGAGTGTCCTGTCCATTCTCCACAGTTGAGTGGAGAGTGGGGACTGACTTTCACACAAACTCTGGTGTCCCATATTTGACCACATCCCCTGGATGGGGAGACCTGGTGGCACTCAGAGGAAGGAAGCAGGCTACCAATAAGAGACTTGATACCCTATGAGCATATACAGGGGGAGGAGGTCCCGCTCAGTCACAGTCATAGGGGAGGAGAGTAAGGGGAAAATGGGAGGGAGGGAGAAATGGGAGTGTACAAGGGATGGGATAACAATTGAGATGTAATATGAATAAATTAATAAAATATTAAAAAATATTCCTCCTCCTTTTCCTTCCTCTCTGTGCCTCCAGTCTCCGTCCTGGCAGCTATCTCACTGGGACCAAGAGTGGAGTTCAACTCTGGAAGGATAGTCAGGGCCTCAACTCCCATAGGCCAGCAATTCAGCACAACCCCCTTCCTGTATGCCGGACCAACCGGAAGGTCAGAGCAGGCCCTTAGAAGGAGAAATAGACCTACATTTAGACTTATGATTCTGCTGTGTCCTCTTCCTGCTGTGTGACCTTGGGCAAGTCACCATTTCTCTGAACCCCGATTTTCCTACAATTAAAACACCCCTGCTGTGTGACTGATGGAATGCCCAAGGCATAAAGTGCATGTGAAATAGGGCAGGTCTGTGCATTTGCAGCAAAGCTGGAGCCCTGCCAGTCCCCAGTGAGAGCCAGTGGGTTTCTTTGTCCCTTTGTGCCTCAGTATTGATCTGTAAAATGGAAATAATAGTAGTAGCTATTTCACTGGAGAGGCTCGTTAACATTTGAAAAGTGCATTCCAGTATATTGTGGGCATGAGGAGACATAAGAATTTGGTATAAGAATAAAAATAAAGCGCCCGGCACTTTGTGACAAGCCAAAAGCAAATAACCAGTAAATGTTTGTAGCTTTTACACTTGAAAGTCAATATGATAAAAGCAAGTTGAAGAAGAAAGGAGAGGGTGGAAAGGAGGGGAGGAGACCCAAAGTACAGAGACACATCTCTGCCAGTCCCCCTACTTTGGTGGATGAGCTGAGTTGGGAAAGCTGAGCCTTCTAAGTGGGAGCATGAGCGGTGAGATAAAAAGTTGGGGTCCCCGGAGGCACAGGGGGCCAGGACAAAATACACAGCCTTGCCCCTACTTTAGAACGTATAAATCACTTCCAGTGCCCTGGGCTTGACTTATCGGTGAGACAGCACAATTTCTATGGAATTTTAACATGGTCCCTGGGGTGGAGGTGGAGGTCTGATTCCTCATGTCAGAGAAGGAGGAGCCATGCTTTGGGGCCACTACAGGTCACAATGGCTGTCTATGGCAGAGGCAGTGAGGCCGTTCTGACTTGCTCCTTAACTTTCTCCTGTCTCTTTTCTAAACAGTCAGCTACAAAGACTTTAGGGATCCTGCAGCCTCTACTGATAGTATCTTCCTTTGCCTTGGGTCTCACCCTGTCCCACATCTGGTCCACCTTGCCATCCCCACCAGACACGGTGTCAGTAGCATCTTTCACTGTAGCAAGATATGTCAGTGGATGCTGTTTCCCACCAGTTCAAGTTGAAGCCAGAGTCCGGAACTTCTTTTTTTTTTTTCCGGAACTTCTTGAAGCACTTGCATGGGATGGGGCGGCAGCTGCTGTGAGAGCTTGCTCTTGCTCAGGCTCTAGGATACTGAGGTGGTGAGTCGTATCTAGGTTTGTCATCTCTGACCCTATCAGTTCTAATTGGTGCCTCAACAGGGTCAAGTGGTCTGATTTAACCATTGCCATCATCACCCAGTAAGCTGCTGATTGCGGAGTGGCTGATCTGAGTTTACAGCTGAAGACTTGGGTCGTGAGGTACAGAATACTGCTCCCACGGTTTGGTAACAGATGCTGCCAAAATCATAAGTGGTGAGATGGGAAGTTGCACCAGGGAGATGGCTAGTTGGTAAAGTGTCACACAAGCATGAGGACCACAGTTTTATCCCAAGATTCTGCCTAAAAAAAAAAAAAAAGTTGGTATGGTAGCCCAAGCTTATAATTCCAGCTCTGGGGCCAGAGACAGAAGGGTCTCTAGATCTTGCTGGCCAGCCAGCTTAGGCTAATTGACAAGCTTCAGGCCAATGAGAGACCCAGTCTCACAGGACACAGATGCCCTGAGGAATTGCACGTGAAGTGTGACTTTCTTCATAGTCAAGTGTGGTTGCTTCCTGCCTCCCGCTCCCAAGCGCTAGGATTCCAGGACTGTGGCATATGCACAGAGCTCAGGGCTTGTGTGTACAAGGCACAAGGAAATGCTCATACACATTTTAAAAAATGAACAACATATCATCTTGAGGAAGAGGAAAACCAGTATGCGTGCTTGAGAAACTCTACATTAAATGAGAGGGTCTCCTCACATTAGCGTGTCTGGGAGTGATGTGTGCTTTCCCTTTGCCTCCAGCCTTGGCCATCCCTTCATGGCCCAAGTCAAGCCTCGTCCTACCACAAAGCCTCTCCGGGATACTCCAGGCTTCTCTGTGGTCTGATCCTGTTTAATCCCATCTCATTTGAGATCTTACTCAGGCATTATCTGATAAGATGCCATCTCTCCTCATTGCTTCACCGACAGTGGCCTTGAAGTCTCAATGAGCCATGACATTTCCTTAAAATGAGGAGCGTGTGGCATGCCTCTGATCCTTCACGGATTCTCACGCTAACTGTGAAACACAGTCCGCCCTTGGTGTCTGTGAGGAAGTAGGTTCTGGCTGGGACCTGGGATAATAAAAAATCCTGCAGGCGCTCCAGTCCCTGTGTAAAACAGTGCAATTGTTTGCCTGCAGCTTCCACACAGCCTCCCACACACTTAAATCATCTCTACTTTACTATTAATTCCTAATGCCACATAAATGCCATGAAATAGTTGTCACACTGTATTGTTCAGGGAATAATGATAAAAAAAAAAAAAGCACCTATAAAATGTGTGCTAAAATGCAGCTGCTTTTGTTCGATACTGTCAAGCTGTGTTTAGTGGGATCCTTGGCTTTGGAACCCAAAAACATACAGGCCCAACTATTCTTTACTAGACTAGGTGAAAACTTGCTTGTGAGACAGAAATTGGGGCTTCCCTTCTGCGCATCTGCCTTCCAGGCCCAAGAGCGCAAGGTGGAGGGGAACAGTCCTGGTCCTAACGGTCCTCATGCCGGGCTTGTCACTGCCTTGGGGGAGAGTACCCTGTCCCAAGAAGGGTCTTCAGGCACATCTGACTCAGGAGCCTTTCTGGTTCTGTATATGTGTGTATGTGCAGGTATGTGGGTGCTCACTCATGCATAGTGTATGTATGTGTGTTATGTGTGTGTGTGTGTGATGTGTGTTTGTGCAGGTATGTGCATTCTCACTCATGCATAGTGTCTGTGTGTGTGTGTGTATGCAGGTGTGTGTGTGCTCACACATGCATAGTGTGTGTGGTGTATGTGTGTCTGTGTGTGATGTGTCTGTGCAAGTATGTGCATGCTCACTCTTGCATAGTATGTATATGTGTGTGTGTGTGTGTGTGTGTGTGTGTGTGTGTGTATGATATGTGTCTGCGGGTATGTGCATGTTCACTCTTACATAGTGTCTGTGTGTGTGCAAGTATGTGTGTGCTCACTCATGCATTGTGTCTGTGTGTGTGTCTGTGTGCTTGTACACCCATGAATGTGCACACATGCCCAGGGAGATCAGAAGTCAACCTTAGGTGTCATCCCTCTCAAGCCATCTACCTTTTTTTGAGAGAGGGTCTGTCACTCCCTGTTCTGCATGGCTAGCCCGTGATTGCCAGGGTCCTCGTGTGTCTGCCTCCCTGGTACTAGGATCTCAAGTGTTCACCATGTTGTGCAGATTTTGTGTGAGTTCTGGGGATTGAACATGTGCTTTCAAGACGAGTGTTTACTGACTGATTTCCTGCCTTTTAGACGGCTGCAGTGACTCTACTGTTTTAAAAAACGAGGCTTGATAGACAGGAGCTTAGCAGCAGCCACCTTTGTTTCCCCGCCCCCTCCCTCCCCAGGGACAGGGGAAGGCGCACACTGGGCTTCCAGCTCCACAGTATGAAGATCTGCAGTTTCTGGCATTGCTGACCACTTGTACTCTTTTTCCATTCTTGAGCTTCGAGTATTTTAAGTGTCTCACTGTGTCTAAAACTTCCTGTCAATTTACTTGTTCCACAACAAAAAACAAAACCCCCCGACAACCTGAATTAAACACGGAGTAAGCTGTCTCCCTTTCCTATGTGAGAATAGAGAATAAAACAATCACATGTCAGATACACATCTTTGGGTCTTATTTTTGTCAGCAATACCCTCCCCATAACTGCTGGAGAAGCCCCACTGCATCATTTGGTGTGCACTGACAGACATCACTTTGACTTGCCTTGAGCTGAACTTCACCCTGGTTAGGACTAGGCTGCCTGAAGTGTGTCCGGTGTTCAACAAGAACAGGATGGTGGCGCGTGTCTTGTAGCTAAAAGCGCCTTCTTCCCCAATCTCTGCTCCTTCCCGTCCACATCTCATGACCCACAATGTGCCAGTAGTCAGGTAGGGTGCCATGATGTTGGCTGTTGGGTAGCAGGGCTGGCTCTTAGGAAGGAGCAGCTCAGCCAACAGTGGGGTGGGCAGCTCTCAGTAGACTGCTGGGCTCTAGGTGGCCAGCCTACCGGAAGGAAGGCTTCGGCTGTAGCTCAGAGTTGCTAGATTCTGGGCAGGCTAGAAGAAAAAGCAAAAGCCTGTCTCTGGGTGTGATGCCAGTCTACTCCTGCACCTGCCCAGTTGGCTGGTCCTGGACACAAACAAAGCCAAGGTGGCCTTGCATCAGACTGTATGTAAGCAGAAAAGATGGCATCCTGTGGCAGGCAGGGACTCTGGAACCCAGGAAAGAACCTCCTGAGAATATCAGATATTTGCAGGGCTGGTCTCACAGCCACTTGTGAGCTCACACAGTGGTTCACAGGGACTTTTCTAAAAGCCATTGTGTGGGCTTTTGGTGAAACAGGCTGGCTGGCTGCAATAGCGCTGACCCTGTCCATCCCTGGAAGGATTTTGCTGCAGGCGACTCAAGCTGCCCACATCCACAGTGCATGAGTTACACATTCCACAGAATTATTCCATAAATCCTGAAACAGGCTTTGAAAAAAAAAGCGAGAAAAACAAAGCAAATCAAGGTGAATAAATATTAATGAGTCTTCTCTGTGGTGAGAGGAATGTGAGGCAGAGCTAATGACTGTCAGCTGATACCATCGCCTTGAATATTTCATGGAGCCATGGAGGTAGACCTAAGAGCCAGGGTCATTCACCTCTGTGTGCAGGGGCAGCACCGGAAAATCTGCTGGGCTGTGGGGGGCGGGGAGCATTCTTTGAGCAGGAGGCTGAGGTTTCTAGCAAACTAGTGAGCAGTGGTGCACAGGCGTCTGTGTCATCTCTGCACAGCAGCTATTAGGACGTGCACTTCCCTCTGTGGGTACTGAGGCCTGAGAAGATGATAAAAGGATAAGAGGACTAGTCCGAAAGAGGAAGAAGGTCAAAGGAGTGGGAAAGAGGAAGAAGGTCAAAGGAGTGGGAAAGAGGAAGAAGGTCAAAGGAGTGGGAAAGGGACAAGAGAGGGTAATGGGTAAATATGTGATCAAACTGTGTATGCATATGCACATATCATACTAAAACCTGTAACTGTGGATAATTGGCAGTCTAGTAAAAAGTTTTCTAAGTGAAACTAAGTGAATCACTCACAGCATGTGGTAAATCACTGAGTTGGGATTCAAACCCTCAACCCTGGACCCAAAGCCTGGCACTTTCTCCTCCCTTCCTCCCATTTATTCTCTGAGGCTCAGCCCACATTTTCATGGCTGGATGTAGACCTCCCATTGACTTGGTGCAGGGCTCCCTGCCTCACACATAGTAGGTGGTCAATAAATCAATAAATAGTTGTTGAGCCAGATTGAGTTTCCTGCCAGGAGAAGAAAATAACTTTGGCCTCTCCCCGAGTAGGTGGGAATCCATGAGATAAATCATCCCCAAGGGGACAGAAAGCCATGCTGCCCAAGCTCCTGGGAAGACAGCACCATCCTCCTGTTATCACTGCCACTGTTACCCGGCTGCTCAGAACTTGAGGGACTGATACAGAAGTGAAAAGCCTGTTGGACAGAAAGTGGCTCTTCAGTGACAGCAGACACTTCAGCGCCTTCTTTTTCAAGGGGAGTCTTACAAGGGCTGCCAATCACGTATCCTGTTCCCCAACCACAAACTTCACTTAAAACATTTTTTTAATTAACAAATGGAAGAACAGGCACCGACTTTCATCAGCCCTCTGTCGGGTCCCCACCCAGACAGCTAAACTATTCCATTTGTCAGTCTTCACAAATACCAGGCTTAAGCTTTCTAAGCACTTCCTCAGAATAGTCACCACGAATGGTCCTGCTGTCACCCTGATTTCTGAAGCATCCGAGACAGTAAGAAAAAGCGGATGCTAGGGTAGAAGCAGTGGAGGGGAGGTGGGTGGTGATGAAGACGCTCCTTTGGTTAGCCGAACTCTGCTTTTGTTTCGGTGCGTGTGTGTGTGTATTTGTGATCTGTGTGTGTGTCTGTGTGTGTGTATGTATCTGTGTTCTACTTCCTGAACACTTTCCCCCAAATTCAAATCTCATTCTTTGAAATAATTTCCTATTCCTCTATGTCAGCTACCCCACTTCATATCCCGAAAATACATTACTCCTCCACATTATTGACTTACTCTGATCTAACGAATGCATAATACTCACATTTCTTTTCTAGGGCCATATTAATTAGTTATACATTTTGTGAGTACATGTGTGTGTGTGTATGTGTGTGTAAATGAGAAGGCCAGAGGCCTTGGCTGTTGTCTTCAAGCACTGTCTAGCTTGTAGTGTTTTGTTTTGTTTTGGTGTGTGTGTGTGTGTGTGTGTGTGTGTGTGTGTGCACGCGCGTGTGTGTGCATGCACACGCACGCACACGCACACTGTTATTTTGTTTCAGGTGTTTTGTTTTGTTTTGTTTTTGTTTTTTTAAGACAAGGTCTCACTGGTCTGCCTGAGCTTAATGGATAGGCTGGTTGGCCAAGGACCCCCAAGATCCTCCTGTCTCCCCATCCCCAGTGCTTGTCAGACTACTTCCCTCAGCTTTTTAAACATGTGTTCTGGGCTTTGAGCTCAGATCAAGTTCCTGCAACAACCCTATGCCCAGCCCCTTTGCATATTTATTGAGGCATACTAGCTTCATTGAACTATCCTAAAACACAGTCATTAAGACATCTCACTTTATAGATGTTTCGCTGGCTTTTTCCTGGTGGTCTCAAGCCATGCGTCCCATAGCAAAGTGTACCTTCTGGCTTTTCTCTCTGTCTCCCCCCCTCCCACCCTGGTCCTGCTGTGGTTCGCATCCTCACCCTTCTCGGTGGCAAACGTTGGTCCTGTTCTTTCCAGAAAATGAAACACCATCAGCTCCCTGGCTCCTGCACGATGCCGGTCATACCTGAAGATGACAAACGTGGATGCTCTCTACCCCAGCTCCTTCCTTCTGCTCCTACAAGTAACTACGACTAGATTGTCATAAACAGCTTGGTAGAAGATGCCTCAAGGCCAAAGTGGTCATCTGTACCAAACCATGTTGTGTGGCACTGTCACCTCAGTTGTGTGGTGCCTCCTGACTTCTAATGTGACCATCCTTTAGGAGTTTCCAATGCTCTGGGGAAGGGTAACAGGTTTCCCAGGAGTCCCAGCCCTACAGAGAAACTGACATATGCAGCTAATTCAAAAAGTGTTTTGTTGTTGCTGTTTTGTTTTGTTGATTTTCTTTAAGGATGATAAAATGCAGGGATTCTAGCCCTTGATCAGACACCCTCAGTTAACTTTACACTCTCTGAAGGCCTGCACCCCCATTCTCTCCAGAACATCAACTTTAATTTAAAGGCCTGTCAAAGGCTTTCAGGGCTTAAATCTTTCCCTTCCAGCTGGTCAGAGATATTGGCATATTAATCTATTTAGTAATTATGTGAACAAGCTCTGACCATGTGTTATTGAAAATTAAACTATCAAAATGTGTCCAATCAAATCTTTCAATTTCTCAATCCCATCGTGTATTTAGATGCCACACCAAGATTAATTGTGAAGCGATTGGCCAGGTTCACCAGATGTTTTGCTGACTACAGTCAAGGCACATCTGTCTTTCAGCCTCTGATTTTGGTTTGGTTCAGAGTCACTTTAGTTTAAGCATGCTGCTTGGTCTCCTGTTCTTTGTGACATTGTGTAAGCCCCTTGTCAGCTGATGATCTGTTTAGAGACAATCACTAGAGAAGGAGAAACACTCTTTGAGACAAGAATGCAGACTATTGCTTAACTGGGGGGAAAAAACAGTTGAGATTTTGAGCTCTAGTACCACAAAGAAAAATATAAGCTATAGGGATTGGAAACCACAGGTCTGGATTCCATCCCAAAGTCGCTGGCCTTCCCTGCCATGGCACAATTTTGTGGTCAGATGTCCCCACCCACCCCTCTATGCAGTATTACCACCAATTATGTAAATTCTCCCCGACCAGAATGCCCAGCGCTTACAAAAAGTGCAAATCTCACCACTTACAAGAAGCCGTACTTATCCTGGCTCCCTTCCATTGGCGGATACATTACCAGAGAAAACAAGATTTACCACTTCTGAGTTTTCAGTTATCCAGTTATGAGGTAAAGTATCAGCCTTCCCAGGTTGTGAAAACTGCGACAGAGTGTGTCGAGAAAGAGTGACTCTCTGTGTTGTGATGAACATTAAACTCCTCGAGTTAGACCTGACCTGTCCTGTGTGTCCTGCTAATTATGAGCTTAACAGCTTTGAGCAAATAATGGGGCCTTCCCACACCTTGATTTCCTTGACTGTATGTGAAATGTATCATGAGTCTATTTCACAGGTAATATTTGTGAACCATATAACTCAAGGAAATGTGTGTGCTAGTTTTCATAGACAGCAACAAGCATTAAATGAATATTCTAAAATGTTTTCAACATCATGGAGTGCAGCAAAGCAAATAATCAAATATATGGTTTACTCTCAACTTTCTTTTTTTTTTTAATTATTTTATTAATTTATTCTTGTTACATCTCAATGTTTATCCCATCCCTTGTATCCTCCCATTCTTCCCTCCCTCCCATTTTCCCCTTATCCCCCTCCTCTATGACTGTTCCTGAGGGGGATTTCCTCCCCCTGTATATGCTCATAGGGTATCAAGTCTCATCTTGGCAACCTGCTGTTCTTCCTCTGAGTGCCATCAGGTCTCCCCCTCCAGGGGACATTGTCAAATGTGTGGCACCAGAGTATGTGAGAAAGTCATATCACACTCTCCACTCAACTGTGGAGAATGTTCTGACCATTGGCTAGATCTGGGTAGGGGTTTAAAGTTTACCACCTGTATTGTCCTTGGCTGGTGCCTTAGTTTGAGCGGGACCCCTGGGCCCAAATCTGCCTATCATAATGTTCTACTTGTAGGTTTCTAGGACCCTCTGGATCCTTCAACTTTGCTATTCTCCCATGCTTCTCTCATTTAGAGTCCCAATAGGATGTCCTCCCCTCTGTCCCAGTTTCCTGGTAAGTGAAGGCTTTCATGGGACATGCCCGTTGGGCTAGTATGCAGATATAAGTGAGTATATACCATTTGATTCTTTCTGCTTCTGGGTTAACTCACTCATTATGATCATTTCTAGCTCAATCCATTTATCCACAAATTTTGGGAATTCCTCGTTTTTAATAGCTGAGTAGTATTCCATAGTGTATATGTACCACAGTTTCTTTATCCATTCTTCTACTGATGGACACTTAGGCTGTTTCCATGTTCTGGCTATTATGAATAAGGCTGCTATTTTCTTAATGTGTTTCTATGGAGTCCCCAGAATTAAAAGGGCATTAAGAGTCATAATTGGTGGGAGCAGAGCTGAGGAGTATCTCAGTATCATGCATGAGGTCCTGAGTTCAACCCCAGATGCTGGAGAAAAAAAAGAGTCACACAATTTAGTCCCTGGTGTAATCAGATACTCAGCCCTTTTGAAATGTGACAAAAGAAAGGAAAATATGTTACAGCATTAAATGCAGGTGATCCCTTGGAGGGCAGGTCCTGGTACATGAAAGGGGGTTCCATTGAATACCTCAGGGGGACGGTCTTGGAAAGGGGATTCTATTGAATACCTCAGGGGAATGGTCTTGGAAAAGGGGTTCTATTGAATACCTCCGGGGGACAATCTTAGAAAGGTGGTTCCATTGAATACCTCAGGGGAATGGTCTTGGAAAAGGGGTTCTATTGAATACCTCGGGGGGACAGTCTTGGAAAGGGAGTTCTATTGATTACCTCAGGGGGACAGTTTTGGAATATTATTTTGTTCCTCGCGACAATAGTCTACATAATCTTTGAAAGTAATGGAGTCTCTCTCAGCTCTGATGGACTTAGCCCAAGGGTCTACAATAATGGGCAGCCAATGGTCATCAAAGTGGTCCCAAGACAGTGCCTTGATGAAGAATAACAGCATGGACAAAGAAGTGAGAAAAGCAAAAGCAGGTTTGTTAAGAAAAAGTGGAAAAGGTCCTGTGTGTATGTGTGTGTGTGTGTGTGTGTGTGTGTGTGTGTGTGTGTGTGTGTGTTAGTGAGTATGTGTCCCCATCCTTAAAGAGGTAAAACCATTGAGCTGCCACTCTGGGGCCTTTTACAGAACCTGTGGCATGAACTGGACAAAGACTATGGTGATTTATAAGGAGTCTGGTTGATTTTCTGGGCATATAATGAGCCTAGCTAACGGCGGGGACACATGCTTTGTGCATGTCCTCTCAGCCCAACCTGGTGGCAGATCTCGTGCTGCTTGTTCAAGCAGAGAAGGGGTCACATATCATGACTACCCCTACTCACTCTCCTTTTGACCTTGGCTTAGTTTGACAGGCATTTGCCATAGTTAGGTGTACTAGCCCTCAACCGGTGGGCCTACCAGCTGCCAGTTTTGGATGGGTGTGCTAATGATTAATTAAGTCATGTTTTCTTTGCTCTCGCTTACGTGACTTGCTTGGAGCTCACCATGGCCACCGTCTTCACTGCCTATGGGGAGCTGACTCCACCACACCTCCAAGGTGACGCGAACCTTTCCTGGTTACGTCATTATCTAGCTTCTGGCCTACGGGGCAGAGAGGGCGGTCTCCTTCCTGGGAGAGGTGCAGGCCTCTTAGAAGTCACCCTTATCCACAATTTAGGATTGTAATTAAATGGATGAATACATAAAAGGGCAATGGTGTTTTGTTCCTCAAGAGGTGGAGAGCTCATGGGAGGTAGCCCAAATGTGCCAAGACAGCCTCTGTGGTCATTCTCAGAGTGGCGTCCTTGTCTGGTCAGCTTGGCTATCTCAAGCCCAGCTGTAAGCTCTCTTATTAATCTTTCTAAGTGATCATGACAATGCCATTTTAAGAGTAGAATTCCCTTTATCCCTAACACCTATCTGTTTTCACTATAACAATATGAACTAAGAATTTAAAGTGAAAAGATAAGTAAAAGCATCTTAAGGGTACAGCCCACCGGGATGAGAAACAGAGTCAAAGGTGCAGCCCACCGGGATGAGGAACACAGACAAGAACAAAGGGAAGGGTGGCGAAGAACACAGATTCATAGGAAATGGAGTTAAAGGTATGGGAAACCAAAAAATGTAAAGTTTCCAGTCAGAGGGTCTAAACTTTTAATATAATTTTGATATTATAGTCTTCAGAGGCTTAATACAAACATTGGCTTAACTCTTATAGTAAAATAAAATAACCTATAAAATCATACTTTTTAAACTCATCAAAAAGCCTAGTAAACCTAGAACTGAAACTAAAACTGAAAGTCACACTGAGAAAGAGATACACTATGGTTTATACCATTACAAATTAGGGGAGGAGGTGGACAGCACACACGTGTATGAGAAGAAACAGCTCAAGCTGGAAACCGCACTAGAAAAGGTCAAAGTTCAGGTGGGACTGGTGACTGAGGTTCTCTGGAAGCATGAGAACATACCGAAGCCAAACAGACCTGCTCTCCGGCCTCCGGCCCTCACGAGGTGCTCACACAGGACACCGTGTGAAAAGTCGGTGGCTGTGAGAGTCCTCTCACAGTGTACACCTTTGGAGTCAACTGGAACCTTAAGGGCAGGAGGCTTGACAGAAGTCCTTCAGGAACTCGGCCACCTTCTGTGTTTACTTAAAGAGGCAGAGTCCTGCTCCATCCCAAACACAGACTGGGCTGATTTCCCCCGCTCCCCTCCCCCAGCCCCCTCCAAGCTTCACAGAGTAGGAACACGAGGCTCACCTTTACATGTCAATTTGGCTGGGCCACCCAGACATTTGGCCAGAGTTTACTGTGGTATGTGTTTTAGATGGGTGAGATGAATATTTTAGCCAGGAGGGTGAGTAGGGGCAGGTTGTCTCTCTAACCTGAGTATCCCTCATGCAGTTGATTAGAGACCTGAACAGGCTCTGAGCACTGACTAGGGGAGGACTGCTCCCATCCTCTGAACACTGACTAGGGGAGGACTGCTCCCATCTTCTGAGCACTGACTAGGGGAGGACTGCTCCCATCCTCTGAACACTGACTAGGGGAGGACTGCTCCCATCCTCTGAGTACTGACTAGGAGAAGACTGCTCCCATCCTCTGAGTACTGACTAGGAGAGGACTGCTCCCATCCTCTGAACACTGACTAGGGGAGGACTGCTCCCATCCTCTTCCCACAATAGAACCCTGGTATTCTGCCACTGCTGCTGCCCCTTCATTCCTTTGCTGAGATAAGAACCCAGCTTCTTTGGGCTTCCAAGTGGACTGAAGGCCAGCATCTCTGGAAGAGTCCACTGGGCCTTCAGTTCAACTTGGGACTGCTGAGGCACCCAGCTTCGTGAACTGAGTAGTTACTGGGCTCAAGGTCTCTTCAGTGTCAGGCTACCCAGACTTTTTAGCATGAACCAATTGAATAAATCCCTTTTAAATAATATTCTATTGGCCCTGTTCCTCTAGAGAATCCTGACAAATGCAGTGACATAATATTATTTTAAGACAGACTGAGATAAATTAGATGTTGTAAATCATGAAGCAACCACTTCGAAAACAGGCATAACTAAAAAATTAAGAGCGGCAATACAATGAAAATACAAGTCCATTCGAAATAAGGCAGGAAATAAGAGAATAAAGGTAACAAAATACCAGAATGGCAAACAGAAAATGACCAGCAAAATGACACATTAAAATACATATTGTCAATATTTGTATAGGGAGTATAAACGCCTTGTATCTGGCCTAGAAGGTGAAGGTTATTCTATTGGGTAGAAAGAAAGATCCTGGTACAGGAGCTCACACCCAACACAGGGGAAGACAAAAGCAAAGGGAGTGAGCAGGTGTGTGAGGGAAGTGAGGAAGGCCGAGGAGCAGGGAAGTGCTGAGCTCTTGATAAGTGCTGTCTGTGGCTCAGGGGCTGTAGTGGGACTCATAAGGAGGAAAACTGCTTATAGCCAGGAAGAAAGCAACCTGGTGGGCAGACCCTAGCACCTCAGCAGGCACATCCATAAACCTGCCATCAGCCTTACTTGCCGCACCTCATTAGGCCACGTGGGCAGCAACAGTGTTTCTTGCTCCCCACTATTTTGACATGTTGCTGCTTAACAAAGGTAAACCTGTGTACAACTTCTCTGTCTCACATGTAAAGACATATGGGTTGTGCTGTTTTGTCTTTTTATAATTAGAATCCTCATCGTCCAAAGAGCAATTTGGAAAGCAAAAAAAAAAAAAAGAAAAAGAATGTGAGGTTAGACCATGTGTAAATCTCAGTTCTGCCGTTGTTGAGCTACGGGGTCCTGAGCAAATTCTTCAGCCCTCCCTACAAACCCACATGCTCCCCTGTGACTGGGAGAAGAAACGCTACCCACAGGACTGCTGAGGTTAAAGGAGCTCGCGTGTGGGAAATACGTCACGTAGCACAGGGTGTAAGCTTAGGATGACCCACGCTGCCTCAACATCCCATGAGCTAAGTATTTCTTGGGCATATATTGACATCAGCCATGGGGGTCACTCGCTGTGGTCTGATCACTGTGGCTGGCTGAGCGGCAGGCCCACCCTCTGCAGCCAGAGCATAACTGACAAACACATTTCTTTTGCATTTCAAACACTCAGCCCGATAAGTGAACACTGGTGACTGCAGATGGTATAAACCCTCACTAGTGACATCACAAAGAAAGGGGTCAGCAGTGAGGGCGAGGAAGCACTGGCATTAACAGAAAACTCAAGTCAGACCTGTGAATCCAAGTGATCCACAAATCACATGTGCGAACGAACATCTGACCTTCTGATATGAATTTGTCATCTACAGAGTTAGCACTTAACAACAACTCAATCTACCCAAAACAAAAAAAATCACAAAGCATTTCATAATGCCTTAAGCAACTTTATAATTATAATGTGCTTAAGCCACATTTCACCCACAGGTCACTGTCTGGACATATGTGGACTGTTCTTTTATTCACCTCTTTTCCCCATGTGTTTAAGCTTCCTCAGAGATCAGGTGTGTGCCAGGTATCACAAAATCTGTCTTGGCAACACATTTTTACCCAAAGCAGCAGATCCCCAGACAGTATTTCACAGGCGGTCAGCTGAAGTCCAAACACATAATAGGGAATTCTCAGATGGGCCCAGCTTCCACCCCTCAGCTACAAAAGATGGAGGACCCCCAAGGAGCAATGGAGCCTTGGCTGTATTTTCAGCAGGTTATCTGCTTGACTCAGGAGAGGAACTACCTGCCTCTTGACCAGTGTACCTGGTTCAGCAGTTAATAATCTTGATTAAGCAGGTAAACATTATTGCTTTTAAAAGATAGAGCTTTTCCAACCACCCCCACAGTAGTGGAGAGATGCAACTGCTCAGAGGAACCTCAGTTTATTACAGATGTACAGTCTGTGAGCGATCACACAGGTGTGGGATATGAACCGTGCTGACACAGGCACAAATCAGGGATGGGCTATTTTAGTAAATCACTGTCATCTAGAGTGGCTCTGAATTCTGTCAAAAAAAAATAGGTCTCAATTTGTTGTAGACAGAATGGGGCTGTTTTTTAACTAAAATTCACAGTGATGAAACCTTTGTTTGCAAATCGGACTTCTTTTTAAGGACGCTGGGTGTTGGGACCAAAATATCAGTTCCCCAGTCACGTGTTTGCCTTCATCTCTTCCTTCTATAAAGAGGAAGGGCGGGGGTTGAGATTCCTGGAGGGAGAACAGCATTCCCTTGGTAACATTCATGTCAGAACCTGGAGCATAATCTCGGGAGGCATGCAGGCTCACTCTCATGCAATGGGCACAGACCTGAAATTTAGGATGCCTTCCACTCTGAGGAGAAACCCTGAAAGCTACCAGATCTGGTTAAGCCACAGACTTATGAGCCAGACGGTACCCCTCTACCTTTCCAACAATTGTCTTTTTAAGGAATTCAAGATCTGATTTAATAAGCCAATGTCAGTGGTGTAAATATTTCCACACCAGCCAGTCTGGAGCCACAAGGGTGATCTCACTGACCATGGACCATGAAGAACTGGGCTCGGCCGAACTCACACCAGCCTGTTCCAGCTCCACTGCCCAGGTCTCACCCCAAATTCCCAAGCCTCCTAGTTCCCAGGCAACATAAATGCCATTTGCTTAATATTATAAGTGATGGCAAGTGTATAGAACTCCTTCCCTCAGGGACTAATCGTTGTCTGCCTCCTCCTATGGTCCCAATCACAAAGGTGTACTGGCATCAAAAGTCATAGTAGGGAACCAGTGAGTTTCCTAAGGTAACTTACAGAGCAATGGATGAGCAGGCAGGAGGATTTGTGACCTTAAAGCAGCCACATGGAAATACCTACACCAAAGATAGACAACGACTCCCCCGTGGCTACGTAGGTATAGTCTCCTCTTCTCGTCTGTCCATACCTATATTCTCTACTCCCTAGCAAAGGCCATGTGTTATTGGGACACAGTTGCACACACAACTGGGATGGAGGAGTGTCTGGACTACTCAGATGAAGGCCCCATGACCCTCCATACTCCCTCAACAGTCATAAAGCCCAGCCGTGACTATTGTTGGGGAGTAGACACAGCTGGGTTCCTGAACACGGCGGTATCTTGGCTGGGAGGATAGTCCTGTCCAACTCGGATTGTGATGATGCTACGAGACCTTCCTCTGGCCAGGAGGCCACAGTCACCCCATTTTCACTTCAAAGGACCATCTTTTTATTCTTCTTATGTCCTGATGTGGCCCCAAAAGAAGCCACTAGAAAAAATAGTCATGACAAACACTGAGCTACAACATTGGTAAAACTAAGCATATGAATTTTTACAAAAGTAAAATTCATATGTTTCTATCTTTTCTCAGCACCTTCTCCATTTACAAGCATTATTTAATGCACAAGGTCTTGTTTCGCTTTGACTACACAGTGCCAGTAAAAATTCAATGAGCTGGAATGAGTATAGTATGTTGGCTAGGGGCCCCAGAACACACACCTTGTTTCTGCTACTCACTCTTTAAGCAAACCTCCTATTCTTGACTGTATTAGTCTGTGCATCTGTGTGACAGATGTTTCAATCAATCCCTATTATGGGCCAATCCCTGGTACCTGGAGTATAGTAATGAAAGAAGCAGACAGTAGGTCTCACCCATGGAACTTATAATACATTATATAAGGCAAGTATTAGATAATAATTGATTTAAATAAAGATCCCAGGATGTGCACAGTAAGGTAGCATGCACGGAGACAGGAGAGGAATCCTTAAAGAAGACAAGAATAAACCGAGAGCTAACGAATGGGTAAGAGGTTCCCTAAGAAGTGGCTGGGGCGGGAGGATCAGCGCTATGGTGACTTGAAGAGGAAGCACGCCCCCAGGCTCGGGCAACTTGGACATTTGTCCAGTTGGTGCCAGGAAGGCTGTGGATCTTTTAGGAGGTGAAGCCTTGCTGGAAGAGGTATGTTACTGCAGGGAGGGGGAGATTGGGGGAGGTTATAGCCTCACCCCATTCTGGTTAACTTTTTCTGCTTCTTGCATGTGGACGGAACTGTTTTCAGTCAGTTTCCTGCTCTGGTTGCATGGTGCCATGCCTCTTCCACCATTACGGACTCTCCTTCTGGAACTGTGAGCCAAAATGAACTCTTTTTTTTTTTTTTTTTAAATGAGTTGTTTCCGGTTATGGTGTTTTATCACTGCAGCAGGAAGTAGTACATGATGGGTAACAGATTCTCTGAGAGGTGACTAGAAAGGGAAAAGCTACATGACAGGACCCAGCATTTCAGAGAAGAGAAATTGTAGGGACAGGGAGAACAGAGGGGCTGCCTAAGATGAACCCAACAAAAAAGGCGCGCTTGGACTTCCTGTGTGATGGGGGAGACTGAGGAGGAATTGGAAAAATCTTTCCTCTGTCACATCAACCTGAAGAAGTGCTGCCTCTGAGCCTTCTGAATCACAGACACAATCTCCACCCAACAAGCTGTGATCTCTGACTGCTTTCCTCTTGGCGTTCTATTCCTTCAGCTGCCACTGCGCCATCACGCATACAGCATGCTCAGGTGTTGACAGAGCCATGGGTAGGGAAGAGTGCTGACATTAATCAGAGAAGACTAGGGTACAGTTCAGAGCCCATAACCAAGCAGATATAAATCTCCAAGTGTCCACGTTTGCCTTAACTCATTTTGTGTTGCTGTAGCAAAGAGTCGTGGCTGGGTTCCTTGTAAAGAAAGGAAGTTTACTCGGGTCACAGTGCTGAGGAAGCAATAGCACACCCCAGCTTCTCATAAGGGTCAGATGGCAATTTATCTCACAGTGGAAAAGTGGGTGTGTGCAGGAAATCACATTCTCCAGAGATGGAGTGAAAGTTCTGGACTCATAACAAGTCTCTTGAAAGGTATCCAATCCTGTCTACAAGAGTGAGCACTGACTACTGGGAGAAAAGCACTCTTAAAGCTCCGAACATCTCTCAACATTATTTCCTAGGGGCCAAACCTCAACACTCAACATGGGTCATAGTGGAGACAAACTGTATTGAAACGATAGCAGCATTTAGTGCTTTGTAACTTTTCTTGTCTACAATATTCAGAAATAACACACGTTACGAAGTGGTGGGAAAGGAGAATAGGTTAACTACAGTAATAATCTTTTAGATTTTTTTTATGACTTGAAAATGTGCTACACAGATAATCCTTTTATTTTTTCTCTTTTTTTAGTTTTTTTATTAATTTATTCAGATTACATCTCAATTGTTATCCCCTTGCTTGTCTCCTCCCTTCCTCTTTCACCCTATTCCCCTCCTCTGGGTCTGTGACAGAAGGGGACTCCTCCCCCACCATATGGTCACAGCCTATCAAGTCTCATCTTGGTAGCCTCCCTGTTCTTTCTCTGAGTGCTACCAAGCCTCCCCACCAAGGGGAAGAGGTCAAATATGGGGCACCAGAGTTCATGTCAGAGTCAGTCCCCACTCTCCACACAACTGTGGATAATGTCCTGTCCCTTGGCTAGATCTGAGTAGGGGTTCAATATTTACTACATGTATTGTCCTTGGTTGGTGCAGTCATGATGTTCTTCTTGTAGGTTTCTAAAACCTTCTGGATCCTTCTATTTCCCCATTCTCCTGTACTTCTCTCACCTAGAGTCCCAATAGGAGGTCACTGCATCTATCCCAATCTCCTAGTAAGTGAAGACTTTCAGGGGACATCCCTGTTGGGCTAATGTCCAATTATAAGTGAGTATATACCATGTGAGTTTTTCTGAGTCTAGCTTAACTCACTCATTTCTAGTTCAATCCATTTGTCCACAAATTTCGGCAATTCCTTGTTTTTAATAGCTGAGTAGTATTCCTTAGTGTAAATGTACCACAGTTTCTTTACCATTCTTTGATTTTTTTTTAGATTTTTTTAATATTTTATTTATTATAATTTATTCACATTAAATCTCTATTGTCATTCTCTCGCTCTTATCTTTCCATTCCCAACATCTCTCCCTATTCTGCCCTATTCCCCTCTCCCAGCCCTCTGACAGGGAGAGGGGTAGGGGAGCAGCTTTTCCCCCACTGTCTGGCCACAGCCTATCAGGTCTTATCAGGATAGCCTGCATCCCCTTCCTCTGTGTGCCCTCAAGGCCATAATAACCTCAGCACCCTATGAATGCATTCAATGACGTATCTAACAAAGGGGGGATTCATGAGCCAGGCTTCACCCAGCAGGGCCTTCTTGCTTAGAAGACTTATTCCACCACTAAGCTGCCTGTAGCCTGATCCTGCATTTTTAGCCAACAGGTGTAGCCAGTGAAGGCTGAGGCCAGCCTCTATCACACATTTCTTGATGTTCCTCACAGAGCTTGCCTTTTATTACTTCTGCTCTACAAGGCACCATGCCTTATAAAGGCACAGTCACATTGATGCTTCTCAAGAGCAAGGGTTGGTTGATGATTTTTTTCAAATAGGTGCACTCACAACAAAATGACCCAAGTGCTTATCAAACCTGCAAATGTGTGGGTCCCACTCCAGAGCTGAGTCAGAGCCTTGCCAACACTTAAGTCTGTCCCCCAACTTCACCTGGTATGCATCATGCTGTGCTTCGACCTTAACCTCAGAGACATGAAGATTCAGGCTCTAGAAACCTGAACCTCTGATGACAGACAATACTTATCTCTACCTCTGACAGGGCCTGTGAGGGTTAAATGAGTGACAGTGTGTGCAGTGCTTAAAAACGGCACTTGGCACTTGGGAGGTGCTTGATAAATGGCCCCATTTGTATGTCACCCTGGTCTCTTAGTGGCCCTGTGTGTGGGCAGATGGGGAACTAATGTCCAGAAAACCAAAGTGAGTTACCAGAGGTCATGCAGCTAATTAGCAGCTGAGCAAGACACAGGCCAGTGCATCTGACTCCCTATCCAGCTGTGTCCACCACACCGGGCTGCCTCCTTCGTGCTCTGCTCTCTCTTAAACACTCCTCTCCTCTGCACAGGTCTCTGGGTAGCCAAGTGGAGCTCTGCAAGCCTCCCTTTCATTAGCAACCTATCTCCACATTCCTTTGTATCTTGCAAACAGATAACCAGACTTGAGCCCAGCTGACCTCTAGAATCCCCTCAGACATAATTGAGTTTGCATTATCTGACGGGTAGCCCATCTTCTAACATTTAGGTAAATTGCAGAGCTGCTGCCCTTGACCTGGATAACCTGCCCCAGGGCACCGAGCCCTTTGTTTTTCTGGCCACAAACTCCTTCCGTCTCCTCTCAGCTTCCTCTCCTTTCCTTTCCAGGCAGCCCTTGTGCTCAGCTCTGTGGATGCTGCCTTAATGCCAAGCACGCAGGAGCATAAAGCCAAAACCACTCCCACTGCAGAGTCCAGCCCTGCCTTTTTTGAGACAGGGAGATTTAATTTAGATAGAGATAGTTTTTGGAGATATGGCTGTCCCGGTGTACCCTTGAGGAACAAACAAACAAGGCAAGAGCCTCTTAGTGCCAGAGGTGGAGAAGAATAGTGGTGTCATCGCTGCTTCCAGGCACAGAATCCTGCTCCAGCCTCTCTCCCTCTTTTGTGGGAATTTCGGTTCTTTCTGTGTTTGACATCTTAAAGCCCTCCTGTAACATTTCATCCATACCCACTTGGGCTGCTGTGTGACCTTGTGTATCTGAGTGGATTTAGTGATTTGCTTTCTCTGCTCCTGCCTCTTCCCGTACACCCGCTTTCCCCTGCTCCTCACTATTGCAACCCAGACACAAGAGCAACAGGACTCAGAATGTGTGCTTGTAAAGTGAGGGGCTAACATAGATGACTTGAAACAACTCTCCCATTTCTGACGCACCTTAGTCCTCTGGCTGGCTCATACATTCCCTGTGCACAGGCACAAGGCCAGTGACACTATGAGCAAAGGCATTTTGCAGCTTCTTTTGAGACTTGATGGCAGAGGTTTGCAGACTCTTTCCATCCCTCACATTCTTGGTGTTGTAATAGTTTTTTTTTTTTTTTTCATAGCCCCATGAGAGAATACCTAACAGTTCTACTTATTAAGCAGGTAGGTGCAAAGGACTTAATGAGTATTTATGTATATTTTGAGAATACATATAAGCTGTAAGGGAAATACTATTTCCATTTTCTTCTCGAATAATAATTACTTGCCAATAGCACTTCAAGCTTTCTGAGGTAGAAATCACACCAGATACTTTCTCCCTGTTTCTTGCTCTGCCTCCATTTTGCATTTAGAGAAGATTCTAGAAAGCCTAGCTTGAAAAACTGGAAGAATTGTACACATTTTTTCTTATTTCTGGCCCAAACTAGAAAACATAAGTTAAAAGCTTACACATAGACAGCACAGATCAATTGTCTGACAGTGTTTGCTAAATATGCATTCACAGATACATCCAGGCCCAAAGGTGAGAGAAGACATTATTAACCAGATGGGCCATATAGATCTGTATTCCCTGGATAATTTTTTATCCCTATGCTGAATGTACTTGAATAAATACTCAGGATCAAAAAATTAGGTATTACATAATATTTTATAGTAGTTGTTGAGCTAAGTAAAACGTTGTTTACAGCCATACGTTCTACTGGCATCCCAGCCCTACAATGAAGATGCCTGAGCTCAGGCAATGCTCTGCTCTCAGGAACCAAGGCAACACTTGCATTTGCATCTTTCTGACTGCAGGGACTAAGGTTTTCCCACACACATTGCCTCTTGGAAAGTGTGAGTCCTTTTTCCGAGGGTGTCAAATGTGCTGCCTTGCAGGAATACCGAGAAACTGCACATCAGAGCCCATGACAAACTAGTGATCTCCAAGCTGTCCTTCTGTAGCCAAGCCCACCTTTGTGTCCAGCTCCAAAGAAAACAACCTTTCTCCTTGACCAATCTCTGAAGGCCCATCTTCCAGTAAGCCGAACCCTTCCCATGGGTTCAAAGATGTTTGCTTTGCCTGGTTCATTTCACCATCAACAGTACAAAGACCTCTCTTCCGGCTTCCCCCTTTCTCAGGAACTGAAGGAAAGCTGCAGAGTCCTTTAAACAGAAGAGTCAAAACTATAAAGGAAGTAACATTGGCCTCACATGGAGAATGGGCAACTGAGAGGAGGTACCTTTAAGTTACAGAAAATCCACTCGACCTGCTACCAGCCCCATGAGCATCTCCATCTTGCCACAAACCCAGTCCTACCTGTAAAGTGAGCACTAGGAGGCTGCGTGACTCTCTCTCCATGACCAGAATTAACAAAGGAGGCGATGTACCAAGGCCTGGAATTAGTGGGCATCGACAACTCAGATAGGTTAGAGACTATGGGTGTGAGATGAATAAAACCTTGCCTCAGATTTGGCAGGTATGCAGGCTCTGCCACCACCAAGACTGTCCCCACTTCTAACCTGCAGCAGTGGCTCCTTCTGTAAGACAATATTTTGCTTGGCATCATGCCCTGTACCAGCCGTTGCTACACTGCATTCCTCCTCCTCCTTTGTTCAAACGAAAGCTTTGAACTTACGAAAAACAGGTCTCCTTCTCCTTCTTCTTCTCCTTCTTCTCCTCCTCCTCCTCCTTCTTCTTCCCCTTCTCCTCCTCTTCCCTTCTCCTTCTCCTCCTCCTTCTCCTTCTTCCTTTTCCTCCTCCTTCTCAAAGGTGGCTAGGCTTCCTTAAATCTTCTCTGCTTTGTAAAACTTTTTTTTTTAATTTTTAAAAGACTGATTTATTTATTATGTATAGAGCACTCTGCCTGCATGTACACCTGCACACCAGAAGAGGGCACCAGATATCAATATATATGGTTGTGAGCCACCGTCTAGTTGCTGGGAATTGAACTCAAGACCTTTGGAAGAACAGCCAGTGCTCTTAAACTCTGAGCCATCTCTCTAGCCCCCCACTTTGTAAAACTTTAATACAGATCTTTTAATCATTCCACCTGCTGGAAAATTTGTTTGTGGAAAGACTCTAGGAATTTGATGGCAAAGAGCAGCTGATCCCTTGCCCCTTCATTCATTTCCTCTGTACCCCTTAGGAGTCAGCCAGTTGACTCAGATGCTAAGGTAACCTCCCACCAATGGGATGTGAGACAATCACCTTCTTGTGAGAATAAAAACAAAGTAAATTTCCTGCCCCCATGTCCTTTCTATCCCAATTTGAGTTGTGGGCACTCTTTTTGGAAAAAAAAGGTCCTGATACTTTTGTTTTGCTTGTTTGTGTCTTTGTGTGATGCTGATTTTTTTTCAACACAGAAGTTTATCACTGAACCAAATAGACCAGATGTAAAGCCTGAGGGCAAAGGGAAAGCTGTTTTCCCAGAAAACACACCCAGTTGTGCAGTGGACAGTGACCTTGACCGTGGCTCCATGTCCTCCTCAGAGACCCACCCAGACCTTTCCCCAGGGTCTCCTCTTGGATCAGACTGCAAGGAAGCAGGGCCCTGCTGGACTAAGACTCCCCTGACGCCGAAAGCCCTGTGAGAAAACATGGAAGAGAAACAGTCAAAAGTCCATCCTACAAGGGCAGTGAAAAGGGGAGGGGCTTCATCCTTCTCCATGTTCTCATGGGGAAACGTTTTCCTTCAGCTTTACAGGTCAAAAGCTCCACAGACACAAAGGGTCTTATGTAGCTACTCCCATTGTGAAGACACAGAAATCTTACAACAAAAACTCTTGGCATATTCCTTTGCAGTCAATTCCTATCCCCAATTAGGCCTCCATATCTGCTGTATTTTTGCAAACTACTATTTATAGCTTATATAAACTGATATTTGTATAATTAAAATTGGAAAGACTATAGCCTTTGCATTTGGGGTTCTTTCTCTTAGCACAATGCACTTAAAGCTATAAGGGAAGTAGCATTTGCCACAAGGAGAATGGGTGAGAGGCAGTACCTTTAAGGTATAGAAAAACCATTAGACCAAATACCCTGTGAGCATTTATATTTCCATCTCATCACACCGGTCTTGAAACACCAGTTCTACCTATAAAGCAAATGTTGGGAGGCTGTGTGGTTCTGTCTCCACGACCAGAATTACGTGAACAGTAGACATGGCTGCTCCGAGGCTTTTCGTTGCTGCCCAGCATTCCTTTGTATGGATGCGCCAGCCAACTCTGTAGAAAGGTGCTGTGTGGCTTCCAGTTTGGAGTGTCAATGAGTACAGAATCAATGAACATTTGCATACATGCTTTTCTGCTAAGACAGACTTTCTTTTTCTTTTTTTTCTAGGTAGCTATTCAGGAATGGAGTTGCTGGCTCATGAGGAAAACATATACTTAATGTTATCAGAATTATAAAACTGCTTTCTAAAATAGCTTTACTAGCAATGCATGCCAGCACCGGGTGCAAGGTGCCCTATGTCCTGCACACACAATTAGGCACTCTGCTTTGTTTTCTTTTTTGTAAACTCAAATTATTATAGTAGTTGCCTAGTGAGATGTTAGTTGTGGTTTTTAACTGGCACTTATCCTAATGTCTTTAAAAATATTTATTCATTGCTTATTGAGTAGTTTCTTGTTATTGTTGAGTTTTAGGGGTTTTGTACATGCTGGGTACAAATACTTTGTATTTTATAAATATTTTCTCTGCTTTGTGGCTTCTCTTTTCATCCTGTGGACAGTGTCTCTTGAACAGTTTTCAATTAAAAAAAAAAATTCTAGTTTGTCAGTGTTTTCTTTCATAGGTCACACTTTGATGTTGTAGCTAAGACATCTTTGCTTAGCCCAAGGTTACAAAGATTTTTCTCCTGTTTCCTCTAAAAGTTTTTCAGTTTGAAATTTTAGTCTCTAGTCTATTTTCAGCTCCTTGCTTGCTTTTCATTGGTGATCTTTCAAGGGCAGAGGGGCAGAGAGTAGAAAGTGAAGTTCAGCATGGCACTCTTAAGCCAGTCTTGTACAGTTAACTCAGTACCTCCGGAGGGGTCTCATGAGGGAGGATCTATGGTGAGCTTTGCTATCAAATGCCCAGTGTTTGAATCTGTTCCCCGTGCCCTGAGTGGTGACATGAGGAGATCACCTAGGCTTGGTGAGCCCCGGTCAAATGAGCTGATACCAGCAAAGTGAAGACTCATGCCAGGACCTTAGTTCTAGAACTTAGAGCAGAGCCAGGAAGTTCAAACTTGCTTTGAGAGAGGCTAACGTGGCTCTTAGCTAGGAGCCATAGGAGGTTCTACTCCATGCTAGGACAGCAGCAGGTCATGTGATTGGCCCTTGATATGGTGGCTGGGCTCCCTGGACAGCTTCTCCCTGAGTTCACAGACCATCTAGCTCTCAGGGGTTTGCTCTCTAATGCTGCCTTCCACAGTGAGAATATTAGTTTCTTTAAAAATCCAGCTATGTCATATGAATACATTTTTGTTTTAATCCAAGGTGTAAGATATGGGGCTGCTTCAGTTTATCCACAGCCATTAACCATGACTGTCTCATGCTCTAGGAGGGGCGCGATTTTCACCAGCTGCAGATAGTTTGATGCTGAGGACTCTGGACAGGGTATAAGTGAGAGAGCCTGGAGAGGGCCTGTGGTGGCTTCTACCTCCTGTACCATGCTGCTGTTCCCCACTGCTGGCCTCTGATGCTGATGCATTTGCTATTTCTGGATTAGTGGATTACTGGTTTTCTGGTTTGCTGGATAGTATGGCCATGAAGATTGGACCTGCCCCTAGGAACCTGAAGCCTGTAATCAGCAGGAGGTAGTCTAAAGAGGTCTATGCCCCTTTTTCCTTCTAACCTTTTTTTCTCTCTTATGAAGTGTTGGGGGGATAGAAGGGATTGGGGTGGGATAAAGGTTGGAAGGGAGGTAGATATAAGAACCTGACAAAGTATCCCAAATATAGTAAGTCTACAGCCTTTGGCTTGGGCTGTCGTTGCTTTCACCACTTTTCCTCTTCCTAATCTCTTCATTGTTCTGACTTTGGTTTTCAAGGAGCTTCTGTCCATGTTTTTATGGACCCTTTCCTCCAGCAAAAACATAAAGACCTTCATGCCCTACTAAAAAAAAAAAAAAGACTTAAAAGCCACAGCTAGATATGATCAAAGATATTGTCCTAAATGCCCTCAACATAAAAATGAACCTTCCAGCCAGGTAGTGGTGGCATACACCTTTAATTCCAGCACTTGAGAGGCAAAGGCAGGTAGATCTTTAAGTTCAAGGACAGCCTGGTCTACAAAATGGGTTCCATGACAGCTAGAGCTACACAGAGAAACCCTGTCTATAAAAAGAAAAAGAAAAAAGAAAAGAACTGCCCCTAAAATCTAGATAAGGGGTGATAGGAATGGGATGGGGGCTTGAGAACACACTGTTTTGGAATTCAGAAATGTGCAAATCACGGTTCTTACATTAATGTTTCTCCCTTGGGAAAAGCACTTGCTTTTGATTTCCCAATCTCAAAGCAAAGCATATTAAAATCTTTACTTGGTTGTGAGAGCATTAGGATGGAATAATCACTGTATGCGCAATAGCTGGTGCTTTGTGGAAACTCTCATAATTACAAGGACAGAGTTGACTCAGCCTTCTGCAACCTCCTCTCCAAGATTCGTCGCCTTCCATCTAATCAAGACACCCCCTGCTGCTAGCCTGGCTCATCTCTGATGATTGTATGCAGTCAATGGCCCTCAGACTATCAGACAGGAGTCGAGAACATCCTAATGGCTTTTGAATTCTTTGAAAAGTACATGTGTATGAATAGTACACAGCACTTGTGAGAAACTTGTCTGAGATCAATTACTGTAAATACCCTAAACAGCTTCAATTGATTGCTATGTGTGATCTGAACTTCTGATTAATAGAGGCTTTGTTTAAAAGGGGCTGCTTTTCTGAAAGGGAAGGAGGAAATCGGTACCTATTCTTGTCAATAACCTGCAAAACAGTCTCCATTATCAGGTATCTGTGTCCAGTAATCTGCTACTTTCTGGACAAGTCTGACCTGGGTGGACACGACTCCTGTGTGTGGTGGTGGGGGGGGGGGGGATGAGGGTGGGGGGCTGTTTGGGAAGAATCAGCTGGAATGATCTTATTCCATAATAAAATTTCCGCAGGCTGCCTGTGCTAGCCATGCTGTTTTAACATCCTAGGTTAAGGGAAGGGGTGCAGCCTGTGTTGTATCTTGTGTAGCCCTGGTGACCGCTCACAGCCTTTTGGGGCCTGGTCTTGAGCTCCCTTGACTTTGAGGTCACAGCATCAATGTCCTCCTTGTGCAATTTCCATCCTGGAGCACGGATGTAGATATGTAATTCCTGCATGCACACAAGTATTCTCTTCTTTCTTTTTTCTTTTTCTATTATAATTTATTCAGATTACATCTCAATTGTTATCCGTTCACTTGTATCTCCCTGTTCCCACCTTCCCTCTTTCACCCCATTGCCCTCGCCTAGACCTCTGACAGAAGAGGACCTCCTCCCCCACCATATGGCCACAGCCTATCAGGTCTCATCCAGACAGCTTGCTTCTCCTTCTGTGTGCTGCTGGGCCATTCCACCAAGGGGAAGTGATCAAATTGAGGGCACCAGAGTTCATGTCAGAGGCAGTCCCTGCTCTCCCCACAACCCACAGCCATGGAGAATGAGCTGTCCATTGGCTAGATCTGAACAGAGGGTCAAGGTTTACTGCACACATTGTCCGTGGTTGGTACAACAGTTTGTGCAGCCCCCACCCCCACCCCCCACCCCCCACCTCTGATGTCTCACAAACACATGAGCATTCTTTTGTCTTGAAGTCTGAAAGTGCTAATGTGAAGCTGGGTGAGGCATCCGCAGCCAGACTGCGCCCTCAAACATTAGTCACATGTGAACAGCAGAGAGGAGTGCTAGACACTGGAGAGAAGGTGGACGCTCTCCCTGAAGAACAATAAGGCAAACAAATGAAAATCAAACTCCCATTTGAGAGCACTCAGCAGCGGGCGCTCACGTTTTCCAGGTGAACATCTTGGTCTTGATCAGATGGAAGCAGTGATTTGATGAACTTTGTGATTGAACAAGAAAGAAAACAAGACCTAGCCAATCCACATTATGTGTGTGGTTTGGTGTAGAAAGTTCCCTCTTTGAATTTCATGCCTGTTTATTATGATTTCAACAATGCTTTTCTTGTCTCCCTCCCTTCTCCTCCTTTCCCACATTTCCCCCCTCTATCCTTTCAGTACTTTCTGCGCTGGGGAGTTCTTTACAATTTAGAAGAGTTCAATGGGCCTAGAGATTGTAGGGTGCAGTCACTGGCTAGTGATCTTCCAAGAACCTGGCTGGAGTTACCTCCACCCTCAGGCCATGTCACATGGTCCTCTGAACTAGGCTGGGTGCAGTCAGCTCTAGTTTGGGAACAACACAGTGTGTCTACTCTACCCGTGTGTTAGCGCAGGGAGCAACACTGTCTCCCTGACAACCAGGCTTTGTCCATGTATTATGCCAAGTCCTCTTCATTATGCCAAGTCCAGAGCCAGATAGCCATATACTTTGACTTGGAATAGTTGATCTCCATCCCAAAAAGTACTTTTTGGTTTAAGTAATAGCTTTGTCTACCCTCCTTTCATTTTATTTTGTGGATAGGGTCTTGGTGTGCCCAAGTTGGCCTGGAGTTCTCATCCCTTCTTAGCCTCTCCAGTTCACCCTGAGTCTAGCTTTCACTCTCCTCATTTTAACCATGGAATGTCTACCGTGCCTTCCCACTACCGCTTAACTCAGCACTGCTTTGACTCTGACACTCTTCATAAATATTATTTGTTCATGAAGAAAACACCAATAAAGTAAAACAACAATGTGGCTGTGCTGAAAGACAAAGTGGAAGTCTGAGCTTTTCCTTGGGATTTTTTTTTTCTTGTTCAACATGCTTCCTATAGTTTATTGCAGCCTCAGTTTATCACAGATGACCTGGTATAGTTATTTATCTCAAAGCAGGAAGGGATGGCAGCAGAAATATAGCATTCCTGGCCCTAGCCAAGCTCACTGTTACCTAAAAGTAAAAAGGAGGTTGGTACATTTGAGGAAATGTACCACAATGTTACTTCTGAGAACCAAGCTGCAAAGTAGATAGATAGATAGATAGATAGATAGATAGATAGATAGATAGATAGATAGATGAATAATTAAATGGCAAGCAAATTGGATGAACTCTGTCCTAGAGTCCCCATGACCACCCAGTGGTTTATCTCTTCACAAAGGGTTTGTAATCAGACTGCATTCTCACAATGAGGCTAGCTGGAGAAAAGAAAGGAGCAGGCCGGGTGTGCTGACCTTTTACCCTAGACCTGACTGTATCCAGTGCTTGCCTACCTGCTTTTGTGAGCATGTCACCCGAATGCCTATGAATGCACATGGAATGTGAGTTCAAGGATTTTGTAATCACCAGCTCTGACCTTTGACCTACTCCTAGGCAGTGACACCCAACTGAGCAGTGGCATAGAAAACCACAGTATTTGTTCATCTATCCATCCAATAATTGCAAAGCACCACTCCGTTATGTGTTAAGGATATAATTGTGACAAAATCAATAAAAGTGCCTACCTGTCCTATTAAATAAATACATATATGAGAAGCACCAGGGTGAAAGATAATGACGTGAAGTCCGTCATGACAATTAACAGCAGAAGAAGCCACCCACCTCTGGGCCCAGCTCAGCTCCCGCCTGTCTGCTCTGCCTCCTCCCTTTATTGGCTGTTCTTGTCTTTCCCTTTGCCTCTCAGCCCTGGGACTTGATCTCAGGAGGACTCACTGAACTCATTGCTGTCTCTCCTCCATGTCACCAGCTGCTCCCCGATGTCCGTCCTCCTCCCTGGGCCTCAATCGCATGCTCTTCCTCCATCTCCTACTCTTTCCAACCTCCAAGCTTTCCTTGAAGGTTGTACTGCTGTTTCCATTTCCCTTTCTACTTCTCATCTGCTCTCTCCCAACTTCGTTCTCCAGACTCTCCCAGGAAGAATGTCCCTTCACATGGTGGCCTGTGCTTCACACTCCAATGTAAGGAACCCCAGAGTCAGCCCTGGTGTTTACATGATGCTTGCTCAGGCATCTATTTCAAGGATCTGAATGGAAAGGAAACATTATCTCCAAATACCCTAAATCAAAGAGATGCTCATTTCCAGCACATGCTCATATGAGAAGTTCTTATATTAAGCCCTCATCTGAATGAACACAGCTGGCTGCAGGCACAGGTCCACAATGCTTTGTGGCCCCTAGGATGACATTTATTTGCAGAACAATACTCCCATGGAGACAGGCTGCTCTGTTTATTCAGCCATATGCCTAATGTGCTCTGAATCTCTTTTAGTTCTTCTCCCAGTGATATCTTACTGCCGCCAGGGTCCTGGGGTTAATTATATACCTTCCTACATTTAAAATAATTTCCCGTCTTAATCCACTTAAAATATGTGTCCCTCAGAATAGAATGCTGGTCTCCTTCATCTGGAGATGTCATTTAACTAGATGCCTAAGTGGATTTTCAGATGCACTGATTACACTCCAGCTCTCTGTGTAGCGCTGCCCCTCCCATCACGTCAACAGCTGCTGTCCTCCACGGCCTGGCGGCCCACTGGCTCTGCGGTCCTTGCTCATTTTCTCTGTGGAGCTGTCCTTCTCAGACAAGCTGTTTACCTGACTCTTGTCTCCGTAGACTCTAAAGCCACTGCTTTGAGTCTTTTGCAGTGGACAACTAATGCCCAACTCATTCTCCAAGTTAGGAAATCTACTCATTGAAAGTTATTGTTTAAATTTATATTGCATTAAAGAAGCTTCAATTTAGCAGAGACTTGTCTTTAAAAAAAAAAAAAAAGTCCAGGCTTGGTATGTAGCTCAGTGGTAGGGCCCTTGCTTAGCATGCACAAGGCTCTAGATTCAATATCCAGAACTATGAAAACAAATTTTAAAAACACCATTATATTTTATATGAAAGTTAAATTGGAGGACGCCCAGTTACACAGTCAGTTCTGAATAGATATAGATTCACTTACCTATCTTCATTTCAAAGGGAAGTTTACCACGGCCTGAATGTTTGCTCTCCCTCTGTACTGACCACATTTCCAGCCCCATGGCACTGCGTACTCCATGTTTAAATAGCAGCTTTGAAACAAACAAAGATAGCACAGTGGTGGAAAAAGCAAAGAAAGAGAATTTGAGTTTTTTCAGTTTTGTCATCCAATGTGACCACTTGAGTATTTATTTGTGTTTAATATTTAAAGCAGCGAAACTGAGTATAAACTGTGAAATCTAGCTTTATTAGAAGTGCAGATTTTAGTTCTTACATGAAATCTCTTGCTGAGTTTGAAAAACATCCTTACAACTGAAATGTATTCATTGTAATTGTTAGCCTCCTGTGTACATATGCAGCACAGATGTGCACTAATGCATGTACCTGCAGGTGTGTGTTTACATGCAGACCAGAAATCAGTGTGTTTACACTTGCAGACCAGAAATCAGTCTCATCTCCTATTGTTTGAGAGAGCTCCACCTTGGTTTTCTGTTTTGTTTTGTTTTTGTTTGTTTGTTTGTTGTTACTGTTGTTGTTGTTGTTGTTTTGGAGAGAGGGTCTTTCATTGAAACCTGTGGCTTGGCTAGGAGGCTCACCTGTAAACCAGTCCTCTCTTTGCCTCCCCAGCACTAGATTAACTGTGTGCCATGGTGCTTGGCCTTTCCATGGGTCTGGGACAGCATTCAGTCCTCATGCCTGTAAAGCAAGCGCTTTACCACTGATCTATGCTCCCATTCATCTGTTAATTCTAAAACTAAACCATAAGTTAAGAAAAAAGTGAAGCTTTATTAAAATCTATTTCTACCTAGACAGTCATATAAATTAAATGTTTGAACATTGGACCATCATCAAAGAGCCAAAGCTGAAGCTGTTGTTTCAGTAGATATAAAAATGCTGAGTAAATAGCTAGGCTGTCCCATTGTGTTAACAGAAACACCTAAAGACTTAAAAGTCATGACTGTATTGGCTCATAAGTATTCTGAGTTTTTGTAAAGAACTTTGAAGTGTGCAGCCAACAGTAAATGACACTGGCCCAGGGAAATTCAAGATAACTTAAAATACACAACACATTGTGCCTTCAATATCACATATAGCTTTGCCCCGGGCTTGTCACTGATCATAGATTTGTTGTAGAGGAGAAGAAATTAAACAGTCATTACCCACATGTCAGGTAAGTGTGATGCTCCCTGAGTTACATTTGTGATACTTAGCATTGCCCTGATCATGAGGAAATTTAGAGCCCTTTTCTGAAAAGATTTTCTTTGACAGCCATGTACTAAATTCTGGTCTGTAGGAAGCTTTAGGATCGATCTACGCCTGTTCCCTCGTAGCCTTTATAATAAGCGTGGCGTCCTCACACAGAAGTCTCTGTTATATGCCTCCAAGTTCTTATATTGTGTTTCAATATTTTGAGAGATTCAATACACATCTACTTTTATTTTTTGCTTATAATTTAAGGTATTTATTCTGGTGAAAGAAATCAGATGCTAGCATGACTCTTGACATGCCACATTTGAAATTTTGGAGAAATAACTTCTTTAATTTTTATGCTTATTTGTTTCTAATACTTATTTTTCATTAAGGCATATCTTTAAAATTAAACAAGGACGACACCAATAGATATGCCAAAGTGGATTGGGGCAAGCCCATGAGGTTTCAACACTACACAAAGAACTATAGGCAACTAAGGAATGCTGAGAGTGGGAGAAAGTCTTCTCCAAGGAAGATCACAGCAATGGGGTGCTTGTTAGCTCTGAAAATATGCATACCAGTAATGCTGTACAGACTGATTAGGTTATACTTAGGGATATATGTGTATATGAAAGTGTGTGTGCTCTAATAATTATTGAAAAAGGAGAGTCATGAATTTGAAAGATCCCTGTATCTGAAGGGCTATTGAGAAGTGATTGAGGTAGGGCTCAGCAGGAAGACTGGGTCCTTGGGGACATGTATTTAAGCTGTGTCTTGTCCATGGCATATCTCTCTCCCTCCCTCCCTCTCTCTCTCTCCCTCTCTCTCTCTCTCTCTCTCTCTCTCTCTCTCTCTCTCTCTCTCTCTCTCTCTCTCTCTCTCTCTCCTGTGTGTGTATTTATGTCTCTGTCTCTCTCTGTGTATGTGTGTGTATTCATGTGTCTCTGTCTCTCTATGTATTTATGTCTATGAATGTGTGTGCATGTTTATGTTTTTATGTATTTGTGTGTATGTTTGTGTTTTTGTATGAGTGCATATGTGTGTTTCATGTGTATTCAAGTGTGTGCATGCATATATGTATGTGTTTGTGTGCATTTTTCCTTTGTCCACTGGTAGGAGCCTAATGTTTAGTACAAGTACTGAGAACTGAGACTTTTGCTTTGTTTCAAATCATCCTTTTTCTAATGTACATGGTACATTCAGTTTCTGTAGGTCCTTTCTCTTGTGTTGAGGAAATATCTTTTCTTTCTACTATGATGAGAATTACTTTTTGGTTTTTTGGGGCGGGGGCTTGTTGTTGTTTTGGGTTGTTTGGTGTTTTTTGGTTTTTTGGTTTTTGGTTGTTTGAGTTTTGTTTTGTTTTGTTGTTTGTTTGTTTGTTTGTTTTGTTTTGTTTTGTTTTTTGAGACAGGGTTTTCCTGTGTAGCTTTGACTGTCCTGGACTCGCTTTGTAGACCAGGCTGGCCTTGAACTCACAAGGCCTCCCTCTGTCTCCTGAGTGCTGGGATTACAAGCATGTGCCACACACCTGGTGAGAATTATTTTTTGAATGGTGTGTCGATTTTTCAAACGTCTTTTTCCTATATCTATTGATAATATGATTTTAAAATGTTTATGTTTACTCATAACTCACAAATTACACTGATTTTCAAATGCCAAGCCAAGCTTGCATTTCTAAAACAACATACATGGATTATGATATATTATCTTTCTTATTTGTTATTGGTTACACTTAATGAAATTTTTTGAATTTTTACATGTATGCTTACAAGTACTGGTGTTTTATAATTTGACTTATTAGTGGTATTTTGTTTCACTTTGGTATATTAATTTACAGTGCCCTCATAAATTCAAGTGGAGAGAATTCTCATTTCTTCTTTTTTCTACAAAGACTTTGTTATAATATTCTTAAATGTTTAATGGAATTTACTGACTCCGAACCCTTTTTCCCCTCAATTTTTATTCTCTTTCTTTGCCTCATTCCTTTTTTCTTCTTTCCCTTCTTGGGAAAATTTTAACCATGCCTGGCCGACTTTGCACAGACTGCCTCAGTTGCCTACACCATGCACTCAGGGGCCTTGTTCTCTACTGACTTGTAGCTCGGCTTCCAGGCTCTTCCTCATGCACACCCTGAACACTCCCAAGCAGAGAGCCCCGCCAACTGGGCCCTCACAGCTTATGTCACAGACTTTGTTATCTTTATTAGTTGTTTACTGATTTGAACATTGTTGAGGACTTCTGTTCGTCTTCTATGGAGGAGGATAATGATGTTATTCTTTCCTTATTAGAAGTAGAAATCCTTAGGCCAGGCGGTGGTGGCGCACACCTTCAATCCCAGCACTCAGGAAGCAGAGGCAGGCGGATCGCTGTGAGTTTGAGGCCAGCCTGGTCTACAGAGTGAGTCCAGGACATCCAGAGCTACACAGAGAAACCCTGTCTCAAAAACAAAACAAAAAACAAGAAAAAAGAAAAAGAAAAAAGAAGAGATAAAAAATAGAAGTAGAGATTTTTATGTAGTAATATTGATTTTAAAATCATTCTATTATTGAGATTGAAATATAATTATATCATCCCTCCCTCCCTCCCTTTCTTCTCTCCATCGCCTTTCACGTCACCTTTCTAGGCTCTTTCACACTTATGGTTCTCTTTTCATTAATTGTTATTGCAGATGTACATGTATATACTAATATATTCCTAAATATAACCTACTCAGTCTATGCAATGCTAGTCATGGGGTCAAGGGCCTAACGGATTCCACCACCTTCTGAAAGCCCCACTCCAAACAAAGGCCATCGCTTTGGGGACACAGCTTTCTACACCCATGTTTTGGGGAAAGGAATTTCTCATACCCATACCTGTCCTGTCCTGTCCTGTCCTGTCCTGTCCTGTCCTGTCCTGTCCTATCCTATCCTATCCGTTAATCAGGACATTCACAGCCACTTAGATCTTTATGTGCTGGCCAAGGCACAGCCAATGGCCGCATGTGTGTTCACATCTTCCACATATGGACTCCCTTTTACTGAGTTCTCCCTCTGGACCATGTTAAAGGCCTGCTGCAACAGTGTCGCCAACACCCAGCAGCAGCTATTTAATATTGGCTCGTCTCCTGTGACATTTAATTTTATTATTTTCCTTTTTGTTGTTGTTGTTGTTGTAGCTTTCTTTTCTGTTGCTGTGATAAACAATCACCCCATTTCTGTACAATGACAGTGGGCCCCCTCTCTTCACAATCCTCCATAGCCTGATTCTCTTCTTGTCCCACCATGCAGGTTAGGGCTGCTAGAACAGCAACTGTTGAAGAATGCTGGGTCCCAGAAGGGAGCAGAGAGAAGACGCCTCTTACATCTTTGTCAGGTAAAGGAAGTCCCAGCAGTTTGGCAGAGTTTTTAACCACACATGCAAGGCTTTGTCAGGTAAGTGACTGCCATTTTGAGAGTACTCTTTTGTTGTCTCTTGGCGGCTTCTGCGGCTGACATAGTATCACTGTCCTGGTTGTTCCTCCGTGGTCCATAATTGAGCCTATTTTTCCTTTTTTTCTGTTTTTAAGAGCTTTTCACTGCTATTCTAAAACTCAGCCACAAAATGCCTAAATGTGGGGTTATTGCTTTATTTCCTATGAATGCCATCTTCTTCCTCATGACCAGGCACGTCTCTCAGGTCTGGGTGGCTCTCTCTGATTATTGCAGCACTGTAATATTTTCCTCTGAAGTTTCTCTCACATGACTCTGAACTTTCTAGTTAGTCCTCTATTTTATATTCACTCTTTTATCTCTTTAGCAATGAGTCTCTGTGGCAGCTTCCTTATTATATCTGCAACCCCATTAGTTAAGCATTGTTATAATGCAAAAACATTGATTTCTACACTCAGCAACTCTACCACCTCTGCAGTCTTTCCGGTCCCTGTATTTCACTATCTGTTTGTGGACTCAGGGAGCTGTGGGAAGCTAGCTCATCTGTGAACAGCCACAGGGGACCTGCTACATCTGTAAAAGGTTTAAGGGGAATCAAGAATCGATTGAAGGAACACCACAATGGAAGATAGTTTTTTTGTTAAAAGAATGCTAAGTTTCCCATGATTTTGACAAGCATATCACAAATAACTCCATTAAAATGTATTCTTATGGAAGGCTGGGGGAACAGAAAGACCCTGAGGGGACAGGAGCTCCACAGGAAGATCAATAGAGCCAACAAATCTGGGCCTAGGGGCCCCGTGGAGATAGCACCAAACAAGGACAATACATGGAGAGGACCTTGGCCCCCTGCTCAGATGCAGGCATGGGCAGCTCAGCCCCCATCAAGGTCCCCTAGTCAGGGGAGCAGGGGTTATCCCTACCATCGACTCTGTTGCCTGCTCTTAGATCACTTCCTCCTAGTGGGGTGCCTTACTAGGCCACAGAGGATGCAGAACAGTACTGATGAGACTTGATTGGCTGGGCCAGCTGGTGGAGGAGGAGGGCTCCCCTTCTCAGAGGAATAGGGGAGGGGCATCAGGGGGAAGGGAGGGTGGTAGGAGATGAGGGAGGAAGCTACGATCAGGATGTAAGGTGTATAAATTTTTAAAAATGTGCTAGGGAGACAATTAATATTTAAGAATTTATAAATTTGCTTCTAAATCTATCACAAAACATCTTGCTTGGGGGAAAAAAATCAATGTTTTGTTTGTTTTTAAGAGCAGTCAGTGTTCAACAGGTCTCATAACTTTGGCTTCAAATGACTTGTGTTTTTAGTCTGGATGCATCTGATCAACATTTCAAAGTAGTCCAGCACACAGCAATGTGAGTTTCCTCCAGGCTGTCGCATATAGGATGGCCAAGGAGATGCTGGGGACAAGAGCTAGGTCAGAATCTGGAAGAAATCATACTCTTCCCTCAAAATGGTGACATGATGAAAACTATCCTTTAGCACATCTTTATTGATAAAATACAATCATACAAATTTTGTTTTATCTAAACTTGAAAATTCTTTATTTTGAGGAAAAATAGACAAAAAGGCCCTTAGAAAATCAGATTAAAGCCTTAATTTCAAAGCTAAAGTCAACATAAATGCTATTCACAAGCACGTACGCCCAGCCTATCCCTCATAAAAACACAATACAATACAATATAAATACAACACTTACTTATCAAAAATCAAAATCGGTACAAATGAGCAGAAAATACAGTTTTAAACTGGCAGTGTCCTTGAACAGAGGTGAACACAGTTTTCTCCCTTCTCCCTTGACACCAAAAGAAGTGCCATAGTAAGATGAGGGAGGGTGGTGATGTGACAGACAGCTGGGCTCAGAGCGGCAAACCAGAAGCTCTGGTACCTGACGCTCAGACGCTGCTACAGCCAATGGATTATGCCACAGAAGGGGACTTGGGGAAGCTTCGGTATTCTTGTTATTGGCAAGGTAGCTTTTTGTGACAGAGACACGGTAGGAGGAGATGTTCCCGCTGAAGAAGCTAGTAGTCTGAGTTGGTAGCACTACCTGAGTTGGAGAGCATTTTGTATTCGCACCTCCACACAAGAGGGACATATGCTCAACCAGGTTCACAGAGGCCTTATTCATAATAACCAGAACATGGAAACAGCTTAAGTGTCCCTCAGTTGAAGAATGGATAAAGAAACTGTGGTACATTTACATTATGGAATACTACTCAGCTATTAAAAACAAGGATTTCCCGAAATGTGTGGATTGAACTAGAAATGATCATAATGAGTGAGTTTGCCCAGAAGCAGAAAGAGTCAAATGGTATACACTCACTTATATCTGGATACTAGCCCAAGGGGCATGTCCCATGAAAGTCTTCACTTATCAGGAAAGTGGCTAAGAGGGGAGGACATCCTATTGGGACTTTAGGTGAGAGAAGCATGGGAGAATAGGGAAATAGAAGGATCCAGAGGGCCCTAAAAAACTACAAGAACATTATGACAGGCAGATCTGGGCCCAGGGGTCCTGCTCAAACTATGGCACCAGCCAAGGACAATACGTGCAGTAAACATCAAACCCTGAACCAGATCTAGCCAATGGACAGGACATGCTCCACAGTTGAGTGGAGAGTGGGGACTGACTTTCACATGAACTCTGGTGCCCCATATTTGACCACTGTCCCATGGAAAGGGAGGCGTGATGGCACTCAGAGGAAGGACAGCAGGCTACCAAGAAGAGACTTGATACCCTATGAGCATATACAGGGGGAGGAGGTCCCCCTCAGGAACAGTCATAGTGGAGGGAGTAAGGGGAAAATGGGAGGAAGGAATGGGAAGATACAAGGGATGGGATAACAAATAAGATGTAATATGAATAAATTAATAAAATTTTAAAAAGAGAAAAAGAAAAGGAATTCTAAAGACAGGGACCTTAGTACTGCAGACACGGTGTGGAGTTTTCAAGGCCCATCTTACCTCCAGCCCCCTTCTTTCACTCTTTCTCATCTTCACCCCTGCCCAATTTCGGTGCACTACAGCGCCTGGCCTTGCTGCATGCAGCACAAATCTGGGGGGGTCACCCGATTACTCCTATGTCTCCCTCATGAGGGATGAGCTTCTGGAGAGCCCAGAAGCCTCCCCACCTTTTATCCTGTGACCAGTGCCCATCCCTGTGCCCAGTAGCAGGTCATAAGAAATAAGCGAGAGACACAAAGAGTAGTTACATGTACATCTCTCTCTCTCTGTCTCTGTCTCTGTCTCTCTCTCTCTCTCTCTCTCTCTCTCTCTCTCTCTCTCTCTCTCTGTCTCTCTCTCACGCACATGTGCATGAAGACATCCACACACATGCACATACATGCTCACATAGAAACAAACAAAAAACCCAGCCATGCTTATCGACGCCCTCAGTAAGCCCTGAGGCTGGCTGCTGGGCCGTGCCTTCCTGTGCTGTTGAGTGTAATCTTAGGTGATGTGGCCTTCTGCTTCTATCTCTCATCGTCAGCTGTCAGCAGTTTCAGCTCATCGTCACCCAGACTGTCATATTTAATATCAGCTGTGTGGATCTGGCGCTTTGCTGAGGCTCCTCCCCCACCTCGGATGCCTGTCTCAGTCCCATAGCCTCTCCTCCCTGGATGGAGCGCACCGTTCTCCTTCTGTTAAGAGGAGGGCAGCTGCAATTGCTCTTGCTGTGTTCGCTGAATGTATTTGCTTCATACATTTTTGTCATTTTTATTGTATTTTTCTCTGAATTTATCTGTAGATGAAGCCTTACCCTTCCAGTTTCCTTTCATAATGAGAATGGCATGCTTGGTGAAATCAGGAACTTATGTGGCTGGTTCAAACCCTGAACATTCCCATAACTTTCAGGCACTGTGGGAGCTTAGGCCTCTGAAGGGCTTTCAAGGCATCATTTCCTTTGAAGCTCAGAGAGTTGTGTAGAATAAGCATCACTACCTTAAGCTAAGTCTTTTGAAGAGTCCTGGAAACCTGGTTTAGATGTGAGCACTTCGCATCTAGTACAGTGGGCTTGGGCAGGCCATTCCCTACTCAAATCCTCTACCTCCCATTCAATTAAACAGTAATAAATGGCGCCTCTTATCACCCCACTCATAGCCCTGGGAAGAATGCAGGACAATGTGCCCCTGACCGGCTCAGGTGGCTACATGGCTCACATAAGACAGTATAACAATAAAGTGCTATCAAACCAAAAGTGGTCAGGGCAGTCTATCACTTATTGTAAAATGGTAGAAGGAAGAGGGTGAGTGAGGGAGGGGGAGGGAAGAAAGAATAAGTGTGATCACTCACAGGCACGAGTGAGGGGCTGTTCACAAGAGCATGGGCAATTTACCAGGAGATACACTCTGAAGAAAATGCCTCTCTCTCCTCCAGCAGAAGAGCAATTTCTCAGAACACAAACCTCCTACCTGCCGTTCCTCCGCATCCTCAGCATCCTGTGCTGTGATTGACAGGGTCTGGGGTACCTCATCATTTCAGGTCATACAGGTGAAGTATAAACCCTCATACACGCACACACACAAACACACACCCCACATGAATACACACATACATCCCACACACTACATAAAAACATTACATGTATACAGAACACAATACACACAACATACATGTAATGCATGCACACATCACACATACAGCCCACACATACACAACACATATGTATGCCATATACATTATGTCCAAATACATACCAAATTTTATACAACACACACAGATACACACAAACTTATACAACATACATCCCCATATTACATACATGCATAGATATCACATACAGACATCACATACACTCACAGATATCACACAACTACACACATCATGCACATGTATGCCATACACACAGCACAGATCTCATGTGTCACCCACATTGCTTACACACCGCATATGCTGACATATCATTTACACGTACATATCCCACATATATACATTCGTGTATACACATCAGATAATCATATACATGTACACACATGACTGAAACCTCACATACACCCCACCTACACACTCACATATCACACATACATATCACATATACGCACACAGATGGAATAGGAGGCTCGTTTCAGCCAGAGAGAAGAAAACATACACATTTCTAGGAACTTGTGACCTACTCGTCCCTGGCTGGCCAGCCCTAGGATCTGTCAGAGAGGTGGCAAGTCTCACTTTCTGTCTTCTGTTCCACAAAAGCCTTTCTATGGTTCAAGAGTGAGGGCTTCCTGCCTCACTGAATGGTTTGACTTTATTAGCAACATGGCCACCCACCAAGAGACGTTTTTCCTGGAAAACCACGGTAGCTCCTACCCAGGAGCCACCAGATGAATCTACATTGAGAAGCAAGTTGCAGATTGAGATAGGACAGTGACACCCCGTGAGCATGGCACCAAGGCTAGCACCACTCCGCACAGTCTAGATCAGCAATTCTCACTCTGTCATTATGACCCCTGTAGGGGTTGAGTGACCCTCTCACGGGGCAGCCTAACGGTATCTACAGATCAGACATTTACATTATGACTCATAATAGCAAAATTACAGTTACAAAGTAGCAATGAAAATTATTTTATGGATGGGGAGGTCACCACAACGTAAGGACTGTATTAAAGGGTTGCAGCATTAGGACGGGTTAGGACCACTGTCTAGACATAGCACTTCAAAAAGTAACAGGCTGCAGACATCTTAGCTTCAATCCAACTGCTTTCACGAGGATCGCAAGGAAACCAGCTCTGCTGATGAAAGCTACCGGGTTTCCCTTCCTAATTGCATCAGCTTGACCCTCTCTTCTGATTAAATGCTTATAATTTTTCTCCCAGCATGTAATTTTTTAATTATAATATCTTTGAAGAACATCAAAATTATTTGGTTGTTTTCAGCGTGGCTGTTGACAATTGAGTCAATCCTTTTCTTCTCTGATGTGCCAGGCACCCGGTGGGTCCTGGGGAAATGATAATTCATGAGACTGACAGAGAGATGCCCCCCGTGTGAGGGTGCTGGGCTCCCAGCAGCAGCAGGAGGGAGAAGCCTCCTGATTCACTGAGGCTGTATTCCTGGCCCCCATGCACTTGGCATGGTGTGAAAGAGAGGAGAACAATGCTGAATTACGAGCCCATGACCAGCCAAGAGCCTGCTCAGAGGCCTCCGGTTAGTTGAATTGGTTTTTCCATAGGCCTGGGCTGGTGGATATGGCAATCTTGTAAAGAGTAGATTCCAGTTAGGGAATATTTTCTAGTCAAGGTCAAATAATCTCAAACCAAACAAAAACATTTTCTGGACAAGCACACACACACACACACACACACACACACACACACACACACACACACACACACACAGTGTATACTTCCCTAGTGTCCACAGGGATACGCAGGTGCCACAGGTGTGGTGATGCTCAGTTGAAGTAACAAGCCACAGAATCCAGTCCAGTGCTCCCTAGAATTAAAGAGCTTGGGGAAATCTTAGCAATGGTATCAAGGGCGGCCCAAGCCTGTGGCTTCCCAGCAGTGCGGGTCCCTCTGAATCTGTCCTCTGGGGAAGTGGATAGTCAGATTAGACAACCCCTGGCCGACTGCATCTGAAGGAGCCAGTTGTCTGCGCCACTGAAGTCATGGCCTTCTGCCTCATTTCCTGCTTGTCTGCTCTGTGTATTTTTATGTGTGTGTGTGTGTGTGTGTGTGTGTGTGTGTGTGTGTGTGTGTGTGTGTGTGTTTTCCTGGATTCAGCTGCCTGACCCTCAGACCTGAAAAGGATACCGAATTGCCAATTCAATTTACCTAAAACTGGTGGAGCCTGAAAGCCTGGCCCACGTTGACATACAGCTAATCTAATACAAATTGATTCGGGTTTTAAATCCAAGCAAGTCAAGAAATTGCTGTGCCATGGACTCCCCCCACCCCCCAGTACAAAGGACCTTGTTTTTCGGCTACTGAGAGGCACATGACCTGGCTCTCACAGGGTCTCATTTCTGCAGCCTCTGTTTGATCCTCAGTACGCACAGGGCTCTGTCTCCACACAACTCCACTCCAGGCCTTAAGAGAGATTAGGAGCCCCAGGCCAGGTGCAGCAGCTTTGCGTTAAGTCCCTCATGCCATTCTCTCCTTGACCCTGAGCTCTGACTCCTACCTCTGACGGCCCATTCTCACCACTCCTCTGGCAACTGTACTCCTGGGTCAGCCCTAGTGGCCTATGACTGGCTTGGGTCCTCTAGACTGTAGGGTTTCAGCCATCCCCAAATGCAGGGATTCACGTTATGAATTCTTCTGTAAGTCTCAGAGCCCTATAACTCAGGGTCTTCTCTGGAGCTAATCTCCAGAGCAAAACTCCCTGTAGATACTAATCCTTGGATTTTTCTAGACACGTTGATTTAAGGCCTTGTCCTTAGTAAACTGTCCACTTCAAACTCTACAGATGCCAATCTGTTGCCCAGACCAGCTCTAGATGCCTATCTAAAAAGAATTTTCTAATGCACTTTTTTTTCATGGACCTGTCCAGAAAACAGCTTCAGGGTGGATATTTCAATGTAATTGAATGGATAGGACTCATATGTGACCATCTGGAATCTATTTCTCCCAGAAAGATTACTATGCCACATGCTTGTGACAGATAAGAAGTCATATCTAGCTTTCCTGATATTATTCCAAAATA